>NC_038048.1:47329232-48048951 GCF_002211085.1 Panicum hallii | reverse complement strand
GAGAATCAGGCTGAGGGTCCCATTTGACTGTAATCCTCTTTATCCATCAAAGAAATTTGAAAAATAAGTAGTCGATGCCACGTACCCCGCAGCCCCCGAGCCTTAAATCCAAATCCCACAAATATGGAGATAAGGATCTAAAAACCGTGGCATGCAGGCTAAAAATGGTGACTTGAAAAATTACCAAAATGATGATACACTTGATGGAAACTAGATCATCAACCCGAAATACCCCTTTTTTGGGCTAACTAGCCCTGAAAAAATAATTAATCAAATATTTAATCCAAACAGTCCACCAAATGACCTCTCATATTCGGAATATTCCCAAAAAACAACCCTTAAACTTCGGAACAGTAACTTTCTCGACCCCGCTGGTTATTTAACCCCGCGACAATAGTAGGGAAAAAATTATGCTTTCAATCCGCATTTTTCCAAGAACCGCCAAACTCCCCAAACAGAGCCAAACGCCGCCGCCACCTCTCCGCAGAAATCCTCCCCTTCCAATCTTCCCGCCCCTCTCCCCGCAGCCCCCGAGCATCTCGTGGCCAGCGAATTGGAGATGGCGCCCAAGAAAGCAGAGATCGAGGGGAAGAAGAAGGAGGCGCAGCCTTCGACCGCGGAGTGGACACACAGTAAGTGATCCCTCAACCATCTTAAGAACCTAGTATTCGAGGGGTTGCTGCAAGAAAAGAACCTTATCAACTGGCGCCCCTCTTACCGTGAACCTTTTCCCATGGGAAATGTTGACGAAATCGCCACATTTCTCCATTTTGCCGAACGGGGGTTGGCCCTCCCCTCTTGTTCCTTCTTCCGGGGCCTTCTGTATTACTACGGGCTTGAGCTTCATCATCTCAACCCCAATTCTATTTGCCACATTTCAATTTTCATCTATTACTGCGAGGCTTTTCTTGGAATCGAACCCCACTGGGATCTTTTCCGCTTCCTCTTCCGCCTCAAACCACAGCCCACCTCCAAGAATCTTTCCGTTGTGGGGGGCGCCGGCATCTAACTGCGTCAGCAGGCCGGTGACAAATATCTCACATACAAATTCCCCTCCAACCTTTCTGGATGGAAGAACCATTGGTTTTACATCAAGAACCATGCTCCCCATCTCCCGATGAAGTCGAACAGACCACCTGTAGTGAGGGGAGAGTGGAATCTCGAACCCTCCGGCGGGGAGATGGATCAGGTCAAGGAGATGCTGGACGTCATAGAGGCACAGAAGAAGAAAGGAGTGACCGGCGCCTCCGTCATGTTCGTATTTTACAAACGCCACGTCCAACCCATCCAACAGCGCCATCACCTGGGATTCGAGTACACAGGCCCCGCTGATCCTTCTCAAATGTGCGCAGAGGATTTGCCAGATGTAGCCACGCTCCAGCGAGTTCAGCGGGTGCTGCTGGACGTGGACGCCGTGCCGTACATGCCCACATTGTTTTCCGCATGAAATCCACCCAAACCAGTGAGTATTCGACTTCTTTTTTGCTGAAGATAACCTCTGTTACTCCATTACTTAATTGAAGAACTCTCTGCAGGGGCACACAGAGCTGTACCGCAGCTACCCGCCGCGATCCGACATTCCCCGACCAGACCACCTCCTCCCCACTGCCGCCGCCGCTGAAGCCAAGAAGGCTCGCCTTGCTGCAGCTCAACGCAGCAGCGAGTCCACCGAGGGCGTGAGCTCGCAGGCGGGGGAAGGAGTTGAAGGAGAAGCACGCCGGGACAACTCCTTCGAGCAAAGCGTGGAGTTGACCAGCGCTTTGCCGATGGTGCCGCAAGGCCATCGACTGGGGCGCAAACGCAAGGCGCAGGAACTCAAAACCACCGGGTAAGAGCCTACTGGTTTGTTGTAATGCGGTACCTTAATGCTGAGTTGTACTTATGACATCCTCCTGTAGTCCTTCCGCGTCCTCCGCCCGGGCCGAGCCCGAAGAAGAAAGGACGAGCCCCGCGGCCGCCGCCGCCGTTACCATCGCCGTGGCGGGGACCGCGCCACAAGCTGGTGAAACCCCGCCGCCAGCAACGGGGACGCCGCGTCGGGCCGTGCAGATGAAGAAAGCCATTAAGAAGAAATATGTACTGTAAGTCTGCCTCTGGTTGCGCAGCAAATGATTTGATCTTTCGACCTATGTATTGACTGACTTCGACTTCATTAGTGCTGCAAGTGCCGCGGACCTCCAGCTGACGCCAGCTTCGGCTACCCCCGCCCCCGGGTCCCCAACCCGGGAGGAATCATCAAGTGCTGGGCCAGTCACCGCTGCGTCAGCCCCCAAGGCCTCGGCCCCAGAAGGATCAGCGCCCGCGGAGCCAACCCCCGGGACAGACGCGACGCTGCCCAACCTGCCGCCGCCTGAGCTCCGACAAGTTGAGATCGGGGCCTGTGGCGAGAAACAAGTCGAGACCCTTAGCGCCACTCCCACGGATGGCGCAGGTGAGCATCTGACCGCCCCGGCTGGCTACCGGGAACTGCATGCTGTATGCTGAGAACATATGTGATTGCAGGTGCGCAGCAGCTGACTACTGAAGAGGTCGCGGGAGCCTCCAGGGGACCCACTGAGTTGTCGCTGGCCGGGTCTGGTGGCCAAGATGCCGTCGCCACCGACCCGGCAGATGACCTGCTGTTGATGGACGACAATGTAGAAAACCTCAAGAAGGCGCATGACTTTACCATGGTAAGACCTGAGAGCCTTTCTGCTAGTGGCTATATCGAGTTGCTAATCTGGGTTTCCCCTTTTTATGCAGAGTGTGATCGCCCACTCCCGGAAGCAGGCAGAGGAATTGAAGACCCTTGACGGCGACCGCAAGGAACTCGCTGCCCTGAGGAAGCGCCTTGACGACGAGAAGACGGAAAACGTACATCTTGAGAAGGTCAATGCCGAGCTCCAACGACAACTTGAGGAGCAGAAGAAGGAGCTCGAGGCACATAAGGAGCAGCTCAGGGAGCAAAAGAAGGCGCACCAAGGTAAACCATTGCTTCCCTCGGGTACTTGCACTGTATGACTCAACCTGGGTTCTGAAAAGCTATCCACCACAGAGCTTAGGAGAATCTGAATTAGTAAAGAAGAGCTACTTACTGACGTGAAGAACCTGCTATATCGCCGTACAGATGACGTCGAGAGGCTGCAGAAGGTGATCGGCGACACTGAACAACAGTTCGTCGACAGCCTTCAGCGAATCAAGACGATGGGCGAAGAACTTGAAGGCCTCAGGGGGGCCGCTCGGGAGCTGGTGGACGTGGTGGATCCACCAGAAGAAGGCGAAGCAAACCCCCGGCCCCTGCTAGAGCGTCTCCGCGAGGCCCCCAAGAAAGTGATGAAGATCCTTTCCGAGGCACCTGTCACGTGCATCAACAATGCCCTCGCAATCGTGAAGTCCTTCCTGCCGAGCGCGAAGCTGGAGATATTTGCTCAAGGCATGGCGGTAGACTGCATCGAGGAGCAATTCGACAGATACCTCCTAGAGGCTCAGCCTGTATCAGAACACATAGTTCAAAGTGTAATGCAGGATTAGGATAATGAAAACAAGTATTCACTTCCTTGTACATATATGTTTTCATTTGATGTCTTTACTTGTGTATGTGCCTAGGCTGAATTGGTATTCAGGCTTACAAGGCGTAAGTAGTAGACACTACCCTGGGTGCAACGACCCTAAAGGTAGCCAT
The DNA here is from genome assembly GCF_002211085.1 of Panicum hallii. Classification (NCBI taxonomy): domain Eukaryota; kingdom Viridiplantae; phylum Streptophyta; class Magnoliopsida; order Poales; family Poaceae; genus Panicum; species Panicum hallii. The sequence continues at coordinate 48,045,290 of NC_038048.1, read as the reverse complement.
AGCTCCATGTAGGAGCTTGTCTAACAAGTTGACCACGACCCGAACTTGTGGGTCTAAAACTGTTAGGAAAGAACGCGAGCATCGTCGCGCAATTGCCAGGCTTTAAGACAAAACTACCCCGAGTGCATCGACTCTGGACGTAGTCGGGGTTGCTCCTCATAGGAGCGCGCTCCGCAAGTTATATAGGACCCGGACGGACGGATCGAACTTGCTGGGAGTGAATGCGGGCGTCGCCGCTGGTATGCCATGCTTTTGGCCCGGACAAGACTACTCTGGGTGCAACCACGCAGGATGTAGTCGAAGCAGCTCCGTGCACGAGCTCATCCAACAAACTGGGAATAAACCAGTCGAACGGGTCGATTATGGTTGGAAAAATGCGACTGCTATCACGTGCGACCATCCAAGGTGCGGCGGAAATCGATATGTAGAGGAGTTAGACGGAGCCGAGGGTTCCATCACAGAATGAAGTCGAGAGGATATGAATGTGGCCATAGCCCCCGTAATATTCATGACAAGAAGTCAATTTATATAAGTGTTTGCACGTGACTGCGGCTATCGTGCGCGTAAGAGGGAATGTACAACCCGAATCTTGTGGCTCATAGCCTCCAAATTGATTCGAGGAAACAAAATCTTCCAAGCCCCCGGGGATTCAGCCATCATCGGGCCTCGTTTTATGGGTAAAACTTGCGCAGGTTCTGAATGTTCCAGGAGTTCGGGACATCCTGACCCTCAGGATATTGTAGCCGATAAGACCCAGGCCTTGTAACTTGCTTGACGACGAACGGGACCTCCCACCTTGAGTTGAGCTTGTGTAGGCCAGATTCGTCCTGAATGCGACGCAAGACCAAATCACCAACGCTGAATGACCGCTCCCTGACGTTGCGATCATGATATCGCCGGATCCCCTGCAGGTACCGAGCTGACTGAACAAGAGCGGTGCAGTGAGCTTCCTCTACGGAATCGAGCTCTAACTGCCTCGCCTCATCCGCCTCGCCTTCATTATACAGTTCGACCCTTGGAGACTTCCACATGAAATCGGCTGGTAAAATAGCTTCAGATCCATATACGAGGAAGAAAGGTGTTTGTCTTGTGGCTTTGGACGGCTGAGTCCGAAGCCCCCAGACGACATGTGGCAGCTCATGCACCCATTTGCCTCCCTTCTTGCTGTTTTCATCATAAAGTCTCTTCTTGAGGCCTTCGATTATCAAGCCGTTCGCCCTTTCGACTTGTCCATTGGCCCTTGGGTGTGCGACCGAGACATATTTAACTTTGATGCAAGCATTCTCGCAGAACTCCCAGAACTGGTTTGCCATTAAGTTTGATCCCAGGTCCGTGATTATGGTGTTGGGGAAGCCGAAACGATGCAAAATATCTGAGATGAAGTCGACGACCCGATCTGGCGTGAGCTTGGCTATCGGCTTGTACTCAATCCACTTAGTAAACTTGTCGATAGCCACCAGAACGTGGGTAAAGCCGCCTGGCGCCGTCGTGAAGGGCCCGATCATGTCGAGGCTCCAACAAGCAAAAGGCCAGGATGGCGGTATAGTGATGAGGCTATGGGCTGGAACATGAGTCTGTTTGCCAAAGAATTGACAATTTTGGCACCTGCGCACATGATCTTCCGCGTCGGTGACTGCAGTGGGCCACCAGAAACCGGCCCTGTATGCTTTCCCCACCAGCGTTCTTGAAGCCGCATGGTTTCCGCAGATGCCCTCGTGGATCTCCCGCAGTATGTCGTAACCATCTTCCTTTGTGACGCACGTCATGAGAACTCCTGACCGAGCGCCATGCCGATAAAGCTTGCCGTCGACCAAGACGAAACCCTTGCTCCTTCGCAGGACGCGCACCGCCTCCGCGCTCTTGGCATCAATTCCCGCTGGTAGTCTTTAATCTCGAATGAAGTCGATAAAAGCCTCTCGCCAGTCCTCCCCTAGCACCATAACCTCTCGATCGGGTTGTTGGGGACCCACGTCGATGGTTACCTGCGGAGAAGACTTGATGGATAGCTTCTTGAGCTCCTGGACAAAGACTCCCGGCGGGACCTGAGCATGTGTGGACCCCAGTTTGGACAGGACATCCACGCCAACATTGTGCTCCCGCAATACATGGTGAACCTCCAAGCCGGAGAAGTTGTTTTCCAATTTGCGCACTTCCTGTACATAAGCATCCATCGTCTCCTTGTTGCAGTCCCATTCCTTGTTGACCTGTTGAACAACAAGAAGGGAATCGCCATATACCAGTAGTCGCTTGATCCCTAGTGATATTGCCAAATGAAGCCCGTGAAGCAAGGCTTCATACTCGGCTTCATTATTGGATACCGCCCACAGGATCTGAAGGACATATTTCAATTGTTTGCCTCGTGGAGAAATAAGCAGAACATCAGCACCGCCGCCGTGGAGCTTGAGGACCCATCAAAGTACATGGTCCAGTGCTCTGGCTTATCTACTAGAGTAGGGACTTGATTCTCCCTCCATTTAGCCATGAAGTCGACTAGAGCCTGTGACTTGATTGCAGTGCGTGGCTTGAAGTCGATGGACAAAGCCCCCAGTTCCACTGCCCACTTAGATATGCGCCCCGTGGCATCTTGATTATGAAGAATATCCCCCAACGGGAAATCCGTGATCACAGTAATCTTGTATCGTTGAAGTAATATCGTAGCTTTCTTGATGTGATTAAGATTGCATATAAAACCTTTTGAACAGCTGAATACCGTACGTTGGATTCGGAGAGGACCTCGCTGACGAAGTAGACAAGCCTCTGCACTCCAAACGCATGGCCTTCCTCGCTTCGCTCAACTACAATGGCACTGCTGACAACATGAGTTGTTGCCGCAATGTAAAGTAGTAGATCCTCCCCTGGCAACGGTGCAGTAAGGGTCGAAGGTGACTGAAGATGATGTTTCAGATCCTGCAAGGCCCGTTCGGCCTCCTCCGTCCATTGGAACTTATCTTGGCGTTTCAGGAGCTTGAAGAAAGGTAGTCTTCTCTCCCGAGTCGGGAGATGAACCTGTTCAGAGCCGCCATACAACCTGTTAACTTGTGCACATCCTTGATTGTGGCCGGAGCCTCCATATCAGTGATGGCCGTGATCTTTAAAGGGTTGGCTTCGATGCCCCGATTGCTGACGATGAACCCGAGCAATTTCCCTGAAGGTACTCCAAAAACGCACTTGGTGGGATTGAGTTTCCACCGGAATCTGCGTAGACTGCTAAATGTTTCCTCCAAATCTGCTATCAAGTCGTTGGACACCCTGGTCTTGATGACGACGTCGTCCACATAAGCCTCAACATTCCGGTGCAGCTGATCCGCGAAACACATCTGGATCGCACGCTGATAGGTTGCTCCTGCGTTCTTCAACCCGAAGGACATTGTTTTGTAGGCGTAAGTCCCGTACGGGGTGATGAATGCAGTCTTAATTTGGTCCTCCTCCTTAAGCGCAATCTGATGATAACCTGAATAACAATCAAGAAAACAGAGAAGAACACAACCAGCCGTCGAATCGACAACTTGGTCAATGCCGGCAGCCCAAAATGTCCTTTGGGCAGTGCTTGTTGAGATCAGTGTAGTCGACACACATTCTCCATTCATTATTCTTTTCTTTACAAGAACGGAATTCGCTACCCACTCTGGATGGATTACTTCTTTAATGAATCCAGCCGCGAGACGTTTAGCAATCTCCTGTTTAATGGTCTCACGCTTATCGTGGGCAAACCTTCGCAGGCGTTGCTTTTTAGGCGTAGCCTTCGGGTGTACATTCAAAGTATGCTCGATCAACTCGCTAGGCACCCCTGGCATATCCGCTGGTTTCCACGCGAATATCTCTCGGTTAGCCCGTAAGAAGCTGACAAGTGCGAGTTCCTATTTGTCACCTAATCCCGCACCGATGACAGCGGTCTTAGATGAATCTCCCTCCTGAAGCTGGATCGTCTTGAGGCCACGTCATCAGTCGACTGGATGCTTGACTTGCTGGCCTTCTTGGAAGGAATCTCCAGTCCGGATTGGGAAAGCTGCTGCGCGGCCGCGAGTAATTCTCCCGAAGCATCTGGCACGCGAGTAGTTGAAGCATACTGGATTGCCTCCTGATTGCAATCATATGAATTTTCAAGTCGCCATGGAGGTGAGTACTCCACTGAGTCCTGTCATCTTAAGAAGTAGATAGACGTAATGCGGCACTGCCATGAACTTGGCGAGTGCCGGACGACCCAATATGGCATGGTAAGAAGATTCGAAGTTAGCCACTTCGAATTTGATGAATTCGGTACGATAGTTCTCCCGCGTGCCGAAGGTAACTGGGAGGACCACCGTACCAAGCGGGTGTGCCGCGTTACCTGGGACGATGCCGTAAAAGGGGGACTTGCTGGGAACCAGCATGTTCTTGAAATCCAGGCCCATTTTCTTCAGAGTGCTGACGAAAATGAGATTGAGCCCGCTCCCGCCATCGATGAGGACCTTGTTGAGCTTAACCTCCGCCACCACAGGATCCAGGACCAAGGAGAATTTACCGGGCTCAGAAAGCTCGTCCACTGGTGTCGCGAGAGAATGAGATGGGACCTCCGACCAACGGAGTGGTCGTGGTACCGCCGGCTCAATAGACAAAATCTCCCGGAGGAGCAACTTCTGGTCCGCCTGGAACCAAATTCCTCATCTCCACCGAAGATGACGTTGACGACCTCGAGGCGTCTTGAAACTTTCGGTTGCGCGCTTGATCCTCGTCATCCTCAGGTTCTTTGTCCATAGGCTTCTTGTTTTCTTGCCACCACCGGAGTTGCTGAACGTCCTCCGAAGGTGGTAACAGTCAATGGCGGCATGATTGGCACCTGGGTGCCAAGGGCACTTTTTCTGCAGGAGCTTCTCAAACTCCTCCTGCGTCGTCGACTTCTTGCCCGCGAAGGACGATCGATAGCCGCGATGACATCATCTGGCTTTCGTTTCCGGGGCGGATCCGAAAGTCCCGCTGGCATTGTTGCGTTGTCGTTTGGCGCCGCAGATATGTGATAGTTCATATACTTGAAATGCTAGACATATATTTGTTAGTGTGAAATATGTGTTTGTTTGTGTAAAGCTTGTGTGTGTTTGCGTGAAGCTTTTGAAAATTTAAAGTGCAAGTAAAAAGGGTATTTTGCAATTACAGAAAAACCTAGGGTTGTTTTTGCAAAATGTATTTGGATTAGGGTAATTTCAAAATAAGTGAAATGTGATTTTGGTAAACATGTTTTTCTTATGTTACCCCTTGTAAAAATATATGTTTATTTGAAAGTTGCATTTGAAATGTGTGTGTTGAAGTGTGTAAAAATTTTGGGTAAAATGGTGAAAATAAGGGTGTTTGTGTAATTTTATAAAAGTACAAGTCCTTTTATGCAAGTTTCTGATTTACAAAAGTAACTTTCAAAATTACTCAGGACTAAAGTGTAAAAGTGCAAGTCATCATGACATGTCTATCCACTCATTATGACGAGTCTATCCCGTCATTATGACGTGTCATAAATTCTTGCAATTAGGTCCTGAATATTTTAAAATTACACTCTTAGGACAAAAGAAATTCAAATCCAACTTTTGTTCAAAACTTCACGCGTAAAAATATAAATTTTGAGTTTTTGGACTTAAGCCATAAAGCAATGTTGTAGAGTTTGAAAAACTCTCCAACTTTCATTTTGGGCATTTCCTCATTAGGGTTTTGGATTGATGTGAAATTTTGCTTTATAGAAAGGTCCCTGTGATTTTCTAAAATTACGCATAAGTCCTTGGGGAAATCCACCCCTCCTTCTTCTCCTCTGTTCTTCTCTCTCTGTTTTATTCCTGCCCCTGGCGCTTATCTTCTTCCCACCGGCGGCATCCCCTTTCTCAGACCCCATCCTTATCTCCACCGGTTCCCTCCCTCTATCTCCCCTCCACGGGCACTGGCGCAGGGCACGGAGGCGGCGGCCGCAGGCGCGCCTGGGCGCAGCGCACGCGGGCTCGAGGGCGGCAGCAGCTCGTGGCGGGCGGAGGCTGAGCGCGCGCGGGGACGGCTCGGCCGGTGAGCCGCGGCGGCGGCCAGATGCAGGCCCGGGCGGGAGCGGGCCAGGCGCGTGCAGCAGAAGGGCGCGCGCGCAGGGGCCCGTGCAGCGGGAGCCGGAGGCGAGCCCGAGCGGCGGCCACAGCGGTGCGGGCGCGCAGGTGGTGGCTCGGCCCAGGAGCGAGCAGGCGAGCAGCGGGTCAGCAGCGTGGAGCGAGACGCGCAGGCAGCGCGGGCATACGAGCCCAAGAGCACGCGGGCACTGGTGGCTGGCACTGGTGCGAGGTGTGCGGTGAGCGGATCGTGGCAGGTGGCGCGGACTGGTGTGCAGAGCACGCGGCAGTAGGCGTGCGTGACGAGGAGGAGTGCGTGAGCAAGTGCTGTGTGCGGTGACTTGACGGGAGTGCAGACACAGGGAGCCGGCGAGGGTGCGGCAGTAGCGCGAACGAGCGCGTGCAGGGAGTGGGCGCGGCGTGGCCGGTACCAGAACAGGGGCAGTACGAGCGGAGGCAAACGGCCCGGAGGCGAACGGCCCGAAGCAAGTAGCAGGCGGCCGCAAATGCGGGTATGGACGTGGCTCGCGCGGGAGGCGTGGCGCAGACGCGTGAGTGGTACGCGGGCCAGACGGCGCTGAAACGAAGCTCGCGGCGTGGCGGCGCGCGAGCAGAAGAGGATCGGTGTGGCAGCGCTGGAGCAAGCTCGAGGCTCGCGGTACTGGCGCGCGCGTGCGAGTGGAGTTGCGGCTGCGGCATGCGAGCGGTGTAAGCAAGTTGCGACACGACCCAGAACGCGCGCGGTTCGGGCGGGCGCGGATGAAGGTGAGGCGTGGCGGGTCAGGACCGACCCGCACGGAGGGCAGCGAGGCCGCACACGGTGATAATTTGGCAAGGACGGCCACGGAGGGACCTGCGACGTGGCAAGGCCGAGGCGAGTGCAGGCCCGGCAACAGGAGGAAGAAGAATAACCATGCAGGGCGACGACGTGTAGAGCGATGATGCGTGGAGGTGGCGACCGGATGCGATGAACTCAGAGGAGCCACGCACGGCGAGCTCCCTCGGTCCTCGCGGAGGCGGAGAGGCGTTTATGGCGCGGCGAGTCAGAAAGGAGGAGTTACGGAGTGAAGGCAGTAATCGGGCGTGACGAGCTCGGAGGAGATGCGGTGCAACCAGGCACAGCGAGCTCCCTTCATCTATACGGAAGTCGAGGCGGGAGCAACGCGACGCGAGTTTGACGTGCAACGCATGACCGGCGAACTTCTTCGTCAACCACGGAATCTCGTCATCGTCGAGCTTTTCTCATCGCCGATCCTGTTCGCCACGGGAATTCACTTTTTACTGTTCTTCTTCCACATCCAAAACTACCCCAAGGTTTGCCCTAATTCACTGAATCTTCCTAATGCCGGCGACTACTTTGCCAGAATATCGTTGTTATCTTCCTGTTATCTGTTTTCCCGGACCAGGGACTCGATTGCTATGTTTTAGAAAGTTCTAGGGTGTTCTTTGTAAAATTTCCAAAGCTTTCTGTATTTCAAATTGATGAGCTTCTACACTTCATAGATTTTCATAGGAAGTTCATAAAAATGTAAGGTAAGTTTTGTTTGAAACCTTAAGTCAAACTCTACAAGTTCTATGTTATGATCTTGAGTTGAAGTCTTTGATGTGTGGTCTAGGTCAAATGTTAGGGAATGAATGTTTTATTGTGCTTTATATGGTATGCTTGTGTTATAACTGAAAAGTAAGCCATAGAATATAGATCTTAAATAGAAATATGTGATGTTTCGTTAAACCTTTCATATGAGTGCTCATATCCCTGCCATTAAGACATTGTCCCCATCTCGATTGCTGTTTCTTTAGATTCCTTGTCGTATAAGAATCCCCGTTAGTTCTTGTGCGTCTGCTGCTTAGCCAAAACATCTCGGCAGCTGTGCTTCAGTGTCAGGCTATCAGTTCAGCCGCTAAGCATTCGTTTTCCTTGAGTTTAGGATATTCTGTGTAACAGCTGTCAGTCGATACTTCTACCATCGGCTGGTTAGCTGATACGATTGTTACCTTTCTAAGTATCGGCTACTGCCGATACAGTTCTTTTGTTCTATCCTACATCGACTGCATATAGTCGATATATCAAAGGTGTATACATAATCTTAGGGTTCTTGCCATCGACCTATCCAAGCCGATTTTAGTTGCTCTCCATATCAGTTATGGCCGATCAATCCTTAGTTTTCTCGTCCTTATCCACATACTTCTATCAGTCGATTTATCGACTGAGAGATCGGCTATATATCTATCGGTCATATACCCTTAACCACATTCCGTTCGGCTATACGTCACTCAATTGTTGTGCTGACGTAATCGAGTCGATATAACCACACTTAGTTACCTAGAATAACACTTAAGCACATCTCAGTTAATACAACTGCTTTAGGAATCATCCTTCTACCAAAGTAATCGATGCTTTCATCGATCATCTAGGAACCTGGTGCACCTTTTCATCGGCTAAACCTCTGTTGTTTCCAATCGGCTCTGTTGTAATCTTCAACGAGTAGCCGAATCTAATTAGTTGTCCACCTAAAGCTCTGTTTAGGTTTAGCCCAGATCTTTTTGATTGTTATGTGAATAGTGTGTTATATAAGTGCTAGATTGCAGCTTTGCTGTGAAATAAAATAGTTTTGTGTGCACGCTTGAATGTAATATTGCATTACATGTAGATACGACTACTTCGGCAACGGTACCTACGAGATCTCCCCGGAGTCTACGGAGGATGTTTCTGAAGACCAAGTGAACATCACCAAGGAATTAACTGAAGCCCCGAACCAAAGTTCGGAAGATATTGACATTTCTGACTTCAACCCCACCAGTAAAGGCAAGCCCCGGACATATCCCACTACTTTATTACACTACAATCTATGTCTATTTATCTATACTTATGCATTAAGTCTAGGAGTTGTAATGAAACCCTAGATGCATGAATACTAGGGATCCAATGTAATGCTCCTGAGTCCTTATCGGATAGGTGCTCCGCTAATAGGACCGGTAGAAGTCGGGTGATTTCCTGTCACTCGCGCGATATAGGAGTTGCATGTTTACTATTCTGCAACCACTATAAGGATGACGGACAGGGTCATGTGCTGTGTCATGACCTGGAAGTTTACCCTGTCTGTTTCGTTAAAAGTTGATAAGGTCGATATGTGTGGTAGTGGTGGCTAAGCGTTTGAACAGTACTAGCCACATGCCGCGAAATATGGTAAAGCGGTAAGCCTAGTAACCAATCGGCCCGGTAAGTGGACATACTCCCACCACTCGATCTTTATGTTATGTTCACACGCACCGACCTGTTGGAGTACGTTCTGCATGGCAGACAGGAATACGGGTTTTGTAGTCGCGCTACAGACGTATGTCCTGCACGAGTGATGTGCGTACGGTCCTACAAGTCGCTTGTGGTGGCCTGTCCACGAGTCGGAATGAAAGGCAAACGGTTGCTTCGGAACGCCCTGTTGGTATTCCAAGCGTGTGTGTTAGGTTTACCTTGCAAGGTTGAATCTCGATTCAGGAATCGTCCGCCTCTCACGATGCATGAGACTGCTTATCCCTTCTGCCACATTGAGTAAAAAGTATAATTGTTGATGAGATAATCTGGGTGAAGGATAATATCTATCATGCTTGTTTAGTATAGATGCTAACCTAGAATGGCTAATCAAGCTAGAATCTGAAAGCTAAAACTTGAAAATAGTTTATACTCTCTGTTGCTTTTCAGCTGAAAATAAATCCAGAGCTTTTACAATGCCTTCATAAGTCTAGTTATGGGCTAAAGTATACCCAATCCCGGGTAAGCCTTGCTGAGTATTAGTATACTCAGCCTTGCTAGTTTTGTGTTTTTCAGGTAAAGCCCTTGAAGACCCTACTCTTTCCCTTGTCATGGCCCTGTGCTCTTCCAGAAGATTGGTCCGAGGAATGGGATCCGTCCCCGGCCAATACTGATGATCTCGAGTGATGTCGTGTCAGGGCTTAGCATGACATCCGTCTTGACGACATGTTGTAATCGTCGCGTATGTTTTCCGCTGCTAAAAATCTAGCTTAAACAGTTTATATTGTTTTCTCTAAGTTTGAAACTTTGTACTACTTTTATAAACTCTTGTAATGTAATTCCCTATTATGTAAATTGTGATGGTGATTGTATCTCTGGACTCACCTTCGTGTGAGGTAACCTTATTTGATCCTGTGTATCACCCGACAGGCCAAGGGATTATACCGTTTGAAGCATGTTGGAGCCCTCGGGAGTGGACTCGCGTACTTGAGCCGGTATAATTCAGGTTGGTTCTGCCACACCAGCGCCCCCTGCAACGGATGGATTCTTGGAGGTGGGCTGTGGTTTGACTCGGAAAAGAAAGCGGAAAAGATCCCAGTGGGGTTCGATTCTGAGAAAAGCTTCGCAAAAATGAATAAAGATGGAAATGTGGCAAATGGAGTTCAGGTTGAGACGATGGAGCTCAAGCCCGTAATAGTAAAGGAGGCCACGGAAAAAAGAACAAGAGGGGAGGGTCAGACCCCGTTCGGCAAAATGGTAAAATGTGACGATTTCGTCAACCTTTTCCATGGGAAAGGTTCGCGGAATGAGGGGCGCCAATTGACAAGATTCTTGTCTTGGAGCAATCCCTCGGAAACTAGCTTATTCAGATTGTTGAGGGAGCACTTACTGTGGGTCCATTCCCCGGTCGGCGGCTGTGCCTCTTTCTTCTTCCCCTCTTTCTCCGATTTCTTGGGCGCCATCTTCGGATCCGCTCGCCACGAGTTGCTCGGGGGCTGCGGGGAGAGGGACGGGGAGATCTGGGGGATTGGGGTTTCTTCGGGAGGATGAAGGCGGCGCGCGACTATATTTGGGGATTTTTTGGCAGTTTTTGGCGGATTGCAGATTGGAAGCACAGTGTTTGCTTGGCGTTACCGCGGGGTTAAATAACCAGCAGTTGGGGAAAAGTTTTAATGTTTTGACGTTGAAAAGTGGTTTCCGAAAATATTCGGAAGATGAGGGGTCATTTGGTGGATTCTTTAGATAATATATTTGATTAATCATTTTTTCAGGGTTAATTGTCCTGAAAAGAGGGGTTTTTCGAATTTCAGATTTAACTTCCATCATTTGTACCATCATCCTGGTAATTTACCGTGTGGATATTTTTGCACTGCATGCCACGACTTTTGGATCCTTATATCCAAATTTGCGGGATTTGGATTTAAGGCTCGGGGGCTGCGGGATACGTGGCATCGACTACTTATTTTTTTCAAATCTATTTGAAAAAGTAAGTAAGGAGGATTCAAGACTAATACGACACTCAGCCTGATTCTCCGATTCAACCTAAGGCTCGGGGGCTACTCCATATGGAGTGTGATTTTTCAATCGCACACCGTATTAAAAATATAATTCGGGGCATGAGCACCTCATAGTTTCGATGCAGCCAGTAAGTACTCGAAGAAGAACTTCAAGATGGATCTTCAGGAGAAGCCGAAGTCTACTTCAAAAGTACTCGATAAGCCTGCAGTACTCAGCTACGAAGAGCTCGGAGGCTTGTCAGACCCGGGGCCACGGGACTGTGTACATAGCGTAGTTTAAAGAGGTTTAAGAGATTAAGTCCGTCTTATCTCTTATTTATCTCGTTTATCTCTTATTTATCCCGTTTAAGTAGGAGATAAAGCTAACCGATACAGAAGGAATCTGCTCGAGATATGTTCTGGTACGATTTCTTAGCTGGTGTTGGTTAGTATCCTTGTAACCCTGGCCTCTCAGATATATAAGGGAGGACAGGGACCCTCTCAAAACAAGATCTCCAGATCATTCTACACCAAAGGTAATACAAACCACCACACAGGACGTAGGGTATTACACACCTCGCGGTCCGAATCTGTCTAAGTTTTGTGTTCCTTGCACCTTCGAGTTCCTGATCTCGGCGTCTCTTCACCTAAAACTTACCACCTTGGGTATATCCCTCGGTGGGCAGCCGGTTAAACACCGACAAGTATTACAACGGGTTTAGGGGGGGAAATGAGGTGAAGGCTCATCTCTGCTATCATTTTATTAGGGGAAAAAATAGAGTAACAGAGACTAGATTAGTAACTGTCGGAGCACACCTGTGGTTGATAACCTCCCAACATTCCCATAATATGTTGCATCCAGGCATAAAGCCTCTTCGTCCTTCAACACCCCCTCAGAACCCTAATCAGCATCCAAGACCACATTCTACACATGCCTAGAATTGTATGTTTGGGTTGTTCTTCAACTCCCCAAAGTATTCACAGACAAAAGCTCATTTTGAAAGATCAGCAAATGTGCGTAGCCCCGCCCCCTCCCCCCCCCCCCCCCCCCCCCGACCCCACCCAAACCCTTCTCTTCTCATGTGGACAACACCTGGGCAAAAGGAATAAGAAAGTAAAAACAATTCAACCAACCAGCATCCGTAATACCTGGACGCTGCACGAAAAGTGAAACCATGGAACATGAATCGACCCCGCCCCACCCCCCGTGCCCAAAACCCATCGAACAAAAAGAAAACAAAGAAAGTGAAAAGAAGTGCACACAGCATCAGCACCACATCAGTATTCAACTATTCATCAATATGAGTTCCCAGAAGCATTAGATATTTACCTGCAGACGTGTTATACCACATTGAACTACACAGTTACAACCACCTTTACTCGAGCATTCCTTGATAAATTTCCTAACAAGATGGCCCCTACACTGCTTTGTTGGAGCTTCATACCTGGACCTCTCGAGTGGACAAAATTTATTGAAGAACTCATGACATTTTCCTGGGAATCATTCAGAGAGACACAGTCATCAAAAAACAATGCCCAAACCAAACCGTCTGGTGTACATGCAAATTCACCCCCGGCTTCTCTTGCGCATGCACATGGTACAGGGGCAGACAAGCAGTAGCCGAAGCAGTCACCAGACTCAGCACAGCAGTCCCCGTCGCCAATTCTTGCAGAGATGGTGACATAGTTCTTCTGGGGAACAAGGTTTCACGGTATATAATAGAAGGAAGGTGGGGGTTTCTTGCTGCCAAATTCATTTGCCATTGATATCCTTACTTTTTCTTCTCCCTTTTATATAGCAGATGCATCTTGGATAGACCTTAGATGAGAATGTGCCAGATGCTGTGCAAACATTGAATTTGCTTGGGTGTTCTCTGAAGTCTTCCAAAATCAATTATTCTTCTACAGATTTATATTTCCCACCTCCCCTATCCCATCCATGCAACAATTGGTTCCACAAGTGAGGCCTCACTTGCCGTTGGCTCATTTGCCAGTTTTTCTGCCATTATCAAAAGCATGTGATTGTATATTATATCCTGCAGTATGATCATTGCCTAGTTGTGCGGCAGTGAGAATACGAACGGAAAATTAAGAATCTTGTATGAGCGAACACATTTATCCTCAACTATCCTGAAAACTGCTTCTAGACTGGGCATGCAGAATTTTGATGTGTCTAGGTCTATGCTGCATTTTATTGTCATCTTGACCTCACCCGTAGGGGATGATGCTATACAGAGTGCAAACAAGGTGCTTTCTGTGTATATTTAACAGCAGATCCTGTCCCAGTGTTGTGAATCACAGCTGTGTAATCGAAACTATTTTCCCACTTTTGAGGTTGCTTCACCATGCTGTTCATGGGTTAACAAAGGAAGTAGACATTGTCCTTGTTCTATAATGCTGAATTGGCGAGCCTTTATTAGGTATGATATGATAAGGTTCAGCAGAATCCCATCAGAGGAAGGATGTTAGTGGTAGTATCATAGGGGGGGAAAACAAGAATAAGTACTAGTTCCACAACCAGATTGATGATCGCTAAACATAACTAACTAATCTCCCCTGATGCATACAGAACTCAATGGGACAAACACCAAAGGACCATGATCTATGTATGAAATTTGAACATTTCCATGGTCTGTTATTTTAAGCACAAAGACTGACAGAATGATCAAATAGAATGGTGCATGCAAACCTGAAGAAATCTCTGATTGGTTTTGATCAGGTGGATGCATTGCTAGAGGACCTGCATCACCCGAGGAACAGGTGTTTTGAACGGATTGGAAATAATGCCAAGCTGGGTCTTGGGCATCATGAAAGCCATCAGGCTCGGGCTTGGGCTCTCTCAAGAAGACAACATGTCGGAAAACTCTAGAAAGGACAGCATGTTGGAAAACTTCATCCATCATCTGACTTGCCCTCTTGTGTGCAGTAGTAACAGAGGAGGACGGGGATGATTGAGGATCAATAGAGTGATCCGCAGCGAAATTAAGAGTTTGTTCTAGGCTGTGCGTTCTCTCCCCATCCAAATTGCAAGGACCACCATGGATGACAATGGAAGTAGAAGACTGGTGGTGACTTTCATCCAGCGCAACCGTTCTCGTATGGTAGCAACTAGCAACCATGCTCCGGCCCCTGCAACCCATCATTGTGAACCTCAGCAGCGGCCAGTAAGATAACTTAGTCTTTCCGTCCTATCGCTGATCCCATAATACTACCAATCTTTACCTATTTTCTAAAAAGCGGACTGCGGTATTTTGACTTTTGGTACGTCATCCATCGTTGACAACTGGGCAAAAAAAAAACACCTCCACCTATTACTGCTCGCGCAGCCTCAACCTTTTCTGCGCGTTTGGTTGGAAGCAACGAAGAGCGGAGTGGTTCCGGTACGGAATATTCGCGTGAGATGCGGAACGATCGCGCTCGCCCGAAACGACCGGACGCGAGCGCTCTCGTTCGCTGCCGCCTCACCCCCCCTCCCCGCTGGGCGGCATCCACGGCCGCTCCTCGCCGCCGGAAGGAGCACAGGCGCCGCCCCCCCCCCCCCACACCCACGGACGGGATCGGAAGGAGCGCAGGCGGCCAGGCGCCGCCGCACCCCCCCCCCCCCGGCGGGCGGGATCCAGGCGCCCGCGCCCCCGCCGGAAGGAGCCCAGCCTTGGGCCGCCGCCGCCCCCCGCTGCGGACGGGATCCAGGCGCCAAGGAGCCCAGGCGGCACAGGCGCCGCCGCCCGCGCCCCCGGCCCCCGCCTCCCCGCCGCGGACGGGATCCAGGCGCCAAGGAGCCCAGGCGGCACAGGCGCCGCCGCCCGCGCCCCCGGCCCCCCGCCTCCCCGCCGCGGACGGGATCCAGGCGCCAAGGAGCCCAGGCGGCACAGGCGCCACCGCCTGCGCCCCCGGCCCCGCGCCTCCCCGCCGGCGGACGGGATCCAGGCGCCCGAGCCCAGGCGGCCAGGCGCCGCCGCCCCCCGCCCCGCCCCCATCCAGGCGCCCGCGGCCGCCGCCGGGAGGAGCCCAGGGCCGCCGCCGCCCCCCGTCCAGGCGCCCGCGGCCGCTCCCCGCCGGAAGGAGCCCAGCGCCCCCCCCTCCTGCCCGCCGGAGGAACTCAGGCCGCCCGGGCCGCCGGAGGATCTCGAAGCCACCCTTCGCGGAACGTTGAATGAGATGGTTCTCCAACCAAACGAAGAACGGAATGGTTCCGCTCCACCGCGCTCTCCAACCAAACAAAAAATGGAGTAGCTCTGTTCCGCCTACCAAACGTAGAATGGAACGGCTCCGTTCTCAAAAATTAGAATGGAGCCGTTCCATTCAAGTCGGCTCCCCAACCAAACGGACCCTTAGTCCAAGGCGACCACCAATTGGCGTCCGCGGCCCCGCCGCCCGCCAGCGCCTCCGCCCACCCGCGCCTGCCAACCAGGCCGCCCCGACGCGCCGGCGCCGCATCGTGCCGTCGCCTCCAGCCTCCGCGCTCCGCGTCTCCGCGCCCCCGGCCAGCCCGCCGCCGCAGCCCCCCTGTCGCCGACCGTGCCGCGGCCCCCAGCCTGCTGGCAGGCCGCAGACACGCACGTCCCTGGCCCTGCGCAGCGCCCTGCGCAGCCGCACATCCACAGTCAGCGGGCCCGCCGCCATCCGCAGCAGCAGATCCCGCCGCCTGCTGCGCCGACGCACGGCCACTAATCTACTCCTCATCTATTCCTATTGCTAATTCTTGTGTTGGACTATGATTAGTAGAATAGCAATTGCTGAAAACGAACTCTGAATCTGCTGTGTGCTTGTGTGCTATGTCTGACAAACAGAATGCCTGTGAGGTGAGAACTTTACCCGAATAACCCGACCTGAAATTCCTAAATTATCCGAACGCCCAGGCCTAGATAAATTCATGTGACCTTTTCCTTTTCCTTGGATCTGTTATTACTTCATGGAAGTGTACCTCAGATTCTTCTTATTCTTCACTTTCATTGATCTTTCATGCAGATCCTAAGAAGCACATTGTCGGAGAATTTTTCCAGCCGGGCGGCGGACTGCACCCGCCTAATTCTAATTTAGGATAAGTTTGGGGAAGTCAATGAATGCTTATCCAGAGGTGCATGAACACGGAAAGCGCACAAGGGTTTAGAATGGTTCAGGCCTCCGGAGCATAAAACCCTACGACACCGTGAGATGTATTGCTTATTTTGGTGAGGAATAACTGACTCTGTGTGAGTGTCAACTTCCTTGTGTGTGTGCGCGAACTAGAGAGAGCATCTGAGAGAGCTTCCGAGAGCTTTGTGTGTGAGAGCCTGTGTTCTAACATGCGTGTTCTCCCTTTTATAGGCTCAAGGGGAGCGCGTACACTGAGCGGGGTCCCAACAGATGGATCCAGCGACATGTTAAATAACGTACACATTAGAGCCTTAAATGCCATAGATTCGGAAATCTTCCTCTTCGATCCCCGTGCGTATCCTCCCCAGCATATGGTCATATGCCGTCTCCCTAGCACAGGGTTTGCTCCCAGTAACATGCGTAGTGGGAGACGTGTTGTCACTATAGGGTCAGTTCCCGCTGATAGGCGAAGGGTCAGTTCCCGCTGATAGGCGAAGGGGCTATATTGACCTGCCGTGCTGTAGCCTTTGCACATTGTAGCAGAGCATGCCGTGGCCTTCCTGCAGCAGGTCATAATAACCCTTCGCTCACGCGAGCGGCGCTGTGATGTGACTACATGCCCCTCGCCCGCGCACGCGGTGCGGTGATGCGACGCGCCGCCTCGGTAACTGGCGGGCTTACCGTGGTGTCAGCGTACCTGCCCAACGTGTCAGTGGGCAGCCCATGCCCTGTCTCGGGCACGCGCACCTCAACCACCCGCATTCAATACGGTAGTTGGGCTGCCTTCTCGTAGAAGGCTAGCTGCCACCGACACATGGCGGTGCTGGTTTAGCGGCCGCTTCCTCAGGAGCACGTGGCGGCACCAGACCTCTTCCCCGGTGGGAAGGGAGGTCCGGGCCCCCTGGCTGGCCCAGACGCTCAGGCCCCCTGGGGTTCGGCTTCCACACGTAGGGGCCCAAGACCACCCCGCGATGGTCCAGACCCGCGGTAGCCGTTTCTGAGCACCTTATCCACACGAGCATGTGGAGGCGCCGGACCGAGCGCGGGGGGAGGTCCGGAGACCGTGCCCCCGGTTGTCAGGCCCGGGTCGTACACCCTGTCGCCTAAAGGCTTAGTGCGAGGTTACGGATAACCTCGCACCCCTTGGCTGGGCACACTAGTAGGAGGTAGTCCTGTCTGGATGCACCGACACACATCAAAGCTAATTACTCCAGCATGTGTAGTTCATGATATACTTACCAGATTCTCACTCTTACCCTTTTGGAAATGCTCCTGAGGATGTATATGATTCTTCATACGAAAGAGGTAAATCATAGCATGTATAATTAGCTCTATTTAGCGATTTTTGCGCTCACACGATCATAGCAGTAAGGCTGCATTTTTTACTGTTTTAGTTGTCCAAAATTAGCATACAAATAGATGCACAAATTGTATAATAATATGTCACACTTTTATAAAATCATTTCTAACATACACACGTAAGTTTTGTCTGTAGCAACGCACGAACATGTTGCCTATATATATAAATATACATAAAAGAGAAAACAATGTTTCTTTCTTTTCCATTTGAGGGGGGGGGGGAGGAGGAGGAGGACGAAGAAGAATTGGATAGAGATGTAGGTCGAGAATGGCGTCTGAGAGGGCGCGGTCCCCGACGGGCTCCCAGCTGCTGTCAACAATGGGATTCTTGGAGAATCCCATTGTTGGACCAATGGATTGGGAACCCATCCTTCCGCTCAGGCTTCGCACGCGGGGAGAGAGACCTCACTCGGAAAGCCAGGCGAGCGAAGGAGGAAGCTGATTGGGGTGTCGCATTCGTATTGGTAGGGTTTGCCTGGTTAGGTGGTGCCTGGGGGAAGAGGAAGGAATGGTAAAGGACCCAACCGAGGGACCCTTCTAAGACTAAAAGGTACATTAAAAACATTTATCGATTATTTCCAACGCGTTGAGATGGCCGAGTTGGTCTAAGGCGCCAGATTAAGGTTCTGGTCCGAAAGGGCGTGGGTTCAAATCCCACTCTCAACAGAGTGTGTTTATTTTTTTCTTTCTTTCTTTTTTTCTACTCTATGTGTTCACTCTAAGGTTTTAATTTACCAGCTCTTCCAGTTATTTTAGGAAGAAAACCATATTTATCTTCCATAAATCTCCTTCTGGATGTTTTTCTATAAATGTAAATGTTCTTCTGGACATTATAACATGTCTAGCTACTAAACTCTCATCAAATGGTCAGAATATAAAGAAATAATTGGCATCACCACACACCATACCTATAGCAGTCATGATTTTTCTAAATAAAATGTCGTCCAAGCATGTGCACTCTATTACTTTACTTGTGAACTTAAATTGCATACTTAATCGGTGCAAAGAAAATCAAATTTCTATGGAGTAGATCAAGTTTGAGAAGAGATGCATTTGTATATTTATATTGAAGGCTCAATATTGAATTCTTCATTGTTTCGTTAAATTGCATACTTATTTGTTGCAAAGAAAATCAAATTTCTATGGAGTAGATCAAGTTTGAGAAGAGATGGATTTGTATATTTATATTGAAGGCTCAATATTGAATTCTTCATTGTTTTGGACTCCGAGGAACACTAAAATTAAATTCGAGTTTTGGCCAAAGTTCATAATCATAGCTGCCTAATTTTCATTCCTTTTGAGCCTTTGGACTAAAGCTTTATCTAGGACTTATAGCCCTATATACCAGCTATAACTTTTGTAGAACTTTACAGCGAGTTAAAGTTCGAATTTGGACTACATGTATTGAATCCAATAAAAGATCAGGTTCAAGCACAATTAATGCACAGAAGATTCAGTTGAACCTTTAGGTTTCGCTCAAATAACAACTTTAAGTTTCGCTCAAATAAATGCAGAGCCGTCGATCTTCTCCTCCTATTCGTCAGCACTAGAAAGGCGCACGGCTTTGCCGCGCAGGACCCGTATTTCGTATCGTCGGATTATAGTTTATATAGACTTTAGTTCATGCACAGAGTAGTAATTATTGTATATGTAGGTGTCATGGTCTGCAGCCCGTTATTGTACTTGGTATATATTTTGGACTCTCTGTTATCGTGACACTACTATTTAAGTAGGATATTATTTTGGTATGGAAATGGAGCTATGTTATATTTAGTGTTTTTGGTTATTATTTATTTTAAAAGTTTGTTGTGTAGCAAAGCTTAAGGTTTTGAAATTTTGAGCAATTTTTGTATTCAAAACTTTTTGACATAAAGATGTTTTGGTGTCCGAATCGTAGGTAGAATGGATGTATTTAAACATTTATCTAGATGGACCATAAAAGTGCTTTGAATTTGAAATTGTACTATATAATAAAGCTATAGATTTTAAAATTCTAAGCAACTTTTGTATTGGACACTTTTTAATTTAAAAATATTTTGGTGTCCATATTGTATGTACGACGGATCGCATGCAAGCATTTGTGCAAACGAGTTGCGAAAGCATTTTAAATTTTAAAATTTACTCTATAATGAAGTTGTAGTTTTTGAATTTTTGATCAAATTCTATATTGAACAACTTTTGATTTCAACGTGTTTTGGTGTTCAAATTGCAGGTATGATGTTGCTCATGTAGAAGTAACGGATGGAACGAGTTGTGGTTTGATTTAATTAAAATCTGAGTGTTTTTTTAAAAAAAATCGAGAGAGAGGACCGGCGGGTTGATTTTATAAAAACTTAAGATTTTTCTTTGCCAATTGCCATGAACCGAGAAGGTTGGACGGCGGTTAATTCTAAGAAAAGTTGTGGGGTTTTTCGCAAAATTACTTAAGAGAGGAGGCCGTTGATTCCTCTAAATTCCAAAGATTTTTTTGCAAAATGACCTGAACTCGCACAATATGTGCCGCCTGTCCGGCCGATTCGACGGTCTGAAATTGCATGTGACGTGGCTGCGCTGGTTGCCCCTCTTTTGTTGCATGAATCGTGCATAGAGATGCTTGCTTGCAAGAACAGAGCAACGCTCGCGATCCATTTCGCGAGCTCCAATCTGTTGTTGCAGCTGCAATCCATTTCCTTGCGGCGTCCATGTCCTTGCCACATCCCTATCTAGAGAAACCACTCCAGAACGTAACGAACCAAACTCATCCTAGCGCAGTCAAACTGATGAGACCGCTAGCTAGCTGTTGTTCGAATGAATCACCGACGAGATAGCTCGCTAGAGTAGTAGTCAACTAATAATCCTTAATTAATGTACACTTACAATACGTACTCTGATCTGATCTACGTAATATAAGAAGATGATGATGATCATCGATAGATCAATCATCAGATGATGAAACTCGATCATAAATCATAATGCATGCAAATGCAATTCATAATAATGCACGTTGATGATCTATCGTATCTGATCAGAAATCTAGCAGCGTGGTGCTGAGGTTGAGCAGCGTCCCCAGCGCGCTGGGCGCGAACTTCCTGGCGAAGAGGTAGCACACCGTGGTGGGCCTGCCGTTGTACAGGCAGCTTGTGCCGTTGTTGCGGATGGCCGCCACGAACGCCGCCGTGGTGGCGGCCTTGCCGAAGCGCGCCGGGTGCGGCCCCCCGCGCGACCAGTCCACCCAGGTGACCGTCCGGTTGGCGTTGCGCGCGCCGTGCCACAGGTGCAGGTACGTCGGGATGTAGTGCTCGTCCGGGTAGCACGATGGCGTGCAGTGCCGCCGGAACAGCGCGTAGTAGCGCTGGTCCGCCACCACGTCGACGGCCAGCTCCCGGCTGAGCTCGAACCACTCGGAGCCCTTGCGCCACTGCTCCTCCAGGATCTCCGGCGCCATCCGCGGGTTGTAGCGCCCCGCGCACTGGGGCACGTCGATGTTGTACGACTCCACGTAGCTCTCCGCCGAGTTCACCAGGTACTCGTACACCGTCCGGAAGTTGAACACCGGCACGCAGCTCTCCGACACCAGCACGAAGCGCTGGTTCGACCAGTCCAGCAGCGCGTTCGCCAGCAGCCGCTTCTCCGCGTCCACCAGCGTGATGGATCCCCACGACACCTCCCGGCTCGGGATCTGCCGCCCGTGGAACGGCGACGACCGCCGGTAGCGCCCCGCGTACCCCGGCACCGCGTGCACGTACACCGAGTAGAGCCCCTCGTGCCCGCGGAAGAAGCGCTCCCACAGCGGCGCGAACGGCAGCGGCCCGCGCGTCAGGAACAGGAACGCCACCTTGGGCACGCGCTGGAACGGGTACTCCTCCAAGCGCGGCGCCATGGACGCGCGCCAGAACAGCTCCTGGTCCGACATCGAGTGACCCCACGGAGGCCCGGGGTCCACGAACCCACGGAACTCCAGCAGCACCGGCGGAGGAGGAAGGCCTGCTGCTGCTGCTTCGTCGTCGTCTTCCATCCTCATCTTCTTCTTCTTCCTACTGTTGCCGCCGCCGCCGCGGCTGATGCTTCTTGTGGCGCCGGGGACGACGACGACGGCGCCATTGTTGTTGTTGTTATTAGCTGCTTCTGCCCCTGCCTCTGCCTTCAGGGAAAGAGACGACGACCCCATGCTGCTGTAGTAGTAGTAGCGCGACACGTTGGCGCTGCCCGCAAGCCCGATCAGCACGCCGGCCATCAGGATCACCAGCGCCACCACGGCCTTGAGCAGCCCCGACGACCACCAGTACACTCTGCGCGGGGTCAGCGGGAAGCTGCTGTACTCCCCGCCGCCAGAAGCCTCCTCGTCGTCGCCGGCACTGCCTCGACGGGACTTGAGGGTTCCCGGCTTCATCCCTCAATCAACACAACAACTGCCGTTAGTTGCCGCCGCGCGCGCCTATCGATGATCAAATGATGAACTGTTTGTTGTTGATTTCTCGGCAAGCGCGCGATGATCCCAGCCCGCCTGCCGATCGCTCGAGCGTACATTGTTCAGCCAAACATGTCGCGTAGGACGAAACGGCGGGATGAATGAAGTTGCAGGGAAGCTCGATCGATGGCAATGGCATGCAGCAGATCGAGAGACAACGAAGCAGCAGAATGCCCGGCCCTATGGAGGAAGAAGCTGAGCACCGTACCAGATCGATCGAGGTTGGAGAGATGGCCGGAGATGGCGATCGACCATAGCCGCCCAAGAATAAGGGAGGGGAGAGAGAACAATGCATGCGTGCATGCACTAGCTAGCTGCAGATGGGCACGTGGAGGCCGGCCAGCCACTGCGAGCGACGCTGACGGGAGGGGAGCGGTCCATGGGCAAGGCAAGCTCGGTCGGTCGACGCGGCGCCCGCGTTCATCGCCTCCACTCTCCCCTTCCACTGCCACGTATAATTAATATAACTATCTCAATGATTTTTTTCATTCGCTTGAATTTTTTTATAAATATTCTTATAAATAGATAAATCTACAAACTATATCTTAAGTATTTTTTATGATAGACGATGTAGTTGTACTCATTTTATTTTATTTTACTGATTTATTAAATACTACCCATGGAGTTGGTCAAAATCAAACATTATCATCTTTGATCAATAATATCTTTAAAAATAATTAATTTTAAATAGAAAATTTACATGTTATGATAATTGATTTCATTATGGATCAACTAATATCATTTTTATGTATCAATCTTTAAGATTTACTATTTTATGATCAAAGTTTAAAAGGTTTGATTTGGGGGAAAAACCTAAAAATAGCTATATTCTGAAATAGAGGGAGTAAATAAGGTTGGCTAAAGTTTGGGTAAGAGATCAACAATGACATATATTTAAGAATGGAAACAACACTCTCTTTTCTATATAAACTTTACAAAATACATTACAAACACAAACATTCATATACACGTACTACTGTGAAGTGTGAACACATACATACATATTTTAGCTCTATATAAACACCACCGCGATACTAAACTAGCAAAGAAATCTTGAGATTGATAAAGTATGACAGATGTCTCATTGTCAATAGACACATTATTTACCAGTGAAAGAATAATAAGTGAAAATGCAAGTATTTGTGTTAAGATAATGATTCAAATCTGAATAAACAGATTTCACCATAAGAAATCTATTTAATAGAGGCACTCAGTTTGTAATAATGGAATATTTAGCGTTGATTATATTGGTGATGGTCACTACACCAAAGCAGCTCAATTCCGTCGGCCAGATGTAATTTCGTCGCCCAAAATTAAGCCGACGAAAATAAATAGTTTATTTCATCGGCCAACACAGGCCGACGAAATTAGAACTTATTTTCGTCGGCCACTCTAAGGCCGACAAAAAATGATCCATATTTTCGTCGGCCAGACCCTGGCCGACGAAACAAAGAGACTATTTTCGTCGGCCTGCCCTAGGCCAACGAAAATATATCAATTTTCGTCGGCCCATTTGGCCGACGAAAATAAAGGACCCTAATAGCGCCGTTCAATCGGATCTTGTTATAGGCCCGGCCCACATGCAAGTGTTCTCTCCCCCCCCCTCCCGCTACCGCCCCCGGGCCCGCCGTCACCCCCACGCCGCGGCCCTCGCCGCCGCCCCGAGGCCCCCGCCGCCGCCGCCGCCTCGGGCGCGCGGCCCCCCCTCGCCCCCCCCCCCGGCCCCCCTCGCCCCCCCCCCCCACACCGCCCACGCTGCGGCCCCCGCCGCCGCCCCTCTGCCCCCGCCGCTCGCATTTTGGATTTTTTTTGTTTCCTTTCTTCATTTATTTTTGCTTTACTTCATATTAATCATACTGATGGTATCTTTGAATTAATGCTATGTACTTCATATTAATTATGAACCAACCAGAAGTCTTGCTTGAGATAAACCAACTAGAGGAAATATGTTTCTGTTCTTGTATATTTGTTTCAGGACAACATCTTATCGTCTGGTTCACATTTCCAGGTGAATGGAGAGATTTATAACCATGAAGAGTTGAAAGCAAAGTTGACAACTCATCAATTCCAAACTGGCAATGATTGTGAAGTTATTGCCCATTTCGTAAGCCACATATCTATTTCTTACACCCTTTTACAGTGACATAACTTTTGCCAACAATTTGATTATCTTCATCGATGCATCATCATTCATCATAAGCTATTTAATCCTGGCAGTGATACCTTTTAATCTTGCTTTTACATAGTATGAAGAATATGGGGAAGAATTCGTGGATATGTTGGATGGCATGTTCTTGTTTGTTCTTCTTGATACATGTGATAAAACCTTCATCGCAGCCCGTGATGCTATTGGCATCTGCCCTTTATACATGGGATGGGGTCTTGATGGTATGTACAGCGAATAATTCATTCAATTTTTGTCCTTTGCAGAAATTTAGGGGTGTGAATGTTTATCCATCTAAAATTTATTTTCTGAAATTTGCAAATCGCTTGTTTTGTTGTACTACTGTTGCCGTAGTCAATCAGTGCTTGAAGGTCAGGGTCCAAATTCCTGGTTGCAGCCAGCCAGTTACAGCGAGTAACTTGAGAAACCGCACAGAAGGCTTTATTCAAATTTGAATTTTGAATGCTCATCTCATAGTAAATAAATAGCAGAAGCATCGTTTTCTATCCATTCCTGTAATAATTTGAAAAGAGCTAACAGTTGCAAATTCTAGATCTTACCATCTGGGATTCAATGCTCCAGCTGATAGGAATTATCTAAGGGGAAATTTCCTGCAAGGCCCTCAAACAAATCACGCTTCCTTCTATGGCCCTGGAAAACTGAAACGCCCTTTTGTGGCCTCCTTTTTATTTTCGTTCTCTTCCATGACCCTCCCGTTAGACCCGTTAGGCCAATCTGTTAGGATTTGAGGTTTGAGGTGAGAAGTAAAAATTTCTTGGACTGAGCGGCGCGCGGGCGGCGGGCGGGCTGCATGCGGGCGAGCGGCGGCGGGCGGGCAGCGGCGGCCGAGCGGCGCGCGGGTGGCGGGCGGCGGCGCGCGGGCGGCACGTGGAAGGCGGGTGGCGGCGCGCGGGCGGGCGGCGGGCGGCAGCGCGCGGACTCGGGAGCAGAGTCACCCCAGGGGCGCGGCGGAGGGCTCCCCAGGGGCACGCGCGGAGGAGGCCCACCCCTAGGGCTGCGCACGCGGCGGAGGCGCCAAGGGGCGCACGCGCACCGCCAGGGGTACTATTGTCTTTTCACAGTCATTTAACTGGAGTTAACTGCAGATGTAACGGCAGGGCCATCGAAGGGAAGGAAAATGAAATCAGGGTCAAATAAGGAAGTTGCAATTTTGCAGGGCCGTAGAAGGAAGCGTGATTTATTTGAGGGCCTTGCAGGGAATTTCCCCATTATCTAACTTGGTGTTCAGGATATGAAGCTATATTTTTTTAATGTTTGGATATACACAAGAATTTGCCAAAATTGGCTTTTATATGGAATTTGTTTCTGGAAATCGTAAGTAGTAAGTATGTACTGTCTGGACTTGTTCCTGGTTGTTAGACTTAGACTTGCTGCATGCAGACTGGTTATTGGCACGGTGTATTATTGGAGATAGGAACATGGGCTATGACCAAGATTGGTATCTACATGTCCATGAAATGTCGATAGTTTATGGTTACTGAATGTAAAAATCAAGGCGACAGTTTGGAGTTTCAGACAACCACACAGTTTAAGTGTGGCTCTTATGGACCTTTTGGTTTTCATTACCCGTCTGGAAGTAATGTCTATTCTGTTGCCGAAGAATTAAAAATAAAAAAAGTACTATGCAGCTATGTTATTTAGGAAACTATTGTTCTTGTGTTCGAAGAAGTGTTCTATGATCTAGCAGCTTGATGGAACCTCCAACGAATGGGGCTGGTGTAAACAAAAGGTATCATGGATTTGATACTTATGTTCCTAAATCCTAAACTTGGCTTGCATCTTGCATTGTTCGTACTGATTTCATCTGATGATGTCTTGCATATACAAAGCTTGGAGCAAATGCTATTCTCGCGGTGTCACTGGCAGTGTGCAAAGCTGGAGCTATGGTGAAGAAGATTCCTCTTTTTTTTAGCAGGGATCCGATTATTTTCGTCGGCCATTAAAGCCGACGAAAATATTACGTATTTTTATCGGCCACTTAGGCTGATGAAAATACGACCATATTTTCGTCGGTCGTATTGGGCGACGAAAAGTTATTTTCGTCGGCAGCCGACGAAAAAGCGCCTATTTTCGTCTACTTTATTTCATCGGCCTAATTTTGTCGGTTGGCCGACAAAAATAGCTATTTTCGACGGCATTAGGTCTATTTTCGTCGGCCGACGAAAATATACTATTTTCCTGTAGTGGGTATATCAAAACGGAAAATCATAAGGTTCGTCTTTCCTCTGTGTTTATTTCTTGATGGGTCTAGGGACCCGATGTCCCCAGCGGGCCTACTTCTTGCTGACCAGCCCGAGAATGTGCCCGGACGAGCGCCCTTCTTCGTAGTCGATAGCTCTGTCCAAACAGCCCAGGCCCGTTATCCCGACTGAAGTCGGTCAGGGCAAGCCTGACCTATGCCCCCGACCTGGGAGGTGATCGGAGACCATGTCTGTACCATGGCTCCGACTGAAGACTCTGACAGGGCTCCGCCCTGCACGTGCGCACCTCCCCAACCGCTAGGCTGGTCGGGAGGCCAAGCCCAGCGTACTAGCGAGCCCCAGGAGTAGGTGCAGATGATAAGGATGAGCCTCGGGGTCAACTTGTCGAACACGGTCAACCACTCGTTCCACGGGGGTGGTCATAGTACCCTCTGCTGTGGCAGCAGGTTGCCACTATTTCTACATGCCCCAACCTTGTGAAAGGATGGGTCGTAACATCATCATGATATGGCTGGCACGCCACCGTCACGACGGAGTGACTGGGCATGGCGCAAAAAGGACGGGGCGTGACAGTCATATCATACCTATCGACGTCCCCACAACCTCCGATCGACGGAGCATGACGCGCAGGGACAAGATAAGACGCTCACCCCACGACGCAGGACTTGGACGGTGGTCATCAGAAGACTCGATTGACGGGATGGGCAGACCCGACTGACGAAATTGACGACCCCGACCGGTGGGATTGGGAGTTCTCTCTTTCTATCCTTGCACCTTTAGCTCCCCTATAATGGAGTTCCTCTTGGGCTATAAAAGTAAGGATCATCCTCCTAGGAAAGAGATGCTATCTCTCGATAGATCCGAACCATAGACTCTCAAACCTCACAACTTCCGCTCGAAAGTTTATAATTCCCCAACTCTCACGAGCACCTGGGCTCAAGTGTGACACCCTGGGTGTCTAAAAGACTAAACAAAGATCTATAACAAGAAATCAGGTATAAAAGAGAAATAGAAGTATACAACGACCTATCAAAATCTATACCTTTTAAGCAAATATATATGTGTATATGTATATGCGCATATACATGTGAACCTTTGCAAACAAACCCTTGTAACTTTCAAAGTTGATCATAAATGACTCTAAAAATTTAATAGCACATCTGTCGTAGCAAGTGCAATAAAAGTCTAGTTGAACTCAAAGGCTAAAAGTGTAAAAATTCACATAAAATGACATATCATTTAAATACTAGTTTTTGGAATGTTGGAATGTTCAGGAGTCGGTTATTTACATAGTTGGGTCAGTCTTGCTGAGTATTAGTATACTTAGCCTTGCTCGTGGCAGGTGCGTCTTTTGAAGAAACGATAGCTGGTTTGATTTGGCCTTGTACCTTACCTCCTGGTTAGTCCGTGGAGTGGGATTCGTCTCCGGCCAACGATAACTCTACCGAGTGATGCTACGTACGGGCTTCATCGTGCATGTTTAGGAGCCGGTTATTTACATACCAATAGTCGGGTAAGTCTTATTGAGTATTAGTATACTCAGCTTTACTTGTGGCACTATTTTCAGGTGCGTCTTTTGAAGAAATGATAGTTGGTTTGACTTGACCTTGTACCTTGCCTCCTGGTTGGTCGGTAAAGTGGGATCCATCCCCGGCCGACGATAACTCCGAGTGATGCCACGTACGGGCTTCATCGTGGTATCTGAATCGACGATAGATGATCGTATTTTCTTTCCGCTGCTTTTAAACTCTGAATAAAGGGTTTATGTTTGGAACTCTGAAGTAATTGTTTTAAAAACTCGGCTTGTAATAAATAATTGTCAGACTTGCGAGGTAAAAGCTACAGTATGTTGTAATCTCTAGACTTGCCTTCGTGCGAGTTAAGTGTATGCTTTATTTCGATCAAAATATTAAGTGGTTGCATCGGGATTTACCCGACAGACTGTCGGATTGCTCTGTTAGAAGTGCATGGTAGCCAGCTCGTCTTTCTGGATGATAGTTAGTGCACTTGAGCCAAATTAATTCGGGCGGTTCTGCCACATCAAACAATACATCCGACTGACCCGACTGGACGTAAGGCACGATTGCCTCAACCAGTATAAATCTTAAGTCATTGTATGCTAGGTCATATCCGATCATGACGCGCGATACACATTTCGAGTAGGTTTAGCTGTCGGCCATTTCTGT
This sequence comes from Panicum hallii, assembly GCF_002211085.1. Classification (NCBI taxonomy): domain Eukaryota; kingdom Viridiplantae; phylum Streptophyta; class Magnoliopsida; order Poales; family Poaceae; genus Panicum; species Panicum hallii. The sequence goes on along the minus strand of NC_038048.1, from coordinate 48,016,545 downwards.
AACCAATATTTTTTATATTTTTTTACTACAACAGGAAAGAAGATCACTGACTGATCATGTATTTCAGTTTCGTGGGTGGTATTAGCCAGAGGTGACCTTGCAACCTATGCAATGCATTGTTTTTGCACTGTTTTTTTTTTCCTTTTTTTAGGTTTGGGCATTAAGATAGCTCTTTTGGTGTGAGTACACTGCCGGAGAAAGGCACATCAGTGCCGGTCACAGGGAGACTTAGTGCCGGTCCCTGTGACCGGCACTAAATGGCCGGCACTAACGTGACAGCCGTTAGTGCCGGCTTTATTGACCGGCACTAACTGGCGCGTGTTAGTGCCGGTCTGTTACTCCAGCCGGCACTAACTTGCCCGACCCTGCCCGGCTCCTGGCAGCAAGGTTAGTGCCGGCTGGTATAACTGGCCGGCACTAAATCTTTTTTTTGTTTACCTTTTGTTTTTCGTTTTTATACGTATAGGGTTTAGGGTTTAGGGTTGATGTTCTTACCTTTTGTTTTTCGTTTTTCGTTCCATTATACGTATGGCTATGCGTATTTGTACCGTATGCGACTACATAATCGTACTTTTTGCATTGCACAGTAATATTAGGACAGCATATTACACTAATATTATATATATATATATTCATCATGTATGGAACACTTAGGAGTTTAAAAGTACTTGAGATATTACAAATTAGTAAGAACATCAACTATAGTAATTTATCAAATTCCCCGTCGTCGGATCTTTTTCGGCGACGCTTGTACGGACATCGCCATAAAATTCGCCCTTAGGATTTATGACTTCATCGAGCAGGAATCCGCATATTGCTTCTTGAATTGCCCTGATCCGAGCCATTTCAATGAGTTCTTCTTTCATCCGCCAATGCTGTCACATTTTTCGAAAAAACATGAGAATAAAAGATAATGAATTAAAATGATGAGCAGATGTGATTGTGCTCACGTACATTGAATGCCTCCACTGTCATTTGCCCTTTTTCACTTGCAAAAGTGTTGATCCACTCGCATACGTAGTATCCACATAAGTTGTTTCCTTGTCCCTGTCTCCAACACTATGGACAAATGTGGGTTAAGATATAGAATTTTTCTGATGTTTATTACGAATGACATTAGTAGCGAGAGTATATTCATACCGGAAAATCAGTCACCCAACAAAGAGGCTCGATTTCACCTATGGGCAAGCCTATGTGTTTGCGGAGGTAGCGATGCCATGCAGTATTTACCACCTCGATGAGATCTTGGTACTTTGATTTATCTTGCCTTAACGAGTCGTACACCAAGACCTTGTGCTCCTCAATCCGAATACAAAGCAATATCCAATGAAAGCTGTGCATATACATACGCATAACCAATTAATATTGATTAAAATAGTTATTAAATAGTATTATTAATAAGAAGGGATTGAAAACAAGAGGCTAACAAAGAATGACTCACTGATGGTTGTATGGCAAGAGAATGAAGGGACACATGCTATTCTTACGCAACCCCCTGTATATAATATTGACTATTTCTTCAGGGCTTTGCTCTACCGTTTTCTCGTGTATAATATCGGGGTCGAAGAACCCGACGTTATGGAAGTTCTTTTTTCGGCAAATTTGAATTTTTGACCTACGGGACACAAGAAAAACGGGGATCAGTCAACACACAAGGCTAAAAATAATGAAACGAGAGACAATACTCACATGCACCATACACTCAGGAGGGACTTGTCAAGGGCATCTTGATGGTATAAATCGTAAAGTGCTTCAAACTCGATATATACTTCACCTGCCCCCCGCCAGAAATGCTCATCTTTAATCCGGGCTGGGAACATCTCTAATTGATTAGCTTTAGATTGCACGGCATACCATTTGTGTAACTCGGCCATTCTCGTTGGTAGGAATGGTAATAACTCTGGCCATATCAAAGGTTCACCAAGTACAAACTTTTTCCTGCCGCGGGCATCCTGTAGGGCCTCCCCAAGCAATTGAGCCCTTGTTAGATCAGTTTGCAATATCATCCCAGCCATGGTCAACGGATCTCTTGATTCATCAGGACATTCTTCACGCGGCACTATCAACGAAGCGATCGATTGTTTGGACTGCTCTCCGAGCTGGGGAACGGTCTTTGCATTGATCCGTCGATTCTTGGGGTTGTTGTAGCACTTTCTGATCTGCCGATCATAATCCGACTCCCTTTCTTTCTCCTTGGTGGGATCTTTAATGAAGTATTTAACGAAGTGTGCCTTCGCAACCGGATCTATTTCTGGCTTCTTGTTCGCAGCCTCCCTCAGTAGCTTGCGCTTCAGCAAGAAGGTTTGAAACGATTCTTTTGCCTCTTTCTCTTGTGGAGCCTTCGCTTTCTTCTTTCTTTGCTGCTTATGAGATGGCTGGACCGAAGGTACCGTGTATGCCTTCTGTCGCTGACTCTGATTCTGTTGTGCGGCTGGTGATGATGCCGAAATTGGCTCGCTTTGTGCGGCTGGTGATGGCGGATCCATGCTGGGGTCCCGTGCAGGCGGTGGAGAAGGTGGGCCAACACTAGGATTCCTGTCATCAGGTGGCGTTGGTGATCTTTGCCTTGAGCACCGAGCGGAATCTGTGGCTGCTTGCACCAATCTTATGTCGCGCTTTGGCCACGCAATCCATGTGTGTACGGCATGTTGTAGTTCTGTTTCTTCAGGACTTATAGGGATCGGGAGGTCCAAGTCTTCCCAGCGTTCTTCAGTAATTCGGTCAACAAAGACTCTGGCGAATCCTTCAGGAATTGGCTGGCAATGTATTGTCCTGCCTTCTTCTTGGACTTCCGCATAACCCTCAGCACAAACTTTGAGCTTTTTCCCATAAAGAACCAGAAGCTCACACTGGGTCCTAACGGTAATGTCGTCGATGGGGTCCCTCGTCCTGTCGGCACCCAAAGCAGGGTGCTCTGTGGAAGCAACACTGCTACGACGCTGGGAAGGGGTGCTGAACTCCACATTGGCAGCTGGTTGATCCGAGCGTTGCCCAACTGCTGCCTCAAGTGACATTATCCGGTTTTCTAGGCTACAGATCTTCTCTGCCACTACTGCCTTGCTTCTGCATCGGCTTCGGTAGGTTTCGAGATCTCTGGAAAAGCCATATTTCCACGGAACTACGCCCATGCCTCGGGTCCGTCCAGTGTGTTCCGCATTCCCAAGAGCGTAAGTCAGCTCGTCATTCTCTCTGTTGGGCTGGAAGGTTCCTTCTTCCGTACGCCTCATTGCCTCGTCAAGTCTTTGGGCAGCCTCTCTTAGTACGTCGCTAGTCACAAACATTCCAGTGTCGGGGTCCAGTGTGCCTCCATGAGCATAGAAGTAATACCTTGCTCGTTTGGGCCAACTCAAGGTCTGCGGTACGATTCCTTTTGCAATTAAATTATTTTCCATCTTTTCCCATTTCGGAACAGCAACCTTATAACCTCCAGGCCCAAGTCTATGGAAGTTTGTCTTTTTGCTAGCATTCATTTTGCCTTGAATCGAGGCTGCCATGCTGTCAGCACTGCGCTTGTAATTCACGAATTCATTCCACCATTCTCGTTGCTTCTTCCAGACTTTATCAAAATCTGGTGTGAGGCCCTTGTTCACAAAGTTTGCCACCAATTTTTTCTTGAACGAGGCGAACTGAATTGCCATCTTCTTAAATGCCCATCCCTTTACTTTGTCAGCTTTGCCTGGGGGAAAGTTGAAGTGCAACGACACCTCTTTCCATAACAAATCTTTCTCTGAATCTGGCACGATATCTTCAGGTCGATCAGAGACTTTATTTCTCTTCCAAAGCTTGTACTTTATGGGGACGTTCTCCCTAACAAGATATCCCAATTGATTTACAAAGGTCGTCTTAATTTGACCAGGGGCTAGTGGCTCGCCGGTTGCTTCATTGATCTCCGTGATGGTCGTACATCCTACCATCTTCCTCTTGGAGCCACGTTTCCGTTTAGGCCTCGTCGATCCTGATGCCTGAAAGAATCGCAAATTTATCAAGCGGGTTGCTAGCAACTAGTGTACGTCACGGCAGGTATTGACAAAACGTTTATCCTGATGCCTGGAAGAATCACTAAATTTCATACCTCGGCTTCCTCGGCATTTTCTTCTTCCTCCTCACTAATATCTTGCTCCTGGTCGCCATGATAATGCAAGTTTAAAAATTGGCTGCCATCGTTCTCATCCTCATGAAACTCTGGAGCTACTTGCCCAGTACTACCACAAATGAGCTCGTGCATTAACTCGTCTTGGTTGTCCGTAGGATCCATTTCCACTACCCGAAACAATAAAAAAACATTAAGTATTTTCTAGTACTAATAAAATGTATGTATTTGCAAGGTTTAAAATGTATGTATTTGCAAGGTTTAAAATGTATGTATTTGCAAGGTTTCAGTCTTAACATTTCGAGGTTCGTACCCGTGCATTGCTACGGGCGATGAAAACAAATTACAGTAATACACAGAGTACAGGGAACACATAATACAATTAGACACAATATCACATAAATGAAAGAATAGCCTCTGTAATCATATTGAAATGAAAAAAGCAAAAAAAAATAAAAAAATCAACAGATCTTCCAGCAGCGTGATGCTTGATGATATCAACTGAAACCAACACATTAAGCATTGAGCATTACACGTACATCAAGCATTGACCACACGCAACATGTCATACAACTCTTAGATCACCAATTACCGAAGAATATAACTCATATACCTCCTCCATCGACCTTCGAGTTTGTTCGACTTTTATCAGTATTCCAATTACCGAAGAATATAACTCATCTACTAATGATCAAAGTTGAGAAGATCAAGCAAATGCAGATATAAACCTTCTTCAGCAGATTCTTCGGAGGGCGTGGAGGACAGCAAGTTCACCACCACAAGTAACCTGAAATTGTTATAAACACATTGAGATCAAATTAATGAATAATGTGCAGTTAGGTAATGCCTAGATACAAATTAGGAAAACTCACATGATGAGGTCAAATTAATGAATAATATTGGTAAAAATCGATATATGCAATTAGCTGATAACAATATATAATTATATATTAACTTGCACTTGTGCATCACCAGGAGAAAGTAACCTGCCCATTCCTTGACATAACAGCTTAGGGAGTTACTATATATAACAAACCAGAAGAGCAATATTAAGGCACCAACCAATTATAAACATAAGGTGAATTATATGAAATTATTCTATATTTCTTGCATCTCATACAAGTTAAAACCTGTAATATCAATTAATAGTTGTAAGATAAAATCAGAAAACCAAATTAAAAAGAATTGGTTTCTGTGCGAACTGCCCTGGCCCATTGGTTTGAATGTCCTAACTGAGAATACGAAGAGTGAGTAGAAGAATGCCCATGGAAGCGGGAGGAGGAAGAAGAACAGGAGAGCCCCCCCTGGGGCTCAATCCTGCCTCCGCCACTAAAAAGATAGAACAAATAATATGTGAGGGGAAAACTGACAATGTGGATCCTCATCTATTGCAGTCAGCAGAAGATGGTGATTGGTGAGTATATGCATAAAACAAACACTCAAACAAATCACACGTCATGAGGAAAGAATAAGATAACTTGGTTCGCTCAAGATGGGAAATAAGGAAATGGCAGACATGATAGAACAAAATCAAGGATCATATCTTGGTACCCTTTCCTCAAGGCGGTAACCAGGAAAAAAGAAGCACTCCATAAGACTTAAAATAGAGCTTGGATAGCTCATGAGGGGAATAAGGAAATAAAAAGTGCAGCTAAAAATATGAGAAATTACACAAGCAACACCTAGTGCAGTAAGCCAGTAAACTAAGGTGTGTGTAGAGTGCCCATGAGAGTACAGGTAAGGATGCCATCATCTCTCCTAATGCAAGATGTTTTAGGTCTAGTAGAGCATAACCAAAGCAAATGTGAATCAGTGGCAAGTGCAAATAGGTAGATGAATCAACAATACCTGACTGTGAGTATTGAGTAGAAGAAAATTTGAGATGGCCCAGGTATGTGCATACTCTTTGACTCAAAGAAGATAGATCATAAGTCAAAGATGTTTAACAAATGACGTGACACGAGAGCTTGAGTTCAGTGTTCTCATGGAGCAAAAGAATCACTAATAAAGGAGGTTGCAGAAGATAGGGCATCATGATCCATCTAACCATTCTAGCACTCGTGACACAGATCCTCATGTTGGCCATAGAAAAAATCATAAATCTAGCCAAAGACATCATAAATCTTTGCAAATAATGCTGCAAACTTCTAAACGCAAGACTACACACAATTCTTGCATGTTGGGCAGGGGGATGGGGCTATTAAACCTTCTGACACATTTCTGTGCGAACTGCCCTGGCCCAATGAGGTTTGCTAAGTGACTGAGACATTCATTTCTTGAGTAATTAGAACCAAATGAGGTTTGCTAAGCGAATGATAACAATTTAGTTTAATAGCTGTGGGAAAGAAGGGTTCTGTAGAGGACAAGGTGCTCACCGCGAGGAGGAGGTCCGGAGGGAGGGGTCGACGGTGGGGGCCGGAGCTTCGGGCGCCGCAGCAATGGCGGGAGGACGCCGAGCAGGGGCAGCCGGGCGGCCGGGCTTGCGCGGAACGGGCCGCGCGCGAGGACGACGAGGTGCGCTGCGGCCGGAGCTTCGGGCGGCGGCGGCAATGGCGCGAGGACGCGGAGCAGTGGCGCGAGGACCCCGAGGCGGGGGGGGGAAGACGGGCGGCCGGGCTGCGCGGAACGGGCCCCGCGCGAGGACGACGAGGTGCGCGGCGGCCGGAGCTTCGGGCGGCGGCAGCAACGGGGCGAGGACGTCGGGGCGGCGGTAAGTTGGGGGCGACGTCGATCTGAATGCGAAGGAGTTAACTTGTTGGGGAGATGGCCAGGTTAGTGCCGGCTAGAACTACCAGCCGGCACTAACGCGCCCACCTGACGTCAGGTGGACAAGTTAGTGCCGGCTGGAAATCCCAGCCGGCACTAACGTGTTAACGCGCCCACCTGACGTCAGGTGGACAAGTTAGTGCCGGCTGGTAGTTCTAGCCGGCACTAACGTGCTAATGTTAGTGCCGGCTGGTATTACCAGCCGGCACTAACGCGCACCATGCGCGCGGGAATTGGCGCGCGGGAACTGGCCACGCCAATTCCCATTTACACTAAATTTGTAGTATTCTTAAATTAGATCAACATAGGCTTAATAATTAGAATAATATAACAAACATTACATCTTATTTTTAGCTACACAATAATTATAGTAATTATATGTACACAATAATAATAGTAATTGAAGTAAATTAACGAATATGCAACCATTATCAATTATGTGTAGCGTAAAGGTTTATATGTGTATATGTTTCTGTTATTGATAATAAATCGAAAACATTTCATTTTGATTCATGCAAAATTGTTCAAAAAACTTTTCAATAGTAGCCTATGGAATGATGTAATCAATTCTCATATTACTTGATTATTTGTTTGTAATTTAATGTTTCAATGCTTCTAGTAATACAAATTAGTGAATGTAAATAATATTTATACCATGCAAAAATATAGTATTATCTGAAGATGATATTATGTCATAATTGGATAAATAGTATCAAGAATTGAGATAAATACGATGCGGTGCGTTACATTACATCACTGATTGAGAGAATTCAATACATAATTTATATAAAACTACTACTCATTATCATTATCTACTGGAACATTGATAATCTTCCTTTTGACGAAAGTGCCTTGAGCGTGATCACAGCGTAAGTAAGGTGTGTCCTCTTTGGATAAGAGGATGCTAGGGTCAACGTCAACTGAGAATGGAGGAAGGTCATCAATCTGGTCATAATCTTCCGAATTGTCCGAAATATCCTCAACTCCAACAACTTTTCTTTTTCCAGGAAGAACTATGTGCCGTTTCGGCTCATTTCCAGCCTTGTCTGCTTCAGACATCTTATCTGACTTCTTCTTCGGTTTGCTCGACATGTCCTTCACATAGAACACTTGTGTCACATCCTTGGCTAGAACAAATGGTTCATCTTTATATCCAATCTTTTTAAAGTCAACTATGGTCATCCCATACCGGTCCTTCGTTACGCCTCCTCCAGCCACCCATTCGCAACGAAATAAAGGGACAACTATGGGTCCATATTCAAGTTCCCATATCTCCTCTATGACACCATAGTAGTTGTTCTTTTCTCCATTACTGTTTACTATACACATACGGACACCACTGTTTTGGTTGGTGCTTTTTTTGTCTTGAGCTCTCGTATAAAATGTATACCCATTGATTTCGTACCCTTGGTATTGCTGGACAGTGATTGATGGTCCCCTAGCCAGCCATTGAAGTTCTTGATCAACTGTGTTGTTGCCCAATAATTTTCGTCTAAACCAGCCGTCAAAAGTTTTTATATGTTGGCGTGTAATCCAAGAAAGATTCTTTTGTGGATTTTCAGACTGTATAATATTCAGGTGCTCATCAATATATGGAGCCACCTTGGATGAATTCTGAAGAACCGTGAAGTTTGCTTGGCTGAATTCACTACAAGGGATGTGCACATTACATTTCTTTCCTAGTGTGCCTTTTCCCTTTAGTCGCCCCTCATGGTGTGACACGGGGAGCCCAATCGAATTGAGATCAGGAAGATAGTCAACGCAAAACTCAATGACCTCCTCGGTTCCATAGCCCTTAGCAATGCATCCTTCTGGGCGAGAACGTTTACGCACGTACTTCTTCAATACTGCCATGAATCTCTCGAAAGGGAACATATTGTGTAGAAAAACAGGACCCAGAATAGTTATTTCTGTCACAATATGAACTAGAAGGTGTGTCATAATATTGAAGAAGGAAGGTGGAAAGACCATCTCAAAGCTGACAAGACATTCGACAATGTCTTTCTGCAGCTTTATTAGATTATTTGGATTAATTGCTTTCTGTGAAATTTCATTCATGAATGCACAAAGCTTTACAACTGCCAATCTCACATTTTCCGGAAGAACACCCCTCAGTATAACCGGAAGTAATTGTGTCATCAGAACGTGGCAGTCATGGGACTTCAAGTTTTGAATTTTCTTCTCTTTCACATTTATTATGCCCTGTATATTTGAGGAGTACCCAGACGGGACCTTGATACTGTTCAAGCAATCGAACATGCTTTCCTTCTCCTCTTTACTCAGATTATAACTGGCAGGTTTTAAATAGTGGCGTCCTTTGTCTCTCTTCTCGGGTTGCAAGCCTTGTCGCCCGGCTAGCATCCACATGTCGCGCCTTGCTTCCAATGTGTCTTTTGACTTACCATACACTCCCAGAAAGCCTAGTAGGTTGACGCAAAGATTCTTCGATAGATGCATCACATCAATTGCGTTGCGAACCTGTAAGACTTGCCAATAAGGTAGGTTCCACAATATAGATTTCTTCTTCCACATTGGAACATGTCCCTGGTCATCCTTCAGAGCAGGTTGGCTACCGGGACCCTTTCCAAATACTACCTTCACATCCTTGATCATCGAGAACACACGCTTTCCATTACGGAACAGAGGCTTACGACGAGTTTCGGACTCTCCTTTGAAATGCTTCCCTTCGGTTCTTAGGGGGTGATCGGTAGGAAGGAATCGGCGATGGCCCATGTATACGCACTTCTTACAGTGTTTCAAATAAATGCTATCGGTTTCATCATAACAGTGGGTGCAGGCCATGTATCCCATGTTCGACTGTCCCGAAAGTTTTGCAAGTGCAGGCCAATCATTGATGCATACAAAAAGCAAAGCTCGGAGGTTGAAAGACTCCTGTTTATACTCATCCCACACATGTACACCTTCTTCTTTCCAGAGCAGTAAGAGATCATCCATCAAGGGTTGCAGGAACACATCAATATCGTTGCCAGGTTCTTTTGGCCCTTCTATAAGCACCGGCATCATGATGAACTTACGCTTCAGGCATAACCAAGGAGGAAGGTTGAACATACATAGGGTCACGGGCCATGTACTATGAGCGCTGCCAAACTCACCGTACGGATTCATTCCATCCGCACTTAGAGCAAATCTTATATTCCTTGGGTCGTTGTCAAATTGAGGATACTCTCGGTTAAGGTTTCTCCACTGGGACCCATCTGCTGGGTGTCTGATCATGTGATCCTGCTTACGGTCTTCTTTGTGCCACCGTATCAACTTAGCGTTGTCCTTGTTTTTGAAAAAGTGCTTCAGACGTGGTATTATAGGGAAGTACCACACCAACTTTGCGGGAACTCTCTTCTTTACCGGCTCCCCATCAACATCACCTGGATCATCTCGCCTGATCTTATACCGCAATGCGCTACAACAGGACAAGCTTCCAAGTTCTCGTATTTGCCGCGATACAGGATGCAGTCGTTAAGACATGCGTGAATCTTCTGCACGTCCAATCCAAGAGGGCAAACCATCTTTTTAGCTTCGTATGTTGTTGACGGCAGTTCATTACCCTCAGGAAGCATGTTCTTTACAATCTTTAGTAGCTCACCAAATCCCTTATCGGTGACACCATTAGTTGCCTTCCATTTCAGCATCTCTAGCGTGGTACCCAACTTCTTCTGCTCCGGTTTGCAATTAGGGAACAACGGCCTTTTGTGATCCTCCAACATCTTCTCAAACTTTAATGCCTCCTTCACAGTGTCACTGTCTTTCCGTGCATCAAGCAACGCCTGACCTAGCTCGTCAGGTGGCTCCTCTTGTTCAACATTTGCTTCACCCTCGTCCATTGGTTCATCTTGAAAGCTACCTGTTTCATGAACCCATGCCCAATCTGGAAGATTGTTATCACCATCGTCATCTTCTTCATTATCTTCCATCATAACTCCAACTTCGCCGTGCTTAGTCCAAAGGCTATAGTTACTCATAAAACCATTCAAGGCCAGGTGATTCCATAGAGTTTCTCTTTTCCGGAATTCCTTTTTATTTTCGCAAACACTGCATGGACAACACATTAAACCCTTTGGCGACCTATTTGCCACTGCTGCCTTGAGAAAAGAATCTAAACCCTGAATCCACGCCGAGGTGCTCCGGCTTCCGTGCATCCATTGCCGGTCCATCTGTACAAATTAAAAAAAATCGTGCTCATTATCCCTAAAAACAGGTTACTATGAAGTAATTCAAAAAAAATGTAAATGTGTCATAGGCTACCTATCTAGTAAATTTAAACTAAATAGCAAAATAAATTGGCACAATAACATATACACATGTCACCATGAAATAATTCAAAAAATCATTCTAAATATGTGATGTTCAAACTATATAATAATCATTCTCTGAAAAGCAACTAATCAATTCTACCTTGCTCAAATTAATGAACAAATTAGTGAATCATGCTCATTGTCCCTCATCCTTAAAATCCCTAAAATTTTGCATAGTAACATATACACATGTCACCCCTCTAAACTTTATGCCCCAGAAAACGAACACACCCTAAATCATGGCGAGTACTGCGAGTTCTAATTTGCGGTTGTTCTGGGTCATTTTATGTGATTTTACAAGTGCCCTGTTGCTTTGTTGATGACTTGTGTTTTTGCGAGTTTGTTGGTGGTTTTTGTTCGTGGTGGCGGTTGTTCCGGGTCGTTTCTGTTATTTTACAACTGCCCTGTTGCTTTCTCGTGACGACTTGCATTTTTGGATGTTATTTTCGAAACCTCTAAATATGGTTTTGGGAAGGATTTTGATGATTCTTAAAAAATTTATAATACAATCATGTGCCCACTCCACACCCTCCCATTCTTATGTATTAAGTACATAAATCTCCTTGCAATAATATCCATATATATCATTTTGAGAAAGTTTTATTTGCAGCCATTTGGATTTATTCAGTGTAGTGACATCTAAGGTTAATGTGCAATTTTTCATAATATATGCCATACCATTGCTTTGATTTGAGTTCGAATTGATTGGGACTTGGGAGCAATATCAACCCAATGAGATATGGCATCATTCCTTTTGTTGGATAGGAAGAAATACATCTAGTACATGTATATTGAGTGAAAATACACGAAATCTTTATCAACTTACATTCAATAGTAGCCGTACAGTTCGAAAAGTTCTACAGTGAATTGCCTCTGTAGTTTTACTCAAGATTTATTTGCAAAGCTTCGAACTATACATACATCGGGATATTTATAATTTGCAGAAATTTTTCTAGAGATTATAATATGGCTTGTGCATTTATTGTGTGCGGGTTGTCCAATAGATGTACTCGCCGTGATATCCTTAAAATTCCTAAAATTTTGCACATTAACATATACACATGTCCCCGTGAAATAATTCAAAAAAATTATTCTAAATATGTGATGGTCAAACTATCTAGAAAACCTTCTCTAAAAAGTAACAAATGGATTCTATTTTGCTCAAATTAATGAACAAATCGGAAAATTATGCTCATTTTTCCTCAACCTTAAAATCACTATTTTCTTTACCTAGAAAGCATGAAACAAAGAATAAACACCGTGAAAGAAGAGTGGAAGAAGCTACTAACCTTTGGTGCACTTGAATGGATGAAATTCTCACAAATTTGGGGAAAAATGGGCAGCACCTCCCCTGTAACACGCCATTAGAGTGAAGGAGGGCTCGGGAAGAAGAGTGGCAAATGAAATGGAGGGAGGGCTGGGATGTGGTGGCCGGTATATATGGGGCAAGTTAGTGCCGGCTGGTGGCTTTAGCCGGCACTAACTGTCTACGTTTAGTGCCGGCTAGAACTAACAGCCGGCACTAATTTGTAATTGACCAAGTTAGTGCCGGCTAGATATGCCGACCGGCACTAACGTGCGTTTTTGACCGTTGTGGCAGCCGTCTGACAGTTGGGGGGATGGCGCGTTAGTGCCGGCTGGTATCTCTAGCCGGCACTAACGTGCCCGCCTGATACTGTTGAGGCACGTTAGTGCCGGCTCGTCCTTGACCGGCACTAACGTGCTGGTACCGATAGACCGTTTTCTGGTAGTGGTAGGGGTGGTAACGGACCATAACTTTCTCTTCACGATCCAACTTGATCCTTATATATTTTTAACTCAAAATTGTATAAGATTAGAGTCCAGCTCTTTTAAGGTTCGGTCCCTAGATTATCTAGACTGAAATTTGAGATCCTTTATCATCCTTAGATGTGAGCAAAGCAGCAAACTACGAACTTATTAATAACTCCCCGTCTCTCATCCATTTCTAAGTTCTCATTATTCACCCTAGTATTTCCCAGTACTCACAAGCACAAACTCAAAGTAATCCGAATGGATAGCACAAACTACGTGTGGTCTACAAAACAATTGGGTGGGTAGCCCACCAAACCAATCGACCACCATAGTGAACGTTGCGTTGTGTATATGGTGGGCCATCTGGAAATTACGGAGTAATGTGATGTGTGTTTTCAGGAATTTTTTTTGTTAAATCGATCCCCTACTGAGATAATATGTTGTTTTTTGTTAACTCCAAAAGGAAGTGACAAGGAGGCGATGGAGGCTGGTGCTGAAGTTCTGAAGGCTGCGCGGCGTTGCACTTCCATCCAAGAGAAAAGACTCAACTGAAGACACCATACCGGGATGGTTCTACTGCATGCGGTGACACTGAATAGAATCTCTTTTTGCAACCTGAAGATGTTCGGGCCGGGATAGCCTGGAAGACAACCTTCTTGCTTAAGCTCTTGCGTTTTGAGACCACGCAGCTGTTGAGTCGTTTTGTAATAATTCCTGTGGTGTTGAGAGGGAACTCTCTGGAAGTCTTGGTGGTGGGTTGTCCGTTACAGCTACAACCCTCTATGCTCACCTGCTACCTGGAGTTTAAATAGTGGATTCTAGTATGTGGCTTAGTCTCTTTCTTGTCCTGTGATTTTATTTTTGTTAATGAAATCCGGGTATTCCGTTTTGGAAAAAAAATGAACGTTATGTCATGCAGTCAACATAAACATAGTTTAGTTTAGGCTGCAAGGTTTCTTGTGGTGGAACCTGTTCACCCGAGTGAGTTGTCAATTTAACATAGGTGCTCGCATTTTCCTGAATTTATTTTAGGATTTAACCAGCGCTGTTAAGTGGTAGGTGACATGCCCATCAATAGCGAGGTGCACGTGGCAACTTCATCAATCTCGAGAATTTACCATCTAAATCTCTCGGAAGTGCTTATAGTAGGGTTATGTGCGTATATTTACAGGGATGAGTGTGCATTCATGTTTGTTAGCACCTCCGTTTTTTAGTGTATTTCAAAAGAACATACTGCATTGCCCACTGCAGCTCATTCTTTTTTTTTCCAGCACATCTCCTGTGTACATACCGGAAATGAACGGAGATGGCTTGGTGGTGGTTTGCCGCTTGAAGGAAAGCGCAAAACCAAGCGGCGCGACGTTTACAACAATCTTTCATCAATGTATAGACACAAATCGATCTCAAGAAATATGCATATAAAGAAATAATGTATATAGCAGGTAATATAACAGATATTCATTGTTACACGTGCATGCAGTGGCTGCTACCGTACGTTGAACTGACAATAAGTAACCCGTACATAAATCGATGAAATTAAAAGAAGCCATCGTCATCTAGCCTTTAGGGTTTAGGGATGATGATGTGTATCATCAATAAGCAAGCAGCCGGTATAATAATAATAATAACTCTCTCTCTATATATATATATTAAGCCGCTGTTGCTTGCTTGAGGTATGCTATGAGGTCGGTGCGTTCCTTGGGCTTCTTGAGCCCCGGGAAGACCATCTTGGTGCCGGGGATGTACTTCTTGGGGTTGAGCAGGTAGTCGTAGAGGCTGCCCTCCTCCCAGACGACGGCCATGTTCTTGTTGGCCGTGGAGTAGGCGTAGCCGGGGGTGGTGCCGGACTGGCGGCCGAAGAGGCCGTGCAGGTTGGGCCCCTGCTTGTGCGCGCCGCCCCGCTCCACAGTGTGGCACTGCGCGCACTTGGTGCGGAAGATCTTGTCGCCGCTGCCGGCGTCACCGGCGGGGGCCTCGCCGAAGGAAGCCATAGCCACGTATGTATGTCGTCGCTGGCGATCGATGGGAGGATCTGATGATGATCGAATTTCTCGCCGAACCAACTAATAACAATTAGCACGCACAGATGAGAGGGCCGGGCCGGGGTTAAGTCGCCAAGACACTAAGAATAGGCAGGCCCGCAGGTAGCGCGATTAGCGAAGCGGGCGGGCTTTCACTCTTTCAGCGAGCGACCAATGGAATCCATCGTTACATACATGCAGGCATGCTATTTTTGGCAGTGAGTTTTGCATACTCTATATAGGCCGGCATGCACGCTCAGTGCTCTCGATCAACTCGTCTTCAACTAACTGGCGGTAGCCATGCATGCATACGAGTGGCAATTCCATATTGTTATTGATTATGAGTTACGAAAACGTGCATGAAAAATTAAACCAAAAATGTGTTTGGATAGAAGGATGCAACGATATATACTTGTGCAAATTTTGAGATTGAACAAATGCATGTGCAAGCAGGGGTGGATCTTAAGCGGCGCTAAGCCCCCTACCTCCTCAAGATCAATGGATACAGTCCGGCAGGAAAAAAAAAGGACAAAATCAGCATGCTATTGATGAAATGAAAACGGAGGCCCAACACAAACAAGCAGCATTTCGGCCCATTAGATCCGGCCCAGCCCAAGCACTCCCCATATTGATTGGTGGGGAGTGGAGGAATTGCGGGGGAGCGGCGGGGAGGAACCGAGGACGGAGGAGGAAGGAGGAGGGCGGCGCCAGAGCAGAGCACAGCGCAATGGAGGTTGCGCCGGCCTTGGTGTCTCTCCTCTAAACTCCTCTGCGCTCCTCCACTGTGGCTAAGCTGGGGTGGCGGCGCCGCCGCAATCCATTGCAACCCGCCGCAGCTCCACCACCGTACCTGTCGCCACGGCGGCTTCAGAGGCAGCGCTCCCAGCCCCACCGCTGCCGCCTCCCCCTCGTAAGTCTCCTCGTGACGCCTCCATTCCTCTTGCTCTTCCTTTCACTAGGACCTGGATCTCTCCCTAATACCTCTGACATTATTCAGTTGCCATCCCCCTTGTTGTTTATCTAGGGTTCATCCCATTCCATCGCACCGCATTACATCGCGGTGGTGCCCACAACGCCCCCCAACTCATTGCTACCGGCGTCTCCGCAGCATTGGTCCAACGCACTGTTCCTTCTCGGACGGACTAATTTTGCTTGCCAACGGATCACTGTTCATGCCTGCATCTGCACTGCAGTTGCCATCACATCCCCATTCCAATCCGCTCCAATCGATGGCTGCTGCTGCATTGATCTGAGAAGAGACTGCACACTGCATTTCACTTGCAGATATTCCAGTAGTGCCAATCGTGCTTCTTCAGGCTATCTCATTTTGTCATAAAGACAGGCAGTTTTCTTTCCAATCGTGTTCCTAACACACCCATGCACTCTTTCATGCAGGACTTTCAGATGTCTTTTGATATCACAGAAAAGGATTGCCCCTGCTTTCTCTGTTGTGGATTCCACGGACGCTCCACAATATTTCGACATTGGACTTAATACTTGGCAATCTTTGTTGTACTGCACGTTGCTGCTTGCTGTTTCAACCAAGGACGTTTCTTCTTTTCTAACTACATCCAGACCTTTTCCTTCTTTATTTCCAATTTTGTATCTCATTATTATCTATCTTACTACTAAAAGAGAACCGCAATATTCTCCCTATGGCCAAGACATCGCTTCCTCCTGGATTCCGGTTTCACCCAACTGATGTAGAACTCACCGTCTACTATTTAAAGAGGAAATTGTTGGGAAAACATTTACGCTGCAATGCTATTACGGAGATTGATCTATACAAGTTCGCCCCTTGGGATCTTCCAGGTATTGGACCAGAACTGTTTCACTTAATTTCTGTATATTTAGGAGCCAAAAGGGTCGGTACCATTGTGCGCATCGCTGTATTATTTGCTTCTTTCGCAGTATTGATTCTCCTGTATATTTACATTTGGCTGTAGCCTGTAGGTATCTTACTTTCAGATGATGGGTCCTTAAACTGTTCTGATGGCTTATCGTCACTTGTTTTTTCGCTTCTTGTAGAGAAAGCTTCCTTGGAGAGTAATGATCTAGTGTGGTATTTCTTTTGCCCACGCGATAGGAAATATTCTAGTGGGTTAAGAACTAACCGGTCAACCGGAGTCGGATATTGGAAAGCTACTGGGAAGGACAGGCCGGTGTTTTATAATTCTAGAACTGTTGGGATGAAGAGAACTTTGGTGTTTCATCTTGGCAAGCCACCACGAGGTGATAGAACTGACTGGGTAATGTATGAATATAGGCTGGAGGATGAGGAACTAGCTGCTTCTGGTGTTAAACTGGTATGAAATCTTTTTGTGTGTCTGTAGCACTTTCATTGTCAACCTTATGAAATGGATTCTTTTGCATAATATGATTAAAATCTATCCTTGTTTAGGCAGATTGCTCTCATTTTGCTGTATGTGGTTCTTATAGAGAAGTTTGTAAAGTGAACAAAACCGATGAAACTCTAAAAATGTGCTAGGTGATTTAGATATGTGGAGGAAAAAAATGTTCTTTTTGCTCCCTCAATTGATAGATCAGGACCCCTCCTTCTGGCTCAAACGGAAAGCTCCTATGGCTGTTTTGCAGTTAAAGAGTATTTGGTTGAGCGTAGTTCGTAGCTCTGAATCATTTGCCAAGCTACATGACTGAATGGATTTGTTAATTAAGTAGAGAACAGGATGGCACAAAAATGCCAGAATAGTTTGTAGCTCCTTGCTGAATGAGAGTCACAAGTGGCATGGTTTACTCTGTAATTCCTTTTTCACCTTCTCCTTGCAGGATGCCTGCGTTCTATGCAAAATTTTTCAGAAAAGTGGTCCAGGACCCAAGATTGGGGCACAATATGGTGCTCCATTCAATGAAGAGGACTGGAATGATGCCAGCAATGTGGAGTGTTCACCATTTGCATCTTCTGTGGCCCCTTGTGCACCTGAATCAAGTCATGGTGGGTTGAACTCTGCTGGTCAACACCTGGCTGTGAGTTATGATGGCAAGGTTTCTTTGGCCCCCTTGTCAGAAAGTAACAACGAACATACTGTCAATCGTGTTCATCCTGACAGACCTTCTCCCAGTATCCCTGTCGATAGCATACACATACAGCTGCTAGCTGAGATCATCAGATGTTCCTCAACAAATCTTCTATGTACTGCTGCTGAAGATGGTTCACTGGTAATTTCTTTTACGACTGGTTCCTTTCTGTTTGTGTCCTGTCCTTTGAGTTAGCTCCAGTAACTTTACTTTTTTGCTTCCGGCTTCAATGCAGCCTGATTCAACTGCTGGCTATGATAATGAGGATGGAGAATCATTGGATGATATTGAAACAATATTCTGTGGAGTGGATGAGCTTGCGTCTCAGCCTGTGGTGAACAACTCTAACCATTGTGACTCGTGTGAACACTTGATTCACCATATGCCGGAAGCACGAGGAACTGAACAATACTTGGAGCTAAATGACCTATTCTTTTCTCTTGCTGAGGGCCCTGATTCCTCTGGCATGCTGTTGTCCAATGAAATATCTGTTGAGCAACCGTTTGATCTTGAGCCCAGGATTGAGCGAGACTCTTTGGACTGCATCTCCAATACCGTTAATACTTCCACATCAACAGCTGATGGTCCATTTCCTTCAGTGTGCGCGGTTGATGTGCACAGAACCTGATTCAGAGTATGTTCACCGTCACTTCTTTGAGGCTTAATGATTGCGAATTTATGTGTGTGTCGATACTAGATAACAGACCTGGATAACAGTTGGTTTTTGTCATTTTGCAGGTGAGTTGTGTAGCTCGCATTTTAGTGGAGTCTTGGAGGACACGACATAGTGCTCCATTTCCCCTCTTTTCAATGAAGTGAGCACTATGCTGTTGAGAACTCGGGACATGAAGGCAGGTCCCCCAGCTGACGACACCATGAGTCACCTTTGTTGTGCAGCTACTGGTTGAATAGCCTCGATCCAGGAGCATTCCTCTGTCATCCGGTCCCTAGTCCCGCGCCGTGGCATGGGCTCAGCATGAATAATGCACTCCTAATGTAATTTTCATCTTTTAGCTAGAGTGGGGGGTACCTGCAGCTGTTGTGATGTAACATGTGCTGGTTTCGTTTCATGGATTTTCTTGGCAACTTTTGCAGTCATACTCTCAACTTTTAGCAAGGGCGGTGGGGTAGAAAAAATATGTATATTATATAACTGAATTCGCTACCCGCTGTCAGATCTAAAAACAAAGGGCCTAGATTGCGTGGCGCCGTAGCAATTCATTTTGTTCCTTAAAGGATGCTGAAGAAGATTGTTTTATTGTGGTGTTATATTTGAGAGGAAAAGAAGAAATTGTGAAAGAGAGAGGAGGGAGGAAGCCAGGAGGGGCCCAGCCCATTCCGGCCCAGCCGTGCGTGCTGGTGGGCTGGGCTGGGTGGTGGACTCGTGCTGCTTCCACCACCCCCCACTTCTGGAATCTGGACGTCTGAGTTCCGACCGACTTCCTTCTCCTCCCTCCCTCCCTCCCTCCCTCCCCTCGTCTTGCGTTGCCCGCAACCGAAACCAGATCAAACCCTAGATCTCGTCTCGCCGCCCCGATCCGAATCGCATGGATTCGTCGTCGTCGTCGTCCTCCAGCCTGAGCCAGCAGCCCGAGTTCGACTACCTCTTCAAGCTGCTGCTTATCGGCGACTCCGGCGTCGGCAAGAGCAGCCTCCTCCTCCGCTTCACCGCCGACTCCTTCGAGGACCTCTCCCCCACCATAGGTGACCTCTTCAACTCCGATTCCATCCCCCGATCTGATCGCCTCGCCGCATTAGTCTGACCTCTGACCTCAACCTCTATACGATTCCGCTACTCGTTCCCTTCAGGTGTTGACTTCAAGGTGAAGATGGTTAACATTGGTGGCAAGAAACTCAAGCTTGCCATCTGGGACACAGGTACAGCACCATCTCCCAGAACAGTGCTACTTCTTTTTTTCTTTTTTGGCCATGCATCCACCGCTTGACTCAAGTGTCCAACCGATCTGATGCCCACGGTTACTTTAGAGTGGCAAAATTGTAGGCCAGGCCCTAAACACTAGCTTGCTTGTCATTCACACCATTTGTTTGCTTACTGAAATGTCCGCGATATCTATGCTCAGTGCAGTAGGAAAGGTAGACCGGACCCCTGGTTACCTGGTGAAAAATAAGAGGAATCGATATCCGTGCCTAGTGCTGTACGAAATGTAAATTAAACTCCCCTTCTTTACAAACTTTAGTGCTGATCATAGACTAGCATCATTTGTCCATCCATTCACCGTTTCTCCTGTTTCCAATTTGTTTTACCATGTAAATGTCCAAGTTGCTCTCAACATGCGAACTGTATCCTATCTTTTATTTGATGTCATGTATCTTTTTACTAGCTATGATGTATAGTTATTTCCTCCTGTATGACTTGATTAATGTGGGATGAATTGGGAGTGCAATGTACTTAATACCTGAAATTAGAAAATTAAGCCAGTTGTTTCAAAGAGCTCATCCATTGCAGTATCATTCTTATTCTGAGTTCATTCATCTTTCCCCCATAGCTTTTACATTCTTGAATATGATTGCTTATGTTGTTCTGTGACCGACTACCTCATATGCAGCTGGACAGGAGAGATTTAGGACCTTAACCAGCTCATACTACAGAGGGGCACAGGGAATCATTATGGGTAATTATTTGTAACCCTTGATCTGTGAATCTGTACTTTCGTGTGCATTGTTTATGGAGTTTTTACTGTTGTTGCTTTTTTTTTTCCTTCTGTCCCTTTTGACATACGCCGATACATCTGATGAAATTAATGTCATATCACCGAGGAAAGTCTTGAATGCCTTTAAGTGAAGTTTGATTTTGAACTCAACCTTCAGTTAATTTTGCTTTCAAATTTTATGCTAGACGCACTCTAATTAATGACTATATACTGTGCTTTTGAAGTTTAAATTATTAGCGGGGGGAATTGTCTTTCAGTTAAGAAAGTGCAGAAATTCTATTCCAGATTTGTATAACTTTGGAGTCGCTAACAAGTAGGGAAAGCTTTTGCTGCTCATGTTTATGCATGTACATTGGTATCTGTCGTGACGCGCATTTACCCTTTTCTTCGTCTGCACAGATCTTGTCGGTTTCCATTGAATTCTTGCATGGAGACACATGATAATTAATGCCTCATCAAATTTGCAGTGTATGATGTCACTCGACGAGAAACATTTACCAATCTTTCTGATATATGGGCAAAGGAAATTGACCTGTATTCAACCAACCAGGATTGTATAAAGATGCTTGTTGGAAACAAAGTAGACAAGGTACTTCTTAAAACTGATTTTAAGTCTTGCCAATTCCGTTCAAACATGTGACATTTTTGTTCCAATTACGCAGCTATGCTGTGGCCTCTCCAATGGCAGGTTCTAAGCAGTTCCCATGCACTAAATGTTACATTGTGTGGTTGTTTCTATAGAAGACCCGGTTCTATATATAGAACCTGCTCCCAAGCAATAGAATATAGCTGAGAGTGGGAGAGAGAAAGGAAGGGGTGAGGGGTGTGGGTCCTGTTTATGTCCAACCATTGGTTCTATACATTGGAGCCAATATAAAATATGACATCAAACGTTTTGGGCACTATCTAAGAAATGGGGGTTAGTTCTATACATCGGAGATGCTTTGATTTGGTTTTTGGTACCCCCTTTCATCTTTATACAGTTTACTGTGCTATATTTAATTTGATGTTTCATTTTGTCAGGAAAGTGAGAGGGCTGTCACAAAAAAAGAGGGAATCGAATTTGCTAGGGAATACGGATGTTTATTTCTAGAATGCAGTGCGAAAACAAAAGTAAATGTAGAACAGTGCTTTGAGGAACTCGTCCTAAAGGTATGTATTGGGCCATGATATTTAGATTACTCTTTTGTAGTTCCCATATCAACTATGCTTTATTCTTCACAATTTTCTGAAGTACAAATTTGAAACCTAGACAATACATGTTCACCAAATGTCTGATCGAAGTACCAGGGCGTATTCTTGTATACTAGCCTGCACGAAGACCAAATCCTCGTGCAGGCTAGTATACAATACATAGTAGCAAGATGAAAAGAGTAAGGTGCATGGTTTTGGTCTAGCCGATCCTTTTGTACCATTGAAGAGACGAGTTGTAGTTATTGAGGTGACTTGTATGCACGTTGCAGATATTAGACACGCCAAGCCTCCTAGCTGATGCTTCGTCAGGGGCCAAGAAGAACATTTTCAAACAGAAGCCACCGGAAGCTGACGCGGCTGCCAGCAGCTGCTGTTAACTTGCGTGCTAATCCTGGTCGAGTCCTCCTGTGGATGATGATATCTTTGTTGCATAAAGTGATAAGCTTTGTTGTGTTGATTTATTTTGCTTTTGGTCCTGTATATTGCCATGCTAAAATTAGACCCGCGCATAACATTACGTTTGCAGCAGATATATAATGTATTAAGTTAAATCTACCTGACAATATGAATTGTTTACAACTGCGATCTGGAGTACACAACTATTTGGCTGTAAAGAACAAATGGTGCGCCCAGGGATGGATGATTTGCATATGCATATGCTTGATAGGTCTACCTCAGGTTTATCCATTCTTGATTAAAGCATGCATTGAGGGTTAGCTTTATTATCTATTCACATATGCATAAGCTTTCTTTGTTTTAGGGCTTTTTTTCCTGTGTCTTTTAATCTCTTATTTTGAGGTCTCGAGCCTAAGAGCTCCTGTAGTTTGACTGTAGACAGACATTCACATGTGAATGTTCAAGGTCGGAATTTTCCTTAATTAAACAAAAATGTAATCTCCTCTGCTCCGGGTCTAAGCTCACTCACCGCACAATGTGCCTGTTTGGTTCCGATTAAAATCGGATTGTCGGTGAAAAAAATCGAAAATCCCGCCAAACGCTTCGATTGTGGGCTTGATTTTTCCCACCGCCGCTTCTTCGAGAATCCAAAATACACTAGCGACCGCTTTTTGTGGCAGGCATCCTTTCCCTCGATTCCCATGAAAGCGACGTACTTTCCTCCGCGTACCCCTCCCTCAGCTCCCCACCCCCGTGTACCCCTCGCTCTCTCCTCCCACCTCTTGCGCCGCCGGCCTCCTCTGCACCGGCCGCCGCCCCCTCGGCGCCCCTCCACATCTCCCTGCCGCCGCCCCGCCCATCCCCGGCCGCCCTGCCGCCGCCCCCTGCCGCCGCCCCGCCCGCCCCTCTCCCTGCCGTAGCGGGCCGCCTCTCCCTGCCGCCGCCGCCGCCCCTCCCATCTCCCTGACGCCACCGCCGCCCCGCCCATCCCCGGCCGCCCTGCCGCGGCCCCGCCCGCCCTGGGCCCCTCCCCGCCGCCCCGCCCATCCCCGGCCGCCCTGCCGCCGCCCCGCCCGCCCCTCTCCCTGCCGTAGCGGGCCGCCCCTCCCATCTCCCTGACGCCGCCGCCGCCCCGCCCATCCCCGGCCGCCCTGCCGCCGCCCCGCCCGCCCTGGGCCCCCCTCCCCCGCCGCCTCTCCCTGCCGCCGCACCGCCCGCCCTGGGCCCCCTCCCCGCCGCCCCTCTCCCTGGGCCCCCTCCCCGCCGCCCCTCTCCCTGCGGCGCCTCCATCTCATGCTCCGGCGGCACTGCCCTCCCCCCGCCTCTACCTCCCCTCTGCACCCGCCTCCCCTTCCCCTGTAATTTATTAGTTTATTTTATCATGATGATTGTGTGTTTTATGACTATAATTATACTATAACAAAATTTTGGTACTAATAATATACTTAGAATTGAAAATAGTACAAAAATTCGATCAAAATGAGCTATTACAGGACTCAGGGGCATATAGGTCATTTTACAGTCAGAACAGACAATCCAGTACAAATAATCAGGATTGCCAAACACACTAGATTGTTCAGACAGCAGATTCTCCAGACAGCGGATTATCAGAAAATCTTGATTCTCAGATAAGCGATTCTCAGATAAGCGAAACCAAACAGGGCCAATGTATGATTGATTGCCCTATGTATGATTGATTGCCCTATATATATATATATATATATATATATATATATATATATATATATATATATATATATATATTCCGTTACTGGTAAGTTAGTATTGCTTGGCCAAGCTCGCATGTGAAGTATATTATTAGTAGGCCTGGCCAGTAGGTGAGAGGTGCCTGGTGCCTGGTGGGGAGGAGGGAGATTCACGGGCGGGCAAGACGGGCGATGACGGTGTCGTGTCGTGCGAGGCCGAGGAGGTCACGGGTCGCTCCAGCCAAAACACACGACAGACACAGCGGGGCATGGCCGGCGGCAGCTAGCTAAGCTAAGCGAAGCTCTCGTCCATGGTCACTCCGGATCCTCTGCACGGCTGCCTGCTGCCTCCAGTAAAACCTAGCAAAGATATGTACAGTAGCAGCGAGATATTTTGGGGAAGGTACGGTGGTTGTGATCGACGGCGACCGGCGACTCTTCCCTGGCCGCGAATTCACAATTCGTTTCCATCCATCATCTCGGTCCTCTAATTGCGAGCGTGAAGATTCTCGAAGAACCAACGACGACGCGTATGCCATGCCTGCCGCCTGGTAAATAACCTACTCGAGTATAGTAAGTACAAATGTAGTAGTACTCTTTACACATGATGTAGGCATGGAGGCCTGGCCTGGCCGGGATGTGTGCATGTGATGATGCTCCAGCAGCCAACCAGAAACTGGTAACGACCAACCACAGCTAGCTAGGTAGCTTTAGTAGTATCTGTAATGTAATGCTTGGTTCTTTTGCAATGCATTTTACTTGTACGTTCTACTGCTTAGTACTAGCTAGCTACTAAGTACGTATTTTCTTCGTTTAAATGATAGGTTATTTTAATTTTTCTAGACATAGCGTGTATTTAGATATATGGCAAATATTATGTACTTAGAAAAATTAAAACGATCTATAATTTAAAAAAGAGAGTACATAATAAAAGTGAGCTCTTTTGCCCAACCAATCTACATGTAATCGATCGATCAGTGATCAATCCATCTGCTACATATATACGAATGGATATATGATACAGCTAGTAGCTTCCTGTTCCCTCCGTTTTAGAAAGAATGTAAATCTCGCTTTCCGAAGAGTCAAATAATTTTAAATTTAATCAAATTTATATAAAAAATTACTAACATTTATATCTCCAAATAGATTTAATATAAAAATATATTTTATAATTAATCTAATAATTTTATTTTATAATATAAATATTAATACTATTTTATATAAACGTGGTTAAACTTGAAATTGTTTGACTTCTTGGAAACGAAAGTTGCATACGTACAAAAGACAATAACAACGTCATGGCGGTACAGTATACTATAAGCGTCTTTGCTCTCAGAAGCTAGCTCATTCATCATCAGCTCCATCCCTCTCCCTCGCTCCGATCCTCTCCTTCCACGCGAGCTGCTGCTCTCCCTGTGCTCTCCATCACTCCATGTCCTAGAGCTCAGCTACCTATCTAGTACTAGCAGCAGCAGCAGCAGCAGCAGCAGCAGATCAACCATAGCATAGCCGCCGCCATGCCGACCAAGAAAGCCCGCGCCGGCGGCTGCGACATCCAGGCCACCGGCATCAACTACCGCATCGCCGTCTCCACCCACCCTCCTCTCAAGGTCTGGAGCAGGTCAGACGACGAAGCCCAAGACCACCACCACATCATCAACGGCGTCCGCCACGTGCTCCGCAACGTCACCTGCCGCGCTCGCCCCGGCGAGCTGCTCGCCATCGTCGGCCCTAGCGGCGCCGGCAAGTCCACCCTTCTCGAGATCCTCGCTGGCCGCCTCTCCCCCTCCCCGCCGCCCGACCTGCTCCTCCTCGACGGCGCCGCCACCGCCAGCGCCGACCTCCGCCGCGTCTCCGGCTACGTCACCCAGCGGGACGTCCTCTTCCCGCTGCTCACCGTGCGCGAGACGCTGCTCTTCAGCGCGCGCCTCCGCCTCGGCGCGGCCCTGCCCGCCAAGGACATGGACGCCCGCGTCGACGCGCTCCTCGACGACCTCACCCTGCGCCGCGTCGCCGCCACAAGGATCAAGGACCTCTCCGGCGGAGAGCGGAGGCGCGTCTCCATCGGCGTAGAGGCCGTCCACGACCCTGCGGTGCTCATCCTCGACGAGCCCACCTCAGGCCTCGACAGCGCCTCCGCGCTCCAGATCGTCGGCGCGCTCCGCGCCATGGCCGAGACGCGAGGCCGCACTGTGCTGCTCAGCATCCACCAGCCGGGCGCGCGCATCGTCAAGATGTTCGACTCCGTCCTCCTCCTGGCCGCCGGCTCCGTCCTCCACCACGGCACCGTCGATCAGCTACGCTCCCTGCTCGCCGACGCGGGCCTCCGCCTGCCCCCGCACGTCGACGCCGTCGAGTTCTCCATCGACTCGGTTGACGCGCTCCGCGCCCACCACCGCCTCATCAGCGCCGACGGCCTGCAGCAGGCGCCGCCTCCCCAGCCCGCGCCGGCGTCCTCCCGGTGCACGCTGCAGCAGCTGTTCCAGCTGCACAGCAAGCAGGTGGCCGACGAGGACACCCCCACCATGGCTGTCCCCACGGCCACGGGCGGCAGCAGCCGGTACGCCAATTCGCGGGCGCGCGAGGTGGCGGTGCTGACGCAGCGCTTCTTCAACAACGTGGCGCGGACGCGGCAGCTCTTCGCGTGCCGCACCGTGTGCATGCTGGTGGCTGGGCTAGCGCTGGGCTCCATCTTCTACGACCTCGGCGAGGACAAGGTGGCGGAGCGCGTGGGCCTCTTCGCCTTCCTGCTCACCTTCCTGCTGTCGTCCACGACGGAGGCGCTGCCCATCTTCCTGCAGGAGCGTGAGATCCTGGCGAAGGAGACGTCGTCGGGGGCGTACCGCGTGTCGTCGTACGCGGTGGCGAACGCGGTGGTGTTCCTGCCCTTCCAGCTGGCGCTGGCCGTGGTGTTCGCGGCGCCGGTGTACTGGCTGACGGGGCTGCGGCGCACGGCAGCGGCGTTCGGCTACTTCCTGCTGGTGGTGTGGCTGATCCTGTACACGGCGAACTCGGTGGTGGTGTGCTTCGCGGCGGCGGCGCCGGACTTCGTGGTGGGGAACGCGGCGATCCAGGGGGTGATGGGGTCCTTCTTCCTCTTCTCGGGCTACTTCATCGCGAGGTCGGCGATGCCGGGGTGCTGGGTGTTCATGCACTACCTGTCGCTGTTCAAGTGGCCGTTCGAGGCGCTGCTGGTGAACGAGTTCGCCGGCGGCGGGAGGTGCGTGGTGCGGGTGCTGGGCACCTGCGTGGCGACGGGGGACGAGGTGCTGCGGCGCGAGGGGCTCGGCGAGGAGTGCAGGTGGCGCAACGTGGGGGTCATGGTGGCCTTCATGGCGGCCTACAGGGTGCTGGGCTACGCTGTGCTCAGGGTCAGGTGCAACAGAGGGGGCATGGCCATGGCCATGGCGGCCGCTTCAAAAGCCTCATCGTCCTCCTCCTCCGTGTGAGCTAGTGTGACTGATCAAATTCAACGGTGCTAGCCGCGCCAGATGATGTATAAGCTCAAACAGTGGGAAACACAAACAAGCTCTGCAAACTGAAACAGCAGATACACTTGGAGGGGAACAGCAGTCACCATCAAGCTAGCTCATGTAGAGCAGCAGAACCGTAGACGACTACAAGTTTGACATAAGCAAAGCAGCCACAAAACTAATTCTCACCTAAATGTAAAAGAGTTCATCAACTACAGTAAATCAGCAATATCTAACTGCTACCATCATCATTTTCATCAGCATCTTGCAACAAAGCTCCTCGTACCCTTGCCCTAAAAGAGCAATAGCAAACATCAGTACCAACATGATGCAAGGTATAATTAACTTCAAACCCACATAAAACTGTAAAAGTATGTTCCAAGGTTTGTGCACAACCTCCTAGACACATGGGCCACCCGCTTTGTAGCTTTAGCAGGAGGAACTTTGCTAGGTGAAGCCACTGCAGATTTGCAAATCCATTAGCTTACAGAGTTTTAGGTTCTTTCTTACTTGCAATTATGCATCAAGAAGAAGCCATGTAACCTAATGTTTGCTGCTGCACAGGAACAATAACTTGATCAGAGCTTAGAGGTGCACCAGATACACTTGGAACCTGATCAGACACCACTTTTGGCCTTGTTGCCTTTCTTCTGTCAAGGAACGAAAGGGCTTCAAGTTGTTTCTGCATTACCTCGTTTTTTTGCTGCGAAATGAAACAATAAATGCTACCAGGAACAAACATCATCATAATGCATTCCGGGAAAACTAATCATCAGAATACCCAAACATTGAACCAAGAAAACTAATGGATGGAGTGCTTTGCCATACAAAATTGTAATGAACCAAGATGTTGGAACTGTCATGGCACAGAAGGATTCCGGGAAAAGGACTGCTGGATACAAGCATTTTATATACATTAAGCACCCACGCGACAGGTTTTATGCTGCCAAAAACTGTATTGGCATTCTATGCAAACCTAGAGTAGACTGCTAAATTGCTTGGTATTCTGACAGCCAAATGTGTGTGTGTGGATTTAGTAATCTGCCTTTGATTTTCTTTACCCCAACTATATGTCTATATTCATCAAGCACCAGCATAATTATAAGTAGTGGCGGGGGAAACCTACTCTTTCAGATGCTAGACTTTCCATGAGCTGCGACACTCGTTCTTGTTCTGCAAAAGAAGTAAAACAGAATTGGGGACAAAGACGAGGAACAAAATTCCGAAAATAATTAGTCATAAAAGAAGAACTCCCAGTGACAAGAACCCACCTCTGGACGCATGTTCCTGCTTAGTCTTGTAAGACGCATAAAGCGCAAGGGAGAAATCGGCAATGACATCTTCGAGCGCAGAGGTAGCAACAGGATGGAGAGAGATTGTGATGCGAGGTAGCCCCTTTGCCTTGGTAGCCACAAGCTCAGCAGTATTAGCACCTGCGCAACATACGGCATAGGTAGGTGAAGGCGTGCCATTGTTCTTGTTCAGACTAGGATGGAGCAGGAGAAGAGATGAACTGAATACCTTGGGCGGCAGGGAAGAGGAGCTTGACTTGGGCGGAGGAAAAGGAAGAATAGAGGTAGTCGAGGAAGTCGGAGCAGGAGCCACCGATGCCAACGTCATCTTGCTTTTGGTTCGGATTTGAACCCAACACACACGAGACGACGCACATCAGGAGCAAGCGGGAATATGATTGCAAGTCGGAATTAGTTCTTAATAATATAGATGGATACTAGTAGTTGCTACTAGGCTAGGGTCTGCCGGGGTTGGCCTGGGGAATGAGAGGAGGAGGCATGCGACGCACACGTACAAGGTCTTGGAGGTCGTCGAGGTCGAGGGAGCAGTGCCAGGCGAGGGAGCGGAGGTCGGTGGCGACGACGCGGAGGGGGCCCTGGAAGTGGGCGTGGGCGTGGAAGAGCACGGGGCGGCGCGGGAGAGCATCGGCGTCGTGGTCGCCGTTCTCCGGTCTGGCCTCGCCGAAGACGGCGGCCATCCTGATCTCCGCCGCCGCCGCCGCCGCCATCTGGGTGGGAAGGCGTTACCTGCTTGCGGCTTATTACGTGAGTTGCCTTTGAAAGCGTAAAAGGGCGGAGGGCGTCTTCTCCCTCGCTTCCCCCCTCCGTCGTCCTCAAGTCGCAGGCAACCCAAGAACCGAAATTAGCAAGGGCATCGGGATGGCCTCCGGCTCGCACGACAAGAAGTTGGAGACGGCGCGGCGGCTGCTGGAGGAGACCTCCCCGGCGGAGGCGGAGCAGCTGCCCAGCCTGCCCTCGGGGTTCTACGACGCCTTCGTCCTCAAGGGAATCCGCGTCGTCCAGGCCCTCCAGCCCGGCACCCTCCTCTGCCACTTCACCGTCCCCTCCAGGCTACTCGTCAGCAAGCTTGCCTGCTCTGCTCCCGTCTCTCTCGGTTTCTGACTAATTGATTCTCGATGCCAGAACTCGGGAGGCTTCCTGCACGGCGGCGCAACCGCTTCCCTCGTCGATCTGGTTGCCTCCGCCGCCTTCACCACTGCCGGCCTCCGCACCAGGGGCTCACCCCTCGAGATGAACATCTCCTACCTTGATGCTGCTTTTGCCGACGTTGGTGACATCTCCGGTGCCCTGCCCTCTAGTATTTAGTATTTACTACAGCTGGCTCCTGACAAATTATCCACAAGGAACAATTGGCTGCAACAAAATGATGAGAGCCTCTATCTAATCTTAGATGAAATGAAACAAGACAATGTCATGTCCTGCCTGCTGGCTAGTGTGTGCTCTTGCATTCGATGCTGATGAATAAGTGAATCAAGGATTGCGCTAGGTGCCTTATGCCCTCATACCATTGTGAATAATAAGCGCTTTTCCAGTTTCTGCTTGTATTACCACGCTGAACCCTTGTTATGATGTTATCATGGGATGAGAGGGTTCCATCATTTTAGTTTATGAATTGTCATTGTAGGGTATCAAGATCACTCCATTTCACAGTTTGACATTAGCCAATGCATTTCCCCTTTTCCTCTGTCCAAGTATGTGTGGACGAGCATGCCAAACTATTGATTAAATAAATATTCAGTTTTGATTTCTGAGTTGAATTGTTGTGGATGTTGGTGTACTTGGATCTTAGGTGACAGACATGGCATGTTTGGTTTTCGCAGGAAGAGATTGATATTGAGGCGAAGGTTCTGCGTGCTGGCAAGGCTGTAGGGGTGGCCGTCGTGGAACTGAAGAAGAAATCTGGCAAAATCATTGCCCAAGCCCGCTACTCCAAGTATCTCGGTGCAGCATCTAGTAAACTCTGATCTGACTGGATCAAGGTGGCCTTGTGCCGTGGCAGCATGTTGTATTCTACTATTGTTATTATTCTCATGATGATGCATTGCCCCCTAAGCATATATGGTAGGTAGTATGTTGTGGTGTGCTTGGCTTATGTCTATGTGACCGAAAACAGCTTCGAGCACAGATGGTATTGTTTTGTTGTATACTTCTACTATCAGTCACTCTATATTCGATAATATCATTCTTGACTCAGTCAGTGGGACCATCAGCTAGTTATTCTTGTGTAGCTGAGGTAAATTCCAAGTTATTCCACCTTCAGGCAAATGGCAGAAAAAGAAAAAATTTCATCCAATCATTAAACCATCAAGGAAGTACTTTACATACACATGCTGAGAAAGAAGAGGCCATATTCAGAGGTTCAGTACACACTTTGGGCACCCAGAACCGAGAGATGTGACCTTGGACTGGGAACTACTAGGACTGACCAGGCACAACCTTGACCATTTAGAGGAGTTCACAGAAGCTAAATTTCTGGCAGTGGCCAGTGCGATTGCAGCGGAGACGCCAGGACAAGATGGGTACGTTGGCTCCTTTTTCAAATCTTATTGGAACATAATCAACGGAGATATGTGAGCAGCAGCAAACTATTTTTTCCAGCAACATGACCAACACTTCCACCATCTGAATAGTTCTCATGTCATCCTGCTACCAAAAAAGAGGGATGCACAGGAAATCGGTAACTATAGAGCCATAAGTTTAACACCAGGGGGGAGCTGCCCATTGGCCCTGGGGTCACAAGACTCCTATAAAATTTCATAAATCTTATAGAAATCTACTGTTTATTAGTATTGTTGACCCCATGGCATAAACGACATTTGCGGCTAACACACAGTATTGCTAAGCTAATATCCAAGATGTTGTCTATGAGGTTATCAGGAAGTCTGAACCCAAAGTGCTTTCATAAAAGACGCAGCATCCAAGACAACTTCTTATACACGCAGAATATCATCAGAGAGCTTTACAGAGCGAAGAGTTCAGCATTATTTCTGAAATTGGATATGGCAAAGGCGTTTGACTCGATGAGATGGGACTATCTGCTTGAATTGTTGGCTCAAATGGGGTTTGGCAACAGATGGCGGAGTTGGATCTCCACACTACTCAACTGTCAACTCAGCATCTTCATCAGTACTGCTGAATGGTGTCAGAGGTAACTGGTTCAAACATAGAAAAGGGCTGCGACAAAGGGGACCCACTGCCGCCGATGTTGTTCACCATAGCAATGGAGCCGCTGCATTTGATGCTGAAAAAGGCGAATGACCAACAATTGCTTTTACCAATTGCAAACAGGGCTGCCAACTTGAGGATTGGCATGTTTGCAGATGCTGCTGCAATTTTGATCAACACTGTTAAAGATGAAGTAAGAATCATACAAGAGCTCTTGAACAGCTTTGGGAAGGCTTCAAATTTGAGCAAGAGTCCAGTGTTTCCTATAAGATGTGAGAATGTTGATCTGACTGACGTAATGAGTCGTTTCCAAATTCCAATGCCAAGTCAAAAATTTCCCGTGCACATACCTTGGAGTTCCATTACATGTTCGGCAAATTAGAAGAGTTGATATACAGCCCTTTGATTGACAAGGTAGTTGCCTGGCTGGAAAGGTAGACTGTTAAACAAGGCTGGTAGGCTGAGACTGGTTAGCTCAGTGCTCTCCTCAGTCCCCACTTACTTTCGGACAGTATTCCAGTCGAAGAAATGGGCCATCAAAAAGATTGACAAAATTAGAAGAAGCTTTCTGTGGAAGGGAGCGGCAAATGGGGGGCATTGTTCGGTGAAATGGGCAAAAGCAATGAGACCGAGACATTTTGGTGGCCTGGGTATTCTAGACCTTGATCTCTTCAGTCTGGCACTCAGGCTTCGGTGGCTATGGTACGAGTGGACAGATGAAAAAAGACCTTGGGTGGGGACTGAACCACCTGTGTCAATAATGTCGATCGACAGCTATTCCGAGCAAGCACGGTGGTCACATTGGGTGATGGCAAGAAGCCAGCCTTCTGGCAGTCATCCTGGCTGCAAGGAAAGGCACCAATCGACCTGTTTCCAGAGTTGTACAAGCTTGCATGGAGAAAGGAAGGAAAATTGGCGGATGAATTGAGTAATCTGAACTGGACAAGGGGTTTGCGGAGGATGTCAACAATAGAACAAATGGCAGACTTTGTCAATTTGTGGGACTTGGTGCATGAAGTGGAGTTGTCTGATACGGTGGATTCCATAACATGGCGGTGGAAAAACGACGGTGAATACAGTGCAAAGTCAGCTTATGAAATACAATTTGCAGGTTCCTACAGGCAGTTCAATGGGACTTCCACTTGGAAGGCGCAAGCGGAGGGCAAACACAAATTTTTTTGCTTGGCTCCTAGTGCAAAGCAAGCTGCTAACTGCGGACAAGCTGCTAGCGAGGAACTGGCCATGTAATCCAATCTGTCCGCTGTGCAATGTTGAGGAGGAAACTTCAGTGCACCTCATCTTACGGTGCCAGTTTGCTAGAGTCATTCAGGCACCAGATCAGAATGCAGAGATGGAAGACTGGTGGAAGATGGAGCTTGCAAATCTACCTAAACAAGTGAGAAGAACAAAAGCAGCAATACTAATGTACACAGCTTGGAACATTTGCAAAGCAAGGAATCGGTGGATTTTTGAGGGTGTGAAAATGGATGCTGTGCAAATGGAGAATGAGATCAAGGCAGAGATCACGCTGAGAAGATTGGTCTGTGGAGGGCCTGCGATCCCTTAAGTTTCCAATGCGCTGTACTCTTAGTTTTTGTTTTCTTGAGTTTAGAGTGTTTAGTCTATGTATTTGTAATATCGCACTGTAAGAACCCAGGAACCTCTGCTTCTCTTTCTTAAATGACATTGCAGTGCTCCTGCAGGTAGTTCAAAAAGAAAAAAAAAATTCTTGTGTAGCTTTTTCTTGCTATTGAGCTAGCTTCTTGTCTATAACTGCTATCTACAGCTTGGCTTTTTCTGAACATCTAATTCAACTTGATCTCCTACTAATTTCGATTGCACATCTAATGAAAATCTATGATATTCCTATCTTTTGTCATTTGAAATGAAATTCAATGATTTCGATCAACTTATCTGGGTTTACAGTGGACCATCCTTATCGTTTTTCTTTGTATGATGCGCCTGAATGAATGCACAAACAGAAGCAACAAGCCGTGTACTATAATAAACAAGTCAAATCAAATGCTGAAACCGAGAGATCGTAAGGCCAAGTTTTTTAAAAAAAATGCCACCAAATTTAATCAGTTTTTTCCCAATTTGTTCGGAAAAGAAAAACGAAAAAAAAAGGTGGAAAAGCAAGAAACTTGAGCACTAGAGAGGAAAAAGGAAGAGGAGGAAACTGGCCGTCTCATCTCGCCGCGCCACCAAACCGACCACCGGCCGGCTTCCCCCGGTGAGGAGTGGAGACAAGCCAGCAAGGCAAAGCCACCGCCGTCCTTGAGATACCCCATCCGCCATCCCGCCGGACCTCCCAGGAGAGGGTGGGAGGGGGGAGAGGGATCTCGCCTTCGCTTGATCGCTTCGCTGCCGAACGCGCACCACGCCTCCCCATGACACCAGCTAGGGCGCCGCGAGCCCACGCCTCCACCTCCTCCTCGCGGTGACCTCTGGTGTGCCTCATAGCCTCGTCGGGCCGCATGGACGTCTCGGCCGCCTCCGCCTCGGGCGGGGGAAGGTGGTACACGGGCATGTCGGCGGACAACATCAAGGGCCTGGTGCTCGCCCTCTCCTCCAGCCTCTTCATCGGCGCCAGCTTCATCATCAAGAAGAAGGGCCTCAAGAAGGCCGCCTCCTCCGGCGTCAGGGCCGGTACCCTTTCTACTTCCCCCCCCCCCCCCCCCCTGTCCTATTGGTTCCTTGCATGCTTCTTCAATGCATCATGGAGAATTGCTGAATTGTGTTAACTCCATGCTTCACCATAGAACGGACGCCAAGTTGGGATGCAGCAGCCTAATCACCCCCTATGACCCTCATTCACGAGTGATTGCAGAGTGGATTCCCCTGAAATTTCGATTTTTTCATTAGCACTCTAGTTGACATGTCTGGAATGTTCATGCTAACTTGGACTCACTACCCATATATGAACTGAACTCAGTGCATACATGCCTCTCTGAATAATCATTATTGATATCTAGCCATCAGTGATGAAAGCCGATTCCATCCACTATTTTCCATGTTGCTGTTCATATAACAACTGCAGTTGGAGTTCAACTGATCGAAGCTTACTGATTTGCTACACCAAAATGCCACATCTCTCCCAAACAAAACTACTTTGTTGGTTGACTATGTGTTGCATTGCAGCTAATAACTGGTGATCTAACTTTCATGTTCCATGTTATGACAGGGGTTGGTGGCTATTCGTATTTATATGAGCCTCTTTGGTGGGTTGGCATGATAACAAGTCAGTGCTTGTCTCTTCCTTTTCTTTTCTTTCATTCTAATAGATACCTTATTGTCCTACTTTCTGTTTTGGAAAATTCTTTTGCAGTGATTGTTGGGGAGGTTGCAAATTTTGCAGCTTATGCATTTGCTCCAGCTATTCTGGTCACTCCTCTTGGCGCTCTTAGCATTATTATCAGGCACGAGTTTTGGGTCGCGGAACTGTATACTTTGCCTTACTGCAACCTTTGTTGATTTTCTCACTAATCTGGAGTTATGTTCTGTTCTTTAGTGCTGTACTTGCACATGTAATGCTACGGGAGAAATTGCACATCTTTGGCATTCTTGGATGTGTCCTATGTGTTGTGGGATCCACCACAATTGTCCTTCATGCTCCACCAGAGCGTGAAATTGAGTCTGTGACAGAAGTGTGGGATCTGGCTATGGAACCAGGTATTTGCTATTACATTGCTAATACACTAAATTGCCTAATGCTTCCTGGATAAATACACTGAACCACACCAAATCCTAACCACTTGATGTTGTGTTGCAGCCTTCATGTGTTATGCAGCTGTGGTAATTGCTATAGTTGCCATACTTGTTTATCGGTTTGTCCCACTTTATGGGCAGACACATGTCATGGTCTATATAGGTGTTTGTTCTCTTGTTGGTTCCATCTCGGTATGTGTTTCTTGATATTGCATGTATTTATCATCTCTGGCTGTGTGCTTTCTACAAAAGTGTTAGCCGAACTATGCAGGTCATGAGCGTGAAAGCTCTTGGTATAGCATTGAAGCTGACCTTTTCAGGAACGAACCAACTAATATATCCACAGACATGTGCATTTACTCTGGTTGTCATCTCATGTATCCTTACCCAAATGAATTACTTGAACAAGGTATTCTGTTTTTTTAAAGCACAATTACAGTCTTCCCTCTCTTCTTGCATCAACTCAATTCTATAATCTTCTCTTCCGCACTTCCTTGCCTGTATAGGCATTGTACAGTTGTTTTATTGATTTCTTATTTTATATATAAAATATAAATTGCAGTAGGGGCTTCCCCTATTCTTTTCACTAAGAAAAAGGTATTCTGATTTATTCTCTCTGAACTAAGTGGTGTTTTCCTCCTTCCATAAGGTAGCATAGTAGCACAGTATAAGGGTGCTTAGAATGATTGACCTGGTATATTGGTGATATGATTCGATGGCGAAGCTTTTGTTAGCACCCCCAGTGATTTCCTTTTGTCCCTGAATGCAGGCACTTGACACTTTTAACACAGCAGTTGTGTCGCCCATTTATTATACCATGTTCACATCTTTAACCATCTTGGCTAGTGTCATCATGTTCAAGGTATGAGTTTCAATTGCTTTAGCTTATCTTTCCAGGATCATAATGCTTGTAGTCAGAATACAGAAGGTGTTATATATTGTAATTTCATTTGTATCTTTGCACAGGATTGGGACAGGCAAAATCCAACACAAATTGTGACAGAGATGTGTGGCTTTGTTACGATCCTTTCTGGAACTTTTCTTCTACATAAAACAAAAGACATGGCTGATGGTGGTACGAATTTCTTGCTATACCGACATCTCCATCTTCCTTTGTGGATTGGCATGTTGTGAAACCATATTATTTTCGTCTGTGAATGTAGGGCTTTCGACTTCATCTTCCTTCCGTCTTCCGACGTCTTCGTCAGTGCGGTTCTCGAAGCAAACAGATAATGATAGTGAAGGAATTCCTTTGAGGTCGTCAGAGTCATTCCGGTCACCACATTGATGCATGTTTGCTAATCATTAATTCACACGAGTTAGGGTATATATATGTATATGGATGAGCTTGTACCAAGGCTACAATACATTGTAGAACTCCTCTTCTTTTTGTTTTTCATGGCACATTTGTATGTACACCCACAAAATATTCTCGGTGGTTAGCTCTGGAGGAAATGCTGTTTTAAGTGTTTTGTCGTTCAGTTTTAGTGGAATTCTCAAGCGGTCACGCAGGGTGGCTAGTAGTCAGCATGTTTCTACTCGTCCCTGGCCTGAAATATACAAAACGCTCCTGGGACACCGTTAGAAGGGGAACTTCGCTGGAGACCACTAAAAAGTTTGATCTACGCTGAAGGACACGGTTAAACTGAGTGCATTTGCTCAAAGACAACGTTAGCCTTATCCTCCCACGGGTCTTTCTTCTCCCACAGAAGTATCGCTCGCTACTCCTCGCGGCCACGCGAACAGGCGACGGCCGGCGGCGCGTCGATTCTCCCCGGCGGCAGGCATCCTCGGCGCGCAGCCCTCCCGCGCGCGAAGCCTTCCCCGCGCGCAGCCCCGCAGAGGCACTCTCGTCCCCTCCCGCGGAGTGCAGGCGCATCACTCCGGCGGCACCCCTTCCTAGCGGCCAATCGCGGCGGCCGTTGCGCAATATGTAGGCTCCACGATACCTCAGCGACATTTTCCCGCAGGAGGCGGCCGATCTTTTATGGGTTCCTGACGGGTACAGACTTCTTCCTTTTTCTCCTAGGGTTAATGCTAATTTTGAGCAATTGGGCTTGTTATCGCACAGTTATACTCATTTTTTCTAAGTAAATCATATTATGTGTTGATTCTACTATGATTTGTGTCATTGTTTGTGTAGGATGGATCCTAATTCGTCCTACAGGCTTGCTGTTCGTGTAGGTGCTTATGTTAAAATTAGTGCACAGCTGCAGGAAGGTCAAGGGAGAGAAGGTACAAATCAGCCGCAGAAGGAGAATCTGAAAGGAGAACCACATGATGCACAAGATGCAGATAGCTTGGACATATGGCAAAAACATGCAATAAATATGTATATGATTCTGATGCCCCACCACCTGCTCCTTCAATGCTAAAGAAAAAGCGAGACAAGAAAAGTGTCACCGTAGTACCATTTAGTGTTGTTGCCCCGCCGCAGGAACAACCATCACGTGTTGATCTATTGTGAGCTTTTTTACCTCAATCTTTGTGAATTTTTACAAGCCTTATATATATCTTACATATCTAAACAACTCACAGTGCTACACCAACTAAGCCATCACTTGTGCTTCTACACCAAGCCCTGTTACAAGGAGGTAGACCTGTAATTTGAATTTAAAATACTCGTCTTTCTTCTCAAATCTGCGATTTCACATCTTTCTACTGGTTGATTGCAGCATGTCAAGGAGGTTGTTGGAACTAGAGCCATCCACATCAACTAGAGCTATCGCTTCTGTTTCTACACCAAGCCCTATGATAAGAGGTTATAACTCTTCCACCCTTTATGTATTTCTATTTCTTATGTCTACTGTGTTGATATGCTTTTATATCCACTTGCAGCCGCAAAAGGACCTTGAAACTTGAAGGCATCATAGAGCCTGTTGCTTCTCCAACCACATCTTCGGTTGCTATTGAGAAGGGAAAAGCAAAGAA
Organism: Panicum hallii; assembly: GCF_002211085.1. Taxonomy (NCBI): domain Eukaryota; kingdom Viridiplantae; phylum Streptophyta; class Magnoliopsida; order Poales; family Poaceae; genus Panicum; species Panicum hallii. The sequence goes on along the minus strand of NC_038048.1, from coordinate 47,977,991 downwards.
GTTGAAGGTTGTTAGGTCTAGAAAAACTTAGTATGCTGAAAACACATGAAGACATCATTTTGGAGCATTATAGCTCAAAATATGTTATTTTCTAGCGCTGTACTTGCTAGGGAAATGTGGCTGAAACATGTGGTGTACTTGATGCCAAATGTGGCTGAAACCATGTCATTTTGTATTGCTGAATTTGATAGTTAAATATGGATCAATCATATATTTTTCTATTATTGGATACGCTCCCGTTGCTGTTAAATGATCTATTTGACAGGCAGGGGTATTCTTGTTCAGATTTATATGTCTTGTGATTTGTTTGAGGTGGAAATGTTCATAGTGTCTTTCAGCAAATGGGTATATATTTATAATAGCTTATAGTAAAGACATACGGTGTCCCAGGGCAAATTTTGCCTAAACCAGACGATGCTAGCTCTGAGATAAGAAAATGCAGAGACTGAACTTATTACTATAAATGTTCAGTGGCATCATTTGTTTTGACAAAGCGTGCCAAAGATGCGCAATTTAGAGCTCCCTGCAGTATGCCAACAGGAAATGTAGCGAACGACACAGATTAACTGAAAAGAAAAACACGCAATCGGGTACAAATATACAGTACGTCCAAAGTTCTGATGCAAATTGCATTCAAGCATTCTGAGATTTACCATCGCCCATAAACTTCATCACCTAAGGTAACCTCTTGCAAGTTTTAGATACATTCTGCAGGTTCTACCAATCAACAGGTAATCATAAGCTCAACACACGACAGCCTGAGGACACGTGCCAACAGCAAGCGGCAGAGGTAACCTCTTTGACTTCCACAGCTGGGAGAAAGGCCAACACATACAACAATGCTACAGCATACTCGAGGGCAAGTCTCAAGTTGACGGATAAGGGCTTCCTAAATTGACAGATAAGGGCCTGGCGCCAGGCTCAGCCCAACTCGGTAACTACATTGATATGAAGCAACATCAGCCGTCAGGAACGTTGGAGATTATGAGTGGCATCTCTTCACCTCAGTTACTGGAAAGAGGATCTTGTAAAGGACGTCATGTACTTTCCAACGATGTTGCCGATGGGAAGAGGCCCCCTGTTATCAAAAGCACCACAGATATTATCACTATTAGTTCCCAGACAGATGGCAACAAAAAACAATCTGCAGATGAGCCATACAAGAATGACAAGACAACTGTAAATAGGCAACAGCAAACACTATTGTTCTTTCTTTAGTGAGGAAGCAATCGCTATTGTTCAACTCCTAGTAATTGGGAAATCACTCTTATACTGCTGATTCTTATCAATCTATAGCCAAACTGGATTGCCTCCACGTGTGCATGGGAGCAAAGACCGTGCATTTACTATGCTTCGCAAGAGATTTTTTTTTCAATGAAAATGTAGTAGTCTAGGATCATCTCGAGTTGAACATTCAGTTATATCTGCTACTAGAGGATTTGAGCTAGTGCAGGCATAAGCATGTTTCTTACCAGGCACGAGAATCACAGCTGTTATTCCGGTTGTCACCCATGACGAACACATGACCTTCAGGAAGGCGCTGCAGGAGTATGAATAGTTTCAGTGGAGGATCCAGGTATGCAGCCAGTGAGGAAAGATGGAAGGAAGAGATCATCCACCATCTGAGGCCTGTTGATTACAACAAGGCACTCAAGAAGTCAACAACATGGAGCAGCCAGTCCACTTTTGATCATCATCTTGTGGAGAATGAAAATTCTCTCGTCACATCTGTTAACCCTTTTGTTAACAGCACTTTAAAATCCCTGGACCTGGCAATATCAACTCCTCAATGTTGTTCAAGGAGACAATGCTCACAGAGTAGAGATGTGTGCACAAACCATTGCTTCCATTGTGTATAACGCATGGGTTGCTGTGTAATGCTCCTTTTGTGCAACACCATTTACAATAAGCTGCCCCTGGCGAACCTATAATAAAGAGGTCGGGTCAGAGGATGTTGGGTGACTCCACGCATCTTGCTAGAATAATGATCATATCGGATTGAATAAGCAATAGCGATGCAGGTTACCTCAATGAAATCTCCAGGTGTTGCCAATACCCTCTTAATAAAGACAACATCCTTATTGACACCATAGTTCTGAAATTGGGAGCTGCACATTTTCAGAATGGACAAGCAATGAATTGAAAGACGGCGGGACAGAACAAAAAGCAAACCTGCACGGCCGTCGGCACTTTGAAGAACACTATATCCCCAATAGATGGCCTCCGGAATAAGTATGTAGCCTGGAAGACGGCATAGAGAGTTAATGGATACTCCTAGTGTGTTACTTGGGGTCGATCCCCAAAAGATCCGTAGCTGTTGGTTTAGTAACGCGCAGATGGGCAAAAAAGGGGCGGTCTCTATTTTTTCAGTGCGCTAAACATTGGTCTTGGGGTTGTGGAGTATGACAGTGAGAAACACATGAAGCAGTCAAAGATGAAACGGCAGGTCAGGACAGCAAATTGGGCCTGTGTTTCCAAGATTTTTTCTTGGTCAAATGTGTCTGTTTCTGGAACATGTATGCAGCCCGGATCTAGCAATCTACTAGTAAATCAAGAGCAGGAGTAACGCATGCATTCGTCTTATTGTAACACTGCACTGATAATGATAAAAAGCAAAGCAGAAGAGGGGAAAGGGAGTGACAACCTTCTCGGCGACGGCTCGGTCGCCTGGCCGGAGCGTGGGCACCATGGAGGAGGAGGCGATGTAGCGGACCTCGGCGAGGGCGGCGGAGAAGAGGAGCAGCACGAGGAGAAGCTTGAATCCGTCGGAGGCGGGCGGGCGGAGGCGCGGGAGCGAGGGGAGCCAGTGGTGCCAGGAGGCGAAGAGCTCGTGGCAGGGCAGCCAGGCGGCGACACCCCCCGCCGGCGAAACGAGGCCCCGGAGAAGGCCGCCCACGGCCATGGATGCTTCCCTCTCCTCCCCTCCCCTCCCCTCCCCTTGTCGGGAGGAGTAGACACTCTGGTTGGCCGGGCAGTCAATGTGCTGTGCCGCAGGTGATTTTTTTTCTCACTCTTTTTATTTACTCCTTCCTAGGGCTGTGCTGGTTGCTTCCACACCAAGACACGCGACCAGGCCGCAGGACCGGCGGTTCTAACAGAACCGCTCGCTGGCCCGGCCGGCCGCCACGGTTGGTTCGTTTTCCCGCATCCCGCTGACCACAGACAAACCACCCCGGCAGGGTCGTCATGCGATGTGGCCCAGCCCATCAAACATGTCCACTTCTCTCAATCACACGGAGACGTAGTATTCAGAAGAAAAACTTTCAACCAGATCATAGTGTGCGTTCGTTTCCTCCCGCTAAAACCCGTCACATCAAAAAAAATCTTGCTATCCATAAGTATTAAATAAAATCTGTTTATAAAATTTTTTGCACAGTTGGGTACTAATTCGCGAGACAAATTTAATGAGCCTAATTAATCCATAATTTGCCATAATGATGCTACAGTAATCATCCGCTAATCATGGACTAATATACCTCATTAGATTCGTCTCGCGAATTAGCCCTGGGGTTCTGCAATTAGTTTTATAATTAGACTTTATTTAAGTTCTCTTTGATGTAGCATCTCTAAACTTTAGACAGCAGAAAACGCACCCATAGTCAAAATGTATCCATCCAAACAACGTTTATTACCAAAATCAATGTACCAAAAATGTCGCCGCAACTCAACATCGGCAGCTATACACGACGTGGTGCAAAGAGTCCCCATGCCCATCTAAAACCTACCAGTACAAAGTTTCACAGGTCGACATGCCGACGCCAGGATCCTTCTTCCTCCTCTTCTGTGAATGACTTGATATGAGGGGTAGGAGGCTCAACTCCTCGCTTCGGTAAAGAGAGCCTAGAAATGATGAGCCGCGCCACATTCTCCGCTGACACAGCACCCGTCTCCATGGCACTCGCTGCGCTCTCAAAGGTATTCACGTAGTACAGCTGCTTCCCGTCCAACAATATAGGAGCAAACTCTTCAGGGGCTTCATAGTGCGGGTAAGCAGCCCAGTTTATCCGGATCGTCTCTTTCCTTGCGCTGCTCTCACAACCAACACGACGACATATATTGACTTACAAACCTCGTCTTGTCCGAGCGACTTGCTTGCTACAATTAAAACTAGTACTTACCTGAAGATCTGATCCAGTAAACCATCATCCAGCTTTGCACGTGAGAACATCTTGTAGGTCATGTCATCTTTGCTGTACCTCTTCAGAACTGAGATGCATGAGAAAGGGATATCAGGGAGCTCTAGGGTACCAATCAGCTCTGGAATATCTGATGCTGAGTTTAGACCGAAATATCCCTGAAACCATAGAAACCAGCAAAAGCCAAGTGGCTTCTCGTCAGTAAGTAATCCCAACCAAGAAGAAGCTCTCACCAGCAACAAGTTCACAGGCTATTGGTTACCCACTACTCATTATCATTTTGCTGCCATCTTGATGCTAGGAACCACAAGGAAAAGAAGTGCCAATAATCTAAGTGTTGGTATGCTAACACTTACAGGGTTCAGCAGGCCTCTGACAAAGGTTGCATGTGTGTGCTGCATCTTCCTCGGTGGAATGGATATTGGAGGGCTAAACGTAATATTCACCTCGTCAAGTGGTGTTGCCACCACCGTCACCGTACAGTTGTATTCGCTCCCAGTATTGGATCTCAGAACATAACAATCCCCAGCATCAGTAATTGAGTCTATGCCTTCTTGGAGATGCAAGGTGGCGTTAGAGGTCTTTAGCAATCCAGCAGCTAGCTGCCAGTTTCCTCCTTTGACGGCCCATAATCCTGACTCAGACCCAGCTAAAGAAACAGCGCCAGCCAGGCCACTTATACGCGTGCTTTGGCCATAGTTGATCCTTGTGATCACCTGTAAGGGAGAGGATACATCATTGACCATACTTATCAAAAAGAGATTGCCTTGCCTTTATGGGGAAGCTAGATAGGATGAGGTTTCTCGGGTAACAGTCACAGTCACAAAAGTTCCCGGTACGTAGGTACGAGGAACGTGGTACGTGGGATGTGGATCGACAATTTTAAGATCCCGGTTCTTAGGGGGGTATACCTCTTCGGGACGTTTGATTCGAGGTTGGGATCACGATCCCTAGTTAATTAGGACGACGTACCCGGAACGTAGGTAAGGAACGCTAAGATCATGATCCTAGAGTTTTTAGGTCGACAATTATATTATAAGTCCGAATTTGACATTCATAAAAATTACGAGTGTTGCAATGGATTACGAGGATAAGCTCATGCTCTGAAGGTTAGTGAACAAGTGTTCTAGTCTAGTGCTCTTTTAGTCTACTTCACAAATCAAAACTCACAAATTACTATGTTAGTGACCATCTGACCAACATTATCTTCATCTTTACTTTAAACAATATATGCTATATAGTATATCGATCCTAGAGTACAGAGGACGACTAGATTACCGACTAGGATTGACTAGGCTCGACTAATCGGACCGATCAATTGTCATATCTTTCTTTTAGAAAATGTCGGATTAGATGTGTGAGAGCATCTCCAAGAGTTGATATTATCAAATAGAAATAGAAAAACCTATCAAGGTTGTATACTTAACAGGACAATATCATATTATCCACGCTCATATAAGTTAGAACAACTTACGGCTACCGATGATACGGAGTCTAATTTTGATACACTCATAATATTTAGTGTATTTTTGTTTTTATCTTTCTTTTGTATAACACTAATATCAAAACTTAAATGACTTTGTAAACAAAAACATACTACAGTTTTTATAATTCAGATATATTTCTCGCTTGCAATTAACATGTACAGTTCCTTATTGCAATGGAATACCACTCGGCTGCTGTATAGAAGGTTCAACGGTTGAATCTTAGTTTTGTCTGATTTTTTTTTGCCATTTTTCTCTGATTTTTTTGGAGCTGGCAAGCCATTCCCCCGAGCCCACACGTCAGCCTCTACACCAGCCTCCCACGCACCTCCTCGCGCGCCCGTTGGTCCGCTTGGGCGGTGGCACCAACGCCGGCAGTCGCTGGCTCGGCCAGCGCCGGTCGTGGGCAGGCGAGGCGGCGCGCCGGCCGCTCACCTCCTCCTCCCTTCAAATGCTGGCTGGCCTCCCCAAACCCTAATCCCCTTTCCCTTCGTCCATTGCCGCCGCCAGCATCTCCTTCCTCGCCGCCGGCCACCGTCAATTCGTCCTCTCTGGTGAGCCATTTTCCAATTGCTTACGCCATCACCTCCTCCTCCCTTCCCTCAACCGATTTGAGTGCTCAACCAGCCCTCTCCTTCGTCGTGCAGGGGCCCCCGGCGAGCTCCTTCCTCCAGCGCCGCCACTCCTCGTCGGGCCACCTCTCCGTCGTCGCTCTCCGCCCGTCCAAGCCCTGGGTGAGCTCACCGGCCGTCCGCCTTCCTCTTGCGCGCGGACAGGACTCGCCGCCGCCATCTGACATGGGGAGGCCGCGCCGCCGACGCTTCTGATGGTACATCATCCCCTTCTCTCCTTCTCTTGATCCGGTTCATTTTGGTACGCCGTCCCCATTCACGACCCAGGCACGTTCTTGCAACCGTACCGCGCCATCCCCGTTCCGCGATCTGGAACGAAAGTTCCAGGAACGGGGAACGCGGCACCGTACCGCAATCCTTGTGACTGTGGTAACAGTACAGAGAGCATCTTCCAGAAGAAAGCGTGGAAGAGTACTTTTGACAATATAGAGTATCGAGGAAGGTCTCCCCTAAATTATGGAAGCACAGAGCTGTGGCTGGCTTGAGATGAGGAAAAGACAGTATAGTATAGTGCGCGATGTTGAGAAGAAGCATACAGTGACAAGCTCTGCTATAGTCCGAGAGTTGAGGCCGGCATCAAGCAGCTCCTCCTCGAGGGTCCTGCGTGTGAGGCCATAGAGGCCCGTCCATTTGAGCATCTCCTCAACCGTGGCAAAGACTGGGCGAGACTCGAAGCCATTGTAGAAGAGCACAAACCTTTGCAGCATTTCCTGCATGTACGTAGTATTACTAAATTGAACTAGTACAAAGTTAGATTGGCAGAGCGCAAGCGAGATTTGTGCATCTTAGACATGAGCAGCGAATTAGAGGTGGACAAATTAAGAGACCTGGACAAACTTGTCCATCTTGAGCAGGGACAGGCCGTATCGCCTGAGCAGCAGCAGCGAGTTGAGGAGGCCGTGCAGCTTGCGACGCCACCAGGAGCTTCCGGGCGGCAGCGGGCGGAGCGTCTGGAAGACGAAGCTTTTGCCGTCCCAGATCCCTAGCCAATCGTCGTCGCCGCCGGCCTTGACGGCGAGGCCAAGGAGGTCGGCGAAGCGGCGCGCGTGGAGGTTGCGCGGGTGGATGATGGCGCCCCCGGCCTCGAAGCGGTCGCCGGCCACGGCGACGGTGGCGAGGCGTCCGCCCACCCTGTGACGGCGCTCGAAGACGCGGAGCTGTGCTCCATGGAGAGAGGTGTAGTTGGTGAGGAAGAAGGCGGTGGAGGCGCCGGAGATGCCGGCGCCCACGATGCAGATGTCGGCGGAGGCGCGGGGGAGGGGGAGCGCCGCTGGCACAAGCACAAGCAGCAGGGGGAAGAGGAAGAGGGGCAGGGGCACCATCGATCCGATCCGGTGGAGAAGAGAAGAGAAGAGAAGAGAAGAGGAATGGGGATCGATGGATTGAGATTGATAGGCGAGTGCGTGGATCGGATCGTCAACGTCTCAATCACGTGATGATGATCAAGGAAGTAAGACTAACTTTACTGCATCCTCCAACCAACCCTCAAAATCCTCTGTATCAAAATCCTCTCCACTAACACTTCCTGTATCATGTCCTTTGTACCCTACAATATAATTTTTAATAGTTATATCTGAAATAAACTCCAACTAACTCTTACCTTCCCTCCAACCAACTGAATCTTCTCCATGTATGTAGTATTTGCATCTAACGTTACTTCAGAATAAATTGGAAGCCTTGGCAAGAAAGAAATGCGGTAGTCTTGGCAAAGAAGAAATGTGTTAGTCTTGGCAAAGAAGAAACAACCAATAGATTATATATATATATATATATATATATATTATATATATATATATATAAATGGAACGCAAGAGAACAAAGTATTAGCACTCGTATCCTTCACATAGTCTCTCACCCATGGAAGGCAAGAATTTGGTGCTGAAGTACATTCAGCAGCATGATGAAGATTCAGAGGAAGAGATGGAGTTGGAGCTCCATCAAATGGAAGTGACGACGTTCATGCTCGCCTCCATGGATGAGGGTGGATCTAGTCAACAGCGAGGCCCCCGGCTACCTCGTCAGGTCGTCCAGCGTGACATCGGTAGTGGACACGAAAGGATATGGGCCGATTACTTCGCCCCGACGCCGGTGTATGGCCCCTCTAAGCTTCGACGTCGGTAAGCGCTACTCAAAAGAACCGTATTATTTTATCAATTTGTTAGCAAGCTAAGCATCTAATTTGGTATTGTTGAATATGCAGATTCCGCATGAGGAGACATGTTTTCAATAGGATTGTCGATGCAGTCCAACGTGTGGATACTTACTTTGTCCAACGTGCAGATTGCACGGGTCTGATGGGGCTCAGTGCCTTGCAAAAGTGTGTGGCCTCGATTCGTATACTCGCTTATGGTATCCCAGCTGATGCCGTTGATGAGTACGTACGTATGGGCGAGTCAACGGCTCTGAAAGCTGTGCGCCATTTCTGTAGAGCAATAATCACTGCCTTTAGTGGATACTACCTTCGCGCACCCAATGAGGCTGATATAGATCGCCTCCTCGCTGAAGGGGAGAGTCGGGGTTTCCCGGGAATGCTCGGTAATATAGACTGTATGCACTGGGAGTGGCGTAACTGCCCTACGGCATGGAAGGGCATGTTTACGGGACGGGGAAAGACACCTTCCATGATTTTGGAGGCAGTGGCCTCCCAAAACATTTGGATTTGGCATGCATACTTTGGCATACCCGGTAGTTGCAATGATATTAATGTGCTTAATCGGTCGACCTTCTTCTCACGGTACATGCAGGGAGAGTCAATCCCTGTTAACTTCACAGTTAATAGAAGGGCATATGACATGGGATATTACTTGGCAGACGGAATCTATCCCGACTGGCCAGCCTTTGTGAAGAGTGTGCGTAGCCCCAGGAAGCTGAAGCAACGCATCTTTGCAGAAAAACAGGAGGGTGCTAGGAAGAACATTGAGAGAGCATTCGGTGTTCTTCAGGCTCGTTGGGCAGTCGTTCGAGGGCCTGCCTAATAGAAGGGCATATGACATGGGATATTACTTGGCAGACGGAATCTATCCCGACTGGCCAGCCTTTGTGAAGAGTGTGCGTAGCCCCAGGGAGCTGAAGCAACGCATCTTTGCAGAAAAACAGGAGGGTGCTAGGAAGAACATTGAGAGAGCATTCGGTGTTCTTCAGGCTCGTTGGGCAGTCGTTCGAGGGCCTGCCTACGGCTGGGACAGGCAGGCAATCGGGGAAATCAGCATGCATAATCATGCATAACATGATTGTCCAAGACGAGGGCAAAAACGCCGAGAACACAAACTTTGATGTATCCATGAGTTATGTAAGTTTTATCAGATGAAACTATGTATCCTTTTAATTGTTCTATTAGAAGTAGTAGTTGAACTATATATGTATCCATGAATTATGTAAGTTCTATCAGATCGAACTATGTATCCTTTTAATTGTTCTATCTGAAGTGGGAGTTGAACTATATATGTTCTCACACAATACTTCTCACAAATAAAATTGTTCTCATACAACAGCTCTCACACAAATAAAATTGTTCTCATATAATAGCTCTCAAGATGGTGGAGTCGAGTACTTGGCAAGGATCTTTTCCTGCTGTGCCTTGTAGAACAGGCGCAGGGCAGGTTTGCATGTGTCAAGGTCAATACTAAGAATACATTCTTCCTCAGCCAGCATCCTTGACTCATCCTTCCGTTCTTCCCAGTCCAACCGCCTTGCTTCCAGAGCCAATCGACGTTCCTCAATATCAACCTGATGATCAATCTTCTCCTTCTCTAGCGCTGCCATTTGTGCGAGGTATTTGTTCTTCTCAGCTCGACCATCCTTCATGTCAGAGAACCTGTCTGCCCAAAGGTCATGCATCTTAGAAATATACTCCGAAGACGATGAGGATGAGGCAGCCTTCTTCCTTGATTCTTTAGTTGCATCCCATCCAAGTGGTCTCTTATTCCCAGCACTAGGTGGGGTTGATGAGTCACCACCAGTGTCAACTTGATTGGAGCCAGCAGTAGGTGTTCCATAGCAATCATCTTCAAGGTTAATTGTCTTTGATTGTCCAGCACAGGCCTCATGAAACTTTGGCTCATCTTTTAGGTATTTCCAACAATGCATCAGACTAAATGGCTTTTACATGGCTGCAGCATACCTGGCTAGAGCCTCTGTAGTCTGCAAGTAATGGACAAGTTGTTATCAGTAGTTCATCCAATTATTAGGCTCATTACACAGCTGTACTAAGACACAAGGAGATTACCTTGTCTGCATCAGACATACCACTTGGATTAATACGGAGAATTTCTGTATAGAAATCAGCGAACTTCATGCAGTATTCCTTGATGTAATCCCAATGATTCATCAATGACTTTTGTGATCTCTGTGGCTGTATCCCACGGGCTGCATTGTAGGCTTGAGTGATTCTAAACCAGAAACCTTCCTTTCGTTGTCCGGTGTTCACAACTGCATCAGTGCTTATGCCAATCCAGCACTTGGTTAGATTCGTATCTTCATCGACATTGAAATTTTAAAGCTTCACCTTACATGCCTTTTTCCCAGTAGAGGCAGTAGCAACTGGACGTTGTTCTTCTGTGAACCGCTGCACCGATGGTTGAAGTGGAGTCTGCTGCGGTGATGGAGTGGTGGTAAAATATGGAGGCACTTGTTGTGACATGGTGAATTGAGGGTTCGACTGCATCCATTGTTGGGCTACACTTGCATTGGTAGCTGCTTCCAGTGATTGACGCTCTTCATTGCTAGAGCAAGCTTGGAAAGCATAATTGATGACATGATCCATGCCCCTGCGCAGGACACAAATCTTTTAGCTGAGAACAATGTTTAAATTTCTCACATTTCAGGTTACAGGTACTAATTTTCCTTCCATTCGAAATACCTTCTCCTATGTGTTCTTGAGCATCCAAAGCAAATAAAATTCTATTATGTTCGCTACTTAAATATAGATAATCCTGGCCGAACAATTAACAAACAACGGAAGAAACATGCATATGACGGCAGCCATATACGACGCATACATAAAAGAAAGCCAACAACATAAACGATGCATGGCAACCAGCGCAAAGGAACTTGACATCTACTCGAAGAAGAATCGGACAGCATCTGTACGCGTACCTTCTCAAGCGCTGCTGCTCCAACACCGATGGCCAGTCAGTGGATCTCGACCTGGATCTGGATCTGGATCGATGTGTGAGACGCGTCGACCAGCGCCACTTCCTTGTCTGGCTTCCCACGCACTTCTCCCTCCCCACCTCTCCACACAGATGCACAAATGCCTCTCCTTCCCTACCTCGACCGCCGTCGGAGTCGCCGGACTCCAGATCTGCTGAGCGCTGCTTCCTCACATCTCCGACGTGCTGCCTTCTTGCGCCGCAGGTCTCCCGCGGCCGGCCTCTGCCGCACTCTCCTCTTCTCCCACCGCAGTCCGCCGGCACCTCCACGCTTCCGCCCAGGATCGCGCAGGAACGGTAGTTGCCGTCGGAGAGAGTCTGCATTTGGGGAGCGCAGACACCGTCCTTTAATTTAGGGGCTGTTTGTATCAGTTTGCAAAAACGCAAAAAAGCTGTAAACGCAAACGTGCCAAAGGAATCTTGCTAATTTGAAGTACTGAATGAAGTCTATTTACAAAATTTTTTGCATGGATGGGTTGTAAATCGCGAGACGAATCTAATGAGCCTACTTAATCCATGTTTGCAACATTAATGCTACAGTAACCATCCGCTAATTATTGCTTAATCATGGATTAATTAGCATCATTAGATTCGTCTCGTGATTTACAACCCATCCATGCAAAAAGTTTTATAAATAGACTTCATTTAGTACTTCGAATTAGCAAGATTTCTTTGGCATTTTTGCGTTTACAGCTTTTTGCTTTTTTTTCAAACTGATCTAAACAGGCCCTTAAGGAACTTTTTGCGGGGTACCGATCGTCCTATATATGTATAATAAGTAACGGGATCTTTTAGAGGGTACTGATAAACACAGTCTAATTGACCTTGGACCCGTCTGGGAGGATTTTTAACGTTTCAAGTTCATCTATTTTGTGCTGGAGTCGTTTTATAATATATACAAATTAGGATAAAAATAAAATGAACCAATTTTTTAGCTTGATCAGCTTCGGCTTTACCGGTGAAACCATCTTGGCAGAGTCCTCCCAACAGTCTTTTTTTTTAATCTACCGCACCTCCACAAGAGATGCCGCCGCGGCCGCGTCAGGGGTCTCTTCACGAATAAGAAAAATTTCTTATTCGCGAAAAGGCCTTCGGGAGGGGGCTGGGAAAAATTTTCGGACCTCCCGCCCCACAGACACCTTTTTTAAAAAATTTCCAAAACGGCACCCTTTTTCAAATTTAACTTTTTTAACCTTTTTTTTAAAAAAATCGCCACTATCATGGCAGGTGTTTCTAAACCGTACCAACATCTTACCTATTTGTTCCAATTTTTTATATCTTTAGTATCATATATTTCCTTCATTCCAAATTATAAAATATTTTAATTTTCTATGTTAATTACTTTTTTATGTTATAGATATAACATATATCTTATATATCTAGATGGTAGGTAGATATTACAAACTTTAATCTAGATAATTTGAAATCGTATAATTTTTTTCTCAAACTGATTCGTCTCTAAATCCCAGCATAAATCGTACCCAAAACCTGAGTTGATAAAGAAAACACCACCTTGGCTAAGAAAAGTTTTTTCTTTGAGAAAATGGCTAAGAAAAGTTGAGTGTTGGGATATTAAAAACTTTAATCTAGATAATTTGAAATCGTATAATTTTTTTCTCTCTAACTGATTCGTCTCTAAATCCCAACATAAATCGTACCCAAAACCTTAGCTGATAAAGAAAACACCACCTTGGCTAAGAAAAGTTGAGTGTTGGGACATTTTTGTTTTGAGTTCCGAGTATGGATGGAGCAGGAGTATCTTGTCGTTGTATGAAACGTGGACTGGGGAGGAGACCCGAGCTCTCCGCTCCGTTGGCCTGCTGGAGGAATTCAAAACTTGAAATGGCGACCGCCCCCTCTCAGGATTGAGATTGCCCCCTTCCTTCCTTGCTACTAAACCCAAGGGACCCTCCTCCTTCCTCGCGCTCCCTCTGCCCAAACCCGCCTGAGCTGCGCCGCCGCCCTCCCCAAACGCCCGCGCCTCCGCCCTCCCCAAACGCCTGCTGCCTGCGCCGCCCTCGGCCCCTCGCTCCCTCCCTCTGCTGCTTGCGCCGCTGCCCGCCCTCGGCCCTCCCTCCCTGTGGTGCCTGCGCCGCCCGCCGCGCGCCCTCCCTCCCTCTGGTACTTCGCCACCGCCCTCCCTCCCTCTCGCTGCTCCCCAGGCTACCCTGCACCCCGCCCTCTAATCTCCAGGAGTCTCCTGCGCTAAGAAGAGGTAAAATCCCTTCTGAACTTTGCACATTTTTTGTGGTTTGTATGGTTAGGTATTTGGCGCAAAGATTCAGAGATTATAGATCTAGCAAGTGTTAGTGCATTTTGTACTGCAGTTTCAGAGAGTGTAGATCTATTAATAGATTGTTGATGCAAAAATTCAGAAATTTCCTGTGGTTTGTATGGTTAGACATGTAGTACATGAATTTTGATACAAGGATGGTCATGGAGTATGGTACTTGATAGTCCAATTTTATTGCTCGTGGATGCTTATGCATTGTTTAAGTGCATAATAGTGTTGGTCTATCTTTTCGTAAATTTACCACCTTTACATACATTTGATATTATTTTTAATATTTTTTCAGAGAATCATGCTTCATAAATAAGCGAGGTCCAGATAAGTTGAATCAAATAGGGCCCTCGGCGGGCGGCTGGTATGGCATCTCCCCCGCCTTTCGACATTTGTGACAATCTTGACGACGAGCCAGTCACCGCCATCCCTGCCTGTCGCCATCACCCTGCCGCCACCCCCACGCCCAACGGCCTCAACGACCGCCTCCTCCGTCTCACCCGCAGCCGCCAAGACCCTAACCCTAACCCCAATCCGCCTCCAGGTACTGTACGCCCTTCTCACTCGCTCGCCTGTCTACCTGTCACCCCGCCCATCAATCAATAATCCACTAATTCATTTGCCCCCCTTTCTCACAGAAGCCCACGCTGAAGAAGCCAGGAAGGTCAAGCTCGCCGGCCGCCGCCGCCTATGCAAGCTCGCCACCACCTCCACCAAGCAACCGGAGCAGCAGCAGCAGCAGCAGGATAACGGCGACAGCATTCGCGACATCCTTGACGATCTCACCACCCGCCTCGACTCGCTGTCCGTCCACAAGCCCAACCCTACCGCGAGGCCTAGAGAAGAGCAGCTCGCGCCCCTGCCGTGCGACATCACCGCAGACCCAGATGACCAGAGCGCCAAGGATGGAGATACCCATGCTGGCGCCTCCTCGCCACTTCAGATTTCTTGCTCTGATGAAGCAGCTACAACCATCAGCAGGCGGGCTGAGGTCAAGCCAGAAACTACTTCAGTTGCCTCAGCCTTTACTGATTATGCCTGTTGTGAGGTCCCCCGTGGCATGGGGAAGAGCAAAGGTACCAAGGATGTGGGGAGGATGGATAGGGTATCAGAGGCCTCATCCTTCGTTGATTCTGATTCTGATTACGATGACGGTGATGAGGAGGAAGGAACATCAACAGCTTATGCTGCTAAGCATGTCAGAAGGAAGGCATTCACAAGAAGACCAACCAAGGCCTCGACATTCATGAACAATGACTGCAGCAGCAATGACATCCTGGGTCAGGAGAAGGAAAACCATGGACTTGTGGAGAATGATGCTGAGGACGTTGGATGGGAGAAGACGGAGGACTTCAAGATGGAGCCAACTGCAACTGCTGCAACATCCAAACCATACAAGCTCCCGGGAAGGATATTCAAGATGCTTTACCCTCATCAGCGTGAGGGCCTCCGATGGCTCTGGGTTCTGCACTGCAGGGGAACTGGAGGGATCCTAGGGGATGACATGGGCCTTGGCAAGACCATGCAGGTTCATCACGCTCATCTCCCCTTTTTTCACTTATACTCTTTTCTTGATCTTTTTACTGTTTTCTTGTTCAATTCCATTTGAATACATTAAGGCTTAGGGAGCTGAAAACAGTTCTCTTCAGACAGAAGCATACAACTCTTTTGTTGCTATATACATGCCTATCATTTCCCAGTTGGCTTCATATTGTGAATTTTGTTGACAGTTTCTCATCCTTTGCCACCAGTTCATTTAGTTGTGGAATCCACTAATGGAAGCATGGGATCTTATTTGTGCTGTGCAGGTTTCTGCATTTCTGGCTGGATTGTTTCATTCTCGCCTAATCAAGAGGGTGCTCATTGTCGCTCCAAAGACACTTCTTGCTCATTGGACCAAGGAGCTCTCAGTTGTTGGCCTTAAACATAAGATCAGAGAGTATAGAGCACTACATCTTCTATCCAATTCATATGATCTAAGTCCTGTTAGTTGGTACTAATCATCTATAATCCTTTCCATTTTTGACAGCTACTCTGGCCCCAGCACGAATATTCGCAATTATGAGCTTCAGTATGCCTTCAAGGCAAGTTCTTCTATCATAAGGATTACTTGGTCTGGCTTTCTATAACTTTGCAATGTGTAACACTTTGAAAATTTGACTACCCAGCCATTTTTTTCATACATCATCTAGAACAAATTCCTGAATCCCTCCCAAGATGTTGTAATTAATTCTAGCAAATGTTTAACTCCATCTTTTCACAGGAGGGTGGTGTCCTCCTAACAACCTATGACATTGTCCGGAACAATTACAAGCTGATAAGAAGCAATTCCTACAACAATGATGACGATGAGGAAGGAACATTGTGGAATTATGTCATTCTTGATGAGGGGCATCTAATAAAAAACAATAAGACACAAAGGGCCCAAAGCTTGTTCGAAATACCTTGTGCTCATCGCATTGTGATCAGTGGGACACCTATCCAAAATAACTTGAAGGTATCCCTTATCCCCTTCCTCAATTCCTCAAACTTATACATGATATACAATATGCTTTGCAATGAACCTGATTTTATTGCAGGAAATGTGGGCTCTGTTCAATTTCTGTTGCCCGGATGTCTTGGGTGATAAACAACAGTAATTTCATGCATTCAATTACTCTCTATTGTTCCTGTATTCTCAAAGTTGCTTGAATTCACAGTCTTGTGTCATTTATTTCTCTATACTATTACAGGTTCAAAACAAGGTATGAGATGGCTATCCTTCGAGGAAATGACAAGAATGCTACCACTCGAGAGAAGCACGTAGGCTCAAATGTAGCTAAGGTAGTAACTTCTATCTTGAACTTTTTTTGTTATAATATACTAATATATGGATGGTGTGTGACTCTGGCTTCCCTGCTATTGTGTTATATTCCAGTACTGTATAAGAAAATTGCCAAAAGGGAGCTGTACAAAGGAGAAAAAACAACTGAAAGAAATGAAAACTAATACCAAGAGAAAGAAGAGGACTGTACAGAGCAAACTCTCAGAAAGAAAGATTAAGGGAGAGAGTTTAGCCAAGTTAGGATATGGCTGGTCTTTTACTCATTGAAGCACACCTTCATCGTTGAGTTTTATAAAGTAACACAGTTAGACATCAACAAATTATAATACGAGTGAATCATTCATTTACCAACTAGGTAGTAGATTCATCTTTGATTGGAGCCTTGAAAGCAATGCATATATGCTGCACTCAGACTTAAGATTAACTCTGATCTACTTTCAGTTGAAGCAATAAGAGGGCAAACGTGTTAAATTAAGCCTTTTTTTAGTTTGCTCGCTTTTGTGTGCTCACCATTCCAGATTATAATACTCTTTAAGTATGTTGCTCATTAATTGATATAATTTAATGTGTTTTTTGGTTGGTTTTGAACTACATTTCACAGGAACTAAGAGAGCGGATAAGGCCATACTTTTTGCGACGCATGAAAAGTGAAGTATTCCTTGATAGTGGCGCATCAGAAGAAAAAACATTAGCAAAGAAGAATGAGTTAATTGTTTGGCTGAAGTTAACGGCTTGCCAGGTTTGACTCTAGTGTCATTCTTGTAAAAAATTGCTTGAGCTATTGGTTAATGGATGTTTTGCTGATGACCTTTCTCTGGGCGCAGAGGAAGTTATATGAAGCTTTTCTAAAAAGTGAGTTGGTTCATTTAGCTGTACAACCAAAGGGATCACCACTGGCTGCAATCACAGTAAGATCACCTTCAAAGCTTTTTTTTTCTTTTTAGTGATACTGTTTACATTCCTCTGCCTACATGTTTTCGGTTCATAGGGTCTTGAGGTCCAGTTCTTCGATTTTCTCATCATATAACATGTCCTTTTTTGTGGTTGGATGGGTTTGGTGGGTGGGTGCTTATTCTCTTGTTGCTCAAAAATCAAGTTTCATAGGCTTATAGAAAAGTTTTTTGGGCATGTTTATTGGTGCGAATATGTTTCGTAAACTGTCTTATTCTCTCCACAGATATTGAAGAAAATATGCGATCACCCACTGCTATTGACTAAGAAAGCTGCTGAAGGTGTCTTGGAAGGAATGGATGAAATGCTGAACGATCAAGACATAGGAATGGTAGAAAAAATGGCCATGAACCTTGCAGATATGGCTCATGATGATGATGCACTGGAAATTGGTCAGGATGTCTCATGCAAACTATCATTCATCATGTCCTTGTTGGTAAGTATTATTGGACGCGTGCCTATTTTGGTTGTTATCTATGTATTTGGCCCTAATGTTACATTCAAATACATAATATCTGGTGTTGCAGAGGAACCTTGTTAAAGAGGGGCATCATGTTTTAATATTTTCGCAGACCCGTAAAATGCTGAACCTTATTCAGGTATGTTTTTGCCATTTTAATTTTTTTGTGCTTCACCCTGCCTTAGCACATTTGCACATGACACTTTCTTGTGAATTTTAGATTGCATTTCTTCTATACATCGATAAGTTTCTGCTTAGATCCATTAATTCCTTTGGAAATTACTGGAGTCTCAATGCACATGGATAAGCTCCATAACTTGACAAGGACATATAAATGGTTAGTTGCCTTTTGTAAATGTTTAGTGAAACTAAAATACATGGACTCATTACTATCACCAAGCTGAAGGTGTAACATCACATCCTGTTCCGGTTGTCTTTGAAGCTTTAATACTGTCATTGGTAATCACTGCTGCATCAATATAGAGCTTTCTTTTCCCTCTGGTAGTATTTGAAATACACTTTTTTAGAAGAAATTAAAAGCTATTGGTCTGATTACATGATCATTAGCTTGCCAGTAGACTTTTTAGTGCGATCTACTTCTGGCATAATGCATCAGTGATGTTTTTGCGTTTTGGCCCCAGAATGTTCTTGCAATCTTCATTGGCAGCTTCTTTGTCAACAAGTATATCTGTTATCATAATTTTTTTCTGTCTGTAAAATGATACCTACTTTTTTGGCTTATTAGCTCAACAGTTTCAGTTGTTGGCTTGTTGTAACAGGAAGCCATATTATTAGAGGGCTACAAGTTCTTGCGCATTGATGGCACAACAAAGGTTTCTGATCGGGAAAGGATTGTGAAGGTTCTCTCCATGAGCTTTGTGTCATAGAGTCACCCATATCTGCTTTGTTGCTTACATGTACTTGCATCCTCCAGGACTTCCAAGAGGGTCCTGGAGCTCCAATATTTTTACTAACCACACAAGTTGGTGGACTTGGACTTACGCTTACCAAAGCAGCACGCGTCATAGTAGTTGATCCTGCTTGGAACCCAAGGTATCTGAACAATGACACCTAACTGCATCACTTAAGTTTTCTTGAATGGATGTTTAGCACTACAGGTTTTTTATCCTTACACACTTGTTTTTATATTTACAGTACAGACAATCAAAGTGTAGATCGTGCTTACCGGATTGGCCAAACCAAAGATGTGATTGTATACCGCTTGATGACATCTGCAACCATTGAAGAAAAGATATACAAATTACAGGTTCACAAATATCAGTTCTTACCTGCTGGTTTGTTGAAGCAATTATTAGGTGTATGAGCTTTCTATACATGGTTTTACATGGTGAAAATTTTCTTACATCCTTGTGTTTCTCTCTGCAACATCATAGACCCTACTACTGAAATTTTATTTCTAGGCGTAGAATCTGCTACTGGTTTTTGTTGATGTGAATGTAATGTGTGTACTGGATGTCCTTTTTACCACGCTGTGCACACAACTCTTTTTTTTTCATGGATTTCTCCAGCTTTGTGCTTCCATCTTAGCAAATCACTTATATATTTTTCTTTTGTAAAAGAACATGTGAAAGGAAAGCTAGACTGAGTAGTTAGAGATGATTCTTTTGTCCAGGTTTTCAAGGGGGCTCTGTTCAGGACAGCTACAGAACAAAAAGAGCAAACACGCTACTTCAGCAAGAGTGTAATTGTCCTGCTTCTATTTCTTGTCATTGTTGCTCAATCTCCTACTAGATACTTATGGCTATCTTGTTTGTACCCTCAGGAGATTCAAGAGCTTTTTAGTTTGCCACAACAAGGTTTTGATGTTTCCCTCACGCAAAAGCAGTTGCAAGAAGAGCATGGTCACCAAGTTGTTATGTAAGAGATCTGTTTTAATTGAACTCCGTTTAATTGTAGCACAGTTAATTTTATCTTGATGGTACAGTCTTATGTATCACTATGTAGATAATGGATGGCTATGATAATAAGTTTGTTCACATTATCACATAAATTTGAAATGTTCCCGTGGTGTAAATAAAGCACAACCTGCACGCTGCAAAGTGTTGAATTTCCTCCATGAATTTTGTAGGCATTTTGATGTGCATGAGGCATTCTTTATTTGCAGGAGACAATGCAGTGCCCTATAAAAATGTTGCTGCTTGTTTTTAGATGAATTTTCTGCACAATCAATGTGCAGTAGTTACTCATAATTCCAGGTTTACTGAGAACTACTGAGAAGTTTGTTATGCCTCTTACAGGGATGAATCCTTGAGGCAGCACATACAGTTTCTGGAGCAACAAGGAATAGCCGGCGTGAGCCATCACAGCCTCCTGTTCTCTAAAACAGCAACCCTGCCCACATTGACTGAGAGTGATGCACTGGACAGGTTAGCCTTACCGCTAGCATAGCATATGCTTCTTTTGGTAACAAAGGATAAAGGATATCATGCTTTTGAGGGCGTCTCCAGTTCCTTATCTTGCATTAATTTGTGCACTTGTTATTATTGTATATAAACTGGCTCATTACGTGCAGCAAACCTCGAGGAATGCCCATGATGCCCCAGCACTATTACAAGGGATCCTCATCTGACTATGTTGCCGGCGGGTAAGGATCCTCATCTGAAGTATTGTGTTTCTATTTTTGTGTAGGTTTGGTCTGTTGAAGCTTTGTGTTTCCATTTTGCATATGTAGGGCGGCTTTTGCATTGAAGCCAAAAGATGAAAAATTCACTGCTCCAAGGTACTCCCCAAGCAACAGAAGTGCAGAGAGTCCTGAAGAGATTAAGGCAAGAATCGACCGGCTTTCACAGACTCTCTCCAATGCGGTAACTCTCTCTCTCTCTCTCAAGTGGATCTTTGCATTCAGCTTGATGATCATGGTATGAGAGTAAACAAATTGTTGAATTTAGGCACTGGTGTCGAAGCTACCAGATGGTGGGGAGAAGATAAGGAGGCAGATAAGTGAGCTGGATGAGAAGCTGACTTCTGCGGAGAAGGAGAAGAGGGAGAAGGGGAAGGGGGCCACGGAAGTGATCTGCTTGGATGATCTGAGCGCAGATATGGAGAGCATAGTGTTGTCGAGTTTCTGATGCTGAAGTAGTGTCCGTTTAAGCTGGCTGGCTATGAGGGGGAGTGTGTTTTGAAGCAGGCAGCGGCTTAGTATTATGGAATGTTGTGTTGCTAGTTGCCACTTGCTAGACAAGACAAACCATTCATTAGTCACTGGGTTGTGACTACCATGTTGCTAGACTAACAGACTATCGTGTCCTTTTGTTATCCCTCCACGCTGGCTGGCTTTATTTGAACTAAACTAGTAGGAAATGGCAACAAGCTAGTCTACTCTTTGCTGGATCATTATCGGTGGTACATACATATAAGAAACTCAAAGACTGATTCTTTCTTAGCTAGCTGTATTGGTTACTTGCTTGCATGTAGTACAGCAGGCAGCTCATTGCCAAACGAAGCAAGCATGTTGGTTAGAGACGGTTTTGAGACAAAACACCAATTATATTACGGACTCTTGACTGAACTGAGAGATTTTTCATCATATAGAGGAGCGGTCAGAGGAAGATGAAGCAATCCATGGCGATGAAGGGATTGGTGAGTTCGTCTTCCGCCACCTTCTCCGTTGCCGGCCTCTGCCTCTTGTGCTGCTGCTGTAGCAGCGGTTTGGGTGGCGGTGCCTGCCGGGTCGGAGGCGACCGCGGGCGCTTGGGCTTGGGCTTGGGCTTGGGTGTTGCAAGCCTGCCATTGCCAGGAGGGTGGATAGAGGTGAGCTTGCTGCAATGGTAGGAGGACGACCTGGGGTCCAGCTCCACCACGTCCCACTCCCTGCTCTTGCTGCTGTTGGGGAGGAGGATGAGGTCACGCGGTCGTGGAAGCGACGAGGAGCAAGCCGCCAATGACGACGAGGAGGAGGAGTTGGATGTTGACCCTAGAGACAGCGAGGAGATGGTGGTGGTGGTGGTGCTGGTGCTGGTGCTGGTGCTGCTGATTTGCTGGTGGAATCGGGAGGAGAGGGGTAGCATTTGCTCACGCAGGTGCCCATGCTCCGCTGCTGGTGGTGATGGTGCAAGAATGAATTAGCAAAGCAAGAGCAGGCCTTGGTTCCTTCTGCGGGAAAGGCCATCGTATATGCTCTGATACTCCCTCCGTTTCAAATTGCAAGTTATTCTAATCTTTTTAGAGGGTCAAACTATTTTATGTTTGATCAAGATTATAGAGGGGATCACAAAAGTTTATGGCACCAAATAGATATACTATGAAAATATATTTAATGAAGAAACTAATGGTATGAAAATATATTTAATGAAGAAACTAATGCTACTTATTTGGTATCATAAATGTTAGTATTTTGTTGTATAAATTTGACCAAACTTGAGATAGTTTGACTCTCCAAGAAAGTTGGAGTAACGTACAATTTAGAACGGAGAGAGTAGAAATATATACACACATGATATAAGATAGGCAGAGTGATGGACCGATGACACCAAACCGACCTATCCGTTGCCAAGTTTTTCAGGGCAGGCTGTAAAAGAAAGAAAGAAAACCCAATTCCGTCCACTTCACTTTTTGCCTTTTTGTGAACCAATCGATCGTTTATGTAGGTGATACTGCATTTTTTCTTCATCATTCAGCTTAGCGTATCGTGCTGAATGATGAATCATTATATTGCTTCCTCTGCTGGATTTCTTGATATTGTACGTTACTACAGAATTCGCTTGCCAAACTTGATGTTGTCAACTACTGGACTGGAGCAGCAAGCAATCACCAGTCCTGAAAAAGGGGCAAGCACCCACATTGCAAATGGCAACTGGGGTGTCAAGCAGAGCAGGAGATCAACTAGCGTTTCACTTTGATGTATATGGTACATCAATCATATCATAGGAAGAACTTTTGATTAATAAATATGGTACACGCACCACAGGAACTGAAGAATGCACGTGCCAGCATCAGCATTCAGCAGCAGAGCAAAAGAATTATGCTGCTCATCCCTTGAACTTGCTCTGTCTGTCAAAGGAGAAGTGCCACCAGGGCGTTGAAGATTGTCTCTGGGCTCGCCCACTTGCGTCGCCTCCTGGTGATTGCGCTCTGCAGTTCGTCCAGCCGCCCATCCAGCAGGTTCCTCTTGGTGGCCTCCCTGAGAGGCCCCCAGCACTCTATCCGGTTGTACTTGCGGGAGCTGGAGTGGAAGTGCACCCACACCTTGGCCTCCATCAGCTCCGGCCGCTCCGAGAAGAGCGCCGCGTCGCCGTGAACCACAGCCTTGAGGACCTGATCGATCGATTGATGAGCGAGTAATCTTGCTTACTACAAGTCTGCAATTGGTAAAGCCAGCTGAAGAAGAAGAAGAAGAAGAAGAAGAAGAAGAAGAAGAAGAAGAAGAAGAAGAAGAAGAAGAAGAAGAAGAAGAACCAGCGGCAGCTCCTTGGAGAAGACGTAGTATCTGAAACCCGCCGCCAGCTCCTGCAGGAGGTTGGCGCCGCTGACGAAGCAATGCACGTGCAGCGTCATCTCCCCGGCGCCGGCGGCCGCCTCCTTCCACTCGGCCACCACGTCGTCCCGCTGCAGCGTCGATTGCCAGCTCTGCAGCTGCTCGCTGGTCATGGGACCGGTCACGGCGAGCGTCAGGTTGGCCGTGAAGTCGCAGTGGGTCAGGGTGTAGGCTCTGGGGAAAGGCTGCTTCTTGCCCCGCAGCAGCTCCTCCCCGGCGAACTCCACCTTGAGCTTCGCCGCGTTGAAGGTCGTGGGAGGACCCAGTAGCTTCGCGGCCTGAGGACATGGATCGACTACTGTTGATTGGAAATTGGAATGACGCGGCCGGGAGGGAGGGACCAATTCTAAGCATTGCATTTTGATTCTTACCAGGGAGGAGTAGACGTCCGCTGTCCTGGCGTCGCAGGTGACGACCAAGAAACGCGGCGGTTCCGGCCTGCAGCCACCCGCCCTCCTGCTGCTCGTGACAGCGGCGGCGGACGAGGAGGAGAAGCAGAGCGCGCCGCCGCGCGCCGCCATTGACGAAAGCTTCAGATGATGGAATCTGGCATGCATATCATGAGGCTACCTGGGGAGATCAGATCGATTCGTTCAGGATGCAGGAGCAGCAAGGCCCCCCATGTCAACTGGCAAAGCAAGGTGTGTCTGGTGGTGTTGCTGCGGCGACGTCGAAGCGCAGAGCCACCGTCCGCCGCTTCGGCTTGTGGCTGTGGAAGGTTGACGAATGACGACAGCTTGAGGCCTCCAGCCACGGGAGCCCCGCCGACAGCTGGCCTGCCTCTATTGGCTGCCCTGCCCAAATAAGGATAACGCGACGCCGCCAGTCCTGTGCAATTTTCTTTTGTGTGTCCTTCAGCAAAAATTGTAGGATTATTAGGCCATACCGGTTACATAAATACCATACATTTAATAATTGATTAATAGGTAAATAACAGCTTGGATCAAATAAGCTTTCTTTGACCTGAGCAATGTTAAGGACATGGTAGTTTTAACTCATTGGTGTGCATGTCTATCAAGTGAACTTTAAAGTTCGTTTTTTTTTTGGAAATATTGCAGGAGCTCTGCTTGATCATTTAAAGTTCAAATGCAATAAACGAAATGCACCCGATCAAGCCTCTAACCCACTTTAGACATGAGATAATTTTCCATATATTTGCTGAAGAAGCGAGAGGAAACGGTGGAGTATTTCATCAGGTCTTGGGAAACAGATGATGTACCATATCAATAGCTGCATTTGCATATCTGCCCATCTCGTTCAGGCAATCATTTCAAATTGCAAGGGAGGCGATTTACTTGACGGAGCCTTTTGCACAGCGGAATGGGACCTAATGTTACGGGAGTGCTCTTTTCAAGCTTTGTCTTCCCTGGTTTCTGACCACTGCCCCCTTCCGTCGGTGGGTAACACAATTGCTAAGAAGTACTGCGGGTTCAGGTTCGAGGTCTTTTGGCCAAGGGTACAGGGTTACAATGAAGTTGTCCAACAAGCCTGGGAGCGTGAGGTTACACCAATAAACCCGTTCCTCAGGCTACACATCAAGTTGCAGCAAACGGGAGCAAAACTGAGGCAGTGGTCCAGATCAAACATTGGGAACGTCAGGCTGCTTCTTTGTGCAGCAAAACAATTGATTGGCATCCTAGACGTGGTGCACGAGTTCAGGCAACTTTCAACACTGGAAGTACAACTGAAACGTGATCTCAAAGCATGTTTTTTGGGGTCTATCTGCAGTGGAAAAGAGCAGAGCCAAACAGCAGTCACGACTGACAGAAATCAAGGCAGCAGATGCACAATCCAAGCTCTTCTTCCTACAAATCAACGGCAGGAAACGGAAGAACTACATCAGACAGCTCCAAACTGACTCGGGTCAAGTACACACACATGCTGATAAAGAGCAGCATATCTTTGAGCATTTTAGCAACCATTTTGGACCACCAGGAGCAAGACCTTTCACCCTGGATTGGGAACGACTTGGATTGCCTAGGCATGACCTTAGTGTTTTGGAAGGGGAGTTTACTGAAGAAGAGGTGCGTGCAGTGGTCATGGAAATTGCAGCTGATAAGGCCCCTGGACCGGACGGCTATATTGGTGCTTTCTACGAAGCAAGTTGGGGAGTAATAAAAGAAGATCTACTGTGTTAGCACAGCAGGGTAATGGGGAAAAGGTAGGAGGGAATTGGAGGAAGAAGAACTCGGAGATAGTTCCGCCGAAGAGCAGAGGACAGATTGATTGGAGAAGAAGTTGATTGTTTACAGATTAATCGATGTCCTCTCTCCTCTCGAGTTCGCGTATTTTTAACTCTCCTTACACGGGCATTGCCCAGCTCATCGTGCAAGCATGTTGGCCCACTCGGGACCGGATACTCTTGGGTTGGGCTTCCTAGGCCGAGTACCTTGGTGAGGCCCATCTACGACCCTCGGAGCCGGGGCTGTAACACTCTCCCCCCCTTGAGAACCCGCTCGACCCCAAATCTTCCCAGGTAGCCATGAAATCCGGCGAACCAGACCAGCGCACCAACCCTTGATGCACAGAACGAGCACCACGAGCCACCATCCTTTTCTGCAGTATCGCCTCAGGAACACGCAGCAAGTCAACATCAGCTGGTAGTGTAGGACATACCTGAGCATCTTTCGAGACAGCCTGCTTTAATTGAGACACGTGAAAGACAGGGTGGATAGAAGTATACGCCGGCAAATCCAGTCTATATGCCACCTGCCCCACCTTGGCAACAATCTTGAAAGGCCCAAAGTACTTGAAGGATAGCTTCTGGTTAGAACGTATGGCTGCAACGTGAGGAATACCATGTCTCCCACAGCAGAGACGCGCTCAGACCGGTGCTTATCAGCTTGCCTTTTCATGCGCTGTCTGGAACGGTTCAGGTGTTGCTTAATAACAGCATCCCTCACTCGGCGGTCTTGAAGCCACACTGAAAGCTCTGGGACAGCCACGGCATCAGATGCTGAAATGCCAAAGTGTTTAGGACTGCATCCATACAAGGCTTCAAATGGCGATCGGCCAATGGCAGAATGTGCACAATTGTTATACCAGTATTCGGCTAATGGTAGCCACTGCAACCATTTGGTTGGACAGGATTCACAAAGCATCGCAAGAAAGTTTTCATGGTTTGATTCAACCTTCCTATGTGAGA
Source organism: Panicum hallii (assembly GCF_002211085.1). NCBI lineage: Eukaryota > Viridiplantae > Streptophyta > Magnoliopsida > Poales > Poaceae > Panicum > Panicum hallii. The sequence continues at coordinate 47,951,434 of NC_038048.1, read as the reverse complement.
TAATCCATGAGTTTTGTTTTATTTTGACCAGTAGGGTCAGATGTACTTTGCTTAGCCATTAAGTTATAGACAACTGTTGACAGCTGTGAGTAGTAGTAAATTTGGATTTTGCTTTAGATGTAAAGCGCAGGCTAACATAACGTCGGTTACTGTAGTGGTACTGTAGCACCGACCTAAAATTCCTGCAAAAGGATATGTACCCCTCCTGTGTATCTAAGCTTGTGTAATATAGAAATATATATTGTTAGCTTCACTGCACAAAACCACTCCTCTCATATCTCTCTCCTGTTCTTAACAAAACAGAAGTGATTCTAAGCTAAAGAATCTAACGTTGTGTTGGTCCAATGGTAACTTGTGCTCATATGCAACTCCACACCAGCCAAGCTGAACAAGTCCTTCCAAAAGGCACTAGTGAAAATTTTGTCCCGGTCTGAAACTATTGCAGAAGGCATCCCGTGCAACTTGTAGACATTAGAGATAAAGGTCTTGGCGACCACAGCAGCAGTGATAGGGTGACTTAATGGCAGGAAGTGACCATATTTAGTAAAGTAATCCACAACTACCAGCACACAATTGGCATGGCCAGACCTTGGAAGGCCCTCAACAAAATGAAGAGAAATCACTTGCCATGCTGACTCAGGAACTGGAAGGGGTTGCAGCAACCCAGGAAGCTTTGTTCTGTCTGGTTTGGCTGGCACGCTGACAAGTGATACAAGACTCAACAAAGTTTTGGACTGCAGTTTTCATACCTTTCCATGCAAAAAGCTTCTTCATTCGCATATATGTGACAGGGACCCCAGAGTGTCCGCCAATAGGGCTGTCATGGCATGCTTGCAACAATTTCTTCTGCAATTCAGGATTATCTCCAATCCATATCCTATTCTAACCCCTTCTGCAAAGTATAGTTTGTCAAGGCAGAGGGATCAAGAGATAGTTTGGCTATCATAGCCAGAGTAGCTGAATCCAACTGATAGCCCTGCACCACTTCAGTTAACCATTGTGGCACACACTCAGACAGGGCAGCACACTGGCCCTCGCGAGCTGATTTCCTTGACAATGCATCTGCAACCCTGTTGTCACACCCTTTTCTGTACACAATTCTATACTGCAGACCAATTAGTTTGGAATAAACTTTTTGCTGCCAAGTAGTATGTAGCTTCTGCTCGGTTAATTGCATCAGGCTTCGCTGATCTGTAAATATTACAAATTCTCCATGCTGAAGATAAGACCTCCACTGCTGGACTGCCAAGAGAATTGCCAAATATTCTTTCTCATAAGCAGATAGTTCCCTAGATCTTGGGCCCAAAGCTTTTCTAAGAAAGGCCAAAGGGTGGCCCTCTTGCATCAACACAGCCCCCACTCCTTTGCCACTAGCATCTGTTTCAATAGAAAAGGGCTTGGAAAAATCTGGTAAGGCTAACACAGGGGCCTTGCACAATGCCTCCTTTAATGCAGCAAATGAAGTTGCATGTTGCTCAGTCCAAACAAACACATTATTCTTCTTTAACAGATCAGTGAGGACTTCACTGATAGTGCCAAAATTTCTGACAAACTTTCTGTAATAACCAGCCAATCCCAGAAAGCTTCTCAATTCTTTCACATTAGGAGTGGGCCATTGAGCAATAGCAGATATCTTCTGCGGATCTGTAGCAACACCTGATTCACTGATAACATGTCCCAGGTAACTGATTTGCCTTAAAGCAAATGAACATTTAGATAGTTTCACTTTCCACTGATCTTTAGCCAGCAGCTCAAACACCAATCTGATGTGAGTAACATGTTCTTCATAGGTTTTGCTGTAGATCAAGATATCATCAAAGAAGACAAGCACAAACTTCCTCAAATAAGGGTGCAAAGTAGAATTCATGGCGCCTTGGAAGGACCCTGGTGCACCAGTAAGACCAAATGCCATCACTCTAAATTCATAATGACCACAGTGTGTCTGAAAAGCTGTTTTATATTCCTCCCCATGAAATTTAAGCCTGATTTGATGAAAACCTGATCTTAAATCAAGGCTTGTAAACCAACTGGCATGTGCAAGTTCATCCAAAAACTCATCAATAACTGGTACTGGATATTTGCCCTGGATGGTTATGGCATTCAAGTGCCTGTAGTCGACACAAAATCGCCAAGAGTTGTCCTTCTTCTTCACTAACAGGACAGAAGAGGAAAATGGACTGGCACTCTTCTGAATTAACCCACTTTCAACATCTCTTTGACCTGGGCCTCAATTTCATCCTTAAATTTGGGCGCATATCTGTAGGGCGTGACACTGACACGAGCAGCACCAGCCACTAAAGGAATAGTGTGATCACAAGATCTTGGGGGAGGGAGCTCAGTTGGAACTGCAAACAACACTGCAAACTCTTCAATTAAAGCTTGGACCTCTTGGGGCAAGGATACTGTCATAGAATCAGAAGCTGTAATCTGGACAGTACAGACTTGTACAACAGCACCTTCAGGCAGTTCAGGCAGAGTACCATAGAGCACAGCTGTGGAATTCTGGTATGGAATTGCCATCCATCTCTGCTGCCCGTGCACTTTCATAGGGCTAAAGGACTCCAGCCAGTCAAGACCCAATATCGTATCATAAGCAGGAATATCTAACACTTTCAAGTCTGAATGGAAAAGGTTTTCATGAACTGACCAAGCAGCCTGAGGAATGACAGAAGAGCAGACCAGCATTGTACCATTGGCTACCTGAACTTGCACAGGATTAGATATTGTAGATATGCTTTGCAACTTGTTGGCCAAAGTAGAGCTGATGAAGGTATGAGAACTCCCTGAGTCGACAAGAATCTGAATAGGGCAACCCTGAACAGAGCCAGTGAGACACATGGTTCTTGGAACTGGAGCACCAGACACTGCAGCTGCTGATAAAGTCACAAACAATTGCTCAGATATCTGCTCCACAGAGTGATCAACCTGTGTCTTCAGAGAGCTGAAGAATTTCCATCATTTCTTGGACTGCATGAAGCTGCACCCTCTCAGCACATTTATGGTCTCTAGACCATTTCTCAGCATAATATTGACGAAGCCCTTGATCCCGGCGCATAGCACGCAGAGACCTCCATTTGTCTTCAGCACTTTTGTTCCTGAACTGATCAACAGAACGGCTGCCCTCAGCAAACTGAGAAGAAGACTTATCATCCTTAGGAGGAGCTGGCAGAGGCAATGGATAAGCACTGCTTGGCTTGATGGAACCATTGTAAGCTGGCCGCTTCATATCTCTTCTCTTAGCATTCACCGCCACCTCATCCTGCAATTGGGAAAGAACGATAGCAGTATCGAGGTCTGGAGGCCGCTGTATTAACACAGCTGCCTGTAAATAAGGACGTAAACCTTCAATGAACTGCATAGTAAAGTACATAGGATCTGTAGTGCGGTGGTAAGCTACTAACTGATCAAAGAGCTCAAAGAAACGCTCAATGTACTCTGACAGCGCCCCAGTTTGTTTGACAGAAATCATTTGGCGTATGAGAAGCTCAAAGAAACGATCTAGGATCAACTGTCATGAATCCAAATATATTATCAGCTTAACTGTCATGCATAATTTTTTGTTAAAATTAAGGTCAATCTATTCAAAATATTATAAATAATGCGAAAATAGTCCACTGCAACATGCACATGTACTTCTCTTTTTCAAAATGTTCAGAAACGTGTACCAATATTGATTTGGTTATAAAAATATAAATAGGAGTAAAATAGTCTTTTTACGTGGCTGGTAATAATGTTAGTACTCAAAACTAACGGAAAGATCAGTTTAGGGAAGAAATGAAGTTACGGGGCCAAATAGAGAAGTTTTGGAAAGAAAAAGCTAAGGAAGGAAGAGGTAAGTTCAGTAGGCACCAGGAAGGAATTTTCTCCGGAATTTAACGAGAAAAGGGCTGCCTGGCGAGTCACATTCCAGCGCGGAGCAGCAGCTGGCATGAGCCGCTGGACGGTGGGCCTTCGACCACCGCACCGCCAGATTCCACCAGTTCCCGCGGGGCCCGCCGGTCAGCGAGGGAAAAGGAGAGGACCCGTAGATCAATGGGGTGGTGTTCGTCCCCTCCCTCGCCGCCTCCGGCCAGCAGCAATCCCATCCCATCGAATCGACGAGCGAGCACTGGGCGCTGGGCAGGCAAGGAAGCAGCATCAGCTAGGTAGGAGGGGGTGATTCGATTGCTTGCCTGGCTTCCCTCCCCTCAAATCGAAATCCCCATGCTGATGCTAAGCTAGGAGCCTCGCGGGCAGATAAGATTCCCCATCATCAATTTCAGTCAGATATATCTGCTTCCCCTTCTTCCGCCGCGCGCGACAAGGTTAGCTGCTACCACTCGATCCATCCTTTCTTTTCTTTCGTTCGTCCTCCTGCTGACTCTAGTATGTGCCATGCTGAAGTGGCCCGTGCAGGTTCCCTTCCCTTCACACATCCAACCAGGTACATTCCCTTACCTGATTTCCAGCCTCAGCTCCAGATGTAAGTATCATCAACGCCAGCCTCCTGGATTACCATCAATCCCATCAGGAGCCACCCAGCCAATGCACACTCGTTTAGAGTAGACCACACCGCACTACAAGTAGCGTCAAGGGACATACCAACCAATCCCCCTCATCATTTTGTGATCTGGGTTGGGTACTCAGATTTCACAAGGACATGTGTTACACACACATCTTGGGGGTTGGGACCGCACCCTTACCCTCCACTTGTCCACTCTCTCTAGCTGCAATCATCTTATCCATGCTCTCTAGTTGTTCTGCTGCCCGATACGCATTGGCATTGACCTTATGATCGGCTACCTATTCCCTTCTTCAGTTCTGGACGAGATACACCTTGAAGTTTTGAACATCGTCAAATGATCCTCTGATCCGACATGGGCCTCAAGGAACAGCATCCGCAACCCAACACCACTGATCAAACTGACAACTCGCCTACTGCTGATGACCACCACAAACCGGGCATCCCCCGTGTATCAAGCTGCAGCACCGATAAGGATTCTGGCCTTTCACTTTGCCGGGTCTGTCATTGTGTCGAGCCTGATTTGAGAGGCGAGTCTGCCCTAGGTTTCTTGGGCATTGTGCCGCCTTCTCGAGAGCCTTCCGCCCCAAGGACCAACAATGACTCTACCAAGACTTCCACCAGCAAGGATGCCATCACTGGGCCAAACGATGGAACCAATGCTCCCAGGTTTGTTGAGTTTATAAGCCCCGAGGGGGAGATTTTCGTATGCTCTACTGACGTCGAATCAGGCCCCATGCACCAACAAGATCATCTTGTGGATCTAGGCTGTTCCTGCAAGAACGAGCTTGCCCTTGCGCATTATGCCTGTGCATTGAAGTGGTTCATCAGCCATGGATCCACTGTGTGCGAGATATGTGGAAGTATTGCTGCAAATGTAAGGCCTGACGATTTCAACAAGGTCCTCGCGTCCTTGAAGGATTATGAAGCTCTCAGGGAAAGGACATCTACAGGGGAACTCTCATACTTGCAGCTTGTGGCAGACACAGGTGTTGACCCAGATGCTGTTGCGGCAATACGAAGGCAGCGGCTTAGCGAGATATCATCTTGGTTCAACCCTCATAACTCTCACATGGCTGTCTCTCAAGGGCACATTGATCAACCGCCACTTAGTCCAAGCAATAATTCTGTACTAGAGCATAGTATCGTGGCAGCGAGGCGGGTACATACAAGATGGAGTTTGGAGAGTACTGGAGTTCTTGTTGCTATTGGCCTAGCTGTCATTGTTCTTGCATGGTTGGTTGCTCCACATGTTGGCAAGGTATGCATGTCTGAAAAAGTTCTGTTCTTATTTATGTATCCTCTGGCAGCATTTGAAAATTGCAACTTATGAATTCAACTGCACACCCCTTCGGATAATTACTAAAATTTTCTCATATTTCCATTTTAGCAGAACAGCAAACGATCCTCCCATTTGTTTAGCTGAAAAAAAAACAATCAAGCAGTCACAATTGTAATTAGATGCTTTATAGATGAAACAAAAAGGAAAGAACTTTATATATGCATAAAGCAGGTTATCGATCCTCTTAAGGTTCTCCACATGTTAATACCATCAACTGAAGGATACTGCTATCTGATAAAACATATTTGCATGTGTGATGATGTGGTTTTCTTTCTCTCTTTTTTTTCCCCTTACAGAAGTGCAGTTTGTAACTATTAGTGTAGTTTCAACTGCGAATGGGTGCCGGACTGAGATGGTTAGGTGGCCTCAGTAGCACTCCTCACGTCCTGGGTTCGACTCGCTGTGGGAGCGAATTTCAGGTTGAGGTTAAAAATCCCCTCGCCTGCCTACATGCCAAAGCATATGGAAAATAGCAACGGCCCGTGGATCGGCCCGCTCTCACACGGGTTACGGCCCGGGTAACGGTGCCCTGTGTAAGGGTGGGGCAGGGGATCGGGGGTTTTCTCGTCCTGCTTGAGAAGGTCTTCTACCTTAATTCACAATGCCTACCCCAACTTGCTTGGGACAAAAGGCTAAGTTGTTGTTGTTGTTGTTGTTGTTCAACTTTGAAGTTAATGGAAGTGGTCCTCTGTATTTGAAGGTTGTTATAATGACAGTCTTCTGTTCTGTAGATGTAACGTGTGAGTCTGAATTAGAAAATTTAGATGCTGTTGCCCCATTGTAGCCTTTGGTTGTTCTTGTACTCACATGCATATTTCTTTCTTTCCTTTTATAATTCTGCCATTTTGTCTATATATGATTTTCAGCTAATTAGCAAGGATTTCTTGCTCTTTGGAGGAAAAGGAAAAGTAATGCTTATGTATGCACAAAAGTAGTCCTATGAATGAAGCATTTGATGGGAAGTATGATTTTATTTTTTTTGTTTTGTGCAGAAAGCTGCTGTAATTGGTCTTCACATGCTTCTTGGAGGTTTATGTGCGTTGACTCTAGTAATATCCCTGAGATTTGTAAGTAGATGGTGATCTTTCATGATATAATACGGCATTTCCTTTTTGCCTGACCTTATTACCTTAGACTGAGAGTTAATCTGCAGAAAGTGATGTCCGTATACCTATGGTTTATGATGATTGTTTATGGTTGCAGGTTTTCCCGAGAATCCAGTATGGGTCTATGCAATATTGGGCAATCTTGTTTGTGTCCTGGTTCCTTGTGTTTGGTGTTTGGGCCTCACGAACTCGCAGCATACGCTCCTCATGAGCATGTAGAAAAGCATGAGTCACTGTGGCAGAGCCAGATTGAGTTCGCCATGGCAGTGTTAGGTACTGCATCCCTGTGTATATTCACCATACTATCCATATCGGTTGCTTTTGTAGGGAGTTGTTATATTTGAGATGTATATGCTTGACCTAAGAAAAGATGGGAAATCATGTTATATTTGAGATGTATATGCTTGACCTAAGAAAAGATGGAAAATCATGTCCAGCTCTGGATGTTATGGTTAATGGTATAATTTTGACTTGTTTGAGATAAGCAAACTATGTTAGTATTGTGAACTGAAACAGATAAAACTAGCCCACCCAGAACTACTAAAGTCGGGTAGGCTTTGTTAGACTTGATCTCCCTGGCCCATCGGATCCCAACGGGCCCGATGGGCCACCTCATCCCTGCGCCCTGATCGAGGGCGCCCCAGCTCAACTCTAGCTGGTGGGCTCCCGTCGCACCGCGCTATAAAAGAAAGGTGGGGGCCAGCGGCTCGGATCATGAGGTTCACCGGCCGCCGCCACCCCACCCACAGTCAACCCTAGCCGATCTAGCTTGTGCGCGGTCAGCGGCGGGAAGCTCCTCTGGCCGTCTTCGGCGCCCCTGCCTCGACTCTGAGCCCACGGACGCGGCCACACCTTCGGCCACCGCGAGCGTGAACGTCTACGGCCGGACCACCCCGAGCTCCCGCACTACATCGCCATGGCGGGCTCATCTGCATCAGCTGCCGCCCTAGGGCACGAAGGTATACCCGTGCCCTCTCCTGTCTCTCTCTTTTCCCCTCTGTTACTCGATTAAGTTAATTAAACAGAGCATCCCCTAGTCTAATCAATGCGGTATCCGATCCAAATATTTAACATTGGTATCAGTTGCCTAATCTACTTGCGTTGATTAGTATTGGAAGATCAAGAGGAAAAGAACCCCAGAAAAGATCCCAGAGAAAACCCAGTGCAAAACCCGCGAAACCCTAACCCTAACCCTAACCCTAGCAAACACACAGAAGAGGGGCGACGGTCACAGAAGAACTTACCTGGTTCTTCTTGCGCCACCCACCGTCGGCGTGCTCGGGACGCCGGTGCGCCGACCAGATCCAGCGAGATCTTGGACCTCGCGTGGACAGGGGCCGCGCGAGTTGCCGTGGAGCCGTTCGCCGCGCCGGAGATCTGGGCGCCACGGAGATGCCGCTCGACGGCGGCGCGCCCACCCTGCGGTGGACGCGCGCGCCGGCGAGGGGGCTCGCCGTGGCGCCGCCAGCTCCATCGCCATCGGTCGCCGCCGGTCGCCTCGCCCTCGCGTGGGTGGAAAACAGAAGGCACCGGGGGGATCGGGGGAGAGAAAGAAATGGATTAGGGTTTTCGGGGTGAACGGCTCGGGGGGGTTTTGATCGGCCGCAACGAACGCGGAGCCGTTGATCGAAATCAAACGGTCGAGATCGACCGAGCGCCACTGGGCTAGTTTTGGCCCAGGCGGGAGAAGGAATACGCGGCCCGGGCCCAGGTTGCCTCACCCGACGACGCCAGCGCGTGCGCGGGGGTGAGCAGGGGACGCGGGCCGGGCCTTAGCAGGCCGCGCGCGCGCGAGAGCTCGGCTTGCTGCTGGGCCGCCGCGAAAAGGATTGGGCCGGCTGGGCTGTTTTCCATAGAAAGCACAGTGCACCAGTCTTTCAATTTCAGAATTCATTTTGCTATAGAATTTGCTTGAATTTGATGAATTTCAAATTCAAACTTGAAAGAACTTTGATGCACTGCTTATAAAAGCCAAATTTAGACATATTTTGATAGAATTACAGTTTTTCCGCTGCAAAGATTACACAGTTTCATATGTTTTTGATTACTTGTCTTGAAATTTAAATTTGAACCAACGAGATAATTTAAATTATTCAAGGCAAATAGATATTTTTCTGAGTCGTAATATTGTTATCTTTTTGACCAACGTTAACAAGTGACAATATTGCAATTTTTTTACTGAATTACCCTTTATAGATATTTTTCATGTATTATTTCTATTTATGCCCAACGGTATTCTAGATTTAATACAAAAAGAGATTATGCCTCAATTTTTTGATAGATAATTTTCATGTATTATCTCTAATTCTGCCCAACGGTGTTTTAGTTTTAATACACAAGGTTATTGCATATTTTAACTTATGACCAACGTCGTATTTATACATATACAATAATTTATTTGACTTTATTTTAATGTTTTCACCACTCATGAATATTTTTCAGGAGGATTATCAATGATGATTTCCATCAACGATATTCCTATATTAAAGGGAGACAATTACAATGAATGGTACAGAAAGCTGGACCTCTATTTCATCATGGGTGAATTGGATTGGGTTCTAGCTACACCGACTCCCACAGAGCCTGTGCCTCCTGAGAGACAGGACACAGACACAGATGCTTCCTGGAAGCAAACAGAGCTTGCTTATAAGAAAGCAAGAGCAGATTATGAGAGGCTTTATGCAAAATGGTTCCCTGCCAACAAGAAGTGTTTGGCAGTGGTAAAAAACACGATTGAGCCTGCAATTATGGGCTCAATCCCAGATTGTGCCACCGTCATAGAATATCTTGAAAAATTAAAGAACCAGTACACTAGTTCTTCAAAAACTTACGCAACCCAGTTGATTAAACAACTGGTTTCAGAAAGATACACTGGCGGTGGCATTAGAGAACACATTCATCGCATGGTCAACCAGAACAACAAGCTTAAGTCATTGGACCTTGCCTTTAAGGAGGATCACATTGTCCATCTGGTTTTTGCTTCGTTGCCAAAAGAATTTGACACTTTTGTTGTCAATTACAACACCCAACCACAAACTTGGGATATAGAAAAGACTATTGCGATGTGTGTTCAGGAGGAGGAAAGGATAAGATCCACCACTGGCGGATCCTTAAACTATGTAAACAAGAAGAAGCATGCCAACTTTAAAGGCAATTTTTCATCTTTTTCTTCATCCTCCTCTAAAGGAAAAAGCTCTCAACAACACAGACCTCAGGAAGGACAGATTCTAGTTGATAAGGACCAATGCCTCTACTGCAAGGAAAAGGGACACTACAAGAAGAACTGTCACAAATATCTAAAGATGATCATGGAAAAGAGAGGTGAGAACATTATTTCTTTTGTAAATGAATCCTTGTATATAGAATATTCAAGAACCACTTGGTGGATTGATTCAGGAGCAACTGTTCATGTTGCAAATTCGTTGCAGGGATTCCATTCGACGAGAACCACTCAAAGAAGCGAAAAGCAAGTTAGAGTGGCAAATGGAGCTCAGGCAGACGTTGAAGCAGTAGGAGATGTTCATTTGGATCTCGACATTGGCTTCATTATTGTTCTTAGAGATATTTTATTTGTTCCATCTTTACACAGAAACTTAATTAGTGTGTCTCGCCTGGACAAAGATGGTTATTCCTGTCTATTTGGAGATGGCAGGTGTTTGATCGAATGTAATGATACAGTTATTTTCATTGCATTTAGAAAGAATGATCTTTATTTGATATCGTTACGCGAAAGTGTGAATTCCGTATGCGATAAGAGTGCGAATGTATTCTCGTCTACACTCGCGAATAGAAAACGTAAGAGAACTCAAGATGCGTCGTCGAAATTATGGCACTGTCGTTTAGGCCATATTTCGAGGGGGAGAATAGAGAGATTAATTAAAAATGAAATTCTTCCTCCATTAGAGTTCTCTGACTTAGATCAATGCATTGAATGCATAAAAGGCAAATTCGTTAAGAAAATAAAGAAAAATGCTAAGAGGAGCACAGGTGTATTAGAAATAATTCACACAGACATCTGTGGTCCGTTCAATGTAAAGAGTGTGGATGGATATGACTCGTTCATAACATTCACAGACGATTATTCCCGTTATGGATACATATATCCAATTAAAGAAAGATCGGAGTGTTAGGATAAATTTAAAATATTCAAAGCCGAAGTAGAAAACCAACACGATTTAAAGATTAAAATCGTAAGATCCGATCGTGGAGGAGAATACTACAGTCGATATACCCAATATGGCCAAGTTCCAGGACCTTTTGCGAAGTTTCTGATGGAACAAGGCATAGTAGCCCAGAACTCGATGCCGGGCGAGCCTCAGCAGAACGGAGTGGCTGAAAGACGAAATCGTACCCTGATGGATATGGTGCGAAGCATGATCAGTTACTCTACATTACCAGTGAGTTTATGGATGGAGGCCCTGAAAACCGCCATTCATATTCTCAACAGAGTTCCAAGTAAATCGGTGCCGAAAACGCCGTATGAAATGTGGACAGGAAGAGTACCCTCACTGAATCACCTGCGGGTGTGGGGGAGTCCTGCTGAGGTAAAAGTGTGTAACCCGACCATTGCAAAACTAGACTCCAAAACGGTATCTTGCCATTTTATTGGCTATCTAGAAAGGTCAAAGGGTTTTCGTTTCTACTGCCCAGACAGATCTACAAAATTTGTAGAAACGAGACACGCAGTCTTCCTTGAAGATCAAATGATCCGGGGGAGCGGCACAGCAAGGAAAATTGATCTTGAGGAGAAGCGGGTGTATACACCCAATCCCGGGAATCTTTTTTCCCGCTGCCCGCTGTGTCAACACCGCCAGTGCAAGTCACTGCGATGTCAACACCTGTAATGGCTCCTCCTGTGGTGATGATGAATGAGGAAGAGGAACCCATTCATCAGGCTCCTGATGAGCCAATTGCCGCACAAGAAGAGGAGCACCAGCAGCCCCAAATAGATGAGGCACCGCAGGCTCAGGCTCATGGGAGACCTCAAAGAACAAGGAAGCGCGCTATTTCTGACGATTATGAAGTCTATAATAGCGAAGAAATTCAAATGGAGAATGATCCCACTTCATTTGAAGAAGCCATGAGAAGTGAACACTCGTCGAAATGGCTTGATGCCATGGAAGACGAAATAAAATCGATGAGTACCAACAAAGTGTGGGACTTAGAGGAAATTCCTAAAGGAGCCAAAACAGTAGGCTGCAAATGGGTCTACAAAACCAAATACGACTCCCAAGGGAATATAGATAAATTTAAAGCACGACTCATGGCAAAAGGTTACACACAAAGAGAAAGACACAACGAGACTTTTTCCCCGGTCTCTTGTAAAGATTCTTTCAGAATCATAATGGCTCTTGTAGCTCATTACGATCTAGAGTTACATCAGATGGATGTGAAGACAGCATTCCTGAACGGGGATCTAGATGAAACCGTCTACATGACACAGCCGAAAGGTTTTGTCGTGGAAGGTAAAGAAAAATTAGGATGCCGTCTGAGGAAATCGATTTATGGGCTAAAGCAAGCTTCAAGACAGTGGTACTTGAAGTTCGATAAGACAATAAAAGAATTCGGGTTTAAAGAAAATGTCGAGGACAATTGCGTTCACGCAAAGTTCAAGAATGGGAAGTACATCTTCCAAATCTTGTATGTGGACGATATTCTACTGGCAAGTAGCGATGTCAGTCTGCTATTGGAAACGAAAAGATTTTTATCCTCGCATTTCGAGATGAAAGACCTTGGTGAAGCAAGATTCGTTCTAGGAATCGAGATTCATCGAGAAAGATTGAAAGGGGTATTAGGACTGTCGCAAAAGATATACATAGAAAAGGTCCCGAAGAAATTCAACATGCATAAATGCAGTGCCTCACCTGCACCTATAGTTAAGGGCGACAGATATGGGGAATTTCAATGTCCCAAGACTCAGTATGAGATCGATCAAATGAAAACGGTACCATATGCTTCTGCTGTGGGAAGCTTACAGTATGCACAAGTATGCACACGCCCTGATATAGCTTACGTTACCGGGTTACTTGGCAGATTCCAGAGTAATTCAGGACCAGAACACTGGAAATTGGTAAAGAAAGTTCTGCGCTAGTTGCAAGGAACCAAAGGCCTCATGTTAACGTACAGGAAAACAGAATCTCTGCGTATCGTAGGATACTCAGACTCCGATTATGCAGGAGTTGACAGAAAATCTACGTCAGGATATGTGTTCACCCTGGCCGGGGGAGCAATATCGTGGAAAAGTTGCAAACAAACCGTCACTACATCGTCCACTATGTATGCCGAGTTTGTTGCGTGTTATGAGGCTACAGGGCAGGTGAACTGGCTAAAGAAGTTCGTACCCGGTCTGAGGATGGTTGATGATATATCTAAACCATTACAATTGTACTGCGATAACGAGCCCGCAGTAATGTATGCTCACAACAACAAGACAAGTGGTGCTGCCAAACACATAGATATAAAGTATTATGTTGTGAAAGATAAAGTCCGAGATCAGATTATAAATCTTGAGCATATAAGCACAGTGAAAATGCTTGCCGATCCGCTAACGAAAGGCTTACCACCCAGCGTGTTTAAGGAACACGTAGCCGGCATGGGGCTAAGGGATAGCCTGTGATCTTCGGACTACAAGGGACCAAAAGGTTAAAGAATCCGTCTCTGAATAAAAGCGTGAATTGTAGCTGCTAAATCTATCGACAGTTGATCGTGACGATGAGGCATGCTCTATACACAAATCCATGATGAAACGCGAAAAAGTAAAAGTAAAAGAATAGTACAGGGTGAGATCAAGAGGGAGACTGTTAGACTTGATCTCCCTGGCCCATCGGATCCCAACGGGCCCGATGGGCCACCTCATCCCTGCGCCCTGATCGGGGGCGCCCCAGCTCAACCCTAGCTGGTGGGCCCCCGTCGCACCGCTGAAAGGATCGATGGACCAAGAGGGGGGGTGAATTGGGCCTTTTTCAATTTCTAAAACAAGATAAAACAACCCTAACCTATGCAAAAACTAGAAAGGCTCCAATTCACCAACCGGATAACTAAACAACCTACACAAGCTAGTTAAGATGAAAAGAGATAAAGCCTAGCAAGGTAGAGTTAACTAGTGATTCCTAAATCAAGCACATGAAAGAATTGCATGAAAGATAATGCTTGAAAAAGTAAAGTGGACAAGTGACAACCGGATTTTTTTTCGTGGTATCGATGTGTTGGCACACACCCCTAATCCACGTTGTGACACTCACAAAGAGTATTGTCACCTCCCAAGTCACCAAGACGAGGGCGCTCACTAAGAGTCTCCGTTCACCATCCCGGTGTGGTGGAGATCAAGCCACGTACAAATCTCTTCTCCGGGCTTCCACAATCCTTGGCAAGCTCCGCGAGAATTACCTCGATCACCAAGATCGCCTAGGTGATGCCAATCACCAAGAGTAACAAGCTAAGGCCTTCACTTGAGCAAGAACCAATCACAAAGAATGGATGCACACAAGCTTCTCTCTACTCAAATCGTTAATCTTGCTTCTTGAATGATTGAATGAACAAGTGTATGAAATGTTGAAGCTCAAAGTGGCTCTTGACTATAGTATGTGTGTTTGGATGTTGCCTGGTGTCAAGAGTAGTAGAATGACCCATTGGAGGGGTATATATAGGCAGCTCACACAAATAGAGCCGTTGGAGAAAAAGCTGCCAGAAAAACTGCGTAGCGCCGGTTAAACCGACGTCCCTCCAATAGTCATCGTCGGTTTAACCGGTGAATGTAAACTGCTACTTCTGAAAACTAGCCGTTACAGCTTGGGCAGATTAACCGTCGTTGCATCGGTTTAACCGGTGAGTGTAATCATCCATTGATCAACAGAAATACCAAGTCACTGGACAACTGCACCGACGTCCAATTTCAAATATCGTCGGTTTAACCGGTGAGTGTAGTTGTCCACTGATCAACTGAAAACCGAGTCTCTGGACAACTGCACCGACGTCCAATTTCAAATAACGTCGGTTTAACCGGTGTATTGACTTGTCCAGACCGGCTGACCTCGTTTAACCGACGTATAGAAAACTTCAGACGTCGGTTAATCCGGTGTTAAGGATTTTTCTGATTTTGCCTTTTCTGACTTGAGTCTTGAATGAAATCCAAATATTCTTGAGATATAAGTTGAGAACCACTTATTTGAGCTTCTAGAAACCTGAGTGACCATTGTGTGCATCCATTTTCAAATGACCATGTCCATGCTCAAGTTACTAAGCCTAAAACCCCTCTTAATAGTGCGATCACTACAAAACTATAAAACCTATACTAACCTAAGTGTCCTTCTCAACCTTATGACACTTAGGACTAGAAAGATCCTTAGTCTTGACACATTATAGAGTTGAATGCCGAGATCGCCTTTTTTGAATAATGAAAATTAGGGGCCTCTTTTGACATATAACCAAATGAGCAATAATGATCTATAAAGCTGCACAAACTCATTAGTCACAATAATGGTTGTCATTAATCACCGAAACATACCTTAAGGGCCTAGATGCTTACAATCTCCCCCTTTTTGGTGATTGATGACAACACGGACATAAATAACGAGAGAGCGAGAAAGATAAGGCACGAATAAACACAAGCAAACTCGAAAAAAAGAGAATCAAAGACCTCAATAGCTCAAACGAAATTCATAGATATGTCTCAAAAGCTCAGCATGCTCAAATGACAAATGTACATATCCATGAACTAACATCAAATATAATACAATAAGAGACAACAAAGTCCTGATCACGAGCTCTCTCTAAAGCTACCCTCCCCCTGACTCCCTCTCCCCCTTTGGCATCAAAGCACAAAAAGGCTAGCTACTGATCCGGGTGCCGCGGGACGGCGAGGAAGCGATCCGGGTCATCATCATCGTCGTCGTCAGACGGTGGATCCTCGGTGACAGACGGTAGCTGCTGATCTGAAAGGCCTGCTGGTGCTGAGTTGACCGGAGGTGTAGCTGTCGTCGAGGCTGTCGTCGAGGCCCTGGTGCTAGCACTGCCTGGGAGAGGGTCCGTGGAAGTAGTAGCCGGCTCAGCAGAAGATGTGTCAACATCTGAAGTAGTGAGTGCTGATGCTGCCGGCTGTGACGACTGCTGAAGTAAGGACACCTCTCCGCCTCCCCCTGAAGGTAATGGCTGTGGTACGATGGGGAGGCCAACGGACTGCACTGCTGAAGGTGACTCCTGGAAGAGTGAGGTCGCAGGCAGTGGAGAGAAGAGAGGACGACTCGCAGACCCAAGTAATGCTGACAGTGAGAACATGATCTCTGGGGTCGCGGAAGAAGCTGGAGCAGTAGTGGCCGGAGCTGGTGTGACTGCAAGTGGAGGTGCTCCGGTGCCCTGAAGGCCTGACGGTCCTGGCTGCTGAGGGGCGAGTCCGGTGTGAGAATATAGCTGTGAAATCATCCCGAACATCGCCATCATGCCCTGCTGCATCTGCTGAAACTAAGCGTCCGTCCTCTGAGAGACTCTGTCAATAAGGCCGACGAAACGCTCCTCTGTAGCAGCTCGCTCTCGGGCGGCCTCCCTCTGAATCTGTGCAAGCTGGGCCTCATGGGCTCTCCTGGCCTCCTCCTGAGCACGGCGATCCTTTCTCTGCTGTGTGACCAGCTGCTGTAGAAGTGCGGTGAGCTCAGACGGCTGAGACACCTGAGACTCTGAAACTGTAGTAGCAGCAGCTGTCACTGGAGCTGGCTCTCCGGAACCTCCTGCCTCGTGATCATGACTAGCTGGAGCAGGTGCAGGGAAGTATTCCTCGTCCTCGGAGGAGTCTGACTCTAGGTCTGACCAATGAATCTCATTATCTCCCCCGGGAAGCTGTGCCTCTGCAGCAAGTAATGCCTCGTCCTCCTGGGCCACTCGGGCCTGTACCTCCGGTGACAATCGTGCCATGGCAGCTCTATCAGCCTGCCTGCCTCTCCTCCGGTCCGAAGGTGCTGTCGGTCTGTAGACAGGAAACCAGGGGACCTCGTCCTGCCGGTATACAGCACTGACTGGTGACTCAGCTGGCACAATCATAGAGCAGATAAAACTGATCCAGTGAGCATATGGGAACTGACGCACGACTCCCATCCCATCAGTGATGACATCCTCAATCTCTGCCAGAATAAAATCAACAATATCGAACGGCTCGTGAGTGAGGATGTGAAGTAGAAGTAGCTGCTGCAGACCAGTGAACCCCTCAGGGTAGCCACTCCTCGGGAGCAACGTCCTCCGGAGTGCCATGTGAACAGCGTAGGCCTCTGGGGTCAGCAAGCTCGGTACTCTGGCGTAGGAAGCCGGGAAGGGCTGGCGGAAGCACTGTGAGATAGCCTCGTGAGAAGGTGCTATTCCGCCAATCATGGCTCTGCGCGGTGGATCTGCATCACCATACACCATCTCGTGCAGGGAGACGTCAACCAAGTCAACTCCTAGAATCCCTGCGAGTGTCGCTCTGGACAAACTAAACACCTGCCCTCCGAACATGAAGTGAACAGCTCTGCGCTCTGGGGCTATCCAAGCTGTGGCATAGAAAACTCTGACCCAGTCCTCAATATATCTGTTCCTCTCAATCGAGAGCAACCTGGGCAGACCCCTGAAGTGATCGAAGTGCTCCCGGACATCGGCTCCCCCTGCAGCAGTCCTCAGTGAAACCCAGTCAAGAACTCTGTGCGGAAATATCCTGTGGCCCCGCCTCTGGTAGGTCTCGTAGAAACTGGCCTGAAGAAGTGTCCAGAATCTGCGATCGACCCTGCTGTCTCGTGTCACCGGGAACCACTCCTCCTCCTGTACACTCCACCTGAGCCTCTTGACCTTCGCCGCATTGGCCTTGGTCAAGTTCTGGAGCAGCACACCTGGCTCCAGACGCACGACAGTGTCCATGCGGAACACTGCGCGCTCGGCCGCTAGGGCCTCGGCTCGACGAGCTGCTGCTGCTGCTGCTGTGGACCTGTGAGGCTCCTGTGGCTGGTGACCTCCTCGCGTCCTAGGTCCGGTGCGACGCTCGGTCGCAGGTGAAGTCTCCTCTGCGGGGGACGTCTGCCGGGTGCGGCCAGAACGTCGTAGAGCTGGTGACTGCTGTGTACCCTGCCCCTGAGACTGCTCTGACTGCTCTGACTCTGAAACTGAATCGGACTCTGCCGCTGAGACTGTCTGCTCTGACTCTGCTGCTGCTGCGGCTGTGGCTCTGGTGGCCCTGGCACCTCTGACTCGGCCCATCCCTCTGCCTCTGCCTCTGCCCCTGGCTGGTGTGTCCCTGATAGCGAACGGACGAGCGCGGCCTGACGCCTGCTCCTCGGCGGCCTTAGCCACCATCTCGGCCCTCTCGGCCTCTCTCGCTGCGCGAGTCCGCTTGCGCGCGGGCTCCTCAACCACTATCTCCTTCCCCTTCCTCTTGTCACGACCCATCTCGATCACACACGACACGGTGCTGCGAACTGGGGCAAGAGAAAGGAAGCGCGGCGTGAATGCGGTGTAATGCGGTGCAATGCGTGGGCAGCGGCACGGCGGAGGTGCAGGACGTGCAAGCGACGGCGTGGAATGCGCTGGTAATGGGACGGTGGAGCTTGGGCGGCGCTATGGTGGTGGCGACGACGCGGTGGCGCACGGGCGCAAGCGTGCGGGCAGTGGTGTGCGTGCGCGCGGGCGCAGCTGGGGTGGCGGCGGCGCGGGGGCGTGCGAACTGCAGACAGCAGCGCGTACGGGCGGCAAGTGCGAAGACGCGCGAGTGCAGACGGCGGCGGCGCGACGGGCGGCGGAGCGAGGCAGCGCGGGCGGCGTACGGCGGCGCGTGCGGGCGGCGCAAGGCGGCGGACGGCGGCGGCGGTGACAGGAGCGAGGGCGAAGGCGAGGGGTCGAGCGGGAAACGAAAGCGCGTGAGGGGTCGCAGGCGGGCAAGAGAGAAATATGACATGTGGACCCCGCAATTTTTCTTATCGTCGGTTGATCCGACGCTTAGGTTTTGAACACCGGTTGATTGCGTCGGTGTAGTTCACCAGAAACTCTGCCAAATTTGTATCTGTACGCCGGTTGAACCGATGATCTGAAAAGTGAACTCGTCGGTTGAACGATGCAAATAACGGTTGATTTTCAGGTCAAAATTGTGTTCTGTTCACCGGTTGATCCGATGCTGCAAACTTTGTATACACCGGTTGAACGCCTGAACTGACTGAGATGTGGCTGACACCTAGTAACGCCGGTTAAACCGATGGGTATAGATCCATTGAACGTCGGTTTAACCGGTGAACCCAATAACCCTCTCTCAGCTCACTTTTCTATGCTAAGTCCAATGAACTTATAAGATTCAACTAAACTCAAGTTAATGGACTTGCATAGGCGACTTTACCCCTCAAAATAGGATAGCTTAATAACTTAAATAGTTTTTCTTTTCAAAATCAAGGAAAAGTCGCAAGAGAGATAAGGCGCTAAATTAAAATGTATGAGCCATGTCATAGGAATATTGAAGGAGGAAAGCTTCAAACTCACAATGACATTGCTCACTAGGCAATAACGCACCTAACACTTTACTCTCTTCACTTCTCATGAATTAAGATCTTGCATGTAAAACAAGTCTCATCTTCATCAAGTGATCTCCTTTGTGACTTTTACGCATGCAATGATAATGCAAATTACAAACACATGTGAAATAAAGGTAAACATGAGATGCACAACTATATGACAAGAAATGCATAGCGAGAATTTAAGATCTACTTGTCAAGTTTGATCCCACGGAAAGCTTCATCATGATGAGCCTTTCTACAAGCCTAGAGGAAAACAAGTGGACCACCACCTCTAGCTAAATCCTTGCTCATCACTATCTTACCATGGTTAGACAAGTGTCCTATATGTATGCATTTTTCTATATGACATGGCAACTTACATGACGTTTGCCGCATCTAACACATTTAGCTCATTTCTTAGCCTAACAAAGGTACTCTCGTCTAAAGGTTTTGTGAAAATATCCGCCAATTGCTCCTCGGATCTCACACCTTGAAGGGAAATGTCCCCCTTGGCTTCGTGATCACGCAAGAAGTGATGGCGAATATCAATGTGCTTTGTGCGAGAGTGTTGAACCGGATTCTTGGCAATTTTTACGGCACTTTCATTGTCACAAAGGAGTGGTATTCTTCCTAGTTTCACACCAAAGTCCAAAAGGGTTTGCTTCATATATAGAATTTGGGCACAACATGCACCGGCTGCTATATATTCCGCTTCCGCGGTGGACAAAGCCACGGAATTTTGCTTCTTACTCGACCAAGAAACTAGAGAACGCCCAAGCAAGTGGCAACCCCCGGAGGTACTCTTGCGATCCACACGGCTTCCGGCAAAATCCGAATCCGAGTATCCCAAGAGATCTAAACTAGCGCCTTTGGGGTACCACAAGCCTATGCTAGGAGTGTGCTTGAGATACCGAAGGATCCTATTCACAGCAGAAAGATGTGATTCCTTAGGGTTAGCTTGAAAACGGGCACACAAGCACACACTAAACATTATATCGGGCCTAGATGCGGTAAGGTAAAGCAAAGAACCTATCATGGAGCGATAGAGGGATTGGTCAACCGGTTTACCGTCCACATCCAAGTCGAGATGCCCATTGGTTGCCATGGGTGTCTTGATTGGCTTACATTCATCCATCTTGAACTTCTTCAAGATATCTTTAGTATATTTTTCTTGATAAATGAATGTCCCTTCCTTCATTTGTTTGACTTGAAAACCAAGGAAGAAGGTCAATTCGCCAATCATGGACATCTCGAATTCCCTAGACATCATGGTAGCAAACTCATGGCTTAGTAAATCATTAGTTGAGCCAAAGATAATATCGTCAACATAAATTTGACAAATGAAAAGATCCCCGTTGACATCTTTTGTGAACAAGGTGGTGTCCACCCTCCCGATCTTGAAACCTTGCATGATTAGGAAGTCACGAAGTCTCTCATACCAAGCCCTTGGAGCTTGTTTGAGTCCATAGAGTGCCTTGTGCAACCTATAAACATGGTTAGGATTCCTCGGATCTACAAACCCGGGAGGTTGCTCAACATAAACAAGTTCGTTAATAAAGCCATTTAAGAAAGCACTTTTCACATCCATTTGATATAACTTGATATTATGATGTGAAGAGTAAGCAAGAAGAATGCGGATAGCTTCAAGTCTTGCGACCGGAGCAAAAGTTTCACCAAAATCCAAACCTTCGACTTGAGAAAACCCCTTTGCCACAAGTCTTGCTTTGTTGCGTACCACCACCCCATGTTCATCTTGCTTGTTTCGAAAGACCCACTTTGTGCCGATGATGTTCTTGTCTTTCGGAGGAGCTTCGAGGACCCATACTTCATTGCGGGTGAAATTGTTCAACTCTTCTTGCATGGCCATCACCCAATCCGAGTCCTCAAGTGCTTCCTCTATGCTAGTGGGTTCAATACAAGAAACAAACGAGTGATGTTCGCAAAATGAAGCATACTTAGAGCGAGTTCTTACTCCTTTGGAAGGACTACCAATGATTTGACCAATTGGATGATCCTTAGAGATGCGACCGTGCTTCACTAGCGGTATTTGCGTGGATGCTTGTTGGGGTGGATCATGAGTGACTTGTGCTTGTGGTGGAACATTTTGCTCTTCTTGTTCTTGGACTTGGGGTGTTGGCGTTGACACATTTTCTTGGGGTAGTGGATCAACTTTATCTTGATCTTCATTCGCTTGGGGTGCCGTGAAGGTGTTTGGTAAAAATGAGGAAGTTCCTCCCCCTTGATCATTGTCTTCATGCACCTCCTCCGGCTTGATATCCCCAATGGACATCTTCTTTAAGGCTTCTTCAATCTCTTCATCCCCTACATTTTCATAGCCAACAACCTCCTCTTGGGAGCCATTAGATTCATCAAACTCCACATCACATGCTTCTTCAACTAACCCGGAGGTTTGATTGAATACTCTATATGCTTTGGAGTTTGATGCATAACCAAGAAAGAAACCTTCATCACATCTACTTTCAAACTTACCGAGCCTTTTCTTCTTATAAATGAAGCATTTGCAACCAAAGACTCGAAAGTATGATATATTTGGTTTCCTCCCGGTGATGAGCTCATATGGAGTTTTCTTGAGGAGTCGGTGAGGATACACACGGTTGGATGCATGACACGCCGTATTGATCACTTCCGCCCAAAACTTTTCGGACGTGCCATAATCATCCAACATTGCTCTTGCTAGGGTGATGAGTGTCTTGTTCTTTCTTTCCACCACACCATTTTGTTGGGGCGTGTAGGTGGCGGAAAACTCATGTTTGACTCCTTCTTCATCGCACCATTCTTCAATCTTCATATTTTTGAACTCGGTGCCGTTGTCACTCCGGATCTTCACGATTGGGGAATTGTATTCCCTTTGAGCTTTTCTTGCAAATGACTTGAAGATTTCCGGAGTTTCACCCTTATCGCCTAGAAACATGACCCAAGTGTAACGTGAAAAATCATCAACAATTACTAGGCAATAGAGGTTACCACCAATGCTCTTGTATGAAGTTGGACCAAAGAGATCCATGTGTAGTAGCTCGAGCGGCTTGGAGGTAGACAACATCGTCTTGATAGGATGATGAGTTGCAACTTGCTTCCCGGCTTGACATGCTTTGCATAGCTTGTTCTTGTCAAAAGTGACGTCCTTTATGCCGGTGATCATCCCTCTCTTGTGGGCTTTCTTGAGGTTGCTCATGCCAATGTGAGCAATTCTTCTATGCCAAAGCCACCCAAGAGACGACTTGGTGAAGAGGCAAGTCATGGTGCTTGTTTGCTTTGAAGAGAAATCCACCAAATAGATATTGCCATGCCTAAACCCCGTGAATACCAATGACTTGTCTTTTTCATGAGTCACTACAACACCATTCTTGTCAAAGGCACACGTTAGTCCAAGATCACATAATTGTGCAATAGAAATGAGGTTAAAACTAAGTGCTTCTACAAACAAAACATTTGAAATGGATAAATCTTTTGAAATTGCAATTCTACCCAAACCTAAGACTTTCCCCTTTGAGTTATCACCATAGGTGACATGTTCATGATCGCCGGGGTCTTCAAGTGAGGTGAACATGCTATCATTGCCGGTCATATGTTGAGAGCAACCGCTATCAAGTACCCAATGTTTTCCACCGGCTTTGTAGTTCACCTACACACATGAGAATTTATTTTTGAGTTTTCGGAACCCAAACAAGCTTTGGGCCTTGCACATGTGTGACAAGAGCTTTTGGGACCCAAAGTTGCTTGGGGAGCTTCTTCTTCGACTCCTTAGCAATTTTACCAATAAACTTGGCCTTCACCTTGCCCTTCACTTTACTCAAGAGAAAATGATTATTTTGAAACATTGATGAGTAATTCTTGGGTAATTTAGGAAGAGGACGTGATGGTAAAGTGCACTCCTTTGTGTGGTGCCCGGTGACTTGGCAATGTTGGCAATATGAGCCAACTTCCTTGATGAAGCTTGTCTTGATCTCCGGAGAAGGAGTTGTAGCCATGTTTGGCTTCGGAAATGAACCAAGACCTCTCTTACCATAGTCACGGGCATTGTTGAAGAGAATCTCCTTGTGGATGTATTCTCCCCTTGAGAGTTTCTCCACACTACTCTTGAGACTTGCCACTTGATCCATCAATTCCTTTTCCCTAGAAGAGGCAAGCTTGGGCACAACATTAGTGGCATATGCATCAATGAGTAGGTCATCACATGAAGTAGAAGCATTGACCTTTTCATTAACAACTTTCTCAAGACTTGGGTCAATTACTTCATAAGCAAATTCAAGTTCTTGATACTTGTGAGCCAACTTCCTATGCTCTTGTTTGAGTTTTTTGTGGCTCTCTTCAACTTGCTTAGCAAGTACAAGTGACTCATTGTGCTTTTTGAGCAAGTCATTGTACTTACTAAGTAAGTCGGAGTGGGCAAGCTCTAACTTAGCATGAGTGCTCTCAAGAACTTTAACTTTGCCCTTTTCCCTCTTGATGACGGATGTATACTCATTGATGAGGTTAGTAAATTCATTTGGATCAAGCTCTTCATCACTATCATCTTCACTATCTACCTCACATACCTTGGTGTTACCTTTTGCCATGAGGCACATAGGAGGCGGAGGTAGAGAAGGTTCTTCATTGGTGAGGGCGATGGTGACAATGTCTTCTTCATCACTTGAGTCTTCGCTTGATGAGACATCGGTCACCCACTCTTGTTTCTCCACCAAGAAACTTTTCTTGGTGTGCCCTTTCTTCTTTGGGAAGAGCTTGGTCTTCTTGTCATGGGTCTTCTTCTTCCCAAATCTCTTGTTTTTGTTCTTCCTCTCCTCTTCTTCATCATCGCTTGAATCATGGCGATGCTTACTCTTGTTGTCCTTGCTTCTTTTGTCCGGCTTGGGGCAATTTGGACGGATGTGTCCTTTTTCGCCACAATTGTAGCAAATCTTGTTCTTGACATCCATTGGCCGGAACATTCCCTTCTTGGAGTCAAAGTTGAAGCACTTCTTATTGATCTTCTCATTCAAGCGTGTGAACTTTCTCATCATGAGAGCAAGTTCTCCATCATCTTCAATATCGGATGAGCTCTCCTGATGATCATCTTCTTCATTGCTTGAGCTTGAGTCTTGTTTGACCATCTTGAGCTTGCGGGATTTGTTTGTCTTGGTCTTTAGAGCAATTGACTTGCTTGATGTTGGCTCTTCGGTCATACCAAGAATGCTCATTTCATGAGCGCGAATTTCGCCCACAAGTTCTCCAACTTCCATTGCGGCGAGATCTTCCTTTTGAAGCATAGCATTGATAATGTTATACTTGGGCTTCGGGAGTAGCATGAGAATCTTGCGGTTGATGGATGCACTGTCAATTTTGGATATTTCAAGTGCATTAATGTCCTTGACAATGACATTCAAGCGAGAATACATATCATTGCAATTTTCATGAGCTAGCATTTTGAAGGAATCATACTTAGCTCTAAACAAGTGATATTTTTGTTCACGAACTTTGGTGGAACCTTCATGTATTTCAATGAGTTCCTTCCAAATATCACTTGCTAGGTCCATGCCATTGACTCTAGCAAAGACCTCCTCACTAATAGCTTCGAAAATTGCATTTCTAGCTCTAGCATTCCATTTTAATTGGTCGGGGGTGGGATCTCCGGTGAACCCGACTTTAGTTGCCAACCACACTTCGGGGGCAATCGCATCAAGGTATGCGGCCATGCGAACTTTCCAATAGGCAAAGTTCTTGCCCTCGAAGTGAGGCGGCGAACCACCCATCTTGGCCATAGCTCTAGGCGGTGAAGCCTAATGATCCAAATGAGCAACGAGGCTCTGATACCAATTGAAAGGATCGATGGACCAAGAGGGGGGGTGAATTGGGCCTTTTTCAATTTCTAAAACAAGATAAAACAACCCTAACCTATGCAAAAACTAGAAAGGCTCCAATTCACCAACCGGATAACTAAACAACCTACACAAGCTAGTTAAGATGAAAAGAGATAAAGCCTAGCAAGGTAGAGTTAACTAGTGATTCCTAAATCAAGCACATGAAAGAATTGCATGAAAGATAATGCTTGAAAAAGTAAAGTGGACAAGGGACAACCGGATTTTTTTTCGTGGTATCGATGTGTTGGCACACACCCCTAATCCACGTTGTGACACTCACAAAGAGTATTGTCACCTCCCAAGTCACCAAGACGAGGGTGCTCACTAAGAGTCTCCGTTCACCATCCCGGTGTGGTGGAGATCAAGCCACGTACAAATCTCTTCTCCGGGCTTCCACAATCCTTGGCAAGCTCCGCGAGAATTACCTCGATCACCAAGATCGCCTAGGTGATGCCAATCACCAAGAGTAACAAGCTAAGGCCTTCACTTGAGCAAGAACCAATCACAAAGAATGGATGCACACAAGCTTCTCTCTACTCAAATCGTTAATCTTGCTTCTTGAATGATTGAATGAACAAGTGTATGAAATGTTGAAGCTCAAAGTGGCT
Organism: Panicum hallii; assembly: GCF_002211085.1. NCBI lineage: Eukaryota > Viridiplantae > Streptophyta > Magnoliopsida > Poales > Poaceae > Panicum > Panicum hallii. The sequence goes on along the minus strand of NC_038048.1, from coordinate 47,925,531 downwards.
CTTGACTATAGTATGTGTGTTTGGATGTTGCCTGGTGTCAAGAGTAGTAGAATGACCCATTGGAGGGGTATATATAGGCAGCTCACACAAATAGAGCCGTTGGAGAAAAAGCTGCCAGAAAAACTGCGTAGCGCCGGTTAAACCGACGTCCCTCCAATAGTCATCGTCGGTTTAACCGGTGAATGTAAACTGCTACTTCTGAAAACTAGCCGTTACAGCTTGGGCAGATTAACCGTCGTTGCATCGGTTTAACCGGTGAGTGTAATCATCCATTGATCAACAGAAATACCAAGTCACTGGACAACTGCACCGACGTCCAATTTCAAATATCGTCGGTTTAACCGGTGAGTGTAGTTGTCCACTGATCAACTGAAAACCGAGTCTCTGGACAACTGCACCGACGTCCAATTTCAAATAACGTCGGTTTAACCGGTGTATTGACTTGTCCAGACCGGCTGACCTCGTTTAACCGACGTATAGAAAACTTCAGACGTCGGTTAATCCGGTGTTAAGGATTTTTCTGATTTTGCCTTTTCTGACTTGAGTCTTGAATGAAATCCAAATATTCTTGAGATATAAGTTGAGAACCACTTATTTGAGCTTCTAGAAACCTGAGTGACCATTGTGTGCATCCATTTTCAAATGACCATGTCCATGCTCAAGTTACTAAGCCTAAAACCCCTCTTAATAGTGCGATCACTACAAAACTATAAAACCTATACTAACCTAAGTGTCCTTCTCAACCTTATGACACTTAGGACTAGAAAGATCCTTAGTCTTGACACATTATAGAGTTGAATGCCGAGATCGCCTTTTTTGAATAATGAAAATTAGGGGCCTCTTTTGACATATAACCAAATGAGCAATAATGATCTATAAAGCTGCACAAACTCATTAGTCACAATAATGGTTGTCATTAATCACCGAAACATACCTTAAGGGCCTAGATGCTTACAACCGCGCTATAAAAGAAAGGTGGGGGCCAGCGGCTCGGATCACGAGGTTCACCGGCCGCCGCCACCCCACCCACAGTCAACCCTAGCCGATCTAGCTTGTGCGCGGTCAGCAGCGGGAAGCTCCTTTGGCCGTCTTCGGCGCCCCTGCCTCGACTCCGAGCCCACGGACGCGGCCACACCTTCGGCCACCGCGAGCGTGAACGTCTACGGCCGGACCACCCCAAGCTCCCGCACTACATCGCCATGGCGGGCTCATCTGCATCAGCTGCCGCCCTAGGGCACGAAGGTATACCCGTGCCCTCTCCTGTCTCTCTCTTTTCCCTTCTGTTACTCGATTAAGTTAATTAAACAGAGCATCCCCTAGTCTAATCAATGCGGTATCCGATCCAAATATTTAACAGGCTTGAGTTATAGGCATCAAAGATGGATCTCATCGCTCCAGATAATTACAGGCATTGTTCCTATGGATCCTTGAAAATGATCTCTGAGCAAGCTTGATGCCGTCTGAGTGGTATATATGTATGCTGATTCATCATCACCTGAACTGAACCTTTTTTTTTTCAAGCTGCATCTGAACTGAACTTTCGAAGAAGCATGACTCGTCTGCTCCTAGAAGTAGAATCCTCATGGATGGAGTGTGCATGACTTCACCGGTGCTGGTGCAGTTGCGATGACCTGCTTCGGCCTTAGGGTGCTGCAGTCCACAAATCTAGCAACAGTTGGGACGTTTCAATTCCTCTATCCATCAGATTGGATCATTTTTATTAGGTTAATTCAAATCATCAGCAGAGCAGCAATAGCTTTGGTCGTCCTATTCATTTGATTAGAAAACAAAACAAAAGCCTCCTTGCAGCTCCTTCAGCTTCTATACTACACTAGTTGACACAGACGACGAAACGATTAACATTACATCTTCATCCATCCTAGGGTAGGCAGCTCAAATGCGCTTTGCTGCACACATAATCCAATCCAAGCAGCACACACTTTTGCAGCTGCAATTGCATCCCCTTCTTCAGGACCAACTAGTGCTTCGTCATTCTACTGCTTGGTGGAGTGGAGCATGGGTCTCCTCTTCCGATTCAAGTAGGAACCCCCTCCCTACCATTCATCACCTTTCACCAAGTACAGTTTCAAGAAGGGCCTCTTCCTCCTCCTGCAGGACACAGAGTAAGATAGCATGGTTCAGGAGATCTTGTCCATCATGTCTTAGCTCCAAACACTGGACGAACTACATTCATAAAGTATGGACCAGTCACTGTACCACTAGAGCTGTAAATTCTGTCTCTTCGTCTATGGCGTCGACAACTGCAGGGTCACCCATCAAATCCTGAGAAAACAAGCACAGCTAAATCCTCTGCTCTACATACAGATTGCAGTGATAAAAGGAAAATGCTGATTGTAGCACTGGCTTACATCTTCAGCGATGTGTAGCACACCATCCTTATCCTGCACAAACATGTGATAACATTCTCAGATATCATGTACAAACTGAATTTTACCACAACAAGTTGAACAGCAGCCAACTAACCTTGACTGCGACAAACAGAAGAGGATCAACTGGTGTATAAATCATATAGTGAGCACCATCCTGCAAATACAAAGTGTCAGCAATCACAAGCATGCCAATGAAGACCCAAGATTGAATCTTTATGAATTACTTATTTGGGATTCTATATCTATATGTCAACTGTGAAGACTCACGATAGCAGCAGCAGTCTATCATGCTGCATATGGAAATTATTCTAGCAAAAGCTAACTAAATCACATCGAATATGCATCTAGTTGACCAAAACCGGATTCTCATATTACATCCGAGCAATTTGCTCACCAAATTGAAGCAGCAAATCTCTACACCTTCGAAAGGTACCCCCTCACCGCCATCACTGGAATCTGAAATTTTTAAATGAGATACCAAAGAGGACGTTGCAGATAGTAGTTCGTAAGGGTAAGCAAATAGTTTCAGACACTGTTGAGATACAGTCTACAAACATTTGGCATTGGCAAGATATTGTCAAAACCTTTCTTTCATCTGCAAATACAGTTTTTTAAATTCTTTTAATGATTTTGACAAGATGACAAGGTGAGTTGCCCCAAAAAAGATGCATGCCTGTAGCTTTGGTTACCATGAAACTCTTGAATGGCTTCTTCAGGAAAGCAGAAACCACCCCTTGCTGTATAACAGAATCTGAAACGGAGAACAAGATTCTTATACGGAGATATTTAGTAACAGCAGCAAGCACAAGTACAGGAACATTCTTTTGCATTCCCGAGCCCTTACCCGCTTTCGACAAAGTGCATATGCACTCTTGCAAGGGCATAGGCAACAGAAGGAATGATTTGCTTGAGCTGGTGGTCGTCAACCTACACAAGTAGAAGAGGGGAAGAAACGTGTAGGAAAGGAAGAAAAGTTTATTCCATATATCGGGAATCATGTGAAAAGATATATATGAGGCGGAGAGAGGCTGAAGACATACAGCTATCCAGCCACTGAAATTTGTGCTCTTGAGGACCTGCACAGGCCTGGAGGTGTATCCATCAGTAGCAATAAACAGCAGCACAAAAAGAAGTGTGGCGTTGAGGTTTATTACATGTCAACTGGGCAGAGAAGCATGCAGTCGTGGTCCTGCGAGCTCCGGAAGACTCTCCTGATTATGCACTCCAATGGGCGGTTGTTGGCGTCGTCGATCTGCAATGGCAATGCCTCTTTATTTCGTTCCATTTGTGATGATTGAAAGCAGCAAGCTCCTCAGAGCAACAAAAAAAAACAGAGGAAGAAGACGGCGTACGATGGTGACGATGCGCTTGGATGCTGCGGCGATGCACCTGCCCTTGTCGTCAAGCACGAAGCCGGCCGGCGGCTTGGGCATGGAGGCGGCCCGGGTGCCCCCAGCGAACCTCCCCTCCTCCTCCTCCTCCTCCTCCTCGTCGTCGTCGTCGTCGTAGTCCAGAGGGGCCCTCGGCGGACGGCGGGCGGGCCTGGGAGGAGGATCGACCCGCTTGCTCCTAGGAGGGGGGCGTTGCTGGTGCTGGCGCTGGCGGGGCGGGGCGGCGCGGACGGAGACGGCGCGGCGCGCGAGAAGGGGAAAGGGAGGCTTGGTGGCGTGGACAAGCACTAGCTGCTGCTTGCACAAGCCTGGGGGCACGGGAGTGGCAGCCGCCATCTCGCTTGTTCCCTCCCTCCCGAGGAGGATAGCAGGCTTCGTTGGAAGTGGTGGAGAAGACTGAGGGATAGGGTGGATGGATAGCTCGATCGTCACACTAACATTCTCGCTAGGTAGGTAAAACTACAGCCTCTTTTGCCAGGGATTTTCCAGGGGCTCCAAAACCGGCTTCTCAGCGAGCCTTTTCAAAAAGTATTTTTTTCAACAGCTTTAATTATGGAGCCTCTGAAATTCCGTTCGCAGAAGTGGATTGGGCGAGACGGAGCCAGAAATCGTAGCTCCCGCGGCTTCTCCATACCCTTTGCCAGCCCAACCTCTGGGTGGGGCCCGCCGCGGCATGGCCCGTGGGGAGGAGGTGGCCGGCCGGCGGCGGTCACAGGGCGCGGCCTGCAGGTCTGGGGAGGAGGTGGCCGGCGGCCGCGGGGAGGAGATTTGCGGGCGGCAGCGCTGGGGAGCGGGCCCGAGGCGGCCGGCGGCGTGGGGAGGCGGCGCGAGGTAGATGTGAGGAGAAGAAGATGGCTAGACGGGAAGCTCCGGATAGGTGGAAAAGGGAAGGTGAAATAAACAGAGGAGAAAAAATAGGAAGAATATAGAAAAATAAAAATAAAAAAGATAGGGGCATTATAGACATTTCATTATTTCTATCCTACGTTACACAGCCAAAACTAATTATTTATTATTAAAAAATAATTTTAGAAAATATCGTGCAAATATAGGAGTGTAGTCTTGTTTTGAAAGATAATAGTATAATCTAAATTTAATTTTGATGCTCAATTTAATAGTTATAATTTTTTTAATTTTGAATTTGTATGTATATGAGTGATATCAGCGTCTAATTCTTCGTGCATATATTCTCTCCTGCAGGCCCAGGCCTAATGTGCGGCCCAAAACGACATCCGCCCCTTCAGTGATGGTTCCACCTGAAGCTGAAGTGATGTCTAATCGCGCCCGTGACTGATAGGGAAGAAGCTGACGGTGTGCTAGGCGGCCCCTATGGTGGGCTCGGACCGGCTCAAAATTGTCAGCCCAGCTAGAGACAGGCAGAGTCAGCCCATAGCCCAAATTTGACAGCCCAGCTAGAGACGGGCAGAGCAGATAAATCTATATGGCTTCCGGAAGTTTTTTTTACTACTTGGCTACCACTGTTTGAGATCTGTGCGCATGTTTCTATTCGTCCGATTTCATGCCCCTGCTACCTTCTCTCTTTTCTCCCCTAACGTCCGCTGCCGCCTCCTGTTCCTACGCCCAGGCAGCCGCCGCTCCACCGCTCAAGCTGCAGCCCGCGGCTGCCCCCTGCCCCGCCACGGGCACTGCGTCTGCCGCGCGTCACCACCGTCGCTGGAGAAAATGTTAACTAGTCTTAGAAAATGTCGATTTGGATCTTAAAAAATGTTTAATCCTTTTCTGAAAAATGTTGAAATAGGTTGTGAAAAATGTTGATGGTAGTATTTCCTTCGAAATGTTGATTTGTATATTTGAAAAATGTTGAATCTGCTATTTTTGAATGTTGATCTATTTTTCGAAAATATTGAATCTAATCTCTTGAAATATTGAATTTACACCTCTAATTTGGGTCTAATGGGCTTTGAAGGCATGTTGCTTAATCAGCTTCCACAAGTTATATAGGATATATAGGAGCTCCCGGCAGAGCCAGCCCATGGTCCAAATTTGACAGCCCAGCCAGAGACGGGCAGAGCCAGCCCACGGCCCAAATTTGACAGCCCAGCCAGCCCACGGCCCCAACCCAGTACCCCATCCCCTCCTGAACGAACGGCGGCGGAGGCGGCGGCGGCGGCGGCTGGTCAGCAGTCACACACACACACACAACGCCGGCGGCCGGCCTCGCCCCCTCGCTGGAGGACTTCGTTCAGGACAGCCATGGCGTCGTCCAAGCTGCAGCTTCCGGTGGACGACAGCGTCCTCCTGCTCGTCACCCACTCCAATCTCTCCACCTTCGCCGCAGACATCCGCGTCTCGCAACAGGTATTCATTCCCCTTCCCGATGGATCTCGTCATCTCTACCTCCGACATTTCTTCTGCTAAAAAATGCGTCGGATCGCAGACCACCGTCGAGGCGCTCAAGGACAAGCTCTGGCGCAAGACCGGCACCGCCGTCGCCTCCATGCGCCTCCAGCTCCGCGACGACACCGGCGCCAAGATCGCCGACCTCGATGACGACGCCGCGCCCCTCGCAGCCTACGGCCCCTACAACGGCTACCGGATCCATGTCCTCGATCTCGATCCTTCCTCACTCACCTCTGGTGGCTGGTTGGAAGACACCTCCCTTGTTGACAAGTACAAAATGTCCGATGAAGCATACGACAAGCTCCACAGTAACTTCCCACACGCAAATTCCTTGCTCCCTCAACAAACTCTGTTTGCATGATCTTGTTTATCAACACTGATGTTATAATTTTTGTGCCAGCTAACTTTCGAAAATTTAAAGAAAAGATGGCCCCGAAGAACTCTACATCAGAGGATAAAGAAGTAAGCTACTCAAGTTTTGGACTGTTTTCTTCTACTTTTCAGCTCACTTGCTCTATTTCTTCAGCAATCCGAAAAGCACATGGAGGAATTGTGCTCCAAAATCAAGGTCAGTTAATTTGGTTCTTTACATAGTCATATGCATTCGATCTAGTTGCACTAGACTCTCAAATGCTCCAATGCCATGTTCAGATTTATTTTTATTTATTTTTTTACTGCTGATGGTTTAGCACCCATCCTTAGGATAGATTTGAAACTGGTAGTCTTAATGATTGCCAACTGCAGCAAGTGATCTAACAATTGTGTCACAGGTGGGAGATAGATGTGAAGTTGAGCCAGGTGCCAAGAGGGGCACTGTAAAATTTGTTGGCAGAGCTGAAGCTCTTGGACGTGGATTCTGGGTTGGAGTGCAATATGATGAGCCACTTGGAAAGCATGATGGCATGTATGTTCATTGCTAAACCATTAAAATAAAATAAACTTTGTATTGACTGTGTGATAGCCCATTATTATTTGTGATGCCAGTTGCAATTTATGTCTTATGCCATGATTTTGTAATGAATAACATGCTATGCCTTTCTTTTGCTTGTTGGATGCTGCAGGGTGAAAGGCATTCGCTTCTTTGAGTGCCCTCAAGGTCACGGGGCAATTGTGAGGCCAGAGAAAGTAAAGGTATTTTGCTTGCTAGATGCCTAACTGATTTCCGAAATTTAGAGGTGCCTGGTGTTTCTGAAATAAGCTTTTGGAACGTGAGGATTAACGCAGCCTGTTTGCAGTAGCAGATCGTGTGACATGAGGCTGTGTTGTGCGATAAGGTCTTGAGAATTTTTCTTTGAATTGTGTGCATGTTCCTTCCTGTGATAATCGAATTGAGATTTCAGCTGTTCAAGCACGTGTTGCTTATTAAGGGTGATAAAATTAAGTGGTGTATGGAAATTTTGGTCCCAGAAGTTAAAATGTTCGATAACAGTTTTTTTTTAATTCTATTTTCCCAGGTCGGCAACTACCCGGAGAGAGACCCATTCGAAGAAGAGGAGATATAGGCAAGCAAGGTGTGGCGCATTTGTTTAGTAATTTTCAATGGGAGGGATGTCGTTGCGGAGTTGTATTTGAAACGCGTGTGAAATTGCTGTTACGATCTTCTTGGTCAGTCAGACTCGGTTGCTCAAGTGCTGTAGTAAGTTGGTCGTTGCACTATCTTGTCTTGGGTTTAGCCGCGGAGGACAGCTCTGCCAACGGGGTGGTTAAATCCTGGACTCCTTGTGGGTGGGTGCTCACTGAATGTTTTACATACGCTTTCAGTTGCCATGCTTATGTCCTCTGCTCTCTATTTGACAGTGTATCACCCAAAACCCAATGATGGATGGATGGCTACTGTAGGGCTTGTTTGGTTAGCGATTACAACTAATCACAACCCTAGCCATATTTTGGCCGGATGCAGATTGGGTAATGTACGTTGAGTCGCTGACACTTGGAGCCCATAATTCTCAAGCCCACGCGAAATCCCACTCCATTTTAGTTAAGGTGTGGTGGTTGGTTAACATCTGTCAGCTACCTCTTAGATATTCCCTCCATTCCACTGCATAAGGTGTAACCATTTTTTTTGGTCAAGTTCTAAAATACAAGACGCCTTCTTCTTGACTCCTGTTAAAATGCATGAGCATTGAGTACATGCAAGCAAACATCTTTTCGGTATTTTAAGTTCCTACCACTCTAGCGTTGTAGCGCATGCGATTATTACTGAAATTTTCTCTCTCTATCAAGTAGTTCTAGGCTCCACGCTAAATACTTTTATTGATCTTTGTGCAAAGGAAGTTGTGCGGACGGAGGGGTAAGAGTATCCAACAGATGAGTAGATTACTCATATTTCTCAAAAAAAAGCTCACACTCCATTACCAATAACTACTTTTTACATTACCAAGCTGTAGCGGTCTGCCAAAACACAATCAGCAAAGGATAGGATAAAGGGATGAATCTCCTTCATTTAGGTGAGAGGAAGGTATATTTTTTATGATTATGAAAAGAAAATTGGTAATAGGAATTGGATTGCCTTCAATCTTCAAAAGAATACGCTGAAAATGCTCTAATATCTAGGGCATCTGCAGGAATCCAACAACTGCAGTGTGCGTTCGTTTCCTACCCTCTAAAGTTTAGACCCGTCACATCAAAGAGAATCTTGTCATTTAGAAGTATTAAATAAAGTTTAATTACAAAACTTTTTGCACAGATGGGTGCTAATTCGCGAGACAAATTTAATCAGCCTAATTAATCCATAATTTGCCACAGTGATGCTACAGTAATCATCCGCTAATCATGGACTAATATACCTCATTAGATTCGTCTCGCGAATTAGCCCTGGGGTTCTGCAATTAGTTTTGTAATTAGACTTTATTTAATACTTCTAAATGATAAAATTCTCTATGTGGCGGATCTAAACTTTACACGCTACGAAACGAACACACCCTGAATACTGAATACAGGTAGTTAGGCAATCTGGCCAAACAGTCCATGCGCCTCAATCATGTGAAAATCCCAAATTACAAAAAGAAAGCACTTTTCTTTCCGTTGACCGTTCCGATTTCCAAGGAATTGCAGTCCAAATCCACTCTCTCTCTCTCTCTCCCACAGTAGAAGAGTCTAGACTAGTATGAGCCTGCCTTGCTGCTCCCTTCCCCACCCACTTCCATTCCACCAATTCCTCCTCCCCACCACGACGATGAGGTGAGGTGCCTGGGTTCGACGCCGCCGCCGACGACGAGCCTGCTCCCATACATCTCCGCCCTCCCGTCTTCCTCATCCGCAAGAACAGAAGAAGAAGGAGATGGAGGACGGCGGCAAGGCGGCAGCCGGCCTGGGCACCCTGCGCGCTGTGCTCGCCATCCTCCAGTGGTGGGGCTTCAACGTCACCGTCATCATCATGAACAAGTGGATCTTCCAGGTCTCCTCTGTTCCTACCACTCTACCCCCACATTCTTCTCCAATCCATCCATGCTCTGCCTCGGATTTGGATGCCAAATGCCCCCAAAGTACACTCGCCTTCTAGATTAGATTGGGTGGGAGACTAGGCTAGGAGCCTGTGAAACAACATTCCTACCGAATGGAGTTGGGGCTTGGAGGGAACTCTCTCCCTGTTGCAAATCACGGATATTTATGCTGAACCTCGATTCCATGGAGCCATGCTTGCGTGTTGTTGTTCCATGAATCTAGTGTCGCTTCATACTTGTAATAGAGAAGAAAGACCTCGCCTCCTAGTTATAGCGTGCATCAGGTTAGTCACATAATAATGTTGTTTTATCTCTTTGCTCTGACTGAAACTCGCTGCTGATCTGCATTCAGCAATTTTTGGTATGTTTGCGTGCTAGGAGCACACTCTGGTGAAAATCTGGGTCCTTGGTAACACAAGGTGCTTTTTTTCCTGCAGAAACTGGATTTCAAGTTTCCTCTCACTGTGTCCTGCGTCCACTTCATATGCTCTTCAATTGGCGCATATGTTGCGATCCATGTGCTTAAGGCCAAACCACTGATTGAAGTTGAACCGAAGGACCGCTGGAAAAGGATATTTCCAATGTCATTTGTTTTCTGCATAAACATTGTGCTGGGAAATGTGAGCCTGCGCTACATTCCAGTCTCCTTCATGCAGACGATCAAATCTTTCACACCTGCAACCACAGGTACCTTCATTATGTGCCGTTTCCTGCCCTCATTCTCTGTTCCATTTTCTGCTTGTTATTGTGCGTTGGACTATGGTATCATCTTCTCATAGGCCTGTTTCATGTCATGCAGTTATTCTGCAGTGGCTAGTTTGGAGTAAGCATTTTGAATGGCGCATATGGGCTTCCCTGGTCCCTATAGTTGGGGGAATACTCCTAACTTCGGTAACAGAGCTCAGCTTCAACATTTTTGGTTTCTGCGCTGCCATGGTTGGCTGCCTGGCTACATCTACAAAAACCATCTTGGCAGAGTCCCTACTTCATGGATACAAATTTGACAGGTACACACTTGTCTGTTGCTTATTTAGCAATCGGTGTGATCTGCCTAGCATGGTGTCGAAACCATCTTATCTTTGTTGATTTTTCAAGAGAATCCCTTTTTGCCCTACTGAATGGAAATTAAAAGTGCTAAGATGGTTTGTTATGTTTTCTGCAGCATTAACACAGTGTACTATATGGCACCCTTTGCCACCATGATACTGGCTCTACCAGCAATGTTGCTGGAAGGAGGTGGCGTGATCAACTGGTTCTACACACATGATTCAATTGTTCCTGCGCTGATCATCATCCTAGGTTCAGGGGTGCTTGCGTTTTGCCTTAACTTCTCCATCTTCTACGTGATCCATTCAACTACAGCAGTGACTTTCAATGTTGCTGGAAACCTTAAAGTAAGACACGACTATATTCTGCCCTATGTTGTTCTCCCTGCTCCATCCGCTCGCTGAAGGAGCATGCTTTTGTAGGTCGCGGTGGCAGTATTAGTGTCATGGTTGATCTTCCGGAACCCGATCTCTGCAATGAATGCAATTGGATGTGGAATCACTCTGGTTGGCTGCACTTTCTATGGCTACGTGAGGCATCTAATATCTCAACAGCAGGCTGCGGCCCCAGGGAACTTGCCGAGAAATCAGATGGAGATGCTTCCCCTTGTGGATGACAAGCAAGAAAAGGTTTAGCAAGTTGGCGATTCTGCAGCGGAAGAGGTACATTACAGAAAGATTGTATGCCCATAGAAGACTGACAATGGTTATAGCAAAGTTGCTGGGCTCAAGGTTGCATAAGTTAGGGCTCACAAGAGTATATATGGGTGGGCGGCTGGTCAGAGACTCGTGTAATTGGGCACTTCTTATAGCATCATTTTCTCGTCTCATTTGCTGTGGTATATTAGTCTCCAGTATCAAAACCTGAATTCGTTATTAGGAAGGCTGATTTGCTGTGGCCTAGAATTTGTCATCTGCTTTGGTCGAAAGCTGTTCCCTGCTCGTTGTCTTGAGGCTCTGCTCGATTTGCTGTGTTCTCAGTAGCATGGCTGCCTGTTAGAATGCTAGATCCTGCAGCATTTTCCAAAGCTGACATTGCCCATTGCCAGGTCCGGTAACGTCGTTAGCATGGCTTACAGATAGATATGCACTGTGAGGTCAGTCATGTGGGATTGATATAAATCATGTTTTAACTGGGAAATTACATGTATTGTGGTTGTGGACCTCGGCACATTGTGGCTCCAACAATTTGCCTTGAATAAAGCTGCATACTTTGGACAACTTGGCAGCTGAATGTGTAACAATAAGCCAGAAAAAAGAAGTCTCTCATCAAAAACCCTGGGAGCCAAAGAGAACTACGCACACGCCACGATTGGATTTGGATGCTGAGGAGGTTTCTCGTCGACCACTCCCGGCAAGTTGGCGCTGCCGGCGTGAGCACAGGATTTGCAGGACACCGGGCGATTCTCCGTGCTCCAGTCATCTGGAACTGTCAGGAAATACCTGCTCATGAATTTCCTGAACCTCTTCTTGTACTCCCTGGGGGAAATCACCGTTGGCGATTCGTTCTTGGGCACCACCAGAGACGTTTTCACCCATGTCTCCAGCTGCTTGTCCCATGTATACTGCCTCAGGTAGTCGATGATGCCAAACACGAGCTCATGCTTCTGCTTGTCCACTCCCACCAGTAGAGAGTAGTCCATAACATTGATCGACTGCAACCGCAACTCTTCTGTCAGCACATGTTTACTACTACCTATATATAGCAGACATTGTGGTTCAAATCAAAGTCATTACATACAGTGAGAAAAGCTGTATCATTCCAGATCGCCCGTTGCAAGAGATGCTTTGTTCTTCCTCCAATGTAGATTGGAGAAATGCGCATGTCATCCACAAAATTTTGATCCAAGTACACAGTGTCATGGTCATTCGAGTCAGAGACATGTCGCGAAAAGACGGCGCCTTTCAGGTCATATGTCCGGGACACATTGTGCCCAAACAGGATATTTTCCATCACCATCAGGTCCATCTTAATCTCCTTGCCATGTCTTATTTGCTTGACCTGAAACAAGACAGGATACTCACTGTTTAAACGTAGCAAGACAACCACAGATACGGTAAAAAAAAAAAGGAAATCCTGAAATAACCATGTGAAGTTCTCATGCCTGGTAGATTCCTAGGATTTTAGCAAGACAAGTTTGGCTCCCAGTGTCCAGAGAATGGTAAACATGCTTGAAGTAATCAGGGGCAAATTTTATGAAGGACTCAAACTCTGTCCTCTTTATTTGCTTTATGATGAACCTGTCATCCACTGTTTTTGCAAAGAAAGCCTTGCTTTTCCCGCCTTGAGCATCCCACTTCTTGCAACGGCTCAAGGATGTAATGTACGCAAGCTCCGATGGACAGCATTTCTTTCGAAGATTGTAGAACTGGTTAGAGTGTACACAGATTACTGAATATTTCCCTTTGAGAGCTACTCTCCCGTTGACAGATATTTCCGGATGTTGAGAGGATGATAGAAGCGAGCTATCGTAGCTGGAGAGGTCATCAGATGAAATGCTTGCCTCAGAATCTGAAGATCCGGAAGACGACCAGGTCGATGACCAGGACGAAGAAGCAGAGGAACTTTCAGATACTGAGCTGTAAGACTTCTCCATTGTTTTAGTAAGCTCTCCAACCCTGCTGTCTGCTGGTGCACTCTCAGTGATAGCATCCAGTAAGTAACGACGTTCCTCAGATATGGCAAGAGCACGGGATATTATGCTGGATATCTCATCCTCTGATACACACAAGACGCTGCCACATGGACCTACTGTGAACCGTGGAGAACCCACCTCCTCACCAGATTGATTATGTCTGTGCAAGGGGGATAGATGAGATGGACAATAGTGGTTAACAAGTTCGAACCTTTCCAGACATCCAACCTCAAGTTCCTGCCTGTAAGCCAATCTGGACTCATGCAATGGGTTCCAAACCCATTTTTCCCTGTCATCCCATGGGGGAAGTCCGGACTGCTGCGGAATCCTCAAGGGCTCTTGCTTTGGACTAGGCACTTTTGTGCAAAGTTGCTCTTCATAATGCTTATCCCATGCATTTTCATCAAGCAAGGTTGTGCCAGTCCCTGATTCACTGAACTTGTCTGTCTCGATACATCCATTCTCGAAGGACACTTTGTTGCTTGCACATTCAGTAACACCATCTGCTTCAGCAACTACTGCAGTCTGGTCACCTGTAAATTCAGAAGTTCCCTTGACGCTAATTCCCATTCTTTCTCTTTCAGCAGATATGCACTCTACAAGTTGATGCAGCCGGCGATCCCACACATATAGTTCAAGCAGAAGATCCTGGTAGAGCCAATTTACACTAAGGATCTCATGCACAGAGCTTGGTGCCCCACTTCGATCAACTGCCTGTGCTAGAGTACACTGCACCATGATAAAGACAAACAGCAAAATGCCGATTACCAGAAATCCAGAGCAACTGATGTAAGGGCTACCAGAAAAAAAAAGGATAGGAAAGTTTACCATGAACTCGGACTTCTCTTTAATCAACATATCTTCAAGTTGGGAGAACTCTTCAATAGGAAGCAAGGAGCCACAATAGATTACCACCTCAGAAAACTGATCCTTCAGGTTCTGTAGTAACCCTGTGACTTCAGAGAAAAGCATGACTCCTCTAGCAAGAACCTTAAAGAATGCAACGGAGGTATTAGGCTCTAGTAAGACTTGTTCGCAAAATAAGCATGGGACAAAACGAACAAGTGAGAATGATACATACATTTCTTACCTCTTGCCCGTACCATTCATGAGCATTGGGGTTGTGAAACTCAAGAGTAGGCTGTGGTTTGGAGGCAGTGTAAATTTCGACTGATGAATACTGGAACATTGCAACTTTGGAGCCCAACCTGAAGTTAACAGATCCCAAACGAGGGGGGGAACCTCAGTACAATATACGGAGGAAGAAAAGGTAGCTTCTGAAATCATCTGCAATTGATGTCATAAGGTTCTTGAGCTTACCCAAAAAAGCGCAGGCAATCCTTATTCAGCGAATGTCCACATATTGATAACCTTCTAGCAGTGGAATGGCTGGAAAAACTGAGTTCAAGGAACTTCCCAAACGAAAGATAGTGTGCTTCAGCTGACATTAGCACCCTTCGTGATGATCTAGAGATCCCACTTTCATGCTCACATCTTAGACATCTAGTCCACATCCAAATTTTTCCTTCTGATTCACCAGGTAAACAGTATTTAGGCAAACGCTTCACAAGAACAGTCAGATTCCCATTGCGGTGAGTGTACGAGTACATGTGAGCCTCTGGAGGTTCTCCACATGAGGAACAGCTGAGATTCTGCTAAAAATACACAAATCATTGATCATGCGCATATTCTACCAATCGTGTTGGCGAAAAGAATGGAACGAAGAAGTTGTTTGCTTGTAGGTATCGAATCTATGCAGCTGCCAGAAGCCCAGAAGTAGACCAGTAAACATAACTTGAATGATAATGGTGTTAGTGTTACCTGATTCTGCAAAATGTCTTGCAAATATCGTCCTAAGGAGACATCAAAATCTCCATAGTACTTTATACGGGATAGATGGCTCTGCTCGCAGATAACTTGCTTCGTGATACATTGGCTGGACAACAAAATAAGTATGCTCTGCGACTCCAAGACATCATCCACTTCGTCTATATCTGAGGTCTTGTCTCCGCTAACGTAGCTGGTGCTTTGTTGTTCCCCATTTTCCAATGGAGTTGATGGCTGCTCACTAACCGAAAGATCATCCAATGCCATTTGTTGATTGCTTTCAGTGGATGCTTGATTCTGGGGATTGCTCAAGTGATCCACATTCTCACCAGAACCAACTTGTACGCTGACATTCGGGCTAATATGTACACCATTACTTGCCATGTCTTGAAGCATGTCTTCTTTCTGATGATCAGTTGCCTCTTGAGAAGAAGTGACTGGTAAATAAATATTCTGATAACGTAATATATCAATGGATCTTCTTGGCGATCCTGGGACTGACGATACTAGTCTTTCAGAAGGAAGTGCCTGATTAGAATCATAATAGATGGCTGGACCCTCGGGGAGCTCATTAGGGAATCCCTTCTCAAGTGAATTTAGATCTTCGATTTTTGTTGAAGAAACGGCAACTGTCTTCCCTTTAGTGGGTTCTTCTACTGATTCACTAGAAGTTAAGGGATACAGTTTACTTGCTGAAGCATCATTATCTTTAGGACCGACAGGGTGAGAGCCAATAGAGGGAGCAGGGATTCCGTGACGTATTACTGATGATTCCGAGTTACTACTGATAGAAGTTTCTTCTTTGGAAGCATTTTTATTATTCAATATTACCCTCTGATCTTCGAAGAAGGATGTCTCAAGAACAAGGTGGTACGCTGCAAACACTGTGTACTGCATGACTTGCTTGACTTTCTTCAGTTCCTCACTATTCGCTCCCCGTAGCAATATCTGCAGAGTGCAGACAAAAGGAATAACTGTTTCTTTCAAAAAAATAAAAAAGAGGAAATGAATCATCGCCCCATTTGTAGATAATCGATTCATCATCGTCTAAGAATGCCATACAGATCATTCTTAGCAGTAAGCTGTTAATCTAATGATGATATATCACTGCACAGAAAGTGGTATGCATATACAGTTGAACATGAATAGAACTTAGAAGTGGTACCTTTCTATCTGTGCGCCAAATTAAAATTTGATGTTGTCTGCCCAAAGAAGGGAAGAACATCTCTAGATCATCCTTTTAACACTTAATATCAATTTCATTGTAGCATGGAGGTTCATCAATTAATATGTATCAATTAATATAAGCTAGGCCGGAATCATGCATGGAAGTGCTTCTAAAAGGAAAACAAGCAAATCAAAGCAAATACATATTGCTGCCTGCTGTCGAAGCAGAGGTTCTGTTGTGATCGTCATTCATAAGGAGATAAAGAAAGGTAAGGTGAGCCTTAGTAGAATACAACACCAGAGTGCAGTGTCAATCGGAGGCAATGAGAATGAGGTATAAAGTACTTACTGTGCATCCCAATGGCTTGCGAAAGCCTTCCAGGTACATTAATGTTTTAGATTGCCTCTTTCCAGTTTCAACGGTATGGTTGTGCTCCTCGGTAACTTTTTCGATATGGAAGTAGTCGCACTGCTTCAACTTTGGCTTGCTTAGAACCTCTGAGAAGGAGAGTATGGGAGAGCCAGAACAGCGAGCGATCCTTTGCAGCCGGTTGAGCTTCATATCAAGCACCAGAGTGACGCCTTCCTCGAGGAGAAGCTCCTGTATGTCGCGTGAAACTGTTTTCTCGACCATGACAACATTTGGCCTGCAAATCTGCATCATTTTACAGACAGACTTCTCCAGATGGTCTTTTTCCTGATAATGATTAATTAATCAGAGAAAGAAGGTAGATAGTATGTTAATTAAAGGGATCGACGAATCGATCGATAGTAATATATCTCTCTGTATATATAATATGTCCACGCACGGATGTGTAAGGTAGCATATAACCCAAATGGCAATAGGTTCCGACCTGCTCTATGGAACTGAATGATGAGAAGCCAACATCCGAATCACCGAGGACTCCTCTAAGAAGCAGCAGCCTGGGATTGTGACACCTGGTGGGCATGTGCTTATGGGCGGCATTCTTCTTGAAGACTAAGCCCCTGATGACCTCACTGGATGAATATAATGCAGGGGAAGAACAGACGACTGTTACTTATCATCATCATCATGGTCAGTATTAGCATGCACTGAACTGATTAGCACTAGCTAGTGTGGGAATGGTGGGATGGATGTGTTTAACCAACCGTACCATTGGCGCCGCGTACCAGATGCTAGGCACTTCACCTTGACGTAAGAGGAAGGGTCCATCTCGTTGCCGGCAGTGGCATCAGGCCTGATAAGAAGGGCGGCTTCCCAGGACAGGGAGGTGACGATGTCAAGCCAGCAGCAGGCGTCGTCTGCGCCTGCTTGCAATTGGTGGAAAGCAGCAGGGATGCCAGCCGACTCTAGAAAGCGAGCGGCGAGCATCTTCAGCTGGCCGTTCATGGCTCTGAGCATGGCTTTCTGCCGCTCCTCCCTGTAGCTGCTGCTGGTGGGATGCTGCTGCTGGCACCAGCTGAAACTGCCACCACCATCATCATCAGAATCGTCGTCATCAGAATCCTCATCCTCGTCTTCTTCTGCTGTAGTGTCGTCAGACGTAGTATCCGACGCAGCATGATGGTGGTGAGTCGTCGTCGTCGCCCCATCATGTTCCTTGTCGTCGGCTGCCTCAGGCGGTATCCAGATGCTGGCGTCATCCGATAATTCAGATTCACCACTGGTAATAAGCAGGGTGTCATCCCGAGATGGATGAGAATGCAGCAGCAGATGGTTTGGACGATTAGCACCAAGGAGGGCGTCGTCCCTGTATGTAGTAAGTGGATGCAATAATGCATGGCTTAATTAAGAGAACTGTGCTGTACGATGGTATCGGATAATGAGCAGACAGCAGATCGAATACCTTGCGTGCAGCAGGATCATGGCAAATAATATAATGGAGCTCGATCAACAACTGTGATGATGGCGATACATATGATGTTGCTGCATCCAAGGACCGAAAGCCAGAAGAAACTCGCGCATGAAGAAGCTAGAAATCCCGATGCATGCATGCAAAACCAAGGTTAGAAAGAACGAAGCAGGCTGATGATGGAGATGAGTCTAGAGGAGGATCGAATGAAAGCTAACAAAGCAGGCAGCAGAAGGAAGGAGGCGGAGGTGGATGAAATGAAATGAAATAGGATCGGAGGTGGAGCCCACTACTCCTATCTGCTGGCCTGGCCCTGGCTGGGAGGACTTGTGATCTGATCTCTTGCAAGAGGAGAGGAGAGGAGAGGTTATTAGGAGACTGGAGAGCTGATGAGCGGCTCTCTGCCAAGAATTTATTTGATGATTAATTCATTTCTTGATTGCTTTTTCCACCATCCATTCCATTCCCGGAATAATAATCATATCACATATATATATTTATATAATCCAATATATATTGCGTGTATATTCAGCTAGCTAGCGATAAGCAAAAGGCCACGTGGATCATACCGGATCAGGGCATGCAGCAGATCGAGGCAGCTCAAGGTCAAGGGGCCGGGATCGATCGATCGATGAATTATTGCCTTGGCTGAGGTGGCAACACCACATGCATGGCGACATACACGACACCGTACCAGCAGAATACCTGCAGGCCAGGCCAGAAGATAATGATGATCATAATTAATTATTATTACTATCTTCATTTTTGCATTATTATATATTGTTGTGGTCGAGGTATCTACTAATAATATATATAATGGACGGATGAGCTAGTCTATACAGAGACTAGCATGCTGCAGCAGGCGCCACCTGGAACAACAACAATCACGAACGAACACATCAACCATCATTAGCTAATACCTTTCCTGTAATTAACTGCGGTGCGGGCAACGAAATTGATGTATACGAGAGATCATTTTTTTTACTTTTGTTTAGAACATAATGATAGATGGATGCCTAGCTAGCTAGCTAGCTATCCATCCCCTTCATTCATTGAATTCAGGTGTGCTAGCTAGTAGTTAACTTTTCACAATGATGCATATAGTAGCATCATTATTAAGTGGCCAAGAATGATTATTATACGTGGAAAAATCTGGTTTATATCCTTAAATATTGTAAAAATCTAATTTTCAACCTTTAACTATAAAATCACATAATTATAACCAGATAAGAGAGGCCTTTAGGGTGGTTTCAAAGGTGGTTTTATATTTTTTAAAAAAATAAAAAATATAATTAGATCTAAAAAATCAAAACTAATTCATCTTAAATTAGAAAAATACGAAACTAGTACCAAAATTTTTCTAAAAATATAACCTATCTATGATTGCTCTATTTAAATATTATTTATTCAAAAAATAATAGGCATAACTACAAACAACCAAATACTATGAATATAAAAAAATTGAATCCGAATAATTGACAACTATTATCCGATTTCGACAGTTGGATGGTCTCTCTTATCCGATTTTATAATTTAAAGTTGAAAATCAAACTTTTACGGTAGTTGAAAAGTGTAAACTCTTACTATGTATATCGCTCGTCGACTCGTTGGCGGTGGATGGATGGATCGAGAGGCATGAAGTCCAAGAAAGCGACGTACCAATTAATCATCCATCGTGTCTTCTCTCCATCTAGCTTAGCTAGACACGTCGATTGAGTCGTCTGCATGCCTGCCGTGTGTGAAGAAGAACAACAGGACAAAATATATAATAAAATATATATACTATTACTAAATTAAATAATAATTTCTTAGTCCGTCAACCAAATCTGGGTGACCGTATGTTGAGTTAAGAGTCTGAAACCATTTGAAATTAGTGCTTAGCTAGTAAAATAGAAAAAAGACTGAAATCCGCGCTCGATACGTACTATGTACTATGTTATTATAAATACATATGGTGTATAATATATATATATACTAATCAATATATTTATATGATTTTCGTAGCTACGGCATATTATATATATATATTAATTTGTAGGATGACAGATAATAGACAATACGATACATATATGTGTAGGTCGATCAGGTATTGTGATGAGATAGTACATCGATGCATGTAATTATTTGCCACCAAACTAAGCTAGCAGCTAGCGGCTATTCTATTCTTATCGATTGTGGACGTGGCCTCGAAATTTGTTCTCTAGCTAGCTACTCGATCATCCAAGACGAAACTATACAGCAACCAATCAATAATGCATGCATACAAGATTACGCAAAAAAATATAATATACTCCCTCCGTCCTTAAAAAAATAAATCATTCTAGATTCAAAATTTATCCAAAAAACAAATCATCTTACACTATTTAGAAAGTGCATGTGCATGCAAAAATCAATTAGTGCTAAATATGGGTAATAAATAGGAGCAAATATGATCATTTTATCTTCTTGTTAATTTGTACTATAATTTTTATGATAATTTATTTTTTTTATTTTTTGAATAGTGAGTACGGTAGATCAACAAATTGTGGGCTGATTAAGACAAGACTACTGTTGGGCTTGCTTGCTTGGAAGTCCAGTCCAGTGCAGTCCAGCCACAGCATGCAACCAACCAGTGGGCCGGCCGCAGAGTAACACTAGCAAGCTGCTAGCTACTGGGCTGATGCATGGATCTAACTAATTGTGTTGTGTGTGTGTGTCGATGGGTGTCGTCTATGTTAGGCCCGCCCCCTCCTCCGATCCCTCCTTTTCCTTGCTGTCGTTTGTTGCCACGTCTCTGTCCGTCGTCTGTGGATGGGAGCGAGCGAGGGAGGTAGCAGACAGCAGAGGCATGTCGTGCAGTGCATAGACGACATGACATGATGCATCATGATCATCCATCGTGACAAACCGACCACCGATCAGTGACAAGGCATGCATCTAGCTCATGTTCATCATATAATAGGTGTATCCATCTATCGTTGCTTGGTTGGCCTGTCTGTCATTTCTTTCGACAATCCAATCAGCTGACGATGGTGAGCGCTCGATCGATCCATCTCCGCGGTCCGGCCGCATGCATGCTTTGCTAAGAGCAGCCTCAAATCACATCCTCTATTTTTTCAGGCTGATTTTTTTTCACCTTAACTTCGGCGTTGGTCTTTAAAGGCCTGTTTGGTATCCTGCCTAAGGCGCCACAACTTGCCTAACCTTAGTCGTCCAAATTGAAGAACTAACCTTAGGCAGAAAAGTTAGGCAAACTGTGGCACCTTAGGCAGGATACCAAACAGGCCTTAAATCTCACCCTCTTCTTTCAATTGAGATCGAATCGCATCCGGCAGCCACCCGAAAAGAAAAGACTACGGCATCGCATCCCAATCCCAATCCCGATCCCGATCCCAACATACATACTAGCTAGTATACTCCATAAAGGAAGCTACTTATTCCAGGAATATACGTACGCTAGATAGGGAAAGAAAGAAAGAAGCACCAGCAGGGCCAGGCCAGGCAGCTTTAGAGTAGCAGTAGTAGTTAGTAGTCAGTAGTCAGTATGTTGCACACATCACATGGCACATACCACACCCAGCACCACCCAAAGACGGATGGGCCAAAAGACTAAGAAACAAGGAATAGAAGAATATACAGTCAGCAGTGAGTGCACCTTCGTTCCGTGCGTGCACAACTTTATTCTTCCATGTCTGCCCAAAAGAAAAAGGAAACTTTATTCTTCCATGGATCTCTCATCATCCCATCATGCATCATGCATCATTGGGAGGGACACCGTATCATAGATAGGATCGGAATCGGAGAGAGGGAAAAGAAGAAGGTACGCATCAACAACCTACCTACCAGTCAGGCACGGCCCCTAGTGCTCTGCTAGCTCGTGGCATGCTCTTGTCTTCTCGTCTCTTCCATGATTGCTTTCATCTGCTGCTAGTGTCGAAGCTTCCATGATCTGACACAACTATTTTAAGAATGCAAAGGACGGACACCATAAATTATTTTAAAGGGCTTCCTGCTGCTGTGTACTTGTTGCTTTGCTGCAGTCTTGTGCTGTCTGCTCTGATCGTGGTTATTTTATTTTATTTTATTTTACTACATACTGAATGTCTGAATATAATGCCTGAACGGAATGGTGGTTACAGCAGCATGTCTGTCTTTGCCGGCAGCCTCTTGTAGAAGTTGAATGGCACCGACGGCTGCTTGCTCCGGAATCGCGGGTGGCGCAGCAGGTAGAGCCCCGCCACGACGGCCACCACCTGGAACGGCGTCACGTACAGCACCACCGCCGCCAGCAGCGAGAGCATGATGAAGATGGCCGTCGCCCTCGGGTCCCGCCAGCTCAGCAGCGACTGCGCCCGCTCCCCCTGCGTCGCCAGGTCCCCCACCACCGTCTGCACGCGCCCCGCCACGCTGCGCAGCCGGTCGTAGCGCATCCGCACCACGTCCCCCGGCTTGCTCGTCGGGAAGCTGTCGAACTCCTCGTCCAGCTCGTCCGGGTGCGCCAGCTCCGCGTGCGACAGCACCGTGTCCATGTGCGGCGGCTTCCGCGGCCGCCGCCGGTAGTTCCACACGCCGATCATGAACAGGTAGAGGAACACGGTGGGCAGGATCAGCTCCGGGTAGCACACCAGGATGAGGAACAGCACGTGCACCAGCACCGTCGTCAGCGGGTTCTTCCACTTGCAGATGCCGTCCATCCACTTGGCCACCGCCACCGCGCCGGAGAAGAGCGAGGTCACGCGGTAGAAGTTGGCCTTGCTCCGCCGCAGGCTGAACATGTGGGAGTCCACGTCCAGCATGTACTCCACCACCTCGCGCCGCAGCGGCGGCTCCGCGCGCCCCAGCCGCGCCGCCACCATCTGCATCGCCTGGAACCGCAGGTAGTCCAGCTGCAGCACGGAGATGGGGTGGGTGTAGTGCATCTTGGGCAGCAGCGGCCGCCCGTACATGCCCAGCATGTTGGCCCACGCCGTGCAGGTGAAGCGCACCGCCAGGTGGAGCTCGCCGGTCTTCTTCAGCCCCGACGGGGAGAGCGCCATGAGCGGGTAGAAGTGGGTGTAGACGCGGTCGATCTCCAGCGTCGACAGCCGCACGCGCACCTTGCCGACCCGCTGGTCGGCGGCCTTATTCCCCTCACCACCAGGCAGCAGGCCGTTGTTGTCGAAGACGGCCACCGTGAGCACCGTGCACGGGTCGAACACCTCCCAGGTGTACTGCTCGTTCCACCGCGGCGCCAGCGTGTTGAGCGCCGTGCGCGTGCGCACCCACTTGGCGCCGTACTTGGCCACGCAGTAGGGGTCCGCCAGCCGGCCCTCCTTGGCCTTGCTGGGCACCAGGTTGCGCGCGCTCAGGATGCCCAGCTCCAGGATGCCGATGGAGCCCTTGCGCAGCTTCTTGGCCGACGGCTGCAGGTCGCTCGCGTAGTGCGTCGACTCGTCCAGCACGTGGTACGCCGTCTCCAGGCTCAGCCGCAGGTGGATCTTGCTCGAGAAGTGCCGATCCTTGCCGGCCTTCCCCGCGGCCGCCTCGTCCGCCGTCAGCGCCCGCGACAGGTTGAACCACTTGGAGTCCACCGACTTGGCCAGGTCGTTCCGGGGCACGTACGGCGCCGCCACCGGCACGATCACGCGCCCCACCGCCTCGTCCCGCCCCGCCGCCACCCGCTCCTCCACCGTCACCACCAGCGGCTCGTCGAACGGCTCCCCCGCCACGAACATGAACTCCTCGTTCCACACCGGGTTCGCCGACCCCTGCGGCTGCCCCGGCCGCGTCCGCCGGACCTGCCCGCCCAGCTGGATCTTGGCGATGGTCGGCGCCAGCGCCCGCCCCTTCTCCGCGGGGACCACGTCCTGCGCCGCGATCGCCACCACCTTGAGGTAGGCCAGCTTGGGCGAGTAGTACACCTTGGAGCGCGTGCTGGCCAGGCCCTCCAGGGGCAGCGAGTGCGCGTCCGAGTGCCATGCCTCCGGGAACGCCTCGTCCGCCTGCGTGCCCTTCCACACGGCCAGCATGATCTCCCCGTGCCGCAGCTTCTCGCCGGACCGGTCGGCGAGCCGGTACCACTGGGGCGCCAGCGGGCTGTCGGGCGGCAAGCGCGCCGGGATGTCGGTCATGTCGAAGAGCACGCGGCCCACGAAGTCGTCCTTGATCATGTCCTTGTCCTTCACCACCACCTCCAGCTGGTTGGACTGCAGGTGCTCGCTGGAGAAGGCGAAGGTCTGCCGCCACACCGGGTTGGGGTTCTTCTCCAGGTGCTTGGTCACGCCCTTGAAGTTGCCGAGCTTGACCTCCACGAAGGGGTCGAGCGCGCCGGTCACGTCCATGGTCGGGAGGTCGCGCGCCTTGATGACGCTCACGTACAGGTACGACATGGGCTCCACCATGTCGTAGGTGGAGGCGATCTTGGCGGCGGCGGCGGCGGCGGCGCGCGGGCCCATCTTGGCCGGCAGCGGCGGCTTGGTCTCGACCAGGCCGTAGGCGGCGCCGGGCGGGGGGGCGGCGGCGGCCGGGGCGGCGGGGCGCGGCATGACGACCGTCTGGCCGGGCGGCGGGGGCGGCGCGGCGACGGCGTGGAGCGTGGCGCGGCGCGGCTGCTGCTGGTGGTGTTGGTCATCGCCTCCTCCTGCTGCTGCAGGCACGGAGCGGAAGATGCGCGGTCGCGGCTCCGGGTCGTCGAGGTCGTGGCTCTTCCGTCCGTGCTGGGCTTGATGATCTGGCGCAGGCTGCTGCTGCTGTTCATGTGGTGGTGCGAAGGCGGCGGACCTGACGATCCTTTCGGGGTCGATGACGGGCTCCTGCTGCTGCTGCTGCTGGTGGTGGTGGTGGTTGGGTGCGCCGTCCATGGAAGCAGCAGCAGCAGCAGCAGCAGCGTCATTGTTGGGATTGAGGAGGTAGATCCTGAGCGCGATGTCTCCTGAGACGCGCGAGAAGAGCCCCCGCTTCTCGAGCGGGTACCTCTGGAGGACTGCCTCCTGCGGGGATTGCGAGGCTACGGAGGCGGCGTTTATGCGGACGCGGCCGAGGAAGGTGTGCGGTCGGAGGGCGTTGTGGTCTTGGAGGCGGCGGTCGTGGAGTACGGAGACATCGATGGCGAGGGAGTGGAACCTGGCGGGGTCGCGGACGTCGAAGACGAGGGTCTGGTTCCAGTAGGGGTTGCGGTCGGCGGGCTTGGTGGCGGTGCGCTGGCGCTGGTCGTCGAAGTCGACCTCGACGTAGGGGTTGCAGGAGGCGGCGCCGTCCTTGGGGGCGAGGTCGGCGGCGTCGGAGATCTCGACGGCGAGCTTCATCATTATCTATCTTCTTGAGCGAGCTGTCTGTTAATTGGTGCGGGCGGTGGGTGGAGCGAGGGGCGGGCGGTTAGAGGAGGCTACGGCGACGGCGTCATGGTGGAGCAGGATCGGCGGCGTTTGCGGGTGGGAGGCGAGGAAGGGAAGATGGATCGGAGTCCACTGCACGCACGACTCTAGCAGGCCGGAGGAGGAGTTGCTGTTCCGATCCTTCCTTCGCTGGCACGGAATTTCAATTGAAGTTGGTTGGTTGGTCTGGGCGGTGTGGCGGGTGGAAATAAACAAATCAATATAAAAGGAGAGGAAGAGGAGGGCCCACCAGTCGGTCGGTGCTCCGTCCGATCGATCCTATCCTTGCTGTTGCTGGTGCGAGCTAGCTATACCACAGGCACGAGGCACTGCAGCTGCTCCGTCGGCGCCACCTTCAATACCATACTACTTACTATTTATACTTCTGCCCCGCATTTCTCTATTATTATGGTCTTTAATAAAGAAGAGAATGTCTCAAATATTTTTCCCACCAAGGACATGCAGCCTTTTCTTTTTCCCTTTTTTTAAGAAAAATAAGAGAAAAAGGTATCTACTACCTTCTCGGTCAAATAAAAGGCTACTAGAGATTGAAAATGTGCAATCCTGCATCCGACAAAGAGTGCAATTCTAGAGATTGGATCTCAACAACCTGCCTAATTAAGTGCTCAGACGTGATTTGTATGCTAAAACTAACCGTATGCGGCAAATAAATGAGGGTATTTGAGTTTTTTCATGCCACCGCTAATCTGCCTGAAAATAACTAGAATTAGAATTAGACGGAGGGGGTAGGTGGCTAGACCGCTAGGGATCAGGAAGGAGCCCCATGCAATCCAATCCAATGCAATCATGTTTTCCCAGTTCAGTCCATGCGGAATTATTGAGGCAGGGCAAAGTAGTGCATGGCTGCACGCACGCATGGTTCCATTCATCTATCTTAAAACAAAAACTAATTTAATTTGATACTAGCTACCATATGTACCAGCCACAATAATCATGCTACTAGCTAGTACCCACCCACCAGCCGCCTCATCATCCTACTCCTCTCCTACTAGCATACATACTGCTGATAATAATTCCCAATCCATCGATATCTCATCCCAATAATTACGTATGCTCTAGCATGTATTACAAAGATGATCGGTAGCCAATTGCTGGTTAGAGCCCATTAATTAGCTCTGATTAGCCTCTCGCTAGTGAAACCATGCATCCATGTGGTACAACAACAACAACAACATAACGAATTGAAAGGCAGGCTAGCTAGCGATGTACAGAGCGGAGCGCGGCTGATCAATATGCTAGCTGGGCTGTCAACTATCACCATTTAATCCACGATGTGGACGTCCTTAATTTTTGAAAAAGAATGATGTCTGCTACCCCTACCTGCTGCTCACTTACGAATTATTGTTAATTATATTAGTACTCCCTAGTCTTTCTTTTCAGAAGCTCGTTGACCGACAATGTTTAGCTAGCTAAATGAAGATGGCAGGCAAAACTCAGCTCCATGTTTAGCTGAATGTACTACCTGGTGTTTCAAGAAAAAAAGAATGTATGGTACTACCTGGTAGGCTGATACAGGGCTCCTCCAGTCAGTTGTCAGTAGCAGCAGCATCGATCTGTCTTGCTGGAGTGGAGTGGGCCAGTGGGCCTGCCGTCGTGCAGTACTCTTGGACCAGTAGTAAGGCCGGCATGGCCGGTGGAGGAGGAAGAAACAAACCATCTCTCTTCTCTTCATCTTCCGATCACAATACCTATGCCAAACGCACCCTGACAAGCAAGAGGGTGCAACACCTTAGCTAAACGATCTCCGTCTATCACAGTACCTATGAGCACTACGAGTACTAACATTTGTTTGTATTTTTTGCTTCTTCTCTTTTGATAAAAAAAAAATCCTTCTTTTGGACTTGGCACCAGTTGTCGGGACGACAGATATCTCCTTATCCCGGCCCACTAAACTAAAATCCGCCCGACGACTACAGTAGCAACGGGCCCAATCTAACACGACCAGCCCACACTTGGGCTGCCGTAGCCATAATCTCGTTTAGTTTATGATCCAGCAACTGCTAGCACACATCAAGAGAGATGCTAAGCTCATGCAATCTAAATTTCTATCTTAATATAAAGAAGAAAGATGCGCAGATCCAATCTTCTCCTTCGCCACCGCTTTCTTCTTTTCTGGCTCATCAATCAAGTGGACGACCAGATGGTACAAAGTGGGGAACCAAAGGTCCAAGAAAGAAGAGGGCCAGCCATCCGATCCTGCTAGCGCTACAAGTACTAGTACTTGCGCAAAGAGAAGAATCCAAAATTCTTTTAGATTTTGGAGCCAAAATGTTCAAACAGCCAGCAGGCCAGATCGAAGACTCGTCACGGGGGCAATTCCCTTCCCTTCCCTTCCCTTCCATTCGTCGTCTCCCCCGCCCTACGCCCCCTACCCCCACCCCAGAGAGAGAGAGAGAGAGAGGCCGAGGGAGCAGAGGAGAGCTCGCGGCTGGCCACTCCACTCCACTGCCGCCGTTGCTTCCCCTCCTCCGCGCTCAGCCCAAGCACCCCGCCCTCCGGTCCCTTCTCCTCGCCGGCCGGGTGCCTCCCGAACCCTAGAGAGCTCGCACGGCCCGCCCCGCCCCGCCCCGCCCAGCAGGCAGCCGCCTCGGATCTCGATTCCCCAATTCTCTCGATCCCGCGCGGAATTCAGCTGCCGCCACCTCGATCCAACCCGAATCTCAGGTACTTCCACCACCACTTGCCCCTGGATCTCACATTCCTCCCTCCCAACGCTGCTCCCCCTCCCGGACTCCTCACGCATTTCATTTCAATTTGCAGGCTCCCGACCTAGTGCCATGGCAGCCGGGGGAGGCAGCGCCGACGACATGCTGGGATTCAAGGAGGACGACGCCATGCGCTTCATCTTCGGCGAGGACATCATGGGAATGGAGGACCCTGGCGCCTTCGACAGATCCCTCATGGAGCTTCAGGTCTTCAAGGAGGTCTTCTGCGGGGCTGCCACCACCATCCATCTGCCCGCCGAGACGGACCTTGGATTCATCCACACCCACCACCCTCCTCATGATCCACAGCTCCAAATGCCTCACCCTCACCCAAATCTCCAGCTTCAGGACCACGCCCAGCCACATGGGGACGACTTGGATGCCGCCTTAATGCAGGGTTTCACGGCTCACTGGCAGCCCGGGGCAGCTAAGTGCGCAACTCATCTGGCCGGGCTCTACGATGACCAGCACCACTTCTTCGGTGCAGATGCTGCCACCAACATTTTGGATGTGCACGCGCAAGGGACACCTCAAGATGTTGGACCTGCAGCAGGAACGTGCAATGCACTCGTCGGTTTGGCTGGCAGCAGCAGCACTAGCGCGGTTGATGACCCCATGCCTTCCTACATGGAAGCACTAGCTGAGATTTCCGAGTTCCAAAGTGCCACTACTCTTCTTTCTGATCCCTTCTTGCATCAGTGGCTCCAGGGTCAGCAGCAATACCCTACCGACGCGTGCTTCACCTACGATCAAGGGCAGGTGGATGACACTACCTATCCCCTATGTACAGGTATAAAGGAATTATCTGACAGAGGGGGAGCACAACAACATCCATTCTATAGAGAAGAAGCTCATGGTACTCCAACACTACCTCAGCAGTCCCAATTTTGGTTCAGCCCTGCTCAGTTCGCTGAACTTGAGGCCATTTGCCGGAACGGAACGCCTGATGCGAATATTAGTTCCCTGGATGAAATTGATGCTCGTGGATGCAGCAGCGGACACTCTGGCTCCGCAGCTGCTGTTTCCAAGAAGTCTTTCGGCAGGGATATTCCTGATCAGCTGGAAGCACACGCGCATCGCCTTTTCAAGGATGCTGGGTGGACCATTAAGCCACGGAAAAGGAATGACAGGGCTAAGATGGCATCCTATTTCACAGCTCCAAACAGGGAAGCGGTTCATACCTCGCTAACTCAGGCTTGGAAGTTTTGTGGCAACAAGTTATATGAAGCTTCCGCAGATTCAGAAAGGGGAAGGTATCCAAAGGAGTGGTCGGATGTTGATGCATTTTGGAAGGACCTCACGGATGCAATGGCCTATGTTGATAGGATGCTTGCAAAACAGCAAAATGCACTCACGCTTCTTCAGCGCTGGCAGATTTTGGACCCTTTTGTAGCTGTTGTCTTCATCAGTAGGAAAATCACTGCTCTGCAGCAACACAAAACTCTTAGAGCTGTCAACAGTTCAACCTTTGTACTTGATGGCAGCACAGATATGTCATCAGGAAGTAAGACCATGCACAAAGCCAGTGATTTGTTGGCAAGCCGAATGATTCAGTCTACTCCACTGATCACAGACTCTGATTGCAGCACACTTGCAACTGAGAGCTACAACGGGCACCAGTCTTTACAGAGCTGTCATGACGTGGAAGACAGCAACAATAGGGATATGAATCCAAAGCTCTGCTGCAACGGGAGTCTGAATTACGATGCAAGTGACCAAACAAAACATCACATTTACACAGGTGATGATGGAAGGCAAACCTGTGCTCAAGCAAAGGCTGTTAATAGCTCTGTAAACAAGGCAAAGAAGAAATCTAAAAGGATGTTTGATACTGACGCAGCTGGACTGGATGGGTTGTGTTCTCAAAGCGTAATGCAACCTACTATGGAAAATGTGTTTGACCATGGGAGTAATGTAGCAACCATGGGCATGCCCGGTGTAGTAATCATCAGTGCCTCTGTGGAACATGGTATGTGTTCAGGCGTTGACACACTTCATATGAAAGCTGAGTCTAAATCAGAAAAGCTAGATAAAGATGACCAAAGCAATAATTGTGACATGTTCCTGTCTTCAGAGAGCAAGCAACTGAACACGATGCAGAGTGTAAGGACTGAGGAACTTAGTGATTGCAATACATTCTCAGATACCCACTCTACTGTAAGGGAGTCACAGTCAGATGCCACAGCATCCTGCCCTGATGACAAGGACCATGAAAAGATAATCTCACCCCCTGGACAATTTTCTGAGGATCCACAGGATGGTCCAACAGGCAATACTGTTCCTGTCCAATTATCCCATGAATGCAGTGCTACTGTTCTGAAAACTGATCCAACTCGTGACTCACAAACCAGCAAGACAGCCACTGCTAGAATGAAACCTAAAATTTGGGAGAAGTACATGAAGAAAAGACCTCGTGAATTGAGGATCAACGATGAGGACCTTTTGATCGCAGCTATTGTGAAAAACAAGGATCTTGTCTCCTGCCATAAATTTGCTGCAGGCTTTGCAGGTGCAAAGAAGTTCAAGAAGCTTAAGAGCCACAAGAAATGTAACAAACTACTTTTTAAAACTGGAAAGGCTGGCTCAAACCTATTGGGTGGGAAGAGAGTATGTTTGGCCAGGAAAACTGTCATCTGCTGGTTGATTGCCACTGGCTTTCTGACTGTAAAGGATGTGATACAGTACCGGGATCCTAAGAGGAATAAAGTTGTAAAGGATGGTCTGGTTACCTGGGAAGGCATTGTTTGCAATTGTTGCAAAAAAACCTTATCTGTATCAGACTTCATGGCTCATGCTGGTTGTAGCAACCCAAAGTCCTCGTTAGGCCTCTTTCTAGAGTCTGGCAAGTCATACACTTTGTGCCAGGTTGAGGCTTGGTCTGCTGAATTTATGAGCAGGAGAAACAATGCATGTGGTAGAAAAGTTGAGGCAATAGATGAAAATGATGATACATGTGGTTTCTGTGGAGATGGTGGTGAATTACTTTGCTGTGACAATTGCCCATCAACATATCATCAAGCTTGCTTGTCTTCTAAGGTATTTAGCTTCCCATGGTGCCATTATGTGTACATTGATTAAAGATATATTTCATTTAGGTGTCCCTTAATGTTGCAATATGTTGTTCCAGAAAATCTGTATGTGATGACTCCTTATTTTTGCTTCTTCCTTTACAAATGCAGGAGCTTCCAGAAGGTAGTTGGTACTGCCACAATTGCACCTGCCAGATTTGTGGGAGGCCAGTTACTGAGAAGGAGGTTTCGACATTCTCGGCTATTTTCAAATGTTTACAATGTGGAGATGCATGTAAAACTTCATCACCCTCACTTTTGTCTTGTCATTAACATCATTTCCTCTGCAGTGCTATTGCCTTATATAGTGCTTAATGCTGCAGTAGCTGAGAGTTGGTTGGATAGTTTTTATGTTTAAATTTGCTGCCTAACATCAATAATCATTATTGTGTTTATGAAACAATTTTCATTAGATGGCGTTGACTAAATTAGGCCCCAGTTGGTAAATACCTAGATCCTTCCAGAAGTTTATGTTTCAGCTCTCAAAGAGGCTGCTTCAGAGAGGCTCCAATCTCTCATTATAAAAGAGCTTATGCTTCAAATAAGAGACCTTGTAGTTGCGCTCTATTGAATTGTAACTAAGCTTCTAGCTGCTCTGAGCTAAAGCGGAAACCCCTCACAAGGCCCAACCGCCCAAGAAGAAAAGCCATCGAGTGATTTCATACCTTATTTAACTTACTTAGTCAATCTTCAGCTCTTCATTGCGCATTGCAGATAAATTCTTCCAATGCTTATTGGTAACTTCAATTTGACATACTTTTGTTTTCATTGGCAGACCATGACACTTGCATTGAACAAGAGAAGGTACCTTTTGAGGGTCAAATATCTGACACATGGTTTTGTGGAAAATATTGTAAAGAGGTAATGTTTATTCGACTTTCTTTGTCGAGATGATGTTAAAAAATTGTGAGATGCTTTAGTCAATATAGTTCTGTGACCCTCTTTTTTTTTTCTGTCATGGACATAATGTATTCATGTGTTTTGTTATGTGTTGTATTTGGGCTTTAGCCCTGCTGCTTGTCTGGCTCATGTAGCCCACTTGGCAATAGGCATTGGATGCCTATACGGCAACACACCCTATCTGCCAGGGACGGCGTCACCTGCACTCCACATGCTTGACGCATTGCCGCGATTGTCATGCGATCACGCCATGCCCAAGCCTTGATCATATTTCTATAAAACTTGCGGTTTGGATTGCATTGGCTTGGTCCATATACTTGTTACTGATATGACGTTATTATTATTTGCGTGATAATATCGCGTTCATGTTTGCATGCTTAGGATGTTGTATTAGCACCAAGGACTGACCGGCACTCGTGCATTGTTGTCTGATTCACAAGAATCAAACCGACCCAGATTAAATTTTTGTTAGCCTCTTGGATCGCTTATTTTCCCAATCCTCAAAGTCGGATGTCAATTTTTATGTCGATCTTGTATAGAAGTAATCAGCACCCCGTGGAACACTATACGTATTCATATTATTTACCACCACTGTTTGCACACGTAACATACTCTGGGTCCTGGTCCAAATATTTTTGCTTCATACTCTTCATTCTCTTTCCTATTAATGTGTTTTTTTTGTCCTTGCTGTTAACAGATATTCATAGGATTACGCAGTCATGTCGGAACAGATAATATTCTTGACAATGAGCTTTCATGGTCCATATTGAGATGCAACAGTGATGGGCAGAAGCTTCATTCTGTTCAGAGGATTGCCTATTTGGCAGAATGTAATACGAAATTGGCAGTGGCTCTTACTCTATTGGAGGAATGTTTCATTCGTATGGTGGATCCTAGAACTGGCGTGGACATGATACCTCATGTCTTATACAACAAGGGGTAAGTTTCCTTATCCTTGTAGTTTTATTTCACCCAACATTTCATTACATTTTCTTTTCCAGTTTATAGGTTCCCTTTCTTGAGCGATATGCAGAAGTATGAAGTAGGACATCATGCCTTAACGATGTGTACATATATAGTTAGCATGAATGCTGATACTATGGGGATTGATCTCTTCATGTTTTACTGGAACATTGAACTGACAAAATTGTTGGCATGCTAAAGTACGTAAGATAATATTTGGGGTTTTCAGTTAATCAGCTGAATGCTTAGCTAGTTAATAGGATTTTTCTTCTCAAATGTACATAAATTGATATGGGGTTGATTTTCGATATTACAGAGAAAATCTGAATCTCTGTAGATGATTTTACTGAGCAATTTCGAAGGGCACTGACATTGAAGTATTTAACCCTTCTTATCAGATCAAACTTTGCTCGTGTGGATTATCAAGGATTCTATACGGTAATCCTGGAGAAAGGTGATGAAATTTTATGTGTGGCTTCTATCAGGTATTTTTTTTTTGTTAATCAGGACTTCTTTTTTCTTGCATACACAGGAGAGCTGCACATCTTTGTATCAAGGAGAGAATTAGTCTGTTTCAAATACGTGTCAGGCACCAAGCACACATGCTATAACTAATGTCTTTTTTTATCAGTTTGTAATCAGGTCTTTGTTAGACATTGGACATACTTTTCAATCTGAAGTATTCTTTTACTGGATTTATGCTTGTTATCTTTACCCACTTGAATGTCATTAACTGTTTTTGTGGCTTTATCAGTTTGATAGTCTTTTATAACTTATAAATTGCTTATTTTCAGCTTATGAAAGTAATATGATGGGGAATAACCATAAACAGCAGTAATATAGAATGGCAGTTTGTTTCTTCCTTTTTCGTTGAGAATATACTAAAGTAGTCTTTATTTCTTTCTCATGCAGAGTTCATGGAACTAAAGCTGCTGAGCTTCCTTTCGTTGCTACTTCTGTAGACTATCGACGCCAAGGGATGTGCCGTATACTAATGAACATCATTGAAAAGGTACAGTGGAATAGGAAAACAGACAAAATTGTACAACTGTAATGATAATGATACAAGATATTTTCATGACCGTGTACCATGATACATATTATAGTAAAGTCGAGAAGTTTCTTACCGAGTCAATTTATTTTTTATGTTATTGGTAATAACTTTTGTCTACATATAACCATGTGATTTCCTCCCTTTCCTCTAATGCAGATGCTGAGATCATTTAATGTTAAGATGTTGGTCCTTTCTGCCATCCCAGAGTTGGTTAGCACATGGGTGTCAGGATTTGGCTTCAAACCTATTGAAGATGCTGAAAGGAAACAGCTCCATAATGTAAATTTAATGTTGTTTCCTGGAACATCCTTACTAACAAAGAGATTGGATGGATTTATTATGACTACAAAACCAGGTCGATTATCTGCCTGCTTTCCAGCCACATTTGTTCCTTCTGGTTTATGAATTTGGACAATTTTGTATCATTTACTCCTTCCATTTGTTTGTGTGTCTATAGTACTCAATATTTTGAAACTACACAGGTGAGGAAAAGGATTTACATGAAGATTATGGATTGCCTAATGGGAAATCAAGAGAGCATTTTGAACTCCATGACATTGACTTGTCCGGGAAAGAGTTTAAAGCTGAGGTTTCAGTGGGTGATCCATTCAGAACACTGAAACATGATTGTGGTTCAGCAGCATGGTTTCAGTCTACTAAGGTTTGATCCATCAACTCTATGAGACTTTATGTTTTTTTATCTCACTTAAAAGAAAGGGCAAATGTTTCGTATCAGATATTATGGTCCGGTTTATCTGTATACATTTGTGAGCTTTGCCCTTTCAGTTGTACTTCTTTACTGGTAATGTCTGTGAGGTTTGGACACGCATAAAGCCCATCTGTAGTTTTACCTATCTATGGGTCAAATCTTACTACTTTTTAAGCTGGACACCTTCTGTTCTTGTATCTCCTCAAGTTTAGCTAAAGATTTGTATATTGTAAGGATAACTTATTCCTGTATTATGTTCTGCAGTTAGCTGTTGGGGAAGTGTGATATTCTTACGTACTAAATATCTGGGCACATGCGCTCCATAGATACTGGCCGCTTTGTGTTGGCCAATTGTACCTTTCCAGATCACAGCTCAGCTTAATGGTGTATACCAGCATCTCTGTCAAGGTATTTGCAAATCTTTGACAATATTGTGTTGCAACATAGTTGGCACTTTTGGTACTTGTAGGAGTTTGTCTGCGGTGTTTTCTTTTCTCTTAAGCTTTGGTAGTATGTGTGGATTGCAATCAAACTCTTTTTCCTTGCTACTTATTTCCTTGGGTTTAACTTTTAAGCACTGGTTTTGTGTGGACTTGAGTCATAATGGCTGTTAGATCACATCAAGCGCTACCTCCATAATATTCTTAGAATCTTCCCAGCTCTAAGCATGACAACATCTAATGAATGGCTTTGCACTACATATGTATGTACCACCTCAATTATATGAAACCCTTTTACTCTGCATCAGGGCTATACCTTAAATCAGTTCGTTTGTTACATGTGACCTAGGTTATCAAAACATCATTCAACAATATGACCATAGCTAAGCTGTTCGCCTTTTCTTTTCCTTTTTTGTAAAAATAATAAAGTTATATAATTCAATGTCTCCTGGGAGCCATCTGACGGCCACTCATTAACCAAGGAACAAGTCAAACATTTTTTGAAATGGTATATGTACCATCTTAAGGTAACACATCATTATTACAAAGTTCAAAGTGATGAAGCTCAAACCAATTGACACACTAGCCTGTCAAATGCCAGATTGACAGCATGATAATAGAAACTCACCAGCTCAAATCTGTAGAGGTTTTATTTATGATGTTCTCAACTTTATTTTGTCCAAGCATTCTTAACATTGATCTAAATACCAGTAATTTTATTGTATAATGTAAGATAACAAGCTAACTACAGATCCTTTTTCTCAGTAAGTTTTCATCAGACTGTTGGGAAATGGATCAAATGAGCCACACACATCAAAGATTTTGGATTGAATTGCATAGAAGATGGTAAAGCGGAAGCCCTGTCCTGAGATATGGTGATTGGATGTGGCCACTCTGATTCTCAAACATGGTAGACATCACAAGGGTACCGCCGGAACACGGTAGATCTGTTGATTCGAGGGATATCGATGGTAGCATGCAGCAAACCATCCAAGCTGTTGGAGGCACGCGAAAGTGGGTACAGCATGGGCCAACCTGCCAGATTGGACTCTGTGCACGGCAATTTAAATGGGTTAACTACAGAGAAAGTAAACACTGACGCAATTCCATCATGATCCAGGGACTGATGGGATGATATAAAGTAAGCCCCCTCACCACTACATATGTTACTCAAGGTTTTATCGTATCCCCTCTTCCCCTGCCTTCTCTTGTGAGTATTGTGGTGTGGGAGTCTATTGTTTGATATTTATTAG
This sequence comes from Panicum hallii, assembly GCF_002211085.1. Taxonomy (NCBI): domain Eukaryota; kingdom Viridiplantae; phylum Streptophyta; class Magnoliopsida; order Poales; family Poaceae; genus Panicum; species Panicum hallii. The sequence goes on along the minus strand of NC_038048.1, from coordinate 47,888,991 downwards.
TTTGAGGCCACAAGAGTCCTGAATGGCATTGCACTTGTAGGCAGTTCATAGTCATGGGCGTTAAGTTGATAAATTGATGCTGCAATCCTTGCTGCTACAGGATGATTGTTCAGAATGGACCTGAAATCACGAAGTTTTAACGTTCTTTGTAATTTGCTAAGACTGCACCTTGCGACCTTGGATGTTTGGCCTGCGTGCTCAAATAGGAATATCTGTACCTGGCTTTGGCTTGGCTTAGCAATTAGCATCAATTCTACCTTTTAATTATTTATTCCGGAAGAGAGTTGACCTGCCTGTCTCCACTCTGTACCAGGAACAGGACTACTGGAGTGATGGTGCTTCAGGTGGCACAGGAACAGGCCGCCGTGTGGGTGGTGGTGATTCAGCAGCAGCAGCAGCTAGATTCAGGCTTTACTGTGTGCTACTATACTTGTGTAAGATGGAATTGATCCAGATTCAAAATAGAAAGTCAGGTTCCGGTGGGAAAATTGCTTGCTGTGTTGGAATCACATACACCACAAGGGATGATTGAGCTTTGAGATGCATGGATCAATTTTCTTCTGTTGCATCTACCATCTCTCTAAAATGTTTATGAGGCATCACGGTAGCCAATCATCTTGTTGACTGACTGACAGAACAAGAACAAAAATAAATAAACAAGTTTCTTTGACGTTATGCTGCCGCTGTAAGAGGAATAAAAATCGATCAAACACAAGCACTGTACGATGATGGTGGTGGCGAGATTAAAGGAAACGGGAAGGCGTACGCAAACATATGCATATGCAATAATAATAACAATAAGTTCCGCAGCCAAATTACACAACTTCTAGGGTGGTTGGTTCCGCAGGCAGGGCATCACAGGAGGAAATAAACATACAGGGAATGGAATGGGTACATTAAAGGCCCGTGGAGGGCGGTTGCGGCTGCTGCTGGTCGTCGTCGCCGTCGGCCTGCTGCGCCTGGAGCGGCGGGAGGAGCTGCGACTTGCGGCGGGTGTCGCGGGGCGGTAGCGGGACGGCGATGAAGTGCTTGGTCTTGGAGATGGGGCGGGAGCTGCGGAGCTCGACGACGTCGCCGACCTTGAACTGGTTGTCGGGGTCGTGCGCCTGGTACTTCTTCTTGATGCGCTCCCGGCGCTTGTACTTGGGGTGCGGCGCCAGGCGCACCACCTCCACGCCCACCGTCTTGTCCGCCTTGGTCGTCACCACCCGCCCCGTCAGCTGCTTCGCCGCCTCGATCCGGAGGCGACAGCCATTCCCCGGCTGCTGCAGCTGCGGTGAGACCCGCAGCGCCGGGGACACCAAGGGGGAGCTCAGCAGCATTCTACTAGCTCCTTTCTCAATCGCCGGGAGGGGAGGAAGGGGGAGGGGGAGAGGGAGGTGGAGAGGGATAAGGCAGGCAGGCTTTTATCTGCCTGCTTCTTTGGCTGACACCCTCCTCCCTCTCTCTGACCGGTGGGGCCCCAGAGGAGCACGTTCTATCGCCCCTTCTCTCCCATTCTCTCAAATGTCACATCAGCTAAGCAAGCGAGCGAGCGCCCTCGGAGGGTTCATCCTCACATGAAAGAACCATCCTCTGAAACTGAAATAGACTTTTCTCCTTTTAACAACAGATGCATACATTAGCGACTTCACCTGTTCACCGAAACAGTTGACCAGTATTATCCAATGTGCAGAAGCCAATAGTTATAAATTACTTAGAAAATCTTGAAGCTATCTATCTCAATTTTTTTAAACAACTTTAAATTTGTTTTTGTTAAAGAAGTTCAAAACTTTTTTGTAATTTATTTGTACATTTCCGCCTTTTTTATGTTATATATAAAAAATAGGTAGGGGGCTCCCTGCTGATTCCCTAAAAAAATGTAAAGTAATTTCATAAATTCTTTTATCCCACTATAGGAATATTAGATATTTTTTCATAATTCTTTTTTGTACCCTAGCCTATTTTGGTGAAGTTTAATTTTAAGACCTTAAATGCTACACATGTGTTTTTATGCAAAATGAGTTTCTCTCCATTTGTTATATCCCTATAAATAATTTCATGATTTTCTGAAGTGATTTTATAGTCGTTTTAGTCTTAAAAAAGAGAGGAGAGAGTCCACACGTTACTGTTCATATGAGTTAACTGACAAAGTGGACGGAAGTATCAAATAGTGAGTGAAAGTTGAAGTGTCAAATAGGAAAATTTTCAGCATCAAAAATGAAATTCTCAACTTCGCCAGTGTCAAATAGAAATTTTTTCTCAAACTATCTTAAAGAGGATTTGAACATTCAGCACAGAGACAAACAAAGGAACACACGGAAAGTTAGCTAGAATTGTATTTCTGAATAATGAACATTGTTGATACATATCATAGCTAACCAGCATTTGCCTCTGTACTAAAATCAATCTACAACTTCCCATGACAATTTTCACCTAAGCAACAGTAAGCAATCAAATCTAAAATTTACAATCCAACCAATTCCAACTATACCTTGAACAATGACATATCAAGCCCTTAAACTGTAGTTTCCATGTTCTTTAGTTGAAATTAAAATACCACAAATTGATATGTTGTGCTTGTCATGGTCCCTCTAACCATCCACTAAATCTGGAATGTTGATCTTGTGTTCAAGGTGAAAAACCAATGAGAAGGAATGGACACTATTCCTAGCTTACACAGTTTAACAACAATGACAAGGACATTCTAAAACGGCAGTGTTCGCATCTCTAAATTTGAGAATTGACATCAATGGCCTCCGTAAATGGCAGTTAAAAGGAAGTCATATGCTCATATGTACCAGGGTGTGTTCGTTTCCTACCCTCTAAATTTTAGACCCATCACATCAAAGAGAATCTTTTCATTTATAAGTATTAAATAAAGTCTAATTACAAATTTTTTTGCACAGATGGGTGCTAATTCGCGAGACAAATTTAATGAGCCTAATTAGTCCATAATTTGCTACAATGATGCTACGGTAATCATCCGCTAATCATGGACTAATATACCTCATTAGATTCGTCTCGCGAATTAGCCCTGGGGTTCTGCAATTAGTTTTGTAATTAGACTTTATTTAATACTTCTAAATGACAAGATTCTTTTTGATGTGACCCCTCTAAACTTTAGGCCCAAGAAACAAACACACCCCAGTCAAATGGTCCAATAATCTGTAAAGCTTCCTTTCCCATCAGAACCTTGCACCATTATTAAGAACCCGAGCTCCAAGGATCATTGATATTCAGAGTTAATTTAAAGGTTCCGTTGGCACCCTTTCACCCCCTCCCTTCTCTGTCATCCCCTCTCCGGCTCTCCCCACTCCTCCGGAGCAAAACGGCCACCCCTGGGGCGTGGCCGCCAAGGCCACCAACCTCCCCAGCATCTCACTTCCGTAGTACATCCGAGCCACGTTCTCCGCTTCCTACTTTTTCTCTCCAACAACAAGACAAAAGTCCAAAACCCTCTGAACCCGAAGGACGCATCCCCTCTCCCCTTCTTTTAGCAAAAAGCCACTTCAAAACCCTCTTGCTTGTCCATCATTCGCAGCCGGAGAGGAGACAGGGATTCTTTCCCCTTCCAGGCACCACCGGAGCAGCTACGTTGCTCCAACTTCCGGAGGTCCCATCCTTGTCTACACCGCGCGCCATCAAATTCTGTCCGCCGGTGATCACCCGACTGGCCGCAGGTACAAAAAATGAAGTCTTTACCTCATCTTGCGCGGGTTTCATGAGCAACGTCTACTCTTTGCGCAGATGGAGGAGGAGGAGGAGCTCACCCAGGTCCGGCTGCCGTGAAGTCTCCGCCCCGGGGCTCAGTCTCTATCGCAGATTCTTCCTAGGTACCTCTCCCTCTCCAGGAGTCGTTTCTGCTGTACTGCTTATCTGCGTCATCACGGTTTTCAAATGCACCTTGTTCCTCTGCAGATCCGACGTCCCCTCTCCCGGCCGCAAAGGAGTCGCCTTTGGCCGCAGCTGTGCAAGAATGTCGCCCCGGCGCCCGAAGCTCCTCCTACTGCGTCGGATCTCGTCGCGTCAGGTAACGGCCCATGGCCCATCCATTCCTCCTACTGCACGCACCGGCCGGCCCGGTAGTGTGATGATGCACTATTTTTTTTCAAACGTTAAAATTTCTATTTAGATCACAGACAGAGTACAGACTAGAAAACCTGTCGCGCCGTCTTGGAGGTAGCCAGCCAGGCAATTGTTATAACTCAACTTGTAAAAGTACACGTTTTCCTGAAATTTGATAAGTTGCCTTACTTTCCCAATAGACTTAGCATGGCTAGCTCCTGGTAAATAAGATTAATGAAATATTTCATTCCAAAACTTTGTTACATAGTCCAAATAATGTACAACGCAGTGCAACCTTCTATTTTTGGTAGAACAATCCCAGGGATAAGGTACTAAACTCTAGTTAGGTCATCCCTCATGGTTGCTGCCATAAAAAAGGTGTTTTTGTCAGTTGAATGGTAAGGATATGTTTAAACATCCAGTAAATGGCAAGGATCTTTCAACAATTTGCAACTACGATTGACCAGATCATGCATATCCTACTTGATCTAATAACAGTGTCTAATTTTTTAGTTGAACCTTCACCACTTGTAGCATATGTCCATCCACTATATATATGCCCAGCTGCCCACCTATATCCATGCATTCAAGAGGAGTGCAGAATTTAGATTATAATACTTGGAATACTTATAGAGGGGTTGAGCTCGAGTGGCTCCTTGCGCCCCCCTCTCACGCCGGCAGCCCAGCCTTCCTTTTGAAAAAAAATGAAAAGAAAAAGAATACTTGGAAAACTTTTATCAGTACAGGGAACATGCACTTAGTCAATGTTTTTCTTACGAAAAACAGAAACATACAGAATATCACTCTCCTACAACTCTTATCATACAAAAGGATCAGTGATCCCACTACAGAACCAAGGTGAATGCTTAAACAAAACTAAATCTTAGTGACTTACAATGACTGTGATTTTTATTTTGTTATAAACTGGTTAGAAAACAAGATCACAGTTTGAAAAAAATGCAAGAACATATAGCTAAACTGGCAAAACTGTAAATCCAATATAGAACATTGTGCTCCCGAATTAAAATTTCTTCTTTTGTATGATCTATGATGTGGGGAGGGGATTGCTGCACAAAAGAGAGCTGATGTTCTATTTCACTAAGTTGCTGGTTCAAGGGTTTTTTCTTTTTCACCCATTTTTTGAGAGAGGTAGTTAAATCCTTAGTGCGTTGATGAAATGGCTTACCATCAGCTTCTGTCCATGCTTGGATTGCCACTTCATGAAAGTCTTTTTCGCTCAGCCACCAGTTCTGAAATTTGAACTTAATTCCTCTTTGGCTTGGAGTAGCTAGGATTTGGAATCACCAAAATGGGGGTATGATCGCTGTACAACATTGGCAAGTGATGATGTACGATCTGATGTAGCGGATTGCTGGCGCTGGGGAATGGGGGGAATTTGAATAGCAGTCTTCTCTGGGATAACAAATGGTAAAGGATCACCCTTTCCTTTAAAAGACAACCCCAGCGAGGGCTGTGTGCTTGCATCTTCTTCATTGGAAATATTGCCGATTTTTGGTGCTGCCGCTACTTTGACATTTGGTTTGATTGGTGAAATGAACCCAACCATTGTGCAGCTTTCTGCTTTCAGGGCATGTTTGCATTCATCATCGATCGACGATGTGGGCTGGGTTTCATTCATCATCATCTTTCCTAGGCTGCTAGCTGCATTTTATTGCTATCAACAGTCCTACATTCATGATTATGAAATGATTCTAAAAAAGCTTGCTAATATGTCATCTAATTTTGGTACAGGTGCGAGGCGCTGCTTGCTGCTGTGGCATGGAGGCTAGCACTACCGTACCCTCAGTTGCTTAACTTGTTTGCACCAAGGCGGACCCGCTTGGAGGTAAGCAGCCACAAACTTATTTGTACCAAGATGGCGGCAGTGTCATAAGATGTTTGCACCAAGGCAGACCCTCGGTTGCGGAACTTGTTTTGTTTGCATTAAGGCAGACACGCTGCTGCTCATTATGAGACTCAGCCAAAAAAAAAAAAGCTGATCATTGTCTTCTAAATGCTGCTAATTTTTCTACACATGGTGTCTCATTGTGCAGGACGTCCCTAGGCTAGATTTCAATGTCAGCAACGCTGCTGCTGATTTGGCCACCTCCCAGGAGGCGCGGCTTCGTCGTGCCAGGGCCATGGCCCCGGTGCTGCTCGGTGATCGGCTTATACCAGTTCTCCCCCTTGCAAACCCGTTCACTATTCCTGCGACCGGTTCATCCTGCATCAGCCATCACGGCATCGTGCTGCATATTGCAATATCACGCGCAAGGTGTTGCTTTTCTTCCGTGATACTGATCTGTACTTCGCCGGCTTTCGTCGCGCAGTGGTGACTGTGTTGCCTGACGGGTCCCTACAAGAGGATTGGGGTAACTGCTTCATATTTAACGATATAGTCAAACAGGTTCCAAGCTTCATGAATGCGGTTAAGATGGGAATTGGATCAGCTCACCCGAGCATAAGGTAAGACAACTTGATCTTTGCCCGCAGCGTTCTTTATTGTAGTAGACTGACTTACCTGTGTCAAATTCAGTAATCTCCCAGGTCCCGATGCTATGGAGGACATCTTCTACACGTTGGCAGGATTTGAAGATCCAGTCTATATCCACCAGACAACCGAAAACAACGTGACAACAAGAGAGGTGAGAGGACTGACTGAGGCTTTGAAACACGAGCTGGAGCTGGCGGTCAGCAGCATTATCTTAATTTTCTGTGAGGCCCTAAGATTGAGATCCCTTTACAATGCTGACCACGCCGCCCTTCAGGGGCCCGACTACGTAACCCCTCTTCCTAGTAGGCTATGGATTCTGCTCCACTCATGGGGGAAATTGTCCGAGCACGTGCTGAGGATGAGGAAGCGGAGAACGATGACACTGGACAGTGCCCTACCACAGAAGCCCGAGTTCTTGGCCCACGACTTCCCAACCATGACCCTGGATGATTTGATTGGGCCAGCTGGGGAGCTTCTGTTGTGCAAGCTTGACGTGTATGAAATCATCAAACCAGATCATTTGGAGAGGCGCTCTAAGGAGCGAGGTGCAAGGACCAACTTGACTGAACCTAATTTGTAGAGCCAGCTGCACCAGGAGGAATGGGGCGAGGAGGAGGAAGGGGAGGAGGCAGAGGAGGAAGGGGACCGGGACTGGAGCAAGGAGCAGCAGGAGGAGGAAGGGGAGGAGGCAGAGGTGGAGGAAGGGGGCCGGCACTGGAGCAAGCAGCAGCACCAGGAGGAAGGGGACCGGGACTGCAGCAAGCAGCAGGAGGAGGAAGGGGAGGAGGCAGAGGAGGAGGAAGGGGAAGAGGCAGAGGAGGATGAATGTGCATCTATTTGTGTTTTAGTTTAATTCTGAGTAGAGACGTCTGCTTCTGCTTCTTAACCTCTCCTGTTTTTTTTTTGTTTTTTTTGTAAGAACTTGCATTCAAGAAAGATTATGGAGAAAACTTTTCAATTTGTCGGTGTTATTACATTGAGCATAGCTGTTTAGCTTTCTTGAGGAGTGCTACTCACAGACTGCGCCGTCGACGACGCCGAGCCAGCGGTGCTAGCGCGAGGCTGCACCTCACGCGCTCCAACACGTCCTCGCCGACCAAGGTCGAAGAAGATGAAGCCCAGCGCCAGCACCGCCACCAGCGTGCACACCGTCCAGCAAGCGAAGAGCTGCTGCGTTCTTGAAGAAGCGCTGCGACATCACCGGCATCGCCGACCTTGCGATGAAGTAGCCCGAGAAGAGGAAGAAGGACCCCATCACCCCCTGGATCGCCGCGTTCCCCACCACGAAGTCCGGCGCCGCCGCCGCGAAGCACACCACCACCGAGTTCGCCGTGTACAGGATCAGCCACACCACCAGCAGGAAGTAGCCGAACGCCGCCGCCGTGCGCCGCAGCCCCGCCAGCCAGTACACCGGCGCCGCGAACACCACGGCCAGCGCCAGCTGGAAGGGCAGGAACACCACCACGTTCGCCACCGCGTACGACGACACGCGGTACGCCCCAGACGACGTATCCTTCGCCAGGATCTCGCGCTCCTGCAGGAAGATGGGCAGCGCCTCCGTCGTGGACGACAGCAGGAAGGTGAGCAGGAAGGCGAAGAGGCCCACGCGCTCCGCCACCTTGTCCTCGCCGAGGTCGTAGAAGATGGAGCCCAGCGCTAGCCCAGCCACCAGCATGCACATGGTGCGGTGCGGCACGCGAAGAGCTGCCGCGTCCGCGCCACGTTCTTGAAGAAGCGCTGCGTCAGCACCGCCACCTCGCGCGCCCGCGAATTGGCGTACCGGCTGCTGCCGCCCGTGGCCGTGGGGACAGCCATGGTGGGAGTGTCCTCGTCGGCCACCTGCTTGCTGTGCAGCTGGAACAGCTGCTGCAGCGTGCACCGGGAGGACGCCGGCGCGGGCTGGGGAGGCGGCGCCTGCTGCAGACCGTCGGCGCTGATGAGGCGGTGGTGAGCGCGGAGCGCGTCGACCGAGTCGATGGAGAACTCGACGGCGTCGACGTGCGGGGGCAGGCGGAGGCCCGCGTCGGCGAGCAGGGAGCGTAGCTGATCGACGGTGCCGTGGTGGAGGACGGAGCCGGCGGCCAGGAGGAGGACGGAGTCGAACATCTTGACGATGCGCGCGCCCGGCTGGTGGATGCTGAGCAGCACGGTGCGGCCTCGCGTCTCGGCCATGGCGCGGAGCGCGCCGACGATCTGGAGCGCGGAGGCGCTGTCGAGGCCTGAGGTGGGCTCGTCGAGGATGAGCACCGCAGGGTCGTGGACGCCCTCTACGCCGATGGAGACGCGCCTCCGCTCTCCGCCGGAGAGGTCCTTGATCCTTGTGGCGGCGACGCGGCGCAGGGTGAGGTCGTCGAGGAGGGCTTCGCAGCGGTGAAGTAGCCGGAGACGCGGCGGAGGTCGCCGCTGGCGGGGAGGGGGAGAGGCGGCCGGCGAGGATCTCGAGAAGGGTGGACTTGCCGGCGCCGCTGGGGCCGACGATGGCGAGCAGCTCGCCGGGGCGAGCGCGGCAGGGGACGTTGCGGAGCACGTGGCGGACGCCGTTGATGAGGTGGCGGTGGTCTTGGGCGTCGTCTGTTGGAAATAATCATGACTTGAATTAGTTTTGAGTCTTGCATATAGGATAGATTTGTTCTAATCACGTCATGTATTAGACGTGTTTGCATTAGCTTGTGGCCGGAAGCGTGTTAAGTTCACGTTGTGGTCAGAGAAGTAGATCCTGTTTGGATACAAAGTAGTCAAATAAATACTACAGTTTTACAAAATATTTTGGTTTATAAAAGTGGGCGTTTGGATTGTGGTTTTAAAAATGGTAGTATTGTCAAAATCGCCGGAGTTTAAGAAACTTCACTCCAAACCTCTTTTTTCTAAATTATAAGACTATAGTTTTCTAAAACCCCAACATCAAACATACCCTTAGTCTGTTAGTTTGGCTAACGCGTAGGCCGCATGCATCTGTTAGTGGAGTTAGTCTTCAGGTTGTTAGCTGCATCAGCCATCAGCCATCAGCATAGGGTCGCGCGTCTCATGCGGATCGTGGAGTCACGACATGCAACAGTTAGCGGCTATGCATGTGGATCGTGCGGCGTGTGCGAGAGACTCGGACCACCAGGACGTTGCTCACCGCTGCCGCCCCCAGATTCGCAGCACCCGCCGCTTCCTGTGGCCGTGCTCGTGGTCGTGGGCAGCCTCCACCTCGCCATAGTCGCCCCTCAGCTCGTCGGGAGCAGCCTGGTCGTGGGCAGCCTCCACCTCGCCATGCATGTCCACCCCTCACCTCGCCATAACTGGAGGAGTGGCATTGGGGCAAAGCAGGGGATCGAGGAGGAGGGGATGAGGGAAGCATGGCGTTCCCTCTCTCTCTGCCCGGCTGCTCAGCTTGGGTGCGGCTCTGCCAGAGCAGGGGCCCGCGTGGGGACGCGGTGGTGCTCGAGGGATGGATGAGAGCTCGGATGAGAGATGGAGTTGGGATGGAGGGAGGTTAGGGATGACGGGTGGACCCCAGCTGTCATAGGAAATGGAGGTAGCAGGGACTAGTAGACTGGTTGGGGGGCAAAAGGGTCATTTCATATCATCCGGACACGCTGGACATTCAAGTTGTCATGCCACGTATGTAAAATTGGCACGTAAGAAGTACTCTATCTCCAATGGTAAAAATGTATGAATAATTCTAAAACTAGCATTTTTAAGGTAAAATACACGTTTTGGTTCCTTAACTTAACTTGTCCTGGTTCCTTAACTAAGGTTAAATTCATCCCTTAACTTTTAAAAAGACTAATTTAGTCCCTCAATTTTTATTTTGATCAAGTTCATCCTTATACTAATTTGATGCTCCATAATACCGTGAGACTAATGCAAAAAATCCTTTTTACCCTTGATTATTTCCTCTTCTTCACAATTTGCATGTTGAGCAGTGGTGCGGAAAGTTGATCAAATGTTATGCTGTTCTTATGTGATCTAGATTAAGGGATATTTGGTTCCTCTGGCCCGTCACATCGAATATTTGATGCTAATTAGAAGTATTAAATATAGATTAATGATAAAATAAATTCCATAACCCCTACGCTTATTCGCGAGACGAATCTAATAAACTTAATTAGTTCGTGATTAGATCATGTGATGCTACAGTAAACATGTGCTAATCATGAATTAATTAGACTGAATAGATTCGTCTCATGAATAAGCTCTAGGCTTATACAGTTAGTTTTATAATTAGCTTATATTTAGTCTTTCTATTTGGCATTGAAACATTTGATGTGATAGAGCTTAAAAGAAGCCCCAGAGAACCAAACACCCCCTAAATTAAATATGAAGGGCACTTATGAGAGACAACAAACCAGGAGACAGTGGATCTGTTGTGCCCTATTATTGATTAATTACAACGATACAACAGTGGAAATTGAGTAGGAGAAAGAGCTAAGGGTAAAAATTATTTTTCACATCGGTCTCATATTAGTAGGGAGAGCCACATCAGCATAAGGACAAATTTAACCTAAAAATAAAAGTTGTGGGACTGGATTAGTCAATCTAAAAGTTGAGGGACCAACTTGACCCTTGGAGCAAAGTTGGAGGACTAAGTTGGAGCAAATTAAATATCCCTCGTTTTTCTTGCGTCCACATATTTCAATGCATGCCAATTTTGCAGAAAGAACCCGCTCGGGTCGAGTTGCATAGGCTAAAAAGGCAGAGGCCCTAGGGAAGAACCAGATAGGCCGCTCGGGTCAAGTTGCAAAGGCTAAAAAGGCCGGCCCCCAGGGAACCAGACAGGCCTAGCCTCGGCCTGGTTTAGGTTGATTTATTTATTGGGGCTCCGGGACCGGGATCAGGTGCAGTCGTAGTAACGACTGCAACTTTAGCGGTCGTAAGCTCGCAGCACAGATGCCGTCAAAATGTGATGCAACGTCTCCGTGTAAAAGAGCACTGTTCGTCCTCTTCCTTTCTCCCGCACGATTCTCCTTTCTCCTGTGTGAACTTGATTGCGATCATGGAACTAGCATGATCGATCTTCGTGGAAAGGGGGCTCCATCTTAGGGCTAGCATGCAGATTTGGGGGAACTTGGTGTTGCAACCGTGAGCTCGATTCAGGCCATGTGAACTTAATTTTGCCTGTGCACGTACGATTTGGGCAGCACAACTTGCTTATCTTGGTTGTTAGGAAATCAGAGGGAGGGCACGTATTACATACCTCTCATTATATACTCCCTTCTTTCCAAATGGTACGTCGTTTTGGCAAATCTTTTGCTACGTATTAAGATATAATGTTTATCTAGATGTACAGCTAAAATTATATATCTAGATTTACCAAAACGAACTATAATTTAGAATGGAGGGAGCAGCTAGCTAGAGTTAGACTAACCCTAGCAGGCATTGTTACTCGCTTATCTGCAGACCTCTACTATCTTCTACAGTAGTTTGGAGGAGGCTGTGGCTGGTAAACGTTTGTTCAGGGAGTATATATGCATGATTGGATACACCAAGTAGATTAATAGATTGCTACTGCAACTTAAGTGGTAGCACCAACATCTGCCGTCCAAGAATGAACCAATGCTCCAGATTGATTGCTGGCCTACCCCTTCTTCCTTGCCCTCTCAAGACTCTTCTTCCTCCTCTATGCCACGGCGATTTGGCTCCAGGCTTCCTCATCTATCCACAGCACCAAAACTCCAAAAGTAAATCACGGCAGATAAAAACAGCAGGTGTGTTGTTCGATTGTTCCAGTACTGACCATGGCCAAGTTCCTTGGAGCTTCTGATGTCAATCAATCTGCCCATGGCCAAGAGCACGCTGCTGGGTGAGATGGTTGGGTGCATAACTCATGGCCTGTTCGTGTGGGCGTCGAGGACGCCGCCGAGCTTGGTGGCCGGCAAGTAGTGGCCGTCTTGTCTTGTTGCCACCGCAGGAGTAATAGCTCAGGGGAGGTGATCAGCGGCATGGCAAGCGCCATGAGGTAGCTATGGTGATAGAGTCGCCTTTGCAGCTTGTGCTTGGAACTCGGAGCGGGACTTGGGTTGAATGCAGTGGATGGAGGAGGAAGGAGAGTCCGGGGAGGGGAAAGAAGAAGCAGAGGTGGGCCAGCAGCAATCCGGAGCGTTGGTTGGTTCTCGACCGAATGATAGGCGTCGCTGGCCTGTCACTGCCGTAGTGTCATTATCCATGCCTTGATATATCGGTCAAACGATATATTTCTCTGGCAGCTTGACTCGCGAGAGCTCTGGCGTCCGGAGTGACCCCTAGCGAGGCCCTGCTAATCGTCACCACGCAATTCATTTCTTCCATAGCCCATTCTCAAATCTGCTAAGCAAGCGCTCGGTTCATCCTCAGATGAAAAAGAACCATCCTCTGAAACAGACTTTTCTTTTAACAAAAAAAATAAAAAGTGAACAGAGTTCATATTGCCAGACAGGAGATAACACATTATTCAGCTGCTGGCAACACAAGGTTATATGTGTGTGTAAATTCAGCATGGCAATATATACATGATAAAAAGTAAAATAAATCTAAACGATAAAGTAGAAGTACTACCTCCATTCCAAATTATACAACGTTTTGGCGATTTTGAGATACATCTAGATATACGCTATGTCTAGATACATAGTAAAAACTATGTATTTTAAAAGGCGAAAACAACCTATAATTTTGTAACGGAGGGGGTAATATATACATTAGCAACTTCACATGTTTACTCAAACAATTGACCAAGCAACAGTAATATCCAATGTGCAGAAGCCAACACCAAGAATGCCATGGCTTGCACCATCCTTCTTAAGCTTGAATACCTTCTTCTTGCCCACGACAATTTCTTCACCTCGGCCTGCCTTCACACAAACCTCCAACTTTCCATTAATCTCGACCGACGTGACACATCGCGAAAGCCTGATACTGCCATCACGAGCAACATGGACTCTATCATCCCCAGAATCAACTAGGATGACTTCTGCCTCACCTATGCTGGCTGTGCAGGCAGCAAATTGGGCACGGAAACCATCTGGCCATGACCCCGTCTTGACTCGCACGAATATAGTTGCCTCCACCGAATGAACGATATGGCCAATTTCAAAGCCCAACGTACTAAGCTTGCTTGCGTAATCATTTTTAATGAGTTCTGACTGAAGTGATGTAAAGTTGATGTGACGTACTGCTAGAAAGCTCAAACACTCATCCTCAGCTTGGGTAATGCCGATCAACCTCAAAGGTCACAGGATCCACCAATACAACAGCACGCGTAGGACCTGTCAGCTTCAAATACGGAACCTATATGCAGCACCATCAAATACATACTAGGGTGTGTTCGTTTCGCATCAGAGGGGTCTAAAATATACATTCATAAATTAGAGGTATAAACATTTTAGAGGTATATTAGAGGGGTGTTCGTTACGGCCTCTAAAACCACGGCACGGCCGGAGCGCCTAACGCGCGCACGCGGGGGGAGGAGCACGCGGGCGGGAGCAGGGGCGGCGGCGCGGCTTGTGGGGAGGAGCAGGGGGCGGGGCGGCGGCGCGCGGGGGAGGAGCAGGGGCGGCGGCGCGGGGGCGTGGGGGGAGAGAGGGGGCGGCGGCGGCGGCGGTGCGGGGGAGGAGCACGCGGGCGGCGGCGGCGGGGGAGGCGCCGCGGCGGGGGGGGGGGGGAGCAGGGGCGGCTGCGGGGCGGCGGGGGAGGGGCCGCGGGCGCAGGCGGGGGAGGAGCTCGCGGGCGGCGGCGGCGGGGGGAGGGAGGAGCTCGCGGGCGGCGGTGGCGGGGGAGGCGCCGCGGCGGGGGAGGGGCCGCGTCGGGGGGGGGGGGGGGAGGAGCAGGGGCGGCGGCGGGGGAGGCGCCGCGGCGGGAAGGGGCGGCGGCGGGGAGGGGCCGCGGGCGACAGGCGCGGCGGCGGGGATTAGAGGCTGTTAGAGGGGTCGTGGCCTATAAAATTTCTGGACCTCTAAATGTCCTATCAGAGCGGTTTTAGAGGGCCGTTCGGATCCCAGCCTCTAAAGTTTAGAGGTTTTGGACTTTAGAGGCTGGAAACGAACGGACGGGCGTGTTCGTTTCCTGCCCTCTAAATTTTAGACCCATCACATCAAAGAGAATCTTGTCATTTAGAAGTATTAAATAAAGTCTAATTATAAAACTTTTTGCACAGATGGGTGCTAATTCACGAGACAAATTTAATGAGCCTAATTAATCCATAATTTGCCACAGTGATGCTACAGTAATCATCCGCTAATCATGGACTAATATACCTCATTAGATTCGTCTCGCGAATTAGCACTGGGCTTCTGCAATTAGTTTTATAATTAGACTTTATTTAATACTTCTAAATGACAAGATTCTCTTTGATGTGACCCTCTAAACTTTAGACCCTAGAAAACGAACACACCCTAAGTAAACTTGAATCATGAGGTTACCAGCATAACAAACAATACACAACATTACAAAATCAATATTGCAAACACACACGAAGTGCACAACAGAAAAGACGCCATAAATTTATTAGTTTGACGATGATGCATTATTGACAAACAAAAAACAGCACATCTGTGCATAAATCATGCATGTACCCATTCATGAGGGGTTTTTTTTGCCTAGTGAACAAGGTTGAAACATTTTCAAGAGAACTCAGAATATATGTCAGCCACAATTAAATTTTAACTCAGACATATCATATTCGTTTCCAACAGATTGGAGGGAGGGGAGTAAGCCAGAGAGCATGTACAAGTTTGAAGGAAAACTTCCTAGCTAGAGGCCTCCCTATTAGGTAACACAACATGAATGTGCTCCATATGTTATGGAACTCCAAATGTGTCGAGAAAGTAATTAGTTCAATCTAATAAGAGTGCCGGCTTGATTAGTAAATAGTTATTTGCTTCTCTTATTATCAAACCCAGACATTTGACCAAATCTTAGGGTTTCGCAAATTGGTATAGTTGAAGCACAGTGTGTAAATTCTAAAGAAGAACTAAAAACTGATCACGATGTATAACTTGCTTTCCTCTTCATATCAAAAGCTGGTTCCTGGCGGAATTAAAGGATCAAGTAAGATAGTTTAGTGCAGAGGAACGGTAGCATGGTGATGAACTCTAAGCATGCTGGCTTGGTAATGAGTAATGACAACACTTAGGGCAGACAGGGAAGTTGGTGGAAACTATGATTTCTTCGTCAGGGAGCAAAGCAAGAAGCAACAATCAAGGCAGTGAATGACTGGTAAGAAATGATACAAACCTCTTGGTTAAGATCATATTGCGATTGTGATCAACTACATCGCGTACAGCAACCTTGCCAAACACATGGAGCGGCCACTGTAAATTCCCCCTTATCCTTGCAACTTTGATTGAAAATATCTGCAGTGTAGTGGTTGGCGTAGAAGACTGATACAAATCAGGCTTCTTGTACGTGAAACGCATGTTAGGGATCTTTGCTGCAAGTAGATTTGAAATTAAGTTAAGATGCAAGTAAATTTATACTCTACTGAGTTAAGAAGGAGCTCAGCAGGGACAATAATTAAAAATGGTATCTCAATTATCACTTTTGATCTATCAAGTTCTGATCCTAGCACATAGCACATATAATGGTTACGACTGGAACCTCTTCACAAACTTGAAACATATCTCATCAATGCCAAATTCAAAGGAGGCAAGAGATGCAGCCAAACATTCATATTTGTTGCTAAGCTGAAGAAACAGTGCCAGGATAGATGGATATAGATCGAGGTACCAAATCAGATACAGGTCCCTTCCATGGATCGGATCGGGGAGAATAAAAACTACTCACTCGTGTCTTCGAAGTTACCGAAGTAGTGGGAATATAGACTGATTCAGGTCTCCCTAAAACTGCTTGCTTGGGCGGCTTACAAGGAGTCGCCCCCTCTTCTTCTTCAAAGTCCACCTCTGCCACCTTGGTTTCCGCCTCCCTCTTCTCTCCCGCAGCAGCCGATCGATTCGATTCAACCACGTCGACCATCACCGATTGATTGGAATCGTCGCCGCACTGTTCTCTGAGTGTATGAAACTCTAGCTCGGGTGGTCGATGCGCGAGCAAACTTCACCTTTGCCTCCTAAAACACTCCCCCCCCCCCCCCACACACACACACCCGCCTAAAAAAAATACCAAAATAAAGGGGGTCAGGAACAGGCCCAAGGCCAACCCCTTTCCGTGCCCAACTCCGCCTGTTTCTCCGTGTCCAACTATTATACTTAATGTAAACCCCTAGAAACTACTAATTTCCATTTTTATATATGCTCCTGAGGATTTTGAATTTTCTAAATATATAATTTTTTACTATACATAGATATACTGTATGTCTAGATTCATAATTAAAATTATATGTCTACAAAATAAAAATTACATATAATTTAGAACAGAGAATAGAGGGGTAATAATTATTATCATATCCACAAGGCAACCTCCTCCCTCATATTTCAAATTATGAGTCAATTTTACTTTCTCTAATATATGATAAAACTATAACATATATCTAAATATATGGTAATTACTCTTAAAAAGTCAAAACAAACCACTAGTACAATTTAGAAACCACGAATATAATTTACCCTTAAATATATGCTAACTAGATCACGCAACATAATGCATGTTTTCTTAGCACGATTTGATTCATGATGATACGAAAACAAGGCCAGCGTATCATGGTAAAAAGAAATATAAACAGTTGCAGGAGATAAAGAGACCTGATGAATCATTTATTATGGAGCAAATGAATGGATTATACAATCCTTCCTGTCAACAAGACCAAAAACACAATACTACACCGACCAAAAAGGAAGAATAAGACAATTACACGCTTTTGCCAGTGGAATGACAAAACAAAACCAAGTCACTGACTCGACCAACCAACCAATACAAATCTCAGCATCCTGTCGTGGTAGGTAAATATTCTTTTACCACTACTATTTCCGTCCATCTCGCTCGCTCCTCTCTGGAAATGCTGCGCTGTGCACCAACTAGTAGACTAATAACCAGTGTACAATGGAGTCCCAACCAACTAACCAATCACGCACAAGATGCCAATACATGTAAAATGCATCCTCTCACACACTCGACGACCCCACAGACAGACAGGCTTGCCCAAACCAGTCTCATGGCTCTTCCCACTCCTTTATCTCCGCAATAATGCTGGGATAATGCTGGAATGCGGTGAATAAATCACAAGAACTCAATTGCCGCCATCTCTTATACTCCGTACCGAGCTAATCTCTGCACAACTGCTGGTTCTAGGGTGGCCATGCACTGCTCCCACCCACTGTTCCCAAGCAGCTACACCAAAACCAATTCCCACTGTCAGTTTATTTATCTCATCGTCGCATACTTGCGACTGCGGAGGATGGCAAAGAGGCCAGCTTTACCTGCTTGTAGCCATTCAGAATCTGGCACACCTCGCTGTGGAGACCTTCACTTTTTATCTCCTGCACACACATCAAATCAGCACACGTTGAATCCAACAGGGCTACAGGTGGAAAAAAAAGGGATCTAATAAGAATCTCAACTCACAGTCCAACTTGCACAGGCCTGGCAGATGTAAGCTAGTGAACCCACAGCTCCCGAAGGGTTTGCTGCCACCTGGTATGGGAAACCAAAGAGTATTTCAGAAGATCACCCAGATAGGAAGAACGCAACAACAATCAGGAGGCGTGGATGTACCATTGCACACAGGCCATGAAATGCGTCCTCTTTCTCAAAATCGTCTCTGATCCTGGATTAGACCAAAGAAACAAGTTTCATACATCATGCAACAAAAAGCATAGCTAGACACTTGAAAACCACATCATCACATCCTTCCTTCTTAACTCTTTGGTTGTAACACAGAAACTCCAGAAAACGGGTACTTACATGCACAATGCACTGCACCACGCTTGCATGAAATGGTCCATATGAGGGGCCATGATGTCTGGACAGACCCAGCTAAGCCTCCCAAGAGTGATTGCGCTATTTTCAATAAGTGACTTGTTCAAACCCTGTCAATGTGAAGGTGGGAAAATCTAGCCATTTAGCTGAATTCTAACACGAAAATATGACATAAGGGGCCTTAAAATCATTTACCTCTGGGGACTTTAGAATGGGAACCAAGCAAGAAACAACACTGATCACCACAGGTTCGATTTCTTTGCCAATCTGGAAACAAAAAATCAGTCACATATGTGTACGAAATTTCACAAATACCAATGAAATGAGCACACAAGGAAATGACCTCTGTGGTGAGCCAGTGCACATCAACTTATAAGAGACATGTACCAAGAGGAAACCCATGCCAAACGGTTTGAACTTTAGCAGCAGTAAAACAAAAAAAAAAGTATTTTGTGTTTTGGAAAAGAATTTGGTGCAGCTGGGTTAAGCCAAAAGGTATAAAAGTACGCACAAACCTTGATTGCTAATTCTCCAATAGCCCAGCAAGCATTGTTAGCGACTGATACAGCATCCTTCACGGATTGAGGGCTCTGCAGCAACGTTGTGTGTGCGGCATCAAGATAATGATAACAACAACAAATAGACACCAGGATATGCTTACCAGTTGCTTTGCTGCAACAGTAAGGAATTCTTGAAGGCGTGGATGCAAATGTATTGGGCAAACCTAGTACAACAGAGAGGGTTCAATATTTAATAAGGTGAAAAATTATCTGGATATATGAGCTATGGTGATTTGCAGTCAACCCTAGAAAGATCTCCAAGAAGGGCAAGAGCACTTTGTCGAACATCTGCTGCCTCATCCATGCAGCATTGCAAAAGTAGATCTCTCAAATTGCTCTGTGCAACCTACAACAAAATAAAGATGACATGTATATCAAATTGCTGCTGATTTTGTACTAACTCTTAAGTATCTAATCAGCACACAGAGGACAAGCAATAATCAGAACAATTATCCTTAAAAAATGCGATAGTGTCATGGGCACACTTTATCTGTCCATGATCCAAGTAGCACGACCGTGCCAGTCCGCTGCGCCACAAGGCCAAGGACATTCTAGAAACTTATCCATTTCTTGCTTAATGAGAACATATACAAGCCCATGGCCCATCCTTACATAGACGGGGTGCCTTAACCTTTAAGAAATTTATCTCTTAAATTAAGAAAATAAAAAACAACTCAATCGAAACTGACCTAATCTCTAATGTAACATAGCCACCCTGGGCCAGGTGTCAGCAGGAACATGCGGCACTATACCTGAGCAGTACTGTGTGCAGACAATACGCTGGCCCTAGTGAGCTTCAGTGCTGAGTGCACCTTCCTCCCATTGAGAGAAATGAGCGTAAACTCAGTTTTTTAGGATCCAGGCCACTTAGGTTTAAGAGCTCAACATTCCTCCAGACCCAGGTCCCAGGTCAGAATAGCACATGCACATGCGGTCGATTCCATGGCTAGGCCTCTAATATAGTATAGCCATGTGCTAGAACGCAAGCATGTGGCCATGAAAGTGGTGTGTTTGTGTCTAAAATGTGTAGTTGGAAGAAAACAAGAGATCATATCCAAAGAGAAGAACTTACAAGACTTTCAATACCAGCACCAAGACCTTCTGCAAGTCCTGACAGTAGGTCCAATGAGCAGACAATGAATTCTCTATCATACAATGCGCCAGCTGCCGTAGGATCAATCTGCACACAGAAAGAAGATCCATAAAGAAACAGAAATTTTGATGAGCTTATATATGTAATCAGATCTTGTAGCTTATCATATTGATTGTCCTTTCAGGTGACGTAGATCCAGGGTACTCAGACAGCACGTTACAATAGGGAAAACAATTTCTGTGCTTATGAGTTACCAAAATATATCAACACAGTATATAGGACACGTAACTACTAAGTGCACATTTAATTCCTTCCACAAACCATGACACATTATAATTGGTTTCACAATTCTGTGAAACAGGTAGAGCACTGTTTTGCATGATTAGATAATTTCTTTAACATGATATAAAAAAAAGGTCGGTGGGACAAGATAATTTCTTTAACATGATATAAAAAAAATCGGTCGGTGGGACAAAGACCGCCCCCACAGGTCTCTATAGGCAGACAAGACACAGACACCAGCCTGGAGAACCCCAAAACCAGGCCTCACCCTATAGTCCGCACCAAAATCTGGGCCAACCACAACCTTGGGTTGGTGACCACTGCAACTACCCCCTGGTAGGAGGACCCAAAGAGGTAAATTGAGCGGTCAGTGTTAACCAACCTTCTAGCTAGCTACTACATGGTCTAGTTTACATAGAAATTTGATATTCACAGCAAGTAGATCATTTGGTGAGTATGGTTGTACAGTAAAACTGTGGTTGAAATGAAAAGGAAAAAGAAACCATTATTGTTCTGGTCTTGCAACAAACAAATAAATGGGACAATAAACTTCGCAAAGTTGAACACTTGGGTTGAGATGAACAAATCACAGAGCATGACTCAAATATGTTAAATAGGATCTCCCAGAAGAAAAGATTGGACAGACCTTTGCCAACTGTTGGGATTGGATAAGATTGATGCACCTTTGAAACACTGGTTCTGCAAACTGAGCAAACCCTGGTCCTAATGCCTGAAAAGATTAAGTATAAGGAACTGAAGTCTCAATATTATATATGAGCATCTTAGGAACAGCACAGGAAGAAATCCAACACTGCAGGCACCAGGTAGTGCTCTAATTATTCACATTCTTCTAGTTTGGCACCAAGATAGGCAACTAAAAGCAGCTCCTATTCCAAATTGTTATGTTCGAATTAAATCTTCAAGAACGCTAGAAAGACTATCAAATTTTCATCAGGATGATTTGTTTAAGTGCTAACTTGATAACCAAGATAGTCAGAAAGAAAATTATAACACCATTACATAGATGATTTGCACATATTAAAATAACAGTACCTGTGCAATAGATGTAAAGCATTCAAGGAGCGGAAATAGATCTTTGTCAGAATTTTGGAGTTGCTGCCACTTTGTGATTAAAGGCGGCATAAATATATCTAGATATTTCGCCTGCATAGCATCTTAGAAGAATTAGTATCTTCACAAGGGAACATTGCGGTAAGAAGTGTGAAAGAACCGAATTAATTCTTGATGATATAAGAAACTAGAGAAGAACACCTGATTTAGTTCTGCTCCAACTGCATCAGCAAGAGTACCAAGGGCATCATAGAGTATCCGGAGATTTCGTCTCTGCTCAGAAGTAACACATAAAGCTAGAAATGAGAATATGAGAGCAGTCATAGCAGTGATTGAACAGTAACATCCAGTGCATTCACATAATAAGATTATTTAAATTTTGAATAACCTGGTATTTTCCATAGGCACACATGAGGTGCTGCAAAATCACTTCCAAGTGTGGCACTAATTCTTCTGCAGCTTCCTGAAAACAGAAAACCAATATGTACACATGAGGTGCTGCAAAGTTACTTGCAAGCACAATATTAATTTTTATGCAACTTCCTGAAAATAGAAAGCATTCTAATATATGCGAATAACCTCTTCAAGAGTTGCAAATGCCGAACAAGCAGCTTCTTGGACTCTTTTGTTAGTATCCAATATCCTTCTGAGCAATCCCATGAGAATCTTATCGAATTGTTCACGTCCATTTGGATGATCAAGGCTCTGCGTCAGAGAAAAGAGCAGTTCAATAAAACCAAAAGTGCATAAATTAAAATGCAAAAATGACCCTTTCTGAAAGATGATGCATAAATGCCAACTCCGCATTCCTAAAACATGATTTGAACAGAATGAGCTTCTGGTGAAACCCTAGGATGGCAGGAATAAGAATAACATCAGGGAGGAAAGTGCCCTGTTACCTGAACAATGAATTTGCTGTACCGAGAAAGGGTCCAACATGTAATACTCCGTATAAGAGGAAATTTATCATCAAGAAGTGGGATCAGGAAGGCAACAATCTGCATTTTAATCAAGACATCTTATACAATGTACAACATATATAGCAAGCAAGACAAGAAAAAATACTAATGGATATTTTGAGTTCAGATTTATCCTTTGAACACTAAGATTGCAACTATAACATGCTCCTGCAAGAATTTTAAAATTGCCGCATATTGTAGTAATTCTACAGCTATGTTCTCAAGGGCTCATAGCATATTCAAGCATTTAGTCTATATAACTGCCTTATGAAACAAAATATAAGAAATGGCATGATTATACAAGAGGATTTAACATACAGTTAGCTACCACAATGAGATATTTACTCATTTGTAGCATAAAAGAAAAAAAGGATTTGGCTAATAATCTTGTAGCACATATGAACATAGCCACAATTATCCATTACTAATTAAAATTACCTGAGGAAGGTAGGGATATAAACCAGCAATGCACCCTTCTGCTATAGCACCAAGAGATAAAACAGCGGTTTCCCTTTCTTTCCAAGAATCATCATCTGTTCGAGCCAAATTTTGCTGCAAATTACAGAAATTGGTGTGGATTTAACCAAAAATTTGCATTTCTATCAGCAGAAAACTTTCAGGAGTGGCTTTTGGGGCATTCCTGCCATGCTAGTTAACTAAATTTTCAGTGGCAATGGAGGGTTTTCACATTGCTATTCAAGTAAAGACAAAGTCTGAACAGTAGGGTTAAAAATGAAATCATAAACCCCATGCTTTTCCACAAGCCATGCAAAAGGTGTTCAGGCCATTTGAGTAGTTGTTTTAACAAAATCACCATTACTAAACTACATGGAGTCCAAGTTACCTCAATCAAAGGCATTAAAGTTGGAAGGATGCTGTCGCCAAACACGTTAGAGAGGACATCCAATCCAGCAGCACTACACTTCCTTAAGTTCCAGACATTTACAGCATCATCATCGTCCTGTTCAAATCACCAGTACTTTTTTTTCAAAATTTGAATCAATGAGGTGGTCAAGGATGGCAATAGCCATCAAAATCAAATGGCTTCACAAGAGAAAATTCTAAACTCACATCATCTTCTCCAGTTTCTGATCCATGCAATCGAGAGGCATGGAAGCGGGGCTTCAAATCCTGTTACACATTGTCTACATCTCATTACAGCAGGAACATAAAGCACATAAATGTCGAAAGATTAAAGGCTCAACTCAGTCAACCCATATTTTCAGCACTGGCATATTACAAGAGGCTAGCATTATTCTTTATAATGCTATAGATAATTGACTTCCAAAATTTTCCAACTACTGACAAATCCCCAGTATGCTATATGCAGGATGAAGAACTTTGCAACTACTGACAAACTCAGCAGTACACGACTGCAAGATTGAGCTTTCCTATTAGGTAAAATGCAGGAGAATGGTCAGTGCAATGCCAATGCACCACTCCACCTCCCACCCAAAAAATAGATCTCATTGCCACTCGTGAAATGAGCTAAAGCTCGAATTGGATCACTCATTTCTGCTGGAACAGGTCTAACCACTATGATGAATGGCCACAAATGGAGCCATCCATATCCCCTCGGCTTCTACCTTGTCTTTAAAAAACTAGGAATCAGGAAGCAAGCACTTTCAAATGCAGGAAGTAGGTTTAGGCCATTATCAGTTACGAAAAATTGCTCAGAAAGATTATAACAAACCTGGTCCCTATCTGGAAAGGATTCATCTTCCTGAAAAGGAAATATATATGGTATTTATCAGAATAAGCAATTGTCACTGATGACCCACTCTGATCAAACATGAAAGATGTTAAAAAATTACCACACCTCAGCATCAGCAAGTGACTCATCATCATCAGCATAAACCATGTTCGACAACAATGTCTAGGGGAAAACATGTTAAGTGTAAGAAATTATATCCAGCTCCAAGGTACAGCTGCACTAATCTGAACTATGAGAAAGACATATACCGGGATTAATCGTGGCAAGAATTCCCGTAAACCTTCAGGAGGCATGCTGACATCACAGTATGCAGACCTGAAAGGTTTAACAGTTAGAACATTAGTAGAGAATTTAGGAAATATCAAAAGGCTTCTAATTCTTAACCACAAAAATTAGTTACTCAGACTTAGTTTTGAATTTGAACATGTCACTAACAAAATGAGCAGAAAAATTAGTGAACTTCAAGAGTTAGAAATAACAATAGATTAAATTGTGATAAGTGGCAAGACCATCACAGTAATACAACTCAGATTCAGATAGTCAATGCCGAATCCTAGGTGCATTCTTTTTGCAGCCATAAGTATACTCAGTCACAGAAAACGTACCAGAATTCACAAGCCTCCAGAGCAACCTCATCATCTGAATCTTTATTGGCTTGTAGGATCAATTCAGTAACATTTTTTTGATGTGGCTGCAGTTTCATATCCAATGTCAGATCCAGTATAACACTTCATGGGCTAAGATTTATTAGGTGAAAGAAGAAAATAAATCTAATAGGCAGCAGACACTTAATGTACCTCCAGAATTGATGGCCGCACTTCAATGAGCTGAACCCAGGCTGAACAAACCTACCCAAAAGAAACAGGGAGGGTTCATGATGAGATGTGCAACTGGACAATCATGAATCTTGCGGACAAATCAGCTAAGAGCCTAGAAAACAAATCCTACTTCAATTATGCAATAATAACATTTTGTATGCATTTCAATCTAACTCTCTAGCAAAACAGGGACGCGCCATAATGTGCTCAATTCTCTCACAAGTAAGCTGGCATAATGATAAGTAATTGTCTGTGGTGAATACCAGTTTCCGGACATCTGCTGAAGGGTCCTTTGCAAGGTTGAATAATCCCTGAACATACTGATCCATGGACATGTAGAGTGCCTGTGTGAATCCAAAGTTCCAAACATTCAGTCAAGAGAATTGAGAAAGATAAGGTGAAGATGGGGCAGGACACCTACCGATGGCATCACCACAATGTACTGGTTGATGCAGCCCAATGCTAGTTTTCTAAGACTTGCATGTGGTGATTGAAAAAACTGAAAAGAAACAAAAAACTGTATGTGTCAGCATGAAACCACATAAACATTTTAAACCAGACTGTTCAAGCATTTGTAAGCCACCACAGTCCCCAGATGCATGCTTAGCTGAATCATTGGCAACTGGTGTACAAAGACATTTACAGAGCAGAAGTGAAAAATTGTGTAAGTATTTGGTTTTTTCTGGATGTTGAGTATTGACCTGCAGTATCCTTGGCATGAATACATTGATCGGCCGTTCAGGCAAACCAGGAACATCAATGTCAAGCTCTTCGGGTACATCCTCACAGATCTGTCATCAGAAAGCAAGATTCTGAGCATACAAACTGTAAGATCCACTACAGCATGCTTCTTTACTGCATCAAACCTCTAGTATGACAGGAGTGCAAATTACCTTGTATATAGCATCCATAGCACCTTCCATATGATCCAAGTCATTACTGTCCAAACACTTGTGCAGGGCCTGAAACAACTCAACCCACCCAGCAACTCGAACAATTTGGAAAAGTACGCTGATCACTGTTCCAACTGTGGATCTAATTGCCCTATTGGTTGCCCCGATACATGGTAACAACTCAGATTTAATATACTGCTGGGATGGAAGTGGCATGGAACTGAAAGTCGCTCGCAGATTATTTTTCAGTAGAAGACCAGCAGCCTGTCTAACTTCAATGGATTTCCCCTGGTACAAACAGTTTAACCAGATGTCAACTATGCCAAAGAAAACACAAGCTTGACCTACCATCATAGTCATATCATGAGAAAATTTTACTCCATAACTAAGTTTGACAATTTATGAACTACTTTTGCATGGCTATGTCCATGTTCCAGCACAAAGAAAGAAAAGGTTTCTGAAGACAAATAAGCCGGGGGGGGGGGGGGGGGGGGGGGGGGGTGGAGAACACAAGTGAAGCACACAACATCCCTCCCACATTGAATCCATGATCAAATGGACACCATGATCCAGTGACACAATTCAATGTTTATCACTATTTCTTATATTTGCCGTCAAACATTGAATTAGATTTCAGCGATTGCAAAGCACAAATCGTAGCCAGAAACGGAAAGTAAGTATCAATCACCTTGGATGTGTTTTCCATCACTGTTTCAAAGATAGATCATATTGCCACTACCATATGGTTTCTATTGTGGCCAATTGCATAACACGTCCACTTCATCCAACCCCTGAAGGCATAAAACTATATTCCTATGATCTTATCCCTAACCAGAGCGCCAAGGAAAATGTTTTAGATAGTGGGAGCAAGCTGTCACCCACCTCTATGCAGTTATTTCAGACATAATGGGAGCATCACCAGTAAAAATTAACAAATAGTAGAACTCAAGAACCGCTCGAAACTATAAAACATCAAAAACTCAGAATAAATAGCCATCTGAGCAATTTTTTTATGTGCACTCATGACTGTTCAAGTGTTTCTGGCTGTTAGTTTTTGGTACTAGACGCCTTTATTCTACTAAACTATCCATACCATTTTTGTGTGTGTGAATTTGAGAAGTTGTTATCGTAGCAAGCAGTACAGATATAAAAGATAAAAGGCATATTGGGCTTGTTAGTTACCAGATTGACGTGGAAACAAGCTCTCAGCTCTACTTTTTATTACCTCCCAGGCAAATACCAGGGCATATTTGCATCGTTTAAGCCCTACTTGATTCTCTGACAACACTACACGACAGCTCAAATTGCCACAAAGGAAAATAAACTGCGACGTTAGTAGGCAGCCTCGTATGGACACTGAACCTTTAACTTGATTGCCAACTCTCTTTCTCTCTCTCTCTCTCTCTCTCTCTTTCTCTCTCTCTCTCTCTCTCTTCCCCACCTTTGTGCGTGCACAAATAGCGACCTAACATCCGGTACTGAAACATCGGGATATCAATATCAATTCTGTATTAGAACTAGGCACATGCGATCCAAGCGCTAAACTCCAGGCGCGACCCTGAAATTTATAGAGTCAAGCAACAAGCTCGAACTCTCAGTAGCATCGGAGAAAAACCTAGGCTTTGCTTACACCACAGCGATCAGAAGAAGCTAGCGAGCGACTGGGGAGAAGGTGACAGGGGACGCGGGGGGGGGGGTGGGGGGGCGGGGGGCGCGGGAAGGAAGGGCGCACCTCTCCGCGGGCGAGGAGGAAGACGAGGTAGTTGTTGAAGTCGGGGAACTGGCTGTAGTGCTGGAGCTGCTGCCAGATGCGGGCTTGGTCGGAGTTTGGGGAGATGTGCGCCTCGAGGAGGGTGCAGATCTCGCGGAGCCCCTGCTCCTGCGGCTGCCATAGCGCCGGCGCCGCCATCGAAGATCACCGGGGGCGGGGCGGAGTGGGGGTGGGCGATGCGGCGGCGGCGGCGGCGGCTGGGGAGGAGACGGAGGGGGAGGAGGCGGAAGAAGGAATCGGCGGAGCTCAGAAAGTCGGAATCCAAATCCAAACTAGAGTAGTAGTGAAATGAGAAGCAGAGGGTTTTATTATGGCTATATATTCAATTCAATTTTTCGTTGATACATACATTCAGTAGCATTTTTGCAATCCTGTCCTGCTTCTTCAACAAGGCCCTAGGAGTTTTATGCAAAAATTGAGATAACAGCCATTTTCATTTACGGCAACCTTTTCTATGCCACGTTCCATAATCATTATAATTACCATTATATATTATTACTATTATTATTATTATTCCATACAAATGTGATGCTTTGAAAGAAAAAACTCGACCGACGGGGAAAAACCGCCCCCACGACATTGCACTGATAAAACCAAACCAGCCAAGAAAATCGCCAAACTTTTAAGATGTATCGTAAGCTGGATCGACTATGACCCACTGAGTTAGCAACCAAGTACCCCGGTAGGAGAGGGTCCAAACCAACCACAGGTACGATAGGCCCCGTACCCTGCCACTATTTTTTGAGTTGGTAGTTGTTGACCCGTGAAGTTTACCCCTACACTACATGAGTATTGACCGGGTGTAACATTTTAGTGGTACACGAGCGTATTATACTCTTCAAAATAAATGAGAATGAGGTAAAATCTAATTTCAATGAGGTAAAATCTAATTTCACTTTATGATCTTTTAATTCGTTTTTATCGTAGTAATCCTTTCAATGTCAGAAAATAAGTATTTTTCCACGATCATGTCATTAGTCCTGGTTGTTTCTTTATCACCTTTTTTTAAAAAAATAGAAACATTCCTAGCTACGCCTTTCCTCTACCTCTTGCTCATCATGTCATTGCTCTGCAGCTGAATATTGCTTACCTTTAACATAGAAATGTGGTGAAGTTTGTAGACTCCAAATCAGCACAGTATTGATACAATACAAGTATACATCGAGATCCTCAAGGCGGTAGGGACAAGTTCCGTTATTGGACCAAAGAAGTAGCATCAATTTTTAACGCTAGACTACATTCTAAGGTTTTAAGGAGCACTGTATGATTTCCATGGCTCATAACTATGGTTCACACGATAAGAACAGATAGTTTACCTCACTCAAATAAAAGCAGAGATAGCACATAAGAAGATAGAAGGGATCTTTGAGTTGTCTCATGGCGCTGTTTTTAAAAAAAAACAAACGGTGGCATCTAACTTTGTTTTCTTAAGAAAAATAAAAGAAGTGTGATTATGGGCGTATGCGTATGGTAGTTTAAGGCTTATGATTGATGTGTGTAACCAGATCATTATTGCCAGCTCAGGGGGCCAACAACTCTTCTTCTTGTTGTTTTGTTTTCTCTTTTTTTTAAAAAAAAATCGCTTCTTATGTGATGGTATGGTGGCTCCACGGTATAATTAGACGACACATCGCATGCATGCTACAACTCTGAGGAAATTGTACGGTATATACGTATCACCATCATACAAGTAAATCTACTTACGTTTTTTTAGGCAAAGTATACTTACTATTATGAGGTAGATGCAAATTCATTCATTTACTACGCCCGATCCCGATCGATCTTGTGAGCATGGCAGCCATTCAGAGTCAGTCCGGTCAGTCAGCGAGTATGTACAGTCCTGGCAACTTGGTGATGCAGGGTGCAGTAGCGGGAAAGCAGGTGACATGAGATCCATCCGTCAGGCCACGCGGCCGGCCAGGCCTCTGAATGCAAGTCTGAAAAGAGCCTGTCTCTGCTCTGTCTGAGGGGAAATGGAAATTACACTGGTGGTAGTTTAATGACAGACGGACACTGAAGCATTGATATGCCATGATGCACCAAATAATATAAAAGTCTGATAAGGTAGGTAGCTGATCTTCTGCGGCACTTATTTTTTTTTATAAGAAAGTCTTTCTTTTAAAATACTGATAACAACAATAATCTGATGATCAAGTTCGTTCGTTTTGTGCTGACAGCAGAGAAAACATGCACTATGGTTTGAACTTGCAGTGAATCGAGGCCTTGTCTGGTGGTCGGCGCGCAGGGAAAGGTTGGAAAAAGCAGCAAGAGGATGATGGACGAAGGATGAGAGCCCGCTTCATCACTAACCAGCTTTTCGCCTTTTCCTCTCCTGCAACCTGCAATGCAACGGAGGAACAACTAGCATGGCTGCAAGCTTTTCTTTCGGATGCAGTTATATATCGCTTGAGGTGATGGTTCCGTGAAGCGGATGGAATTATATTTTCCGTGGGAATGTCCATTGCGGATAATATTTAGGCCGTAATTAGATTTGATTGTTTTCACATGTACATGTGCGTACATTATTTATGTGGGTGTGTGCATTTATGTTGCCAGAGGAGAGAGATTGTATGCATGCATGCATGCATGCAAAAGAAAACAATAATGATGACCTCACCCATATGCATGCAGACTTAAAACTAAAAAAAGCTATAAATACTAAAACGAGCATCCAGATTAAATTTAGATTGCACCATTATCTTTCTTATGACAAGATCTTCAAAATAAGACCGCACTTGCTTATGCTTGCACGATATTTTTTAAAAATATTTTCTTTAATACTAAGTAATTAATTTTGGATACTGGGAATAAATATTTTAACAACACGGATAAAACATTATTTTTCAAACAAAAAATCAAACATAACAAACAAATAATAATGTACCACAAACAAAATGTTAAATATTACGAACATTTGATTGTATAGGATAAATAGTGAAAATGAATAACGCGAACAAATAAGTTAATATGGCTGAACAGTTTATCTGCAAAATGAAGAAATAAATTATACACCTCGAACTATTACGTTATGGACACAGTTATGGACACAGAACAGATATAGTCTATAGAAAAAAGTAAATAAATAAATACAATAATGAGGAGTAAGAGAAGAATATAAATTAAAAAATATAAAAGAAGATAGGTAGCAAAAGAATAGATAAAAAGAGTGAAATAAAAAAAATAAAGAATAAAGGAAAAATATTAGATAAGGAACAAGGGAAAAATCAAAAAAGAAAAATACATCAAACATTAGAACCTCTAAAACACTCACACACTTAGTCTATAGAAGAAAGAAAATAAAAAATAAAATAAAAATAAACAAGAAGAAAAGAAAGAAATATTATATACTAGTGAAGAAATATTTACCGGAGCACTAGAAATAAAAATAAAATGAATATAGGAATGAAAAATAAAGAGAAGATTGCATGCATGTGCCTCATTAAAAAATATCTACTGGAGTATTAGAAATAAAAACAAAAATAAAATAGAAAGGAAATGAATAAATAATTAAATAAAGAGAAGATAATGACAGCTTCCTGCATGCATGTGTCTTCGTACATACCGCTGGTCAAGCAATTCGCATGCAGATGCACTCGCTTAGAAAATAGTCTGTTAGCCGTATGAGAAAAGAGAATTTGCACGCTGCACAAAAGGGAGATTAAGGCTGCATGCAACGTTATGGGCCAAATACAGTTACAAAATAGCTCAACCGCTTCTTCAGACGATGGCTCCAAAATTTATAGCATAGGCGATATATAGCCTCCGGGCTTTCTTTGCCCTATACCCTATCTATCCTACTACTCGTTACTTTTCTTTTCCTCCAAAAACCAAAAATGTATAGCCAAGCTTGAGTAGCTAAAGCAGGCTCCCTTTTGCCAAAAGCCCAAAATCCCAAAACAGGCGTGCTCAATAACATGATCATCGATGACCCAGCCTTCTTTTTTCATGCATTGGCAATTGGCCATCAACTGCACGCCTGTCCTTATAAAAAAAACTGCCAGCCTGCCAAAGCCTCCAGTCAATACAAGTGACAGACACATTCAAACAAACAAATTGTTTCACCCTACCAGGTTACATACAAATAAATATTCTTCCTGTCACCTGTAATATGCACACAAGCACAAGAAAACTGGCTACTCCAAAGCAAAAAAAAAACAACAACAAATATTCTATGCATGTTTCTCTCACCTATGTTACATGCCTCAATGTATGCACAAATCGCGCCATAATTTTTTACACATCTGGGTCCCTCAGCATCCCGGCAACGACTGAGCTGACGTCATGTCAGACAAACTGGCATCTGAATCACCAGAGTGTCTCAGGTAGGATTGCCGCAAAGACTGAGCTGAGGATGCGCCTGTCGCCACATTTGCCTCCGAGGACTCACCATGCCCCAACTGGGACTGCTGTGGTGATTGAGGGACCATAGTAGACAGGCTTGGCCCTGATTCTCCGCATCGTCTTAGGTATGATCCATGCTGGCTGGAGGCTCCAAGATAGTAGTAGCTTGAAGATCCATATCCAGAATTGGACATATAGGATGAACAGAAATTTACACTGGGTGATCCGTGGCCAAACCGGGATACATGGGGTGATGAATAACTTATATTGATTGGTGGAGACAAGTGGCTGCCAACAAGGGAGTGTGTCGACGACAAATATGAGATTCGAGGGTGGGGAGATGACATATTCGCAAGGTCTGCGTTGCTTCTGCTTGTACTGATGCCAGGAGAGTTTGTGTAAGATCTGAAGGGGTTGGGAGACTGGGGGGTACTAGAAACAGAGTAAGCACGAGAAACCGAATGAGATGAAGGATGCCGGCTTATTGGTCTCGGAGGGGATGCTCCCACACTCAACCGGGATGAAGATGGCTGGGAAGGTAACCGAACAGCAGAAGAAAGTAATGGGGTAGTCTCTGTGGCAGGAAGTTCTGATACTCCACTGCTTGCATCTCGCTTGCATACAGGACAGAATGTTCTCCACGAAGTCAACCACAAGTCCACACAAGATGCATGGAACTCTGCAAGGCAATAGACAAAATTATTATTATCCCTACTTTAGACATCCCATTCCTTGCAAAACCTGCTTTTATTTTATACAAAGGTATGCTTCACTCTGTCCAACAGTAGAACCCACACCCCCCAAAACACACACACACACTATCAGTAACACTAGATTTGTGGTATTCTCTGTCAATAAAATTGGCAAAATTCTGTGTGCTTAAGTATTAAGAGGTAGTGGCTATTATATTTGAATCTTTTTTTGGCCAAGATGTGCCTGACATTTATCAATAGATAGTCAAATCAATTAAAAAAGTAGAGTGTTTCAATGATTTAGGCAATACAGATTACAGGGATGGTTATTACACGACATGATTTTTGCTCCTATTTTTATTTTATTTGACTTTCCGCTTTGGTTGTCTGGTTCTTGCTGGGTCTCATACAAATCTTGGTGCAAAAGTTTTTTTTGGGGGGGTGTTCTTTTGGTCCCAAATCCGAAGACTGAAAAGTATAGTATACCAGATCTATTGGATGTGGCAGTCTCAAGCAGTCAGGCTATTATGGTAGCATAATATAACAAAAGAAGCAGGGTGTTAAAAGGTCAGACAAACATACTGTGACGGCAAGGCAGCACTCTAAGCTTCTCTCCAACATTGTAGTCTTCCAAGCAAATGGCACACATTGATGATGTGCAGTTATCTTCTTGCACTTTTGTGAAAATAAGACTTGGCATTGCCTTAACTAACTGACTGCTCATTCCATGGAATTCTCGAGCTTCCGGATTTCTAGGGTGGTCCGTCCTTATTCGATGCCTTCTCACAAAGAAACATGTAGCTAATACGGCAGACATGGCAAGTAGCGATATGAATGAGATTGCCATGATCGACCAGGCTGAGTTCTCGAATGTAGGTAGTATCCACACCTCTACATCAGCATGGCCTGAAAACTTCTTCAACACCTCTCCAGAGGCCTTTGATACGAACACAGCATATATATGAATACCACTTGAGCTTCCAGCCACTGTAACATTTCTAGTTAGATAGAGAAGGTAATATACGATCAATTGCCAATACAAAATTAGTGGAATGAAATTGCATCCATTTATGCAGCTAATTGTTGTTGCATTTATTTGAGTATGATCAGCATAAACATCATTGTTCGACTCGTTTTTAGAGAGCAGAGCTGAGAGAATTTGCTTGTGCATAAGTCTTGCCTCTACTAGCTTAGTGCATATCTATCTGCAGGTAAACATAGAGAGGTGCTAACAAAGACATCTACTCGTGTTTGCAAGGCTATAAATAAAGAGCATTATGCAGCTACACAAATGGCATTAAGAAACTGGAGAAGGACCGAGTGTGGGTGAGAAGGTAAATTACTTGAAACCAGAACCCCACTATTTTCATTGTCATATACGATTGCAGCTTTGAATCCAGCATCCTGTGCATTTTTTACTTTCTCATCAAATGTGCATCCACCTCTTATAATCAAGGCGAAGGGAGACGGGGGGCCCTCAACTGCTTTGATTGTCAACGGGCCGCAGGCATTTAAAGGTTCAGCAGTATAAACTATGCCATTAACTCCTGATGCTTTCACCCCTGGAGCTGCAAGCCAATTGAAATGGCATTTTTAAATCCTTCAGGGAAATACGATACAATAGAGACTTAATCAAGGTGAAAAGGAGTGAGAAAGGCTAAGAGGGAAAAAAATGCACACACAATGACAAGAATGAGACCAACACGTCATATTACTCAGAGAACCGATATAAAACAGTCACAATAATAAATCAGCAGGCATAACAAAGAAGGCCAAAAATAACACCTAAATTGAGCCTAGAGGCAAGTCATGAAAAGGAATGTGGCATCCAACGCTAGCAGTTGGTAATCTGGCAAAGTTAAATGATTTTAATTAAGGCATGCGGGACTTACCAAAGCTTGCCTCGATGTCGTCAAACGACAAGGTCAGATTATTCCCCATTAGCACGACATTGGCAGCTCCTAGCTGAGCCATTAGACAGGCCATCACACAAAGAATGATAAATCTACTCTTCATCTTGGCAATCTCCAAAGCCCTAGGGGAAAAGACAGCTCTTTTTTATGAATTACGAGCACAGAAGCGATAAAACAGAGAGGTAGCTCAATACTTCGAGAACTCCAAGTCAGTGTCTCCAGGTGCAGCTAACGGCTAACACCCGCTCGGTACCTGGAGTCGCCCACATCAGTGATTGTTGAGATTCTTTTGGAGCTTTATTCCTAACATTACACCAAAACAAGGAATACTGCACAGAAGCTGGAAAGATTCAATGTTTCCAATATAGTGGAACGAACAAAAAAATAGTATCCTATACATCTCACTTTCCACAATGGGCAATGCAATAGCCAATCTTCGAAAAAGCAGGGTCCACGAGAGAAGCTTCCCCATCCCCAGCCTATGGTTATGAAACAAGACAAGAACAAATCCAGTAGATGGCCATCCCTGGGAAATTGAATTTTGACGAAAAGAGGCAAGTGGTATGGGAGACATGGTACGCCATGAACCCCAGCAATCTTGCTCGTAAGCACCACAATACTAGACGATGACACTCCGACTCTGGAAGATAAAGCTGGATGGTTTCGATTGAGTACTAAAGGAGTGTCACACTCACATAGGGAGGGAGATTGAGCTAAACAAATACGGCCACGACTTAAAAGCTAGCGAGGCATCTCGAATCCGAGGCTCCAGATGCGCAGCGCATCTAATCTCGACAAGCACCGAGCACTGGCACTAGGAAGCAGTATCCAATCATGACCCACGACAGAACCATGGTAGACATTCGCAACCAGTCTTAGAGCACGAAATTGACGAGGAAAGCCCGAATCTTTGACAGAATTTGACCAGGCAGCTGACGGTGGCGAGGGGGGAAGAAGTGGAATTGGGGAGTGATGCGAACCTGGGGGTAGCCGTGGCAATGGGGACGTCGGCTTCCATGTGACGAGGGGCTGCCTAGGTGCGGTGGATGGGCGGAACAGAGGCGGCGGCGGGTGGGCGGGCGGGCGGGCGGGAGGGAGGAGGGGCCGAGGGAGCAACGCAGACCGGGGAGAGGGATCGGGAAGGGAAGGGAAGGGAGTCGTCGGCTGTCGACGCTCGACCTGGACTGGGGCAGGATGGCTATCCGTCGGTCCCGGCCGTCTTTGGCCAAAGAGTAGCCGCCAAACTGTTACTCCCTCCGTCCTCGACAAATTTATTAAAAAAACTAGATTTAAACATATATTTATTTTTAAAAAAAAACTTAATATATATTTAGTTAAAATTGTTTCTCGGAAAACAAAAACGAAAACTAAAAAATCGCGAAATATATATGTTTAATTTAACGCCCATGTTCATTGTGTACGAGCAAATATGCATAAAATTATTGTTGTATTTTCTTACCGTCCTCTCAGCAAAGATGTCACATTTTGCATATCCTCTCTAATTATCTTGGCTTGTAAGTATTGTGAGTATACGTGTTCTGTTCTCATGGAGCGATCTGGATGAGATGACACCTGTGGATCTGACCCTCCGGATGGAATAATTTGTTAGTAATTCTATCCAAGCATTTTCCAACCAGATCATGCTAACTCCACGTGACAGGATGACTTGTTTTTTTGACTTTTGACGGAGGGAGTACGTGTGCAGAGCTGTCCTGCAGCCCTGGAACCATCGAATAGTACTAGTAAGCAGTAGTAATACACAGAGACGGTGTAGTAGTTGATGGATGATCGATGAATGGTTCCAGGGCTGCAGGACACGACACGACACGACAGACACTAGCAGCTAATAGTAGCTAGGTGTTGAAGGACCGGTGTTCGTGGTTGTAGACGTAGGATCTTGCGAATCCTAGGTAGAGCGCGAGCTCCAGGGCGCTGAGCCCCGCGAGCAGCCAGTAGAAGTAGTCGAGGTGCGCGCGGTTGAGGTTGTCGTCGAACCAGCTGTCCCCGCCGCCCCTGGATGTGATGCCGTCGATGGTGGAGATGAGCAGGCTGCTGATGAATCCCCCGATGCCCATGACGCTGAGGTAGAGCGCCAGCCCCAGGCTGCGTAGTCCGTCGGGCATCTGGTCGTAGAAGAGCTCCTGCAGTCCGACGACGGCGAGCACGTCGGCCACCCCCATCATGGCGTACTGCGGCACGAGCCATGCCCAGGTCATGGGCACGGTGGCCCCCGGCTGGTCCACGAGGCCGTGCTCCCGCGCCGTGGCGAGGCGGCGCGCCTCCACGAGCGCGGCGACGGACACCGCGGCCAGGGACGTGGCCATGCCGGCGCCGACGCGCTGCAGCATGGTGAGGCCGGAGGGGTTGCCGGTGGCCCAGCGGAGCGCCGGCACGATGGCGCGGTCGTAGACGGGGACGAAGAGCAGGATGCTGGCGGGGCCGAGCGTCTGCAGCGCGGCGGGCGGGAGCTGCCAGTTGGCTCCGAATCCGATGCGGCGGTCCAGGGTGCGGCCCTGCTTGTTGAAGAGGGTCATGATCTGCGCGTACACGACGCCGTAGGCGAGGCTGGTGGCCCAGATGGGGAGAAGCCGGCGGAGCGCGCTGCTGGCCGCCGCCTTGGCCTTGGCCTTGTCTTGCTGCTGCTGCTGGGGCTTGCTGTTGTGTTGGTAGAGGCGGTAGGTGGGGGTGCCCAGCAGGAAGACGGTGAAAGCGCCGAGCACGATGGCGCAGGGGACTCCGAAGCCGACGCCCCATCCAACGTAGTCCTGGATGTATCCGACCACGGAGACGGCGACGGAGATGCCGATGGCCATGCAGAAGAACCACCAGTTGAAGAGGGATGCCCGGGAGGCGCGCTCGACGGGGTGGTTGGCGTCGAACTGGTCGGCGGCGAAGGCGAGGCCGCAGGGCTTGTCGGCGCCCTGGGCGAGGGCGATGAGGTAGAGGGAGACGTAGAAGAAGGCCACCTGCAGCTGCAGCTGAGGTGGTTGGCTGCTGCTGGGCCGCAAGTGCGAGGGGCGCAGCGCAGGCACCGTGGAGGACAGAGTCAGCATGCCATACCCCTGCAGGCAGGCAGGCATGGCAGTTCAGTTCAGTCAATTACTCATCAATTATTAAACAAATATAAAAACGAACGATCAGAAGCAAGCAAGCAACTGATGGTATGATAGCATTGCATTGCAATTTTGGTCTGAGCATATACATGCGTACCAGGACGTAGAGTGAGCATGCGAGGATGATTGATCTGTACCGTCCCAGGTATGCGTCTGCGAGGAATGCGCCGAGCAGGGGCATGAGGCTTGCCGTCCCCGACCAGGCGTTGACGGCGGCGGCGGCGGAGGCGTTGGACTGGCCCAGGGGCCCCGTCAGGTAGGTGATGAGGTTGGCGGAGATGCCGAAGTAGGCGAAGCTGCCGGCGATCTCCACGGCTGCTTGGAGTCGAGTCGATTGGATTGGAATGGCTGCTGGAAGGGGATGCGATGAACAAACAAACAAACAAACAAACATACATACCCACTACGAAGAGCGCGGATCGCCATCCCCCCGAGGTCCCGCGGGTCACGGGTCGGCCGCGGTAGTCGGTGACGCCGGCGAGAACCTGCTTGGCCGCCGCTGGGAGGGAGAGGGGGAGGAGGAGGGGATCAGCCAGGATGCGGTCGGCGGGGTCCATGGCCATGGCCGACCTGACGACCTGGACGGACTGGATGGATATTTTGGGTCCTTTGCTCTTGCTTGGTTGGTGGCTGCCTCCTGCCTGCCTGGCTTCCTTCAAATAAAATAAAATAATCGGGACGAGATGACTCTCCTTGGTTGGTCTAGAAAGAGACAGCGAGTAAAATTTTCTTTTGATTCCGTTTGGCAATATATTTTTGTTTGCATTTTTTTTAAAATTTAGGTAGAGAGAATAGCAGTGCATATAAGCAAAGATAGTACATATATATTAATGTACATAGAGATAGAAATACAAGAAGAGGGATATATATTTATTTATTTATATATGCGGAGTGCAAAAAGTAGAGCATAAGTAAGAAGAGTAGTATGTGGTAAAAAGATATATACACATTACATGAAAGGGTAGTACATAACATACACAAATGCACATACTAAGTGATATTAGCTAAAGATCTACATGTGATATCAGAAATCTATCAAACATGGTCACATATTATGAGGTGACAGTGATATTAACACATATTAGGAGTTGATAGTTATATTAATATACGTACCGAAAAGAAGAGATGAGAACTACTAATATTTTGTGACTCTATTTGGCACTACAAATGAATTTGCATTGATCAAATGTGGTTGAGCAGAGCCGGTTGTGCGTATTTGCATGCGAGGTGCAAAGTAATGAAAACTAATATAAAAAGGTACATAGGTGGTGTCGGGGCACCCCCAAACAGCACTTCTTAGGCTATCTCCAGCGATATCCTCTAAATCTCATCCCCTATCCTTTTCCTCCACATCAACTTCATTCTCTATACCAAACTTAACTCCAACGACATCCTCTATTTCCATCTTCTATACCCTACAATCTCAATTTTTTTTTCTTTTTTTCCAACCGCCCGCTCCTCCTCCTCCGCCCGCCCCTCTGCCTCCGCACGCCCCTCCTCCTCCTCCTCCTCCGCCCGCGCCCCTCCGCCGCCCGCCCCCCTCCTCCTCCGCCCGCCCCTCTGCCTCCGCCCGCCCCCTCCTCCTCCTCCGCCCGCCCCTCTGCCTCCGCCCGCCCCTCCTCCGCCTCCTCCGCCCGCGCCCCTCCGCCGCCCGCCCCTCCTCCTCCTCCTCCTCCTCCGCCCGCCCCTCCTCCTCCTCCTCCGCCCCTCTGCCACCGCCCGCCCATCCTCCTCCTCCGCCCGCCCCCCCTCCTCCTCCGCCGCCCGCCCCCCTCCTCCTCCTCCTCCGCCCGCCCCTCCTCCTCCTCCTCCGCCCGCCCCTCCTCCTCCGCCGCCCGCCCTCCTCCGCCGCTCCTCCTCCGCCCCTCCTCCGCCCCTCCTCCTCCGCCCGCCCCTCTGCCTCCGCCCGCCCCTCCTCCTCCTCCGCCCGCCCCCCCTCCTCCTCCTCCGCCCGCCCCTCTGCCTCCGCCCGCCCCTCCTCCTCCTCCTCCGCCCGCGCCCCTCCGCCGCCCGCCCCTCCTCCTCCTCCTCCGCCCGCCCGCCCCTCCTCCGCCGCCCGCGCCCCTCCTCCGAGCCCGCCGCCCCTCCTCCTCCGCCGCCCGCCCTCCTCCGCCGCCCGTGCCCCTCCTCCGCCGCTCCTCCGCGCCCGCCGCCGCACCTCCGCGCCCCGCTGCCGCCGCTCCCGCGCCTCGCGCGCCCCACCGCGCCCTCCCGTGCCCCGCCTCCCGCGCCTCGCGCGCCCCACCGCGCCCTCCCGCGCCCCGTGCCCCGTGCCCCGCCTCCTGCGCCCCGCCGCCCCTCCGCCCTCCGCCCCGCCTCCCGCGCCGGCCCTCCTCCGCCTCCCGCGCCCCGTGCCCCGTGCCCCGCCTCCCGCGCCCCGCCGCCCTCCGCCCCGCCTCCCGCGCCGGCCCTCCTCCGCCTCCCGCGCCGGCCCTCCTCCGCCCGCCGCCCGCGCCCTCCTCCCTCCTCCCGCCTCCCGCGCCGGCAGTTTCCTCCCGCGCGCGCGGAAGGGGCGACAGGGATGGAGGACGCCGGTCCCCCCTTCCTCTGTGCGGGACGCGCCGGCCCTCCGCCATTTTCCTGCACGGGATAGCGGATACCGGTGGAGCTTTACGGGTGCTACAGTATCCGCTATTTTAGAGAAGCGATCCATGGATCGCTTCTCTAAAATAGCGGATACTGTAGCACCCGTAAAGCTGGATCGCTTCTCTAAAATAGCGGATACTGTAGCACCCGTAAAGCTCCACCGGTATCCGCTATCCCGTGCGGGAAAATGGAGGAGGGCCGACGCGTCCCGCACAGAGGAAGGGGGGGACCGGCGTCCTCCATCCCTGTCGCCCCTTCCGCGCGCGCGGGAGGAAACTGCCGGCGCGGGAGGCGGGAGGAGGGAGGAGGGGCGCGGGCGGCGGGCGGAGGAGGGCCGGCGCGGGAGGCGGGGCGGAGGGGCGACGGGGCGCGGGAGGCGGGGCACGGGGCACGGGGCGCGGGAGGGCGCGGTGGGGCGCGCGAGGCGCGGGAGGCAGGGCACGGGAGGGCGCGGTGGGGCGCGCGAGGCGCGGGAGGCGGGGCACGGGAGGGCGCGGTGGGGCGCGCGAGGCGCGGGAGCGGCGGCAGCGGGGCGCGGAGGGGCGGCGGCGGGCGCGGAGGAGCGGCGGAGGAGGGGCGGAGGAGGGCGGGCGGCGGAGGAGGGCGGGCGGGCGGAGGAGGAGGAGGAGGGGCGGGCGGAGGAGGAGGGGGGGCGGGCGGCGGAGGGGCGCGGGCGGAGGAGGAGGAGGGGGGGTGGGCGGAGGAGGAAGGGGGGGGGCGGGCGGAGGAGGAGGAGGGGCGGGCGGCGGAGGAGGGGCGGAGGAGGAGCGGCGGAGGAGGGCGGGCGGCGAAGGAGGAGGGCGGGCGGAGGAGGAGGAGGAGGAGGGGCGGGCGGAGGAGGAGGGGGGCGGGCGGCGGAGGGGCGCGGGCGGAGGAGAGGCGGGCGGAGGCAGAGGGGCGGGTGGAGGAGGAGGAGGGGGGGCTGAGGAGGAGGAGGGCGGGCGGAGGCAGAGGGGCGGGCGGAGGGGGGGGGGGCGGGCGGCGGAGGGGCGCGGGCGGAGGAGGAGGAGGGGGGGCGGGCGGTTGGAAAAAAAGAAAAAAAATTGAGATTGTGGGGTATAGAAGATGGAAATAGAGGATGTCGTTGGAGTTAAGTTTGGTATAGAGAATGAAGTTGATGTGGAGGAAAAGGATAGGGGATGAGATTTAGAGGATATCGCTGGAGATAGCCTTAGAGAGGTTGCAGAGGGTCACGCCCGCTCAAAATCCCTTACGCCCAGCCAGTTCCTACGATTGAGATAAAAAAGAAAATGCAGGTGGTGAAGGAGCGCGCTTTGAATAAAGTTGGTCGGATTTCGGGAAATCCACGCCCAGCGGCTATGGTGCCTTCGCTCACTAGCGTGATCAGAGTCCTCTCATTCGCACCTCTTTTCCCATTTCTCCAAGATTAGAAACAGTCAGACATCTTTAAAACTTTCTCGCCAAAGGCCTTGTCGGGCAAAATTCAGTCTACAGCTAGAGTTAAACTAACTACCTAACTACTTAAGCACGATATCTTCTTCCATGCTTGCATCCAGAACCTCCGCGAGGGGGCCACCTCTTCCTCAATCTGGACCAGCTCGGTGTCGTCGTAGCCGGGCGTGAAGCCTTGGCTCATCGCCTGTAGGTCGATATTCTTGTAATGAGAACGTGCGATCGCGAACGACCGCTGTACGCCGAGGTGTAGGGCCCGCTTCGCCATCCCGCGCGCCCGATCCGTGACATTGGCCACCTGGACCGCTAGCGAACTCGTCCCCGGCTCTGAAGGCACCTCGAAGTCATTCAAGACCAGCCCGACGGCGGTCCGCAGGGTGTTGTGCTCACTGGACTCCTTGTGGAGCGTGGCGTTCGCCTCGCTAAGCTTCTTCTCCAGGCGTCGGCGCGCCACCACCTCCTCGCCAAGCTTTTCATCGAGCACTACTCAAACACACGCCAACAACGTCAAAAGGCCTGCCAGGAACTTCGAAAGGACGGTTAAGGCAAGCGAAGTCTTTTCATTCACTTTGTCTCGGAGCTTGCTCGTTTTGCCATTCAGGTGTGCGATCTCTGCCCGCCCAGCAGCAACTTCTACATCTAGATCGCCGTCGTTGCCTCGGCTTGAAGCTTTTGCTTCTTTTCCTCGGTGCACTCTTGCTAAAGAAGTACCACTTGTTGCTGAACGCCTACCAAGGAAGAAAAAGAAGGTTAATTAAACACGCCGCGACCAACAAACTAGCTATCCGAGGGGAACAGGAGAAGGATCTTACTTGCAAGATTCCCTTGAGCGGTCCGCACCTGCTCCTCCCACTCCTCAGACAGGCGCACGAAGGCGGCGCGCTCTTGGTCGACCGACTCAAGCTCGCCGCGGAGCTCTTCCACGGTGCCGGCTAACTGACTCCGCTCCCCGCTTAGCCGCTCCAATGCCTCGGCATCTGCAGACGCCTTTGCCCGAGCATCGACCGCTTCCTAGCGGGCCGCAGTAAGCTGCGCTACCAGCTCCATGCACCGCCACGCCTCCTCGGCACATCGGTCCCGGCTGCGATTCATGATGAACTGCAAAAAAGAAAAAAACATCAGAAATGCCTGGAAAGGGGGCGAGGGTCAAGGGCGTTGATGTGTCATACCTGGCAGCTCGGGATAGCGACATCGTGCAACGTGCTCCTAAGACGCCCTGCCACTCCGCGTCCTCCACCTCATCACCAAGGGCGAGGATCGCCGCAGCTAGGTCCCACACCTCCTGGGTGCCTTCCCGCGCGAGCAGATCCCCGCCCGTCTATGCCAAGGACGACGATGCTCTCCCGCCAACGCTAGTGTCAGCCGCTCCTGTCAGCTCTAAGGGAGAGGGCACCTCCTCCGATACCACGTCCGCGAAGACAACCCCGGCTATCTGACCACCACCGGCCGAGGCCTCCTCCTAGGTAACCA
Organism: Panicum hallii; assembly: GCF_002211085.1. Lineage (NCBI taxonomy): Eukaryota > Viridiplantae > Streptophyta > Magnoliopsida > Poales > Poaceae > Panicum > Panicum hallii. The sequence goes on along the minus strand of NC_038048.1, from coordinate 47,845,932 downwards.
CCGCAACCTCACACGCCAACAGCTCCACCAGCGCCACTTCATCATATGCCTGTTCAGCGGGGGCCACATCAGCCTCGCAGGGCGGCGACACCGCCTGCGTCTCAACCTCTGGGAGTGAGTCGGGCGCGCTCGCCCCCGACCCATCCGTGACGAGCAACGCCAGTGACTTCATCCTCCCATGGGCGCATCCTCCCAAGATAGATCCTCAGCCACCGGCTACGGCCCTAGGTTCGCAGGCGCCACATCTCCCTCGGTGCCCCCCACTCTCGCCCTCGACGGAGCGCCGACCACGCTCGGAGGCGCTCACCGCAGCGCGAGAACCTTCTGCGGCGCCACCACCAGGGTACCTGCCTGGCCTCCGGTGCTGGAGCAAAGGCCTGAGGGCGGTTTGTACGCCATTGGCAGAGGATTGCCGGCCATGAAGGAGCAGTGAGACCATTGACTTTCTGGGGCGCCACCATACGGGGGTGTTTCCTGATCGGGCCTCCGACCCTAGCTCCGCCTCCTCAGCGTGCTGCCACTTGGGATCCTCCACCTGCGCGGGAACCTCCGGCGGGGCGTCACGACCCAACTTCGTTGCCTCGCGCGCAATCTCCTCCTGCTGCATTGCGGAAGTCAGGGAGCTGAAGGGCGCCTGCGCGGACGGGTGTCACGCTTCAACTCCAACACCTCCGTGCGCGTGGCCTCCCCCTGCTGCGTCATGGTAGATGTGAGGCCGGAGGGTTCCGGAGGTGACGCCGATGGCTGAAGGGATGTCCCTGCATCATCGTCGCACGCCAGCTCGTCCTAGCGGATGTTGTCCCACTCGTCCTGCTCCTCGTCAGCATCGTCATCGTTGTCATCATCCTCCATCGCCTCCTCGTCCGACCCCTGCTGGCGCTCCCCGTACTGCAACTTCGCCCGCTCCCGCGCTTCCTTCTTGGCTTTCTCCGCATCTTTTTTCTGCTACTACGCCTCATCGGCTGCCCGGTTCGCCGCTCGTGCGGCATCATCTTCCTTCAGCAGCACGTGGGAATTGCGAAAAGGGCTGAAACGACCCTGCATGCGCCGACATGTGAAATCAAAGGTAAGAGTCAACGAATGGAGCAAGACATAACTAGGGTGTCGGGAGATACTTACCAGGTTGACGAAGCCAGTGTAGGGCCGCATCGGCAGGTGACCCTCGACCAGGAAGGTCGTGTCGGTCTCCTCCAGTGCCTCTCGGATGCGTTGCTGGATCTCCGAATTCCGAAGCTTGCCTTGGGCAAGTGTCGTGCCCTCCAGCTGCACTCCCGCCGCCATCCCGAATAGCGGGAGTGCACGTGCCATCAGCGGCGCCACCTGCCTCGAGTGGTAGGCCCCGATGACGCCGATGGCGCTCAGGAGTGGGGCGAGCCTCTTCTTCTCCTTATCCTCCGCCCCCCACGACTACTCCGACGGAGCCTCCGCGATCATAAGGCCGGTGAAGAGTGGGAGAGGGGCAGCGTCGATGTTCTTGACGTAGAACCACCGCGAGTGCCACCCCTTGTTGGACTTCGTGGTGGTGATGGCCATGTACTCCTAGGCCCAAGGCATGCAGAGATGGATCCCAGCGCATCCTATCGGTGCCATCGATCCATCCCTTATGTTGACCAGGGAGACGGCGAAGAAATACCTCCAGAGCTTGAAATGAGGCTCGATCCCCAGGAATCCCTCGCACAGCACGATGAGGCCGCGATTTGCTGGATCCCGTTGGGGTTGAGGTGCTGCAGCGCTATCTTGTAGTGGTGGAGAAGCCCGCGGAAGAAGGGATGAGGGGGCATCCTGAATAAAGATGGCAACGGGTACAAAATATCCGCGTACCCGCGGATACCAAGCCCGGTGGGCGTGAATACATGTCTGAGATTGTGCCCGCGGGCATGGGCGCAGGTACAACTCTAAACCCAACAGATATCTTGTAATGGGTTTGATAAAATGATATCCGAACCCGCAACTCCGCGAACCCGCTGACATGTGGCCCCGAATACCATGTATATAAAATGTTTCTAGGGTTTCACCTCATTTCTCTCCCCATCCTAGCCGCCACCGTACCCAGCCGCCAGCACCCTTCTCCGCCGGTCGGCCCTCCTCCTCGGGCCCCTGTGCGGCGCCGGCGTTGCACCACCCACCCGCACCCCCGCCGGCCGCCGCTCCCCCTCCTCGCCTGCCGACTACGCACCCAGGCCATGCGCCGCAGCACCCGCACCAGCCGCTGCCCTAGCCTCCGCGCCGCCCGTGCCCTTGCCTCCTCGCGGCCGCGTCGGCTGCGCCAAGGTCCCCGCGCCGGCGGCGCCTGTGCCCAGGGCCCCGCATAGCCGCGTTGGCCACGCCAAGGTCCCCGCGCCGGCATCGCCAGCACCAGGTCCCCACACGGCCGACGCGCGCGTGACGCTCGCGCCCATGCCTAGCCTAGGTGCTCTTCGTCCTGCTGCTGCACGCGGTTACGGGTATCCGCAGGCATGCGGATATCTGCTGGCAGCGGGTACGGGCGCGTTTCTCAACAGTGGCGGGTTGCGGGCGCAGTTGCGGGCATGGATTTTAGCACGCGGTTACAGGTTTACAAAGTTGATATCCATGTGGATTTACCCATTGCCATCTTTAATCCTGAATCTGCGCTCATGGAAGTACGCGAAGGAAACGACATAGCCGTCACGCGGTGCCGGTAGCTCCTCGCGGCCGGGTAAGAGCCACTCCTCCGCAGCACTTCACGGGCAAAGAAGCCCACGCTTGATGAGGCCATCCAGGCATGACCGGCTCACCTCCAAGTGGTACCATGACGCCTTTGCTAGGTGGCGGATTGGGGTCAGGAGCTCTTGTAGGAAAAGGGGCGTAGGGGAGGGGCGGCTTGTCGAGATGGCGTGAGGAGACGAAGAAGGCAAGAAGATGAAGGAGCGTGGAGGCGGCGGAGGGGCCTAGAGCCCCAATTATAGGTGGGGGAAGCGGAAGGCGAACCAATGCCTCGACCCCCACGACCGCCATAATGACCGCATTCGCCGCGTCGTTTCACCCTGTCCTATTGGAGGGAGTGCGCACTCCGCACCCGGGCCTGACTCCTTGGAGAACGCGCCCGGCAATAAAGGGGCCAAAGGCCCACAAAGGCAAGAAGGGATACGGGCTAAAAATACCCCGACGTCTCATTAAAGTTCTAGAGTTCAAAGGTTGGCCCACGAACCGGTTCACAACCACCCAGGGCACCACCGAGGTAAGGGACGAGGATAGATGGGCCTGCTAGCAGCCAGCACCCGAGCGCGCAAGCGTCACGGGCATTCTGACCCGTGTCTGAGTCTTGACTAGGACATGATCCGTGGTTTTTCTTCAAAGAAAGGCAACGAGCCGTTGGGACCGGTCGAATGGACCTGATAACTATATGGATTGGCCGTCATGAATTTGGAGTCGGTCACCAGCTAACTCAAGCCGGATCCCCTCGAATGGGAGCCGGGCCCTACTCGGATTAACCCATTAACAACTCACCGAGCATCGCGTTTCAACTGATAGGCATGGCTCAGCCTTTCTGTCCTAACGACAAGGATGCTTGAAGGGAGATGGACATAAGACAAGATGACCGCTCGACTGGTCTCCCGCTAACACGCGGGGGCTCGGGGGTCGGACTCGCGAGGAGACCGAACTCGCAGTTGCATACGAGATGGCGTCAGGAGCCGAAGAATGCTCCTTAAAGAGGTTGATCACGGATTAGCTCCCTCAGAGTATTGGGCTTGGGCTACCTGGGCCTTCAAACGACCACGAAACAGCCCACGAGGAGAAGGGGCATCGACAGCCTAACACGAAGCACTAGAGGAGGACACAACCACCTCGTCTGACCCCAAGGGTCAGGGATCGGGCGCATCTGCCTCACCCGACCCCAATGATGATGGGTCGGCCGCGTCCGCCTTGCCGAACCCTAAGGGAAAGGGGTCGAGCATGTCCGCCATAGGCCGTGGGGCCCCTGGGGACCTCACGAAGCGATGGACCACGTCGGGGGACATACCTCTGGCGTAAGGTGTCAGACCCGGGGCCACGGGGCTGTGTACATCAAGGAGTCCGTATTGGGCTAGGGGATAGGACGTGTCCTGTACCTTATTTATGTTGTATTCTACCCGCATGCGGAGTAAAACTAGTCGATATAGAAGGAAACTACTCGAGTTGTACTTGAGTACGATTCCTAAGCTAGTATCAGGCTAGGATTCATGTAACCCTGTCCCCCTGGATATATAAGGGCAGGCAGGGACCCCCTCAAAACCAAGATCACCAGATCAACATCAAGGCAATACAAACCATCATACAGGACGTAGGGCATTATGCATATTGCGGCCTGAACCTGTCTAAATCTTGTGTTGTCTGCACCTTCGAGTTCCTGATCTCGGCGCATCCCAACCCAAAACCTACCACCTTGGGTATACCCCTCGGTGGGCAACCGGATAAAACCCGACAGCTGGCGCGCCAGGTAGGGGGGCGCATCAGAGATTCGCTGGAGAACTCGATGGCTCTTTTCAAGTTCCCCAGTCCCGTGCTCCCTAAGGGCACAACTTTTGTTTTTGGCTCATGGGTCTGCGTTGCCAACGGCGTAGCCGGATTCCGTTGGCACATCGTCGATGACATCATTAAGCTAAAAACACTCGCCGCAAGGCTCGATGACTTTGTCGATAATCTCGACGAGTTGCCGTTTTTTGATTCTACCAGGGAAACCGAGGCAGAGTCTGTCACTACTGTTCCTTTCTCCGCATTGGAGAAGGACTTGGACTCTCTGCTCCAGGCTAGGGGTTCCGATGCCACCGCATGTCGGGGGGCTGAGGATCACCTGGCCACTTGTGGGCTGATGATCACCACCACCTCCGAAGGGCGAATCGTTCATTGGAAGGGGATGGATCTGTTCGATCTACTCGGACATGAAGACCGCTTGGTAGCCCACCTTGAACCTTTGCCTTTTCAGGAGGGCAGGGCGTTGGCTACCATCACCGAGGGCTCGACTCAACTAGTCGAAGCCTCCTCTGAAGAACTCGCAACCCGCCAGGTGCTGATGGCGGAGGAGGGGGACGATGATGCCCTCATCCCCATCGGCGCACTTGACAGGATATCAGAAGACGAAGACACTGCCGATGCTGTTGACGAGAACGACGCCAAGCGCGACACGCGGCGTGCCAGGAACAGAGCTCATGCGGTTCATAGAAGGCGGCCCAACGAGCGCATACGTTCTGCACAGTGCGAACTCGACGTTGAATTCGCCGCCGCAGATGAACGAGGCTTCAGGACTCCTGTGGCCAACATCGCTCGGGTAACAGCGCTACTCGAGCGAAGTAATGATCCCAACGTTCTACAAGCACTCCGCTACGCCCAACGGGCATGGATCCAGCTGGACCAGCAGGCCCCGGCATCACTCGTCGGGGATGAGCGCGTCGGAGACAGCCGGAGCCAGGCCCCAAGCCGACCAACAGGCGATTGCCCGCGACCCCAACGCAGCAATAACAACGATGGTGCGGGTGGGAGTCAGGTCACCGGAGGGAGGCGGCAGCCACCTCCGGCGAACAACCTGAGGCAGCCCAACCGCCCACGTCAACAACCGGACCTTCGCCAGAAGATCAATGACGGGCACAACGTCTGGTCCGTCATCGACTCGAGGCGACGGGAACGCGAGGTAGCTGAGCGGGACGATGCTGACTGCAGCGATCGTTTTCCTGCGTTCACTACGAGATTCAACAGCTACAAGTACCCGGAGGGTTTCAAGCCGATCGGCATCACCAAGTATGACGGTAAGCAGGCCCCCAACAATGGCTCCGTTGTTACTCCACTGCCATTGAGGTGGCCGGTGGCTCCGACACTACCAAAGTCGTCTAATTTCCGATGGCTTTGGAGCCTGCACCGCTGACCTGGCTGGAAAGCCTCCCCAACGACTCCATCGACTCCTGGGAGGGCTGTCGGTGTTTAACCGGCTGCCCACCGAGGGATATACCCAAGGTGGTAAGTTTTGGGTGAGGAGACGTCGAGATCAGGAACTCGAAGGTGCAAGGAACACAAGGCTTTTAGATAGGTTCGGGCCGCACAGAGCGTAACACCCTACGTCCTGTATGGTGCTTCGTATTCCTTTTGGTGCAGAATGACCTAATGATCTTCTGTTTTGAGGGGGGTCCCTGACCTCCCTTATATATCCGAGAGGTCAGAGTTACAAAGATGCTAACCAACTCCCGTCGAGGGATCACACCGGAACATATCTCGAGTAGATTCTCTCCGTGTTGGTTAACTCTATCTCCTATTTAAGCGGGATAAACAAGAGATAAGCAAAATGAATAAGAGATAAGACGGGCTTAATCTCTTAGACTATATAACGTGCCTAGCCCGGTGGCCCCGGGTCTGACAAGCCTCCGAGCTCTTCGTAGCTGAATACTGCAGGCTTATCGAGTACTTTCGAAGCAGTCTTCAACTTCTTCTGAAGCTTCGTCTTGAAGTCCTTCTTCGAATACTTGTTTGGCTGCATCGAAGCTATGAGGTGCTCATGCCCCGAATTTCTGTTATGGCGTGCGATTTAAAAATCGCACTCCATATGGAGTAGCCCCCGAGGCTTAGGTTGAATCGAAGAATCAGGCTGAGGGTCCCATTTGTCTGTGATCCTACTTATCCTTCAAAAGATTTGAAAAATAAGTAGTCGATGCCACGTATCCCGCAGCCCCCGAGCCTTGAATCCAAATCCCTCAAAATTGGAGATAAGGATCCAAAAATCGTGGTATGGGTGTTACTCTGAAATCCCAAGAAAAACTCTTCGTCTTCTGCATAGTGAAATTAAGCCTCCCGCTGGTTTATTTAACCGCGCGGTGACTTAAGGTTTCTTCTGCACTCTCAGTCTGCATATGAGTCATCTTCGAGTAGTTTTACGGCGTCCAGCCCCCGAGCTGACGAGTCAGGAGAGCCAAAGGAGCCACGTCGAGTAGTGCGCATCACCCAGCCCCCAAGCCTGGGAACTAGCAGAACTGTGATGGCACGCCGTGTTTCCTGGAGGGTTATTGCCGAAGCTTGATCTGAAAAAAGACAATGCACACATTATGTAGCATAATGTGAAGATACCGAGTAGTACTCAGTAATAATGTGAAGACACTAAAATTTATTCGGTGTAAAAATTTCGCGTCTTGCTCTTGCTAGGCCATGTAATTTCCCCGGGCAGTTAGCCTGTTACGTTTAATCACCTGATCCCTGATGGCCATAGACCATAGCGTAGGGAGCTCCGCCGCATGCACGTGTAGGAGCATAGGCTTACAGAAGAGTCGAGGTTTCACGGATTAAGGCGTGTGCTACCCGAGTACTTTAGCAACCGTTAAGAGAAGACAAAGAAGTCGTCATGCGACAAAGAGGATGCGCAGTGCGCATAAAGTAGTCGGCGATGTGTAGCTCTGGAGGGTTTTGTACCCATCGAGAGACATACACGCATAAGTAGTCGGCGAGGGCATGTGTGGCAACACGCAAAGATCTATACTTCCATAGGGCGTAGTACCATGAAGCCTCCAGCACTCAGAACACAACCTTGTGGCGTAGCCTCCGTAGTCAGTGTCATAAGGCCGTGGCAAAACCGCCAGCACTCGGTGCATCAAGTCTGTGGCAGAGCTTCCAGTACTCGGTGCACCAAAGCTGTGGCTGTAGGTCTAGCATCCCAGGAGTAGTCGATCAGGGCGTAGCCCCCGAGGATTTCATGCCCATCGAGAGGCGTACCCGAAAAGGTAGCCGATCCTGTGAAGAACAAGTCGAAAAAGGTATAAATCACTTAGCTTGATTCGTGGACGAATATTGACGAAGCCGTGGAGCTCGTTGACGAAGCTGCGACGGTTTGTTGATGAAGCTCGACTAGTTGGAGTCGATTCCGACTAGTTTTCAAGTCGAGACGAGTAGTTGATGTAGTCGTCGGCGAGCTGCCGATCGTCCTCGCGAAGTCGAAGTAGTCGAACACGTTGCTGCCGCGCGCGGACATTGCGGCACAAGCCGAAGTTGAGCCGGGTCATCGAGGTCGACGGCCGCGGTGCCTCGACGCTGCAGCGCAAGGTGAAGTCGAGCCGAGTAGTCAAGATCGATGTAGCCGTTCGCTGAAGGATCCGATCTCGAACTCGATGAATCGATTCGTCGGTGCACATGCGTGAAGGTAGCAATCCACCACCTGGTGAACTAGAAAGATGCCATCGAGTTCGCCGGCGGATCTTCGACGCGCTCCCCTACCTGGCGCGCCAGCTGTCGGTGTTTAACCGGCTGCCCACCGAGGGATATACCCAAGGTGGTAAGTTTTGGGTGAGGAGACGCCGAGATCAGGAACTCGAAGGTGCAAGGAACACAAGGCTTTTAGACAGGTTCGGGCCGCACAGAGCGTAACACCCTACGTCCTGTATGGTGCTTCGTATTCCTTTTGGTGCAGAATGACCTAATGATCTTCTGTTTTGAGGGGGGTCTCTGACCTCCCTTATATATCCGAGAGGTCAGAGTTACAAAGATGCTAACCAACTCCCGTCGAGGGATCACACCAGAACATATCTCGAGTAGATCCTCTCCGTGTTGGTTAACTCTATCTCCTATTTAAGCGGGATAAACAAGAGATAAGCAAAATGAATAAGAGATAAGACGGGTTTAATCTCTTAGACTATATAACGTGCCCAACCCGGTGGCCCCGGATCTGACAAGGGCCTCAAGAAGGTTTTCATCGACAACTTCCAGGGGGCGATAACCCGTGCAGGAACCCGACACGACCTCGCCCAGTTCAAGCAGGAGCGTAACGAACTCCTCCGGTCCTACACCCGCCGTTTCTTCGACGTGCGGACCACCATCGCCAACATCACGGAGGAGGACATCATCGACTGCTTCTACAACAGCCTAACGGACCCAGGTATATATCGTGATTTTGGGCGTAACAGGCCGAAGACGGTTGCAGGACTACGTGACATGATGCACGACTGGTCCGAACAAGAAGAAAAGATGCGCGAGAGGTTTCCAAGACGCACCGACCTCAACCAGAAGCGCAACAACGACAACAGAGCTGACAAAGGCCAGCGGGACTTTTCGGGTTCTTCCCGAAAATGCAAGCCAGACGATCTCATCGCGGCTGTGGAACGTCCTCCGCGGGGCAAGAAGTCGACCACGCAGGAGCAGTTTGAAAAACTCCTGCAGAAGAAGTGCCCATGGTGCGTCAACTCCAAACACGCAGTGATCGACTGCTTTCAGCTCAAGCGCACCTTTGGCTCCCCTGGAAACGGCAAGAAGAACAAGTCGACGGGCAAAGAGCCCGAAGACGAGGACCAAGAAGATAAATCTGAGACAGCCAAGTTCCAGAATGCCTCCAAGACCATCAATGTTATCTTTGGTGGTGATGAAGATTTTTGTTCCAAGCGAGAACAGAAGTTGCTGCTACGGGAAATTCTATCCATCGGGCCGGCGGTACCACGACCACTCCGATGGTCGGAGGTCCCCATATCATTTTCCCATACTGACCAGTGGACCAGCTTTTCCGAGCCTGGGAAGTTTCCACTAGTGCTGGATCCCGTGGTCGCAGAAGTTAAGCTCACTCGGGTTCTCATCGATGGCGGGAGCGGACTTAATCTTATCTTCGCCAGTACGCTGAAGAAGATGGGTCTGGACCTGACCAACATGCTTGCTCCGAGCAAGGCTCTTTTCTACGGTATTGTCCCTGGCAATGCCGCGCACCCGCTTGGAACGGTCGTTCTCCCAGTCACTTTCGGGACGAGGGAGAATTACCGAACTGAGTTCATCAAGTTCGACGTGGCCAACTTTGAATCTTCCTACCACGCTATACTGGGGAGGCCGGCGCTCGCTAAGTTCATGGCGGTGCCGCATTACGTCTACTTACTTCTCAAGATGCCAGGACGCATCGGCGTGCTCACGCTCCGAGGTGACTTGAAGAAGTCCTATGATTGCAACCAAGAGGCCATCCAGTATGCATCGACTTCCCGCGTGCCAGATGCTTCCGGAGAAGTACTCGCGGCCGCACAGCAACTTCCTCAAGCTGAGCTGGACATCCCGACGAAGAAGGCGAGCCAATCAGGCGTCAAGTCGACAGGCGATGTGGCTCTCAAGTCGATCCAGCTCCACGAAGGCGACTCATCCAAGACAGCCATCATCGGCGCGGGCTTGGGTGACAAATAGGAACTTGCGCTCGTCAGTTTCCTGCGAGCTAACCGAGACATATTCGCATGGATCCCAGAGACTTGACCCCGGAGAAGACAGGCAACTACGGCACGCCCCGGACATCCGTCGGGCTAGGGGGTCAAGCCGTAAAATGCGTCGGGGACTCGCGCCGCCCATCTCGGCAGGGCGCGCGTCGCCCGTCCTGCCGCAAGACGGACTCGCGCCGCCCGTCCCGTCGGGACGGACGGCGCACGTCGCACCAGGGCACGGTATGGGAGCACCTCCATCGTCATCTACAGGGACATTGGGGCCCACACGAAGGGGAGAAGCAACACGATCCCCGCGATCTCTCTCTCTCTCTCTAACAACTCCCTTCCCTTTGATTTATAAAAGGAAAGGAAGACCCCCCGCAGGGGGATGGAACATTGGGACTCACACTCGCACACGCACACCCCACCAGAGACTTAGGAGCTCTATCCCTCTCGCGCTTCTTTGTAACCCCTACTGCAAACCTAGTGCAAAAGCACAAGCGGCTCGAACTGGACGTAGGGACATTCAGCCCGAACCAGTATAACCCTGATGTTTTTCTTGCTCACCATCCGGGCCAGACGCGCAATCACAAGAGTTACTAGTCGGCGGTTCGAAACACCGACAGGTGGATTAATAGGAATGGTGTATTGATAACTGTACATATATTACATTGGAGGTTAATATACAGCAAAATTGCAAAAAGGTAGACAAAAACATATATATATATATAATTTATGAGCATAATACTTGCTTAGGGCTGCCTGGCTTTGGTTCCCATCCATACAAATTGATGTCGTCATGGAGCTGGACAAGGGAATGCTTGTTCTGCTGTTTGCATAAAGTCACCATAAAACTGGCTAGGTTCGGACATTGATGTGTCTTTATTTGGGATGCCAGCTATCTCAATCTTGCCTGCATAATCATTTTCTCGAATCTGGATGGCCATTTCTTGTAACAGATAATCCGACCACTTGTGCAACATCATCTAAAATGATTTTTCTATTGGCATGCACTGCTGGTAGGAGCCTGTAGAAAAAAGATGTTGTATTGCGGAAGTTTTAGTGGTGTGTATGGATATTAATTTGAAACGTATTTTAACAGAATAGAAAGATGATGTCCATCATATTTATATTCTGTTAGATGATGGACAATCATCTCTAAATAGATACCTCAAGTAAACATATATATTGCCTAGAAATAGCACTAATCATCTCCATCAACCTGATGTAAAGTTTGCAGATATTGCCTAGAAATGCCTCAAGAAAACAAAGTAAAGGGTACCACCTATACTTGAGACATCGCTCAACATTAAGCCTACGGTCTTGTGAGTGATTTCAACCATTAAGGTGAACATATTGCCTACAAATAGCACTAATCTTTTAGTTTAGAGTTATTTCTAAGTTTTCATCTCCAAACTGATAAAGCGCAGAAACACCACCAATGATTTCCTGTTGTCCTAAAAAACAATAATAATATAATAGATGACACATCCATGTGACTTGCAAAATTTATTTCCAAAAAGAAGGGAAAGATAAAAGGACGTGGTCAGATCATGATTTATAGAATATTAGCAACATTATTGTAGCTATATAAGATATCTTCACATGGCTATTTCCTTTTCTTGAGCACATGAGCTATTTCCTTAGATTTGTACCTTAGAAGAAATAAATAATTATTTAGGCGTTGAGATTGACAATTTTAGCTGTTGAGTTGCATCAAGCACTGTAGGCTAGTGAAGAATTCTTACCATGTTCAGGGAACTGATTGGGTTGCATCAGACTATTGCCTATTAACATAACAGAAATGCCTGTTCCTTTCTGTTATAATCGACAATAATGCGTGGACTGCAGTGGTAGCGGAATGAGAATATTCTGCAACAACTAAGGATAGCATACTCTGACCAGGTAAAACTTCATGACATTTTCAATAACATAAAAAAATTAGAAAATGTCCAAAAACATAAGATAGGAAATGCCTTTTTTGAATTATATTGTTGATCCTATGACTGCTTAGTTTCAGATTTTATTTTCTGACCAAAACTATTTTCATAAACCTGTGACAAAATTGGTAGCTTCATTCCAGCAATGAGAAGTTACATGTTCACTGGATCAAGATGAAATCAACCAAGAGACCAAGACAAGATCTTGGTTATACTAATTGGCTCATTTGAGCTATATGAAAAGAGCAAGGTGGATAATAGTTACAAAGTCACTCTTACTAAATAGTTCTCTTCCGTCATGTAGCTAGGTCATAGCAGCATGTCAGTAGATGTGGTCAGATCAAAGGAGGTAGCTGGAGGTACCTTTTTGGATAATTTGTAATCTAATCACCAGGCCATACAGGTTTAACACAAATATTCTTATAGCTGGACAGGATCATCTCTTGCACCATCATGTCTTTTGAAATAGCAATCTTTCCCCTGAATTATAGAGAAACAAAAGTTCACGCATCACATATCCATTTCAATTTAGTGATTGTGGTAAGGATAAAGAAACGATAAGGTAAATTATATTTTACATGAAGAGGGCCGCCACCGCAGCGACGGAGTGGGCCCTACACCCACGCCAGCGACGGAGTGGGCCCTACACCCACGCCAGCGGGCTCGTGCTCCAGGTCCAGCGGCGGCGGGGTCGAGGTCATCCTCCGTGTTCAGGTCGGGTAAGAGGACCGGTGGGGGGGGGGGGGGGGGGGGGGGTGGAGCCGGCGGAGGTGCGTATCTGCGGCAGCGGAAGAGGACCGGTGGGAGACCGGGAGGGGAGGGGATCGGAGAAGAAGAGGAAGAAGAAGGGAGCAGAGAAGAACATCTCACTTACAAGCAGGTCCGACGTGTCACATGGTCCATCTCAGCGTTTCTATCTAGCTCAGCAGGCCACGTGTACAAAACCACTCAGCAAAGGGCGTTAAGTGAGTTGTTTCGCAAAGTTAAGGGTGTTAAATATTTGGTTTTTTATTCAGGGGATGATGTAGTTCGAGCCCAATAGTTAAGGGGTTACGTAGACTTCTGCCGAGGGGTTGCTGGAGTTGCTATCAAGACCGAGGCTAGGGTGAATTATTATTCATTATTCATACTAGTAGCTACTACTCTAATAAGCTGCTGCTAGCTAGCTACTGGTCTAAGCATGTACTTAGCGTTAAAAATATAATTACTTATATACTCCCTCTATCCCACAAATATTGTTGGTTTAGAAAATTTTAGATATATTTCTAGTAGTGGAAAATTACATGTTACCCCTAACTAACTATAGCAATTGTGATTGAAGATCACTCTGTTTATTTAGTTCCCTAGATCTTCAATAAATGCAAATGCATTAGAACGTGAAAGGTAATATCTACATAAGCATTTGATTGATCCCATATCCTTCTCTATATAATTATTTCTTAGTATTTGATATTATTTTAGTTAGATGGATTTTACTATAATCTGAAAAAGAATACTTTTTACGGGATAAAATTTAAATGCTAAACAAACAATATTTATATGACGGAGCGAGTACGGTGGAAGATCTCTTCCGGCCGGATCCGAGGTGGGTGGTACACCGTACAACACAGCTAGCTAGCTAGCTAATTGTTTGTTCGTTCATCCCGTACACGTGGTCGTATATTAATTAGCTAGTACCACAAAATGAATGAATTAAACTGATAACACAAGTAGAAAAATGGGCTATCGTCCTTTGGGTTAATACCAGTTAACATTTAGCTAGGTACTAAATTTGCTACGGAGCTATTTCAGTACCGGGTTCAAATTTAAAAGTCTCCAAAATCATTTTAGTACCAGGCCAAGATACTGGTCGGTACTAAATGTCGCATTTTAGTACCGGCTGATGTTTTAGCCCGGTACTAAATGGTGATATTTAAGTACCGGCCGGTGTCTTAGCCCGGCATTAAATGGTCCTCTACAGGTTATTTCAAAAAAAATGCATCTTCCATCTAGTCACATATGATGCATACGCATACGTGGGATGGTAAGGAAGCAACATGCGAGGTCAAAGGTCGTGGGTTTGAATCCTCACGATTGTACACGCGTATTTACGCGTGACCTGTGACTTGCGACGATGCACGTATGCAGGCCTCCCGGGTGTTGCAACCGGTACGTAAACTGGCGGTCATTTAGTACCGCCGGGCGGTACCGGACGCCACAACGGGTACTAAGACCATTTTACATCCGGTAAGAAATCAGTTGTCTAGCTGTGTAACCACTGATCGAGCGAGCCCCTGCATGCAGTTCATTGGATGCATTGCATGAGATGAGTGAGCTAGCTAGCTAGTATAGTAGTACCTCATCTATATCTCATATATACGTACTGTGATCGACTACCAGCTGCGAACATACCTATGCCACCAGAATGTTTCATCTAGCAGCTACCTAGCTAGGTGCATGTCCTCGATCAAGTGCGCGCGTGCACTCAAAGTTAAGGAAAACATGCTCGCTCGCTCGCTGGCTTAGCAGCTTCAGTTCATCCTCAGATCATCACAAATAATAATAAGTCTGTCTTTTTTTTGTTTGGCTTTCATTCATTCGCCGTCCCTTAATTAGCTTTCTTTCCTGCTTGCTGCTAGTAGGTGCCTTATAGCAGGTAGCGGCGAGCAATAACCTGACGACGATATATGGAGGCGCATCATCAGGAATGTAGTGTTCCCCCAGGCTTCACGTTCCACCCCACGGGGAAGAGCTCGTCGGCTACTACCTTGCCAGGAAGGTGATGCAGCACCAGCAGCAGGAGGCATCTCTGTAAAATGTATGGATGAGTATGCGTGCCTGCCTGGACAACAGCAGCCGCCCTTGCTTCATTATATAGAGGCTTCACGATACAGGGATCACTGAGTCCTAATTAGTTACAGATCGTAATTGATCTTATTCTATCTTTAGGACTTCTATCTCTAGTAGGACTCGGTGTATTTTTTATTACAACTCATGCGCTACTATCTATTCTAACATCCCCCCTCAATCACAACTTGATCAAGTTGAGATTGTGTTGAAATTGTAAGAATCTTCTTTGAGGTAGCGCCTTAGTGAAACCATCAGCTAATTGATCTTCCATTGATATAAATCTGAAATCAAGCAGCTTCTTAACAACTCGGTCTCGAACAAAGTGATAATCTATTTCAACATGTTTCATCCGCCCGTGAAAGATAGGGTTCGATGCTAGATACTTGGCCCCCGTATTGTCACACCAAAGCCTTGCACTTTTTGGAGATGAAATATTCAACTCGGCTAATACCGATTGCACCCACATGATCTCAGCAGTAGCATCTGCCATTGCTTTGTATTCAGCCTCGATACTGGATCAAGAGACTGTTTTCTGTTTCTTAGCACACCACGAGATCAAGTTAGGACCAAGAAAAACCGCAAAACCACCTGTAGATTTCCGGTCCTCAGTACACCCCGCCCAATCGACGTCAGAGAAGGCACTGACCATGATAGAAGGAGACCGCCGAATGTGAAGGCCAACGCCTATGGTGTGCTTAAGAAATCGAAGTATACGCTTGACTGCAGTCCAATGATCAGTTGTTGGTGAATGAAGGTATTGACAAACCTTGTTGACTGAGAAAGCAATATCTGGACGGGTAAGTGTGAGGTATTGTAAAGCACCAACAAGACTCCTGTACTTGGTAGCATCTTCAGGTGACAAGGGCTGACCTTCATGTGCCGAGAGTTTCCTGCTGGCAGATAATGGCGTCGGAACTGGTTTACACGAAACCATAGCCGCACGATGCAAGAGATCATTAGTGTACTTTGTCTGTGTAAGAATTATACCAGCAGAACCATAATTGACCTCGATGCCCAAGAAATAGTGCAGAGAACCCATATCTTTCAGTGCAAAGTCATCTTTGAGAGCACGAAGCAGAGCATCAACAGCATACTGAGAAGACCCTGCCACTTTAATGTCATCGACATAGACAAGAAGAAATATTGTTACCGAGCCCTTGCAAAAATAGAATAATGATATATCTGCCTTGGACGGAAGAAAACCAAGAGACTGCAATTTATCATTTAATCGAGAGTACCACGCACGAGGCGCTTGTTTCAATCCATATAAAGCCTTGTCCAACTTGCAATGATATGATGGAAACACAGGATCAATAAACCCAGGTGGTTGCTTCATGTATATTTCCTCCTCTAGAATGCCATGAAGGAACGCATTCTGCACATCTAATTGGCGAAGTACCCATCCGTGAGACACTGCAAGAGATAGAATCAACCGAATAGTAGCAGGCTTAACAACTGGACTGAACGTGTCATCATAGTCAATGCCAAGACGCTGCTTGAATCCTTTAGCAACAAGCCGAGCTTTGTGATGATCAAGGGAACCATCTGCTTTATATTTCACTTTATAAACCCACTTACAGTCAATTAGGTTACGACCTGCTTGAGGAGGAACCAGATGCCAAGTCTTGTTGCGCATTAATGCATCATACTCAGCTTGCATAGCTGAAAGGCCCTTGTTTGGTTTTGGCAATTGAGTGACAACTTAGGTGGACTAATAAGTGTTTATGTTGAGATACACAGGAGATTAGTCCACACAAAGACAATAGTATGAGCAACATGTGCCATGGAGGAGAAATGGCTAAGGGTTGATGCTATGCTCATATAGTGTGATCGAGGAGGTCATTGCATATGAGACATAACATGGAGTTATGTGACCAAAATGGAGAAGATCAAGACAAGGCTTGGCTTGATGGACCGGTTGCAATGGAGAAGGGCAAGTCAAGGCTTTGAAGCGAGGGACCGCGAGGCGGTGAAGCTTGGGCAAGATTTGGCGCCGATGGACCGAGGCAACAGTGAAGAGCGAGCAAGGTCAAGATCGATGGACCAAAGAGGTCATGTGATGATATGGAGTGGATCATATCATTCAAGGAAGATCAAGCCAAGTGTTGACTTATGAAGATGATCAAAAGGCTTGATGGAATTTGGTGCTTGTGTGGCATCAACATTTGGGAAAATGAAATGAAATGCGCAAGGCAAAGGTATGACTTGTAGGGCATTTCATTTCACCGGTCAAAAGTTGTGTAGAGAAGTGCATGACCGGATTTAGGATAGATGGCCGCACTATCAAGAGGGGCAAACTTGTTTGCATATCGGTCATCTAGTGCCACTTGAGAGATCTAACATTGCGATGTTGCTAGGATCGAGTGGCGTGGTGAGATCAAGTGAAAATCCTTTTAAAATGATTGTGAAATGCTAACACACATGCACATGGTGTTGTTCACGTGGTGCTGTTAGCACATTTGCAAAGGAGAAAGAGTTGGAGTTGATGTTGATCAACTTTGGGAAGCAAGAAAGGTTTTTCGGTTTTCTTCGGAAATTAAGTTGTCTCTTGGAGTGGAATACTGCTTTGATCCATTGTGTTTTGGACCAAGTATTCAGTTGGCTTGTGTAGCCCTCTGAATTAGCTTTCCATAGAATCCAAGATCAACTAATTTGGACATCGGAGCTAAGAGTTATGGCCGTTTTACCGAGGTACATTTCTGCTGGAAATAGACCTGCGGACGGTCCGCCCATGAGGGGCGGATGGTCCGCCGTTATCCCAGATGAGCTCTAACAGAGCCGTTTTTGGCTCTGTTGGTGGTCCAAAATGAACTGCGGACCGTCCGGTCCATGGGGGCGGACGGTCCGCCCTTAAAAGCTGAAACGGGCGCAGAATCTTGGTAGTTCTATCTTGGGTGTCCAAAATAAACTGCGGACCGTCCGGTCCTTGGGGACGGACGGTCCGCCTCCTACTGAAAATTCTAGGACAGAAACACTACGGTTTCTGTGTGTGCTCACTTTTTGATCTGCGGACAGTCCGCCCATGGGGAGCGGACAGTCTGCCGGTCACTTCTAGATTTAGTTAGAGACGTTTGCAAATCGGTTGGTTCGAAGTTTTGAACCGCGGACAGTCCGCCCCAGGGGCGCGGACAGTCCTCCCGGGGCTCTAACGGTCGACTCTGACACATAATAATTGCAGTTCTAGCCGTTGGTTTTGAATGGCGGACGGTCCGGTTTCTGTGAGGCGGACAGTCCGCGAAATCTCTATTTTCATGGGATTTGAGTGTAACGGCTAGTTTGGGGCCTCCCTCTATAAATAGAGGGTGTGGCCGGCCATTTGAGGGTGCTGAGCACCTTGGGGACTTGGTGTCCATGTGTGAGAGTGCTTGAGAGCCCTCTACTCACTCTAACTTGATAGTGATCATCCGATTGAGTGAGAGAGCGATTCTAGTGCGATTGCTTTGAGAGATTGCATCGAGTGGCACTAGGTGATTGTGTTGCAAGCCGGTGTGCTTGTTACTCTTGGAGGTTGCCACCTCCTAAACGGCTTGGTGGGAAGAGGCTCCGTTGAAGCCCGCAAGAAGATTGTGTGGTGCTCCGGAGAAGAGATTGTGAGGGGTATTGTGCTCACCCCGCGGGAGCCGCGAAGAGCAACTCTAGTTGAGCGAGACGTGAAGAGCAACAAGTGGTTCGTCCGGATCATGTACTAGAGCTCGGTGTGAGCACTCCACGTGGGAGAGTGTGACTTAAGAGTCACCACTAGCAAGAGGATCGGCGGCAACCTTGAAGCTTGTCTCAACGGGGATTAGCTTGGTGGCAACCAAGTGAACCTCGGGATAAAAATCACCGTGTCAATCTTGTCTACTCTTCTCGGTGGTTTGCATTCTCCAAATCACAAGCTTTGTATTTACATTCATATATATCTTGTGCTTGTGTAGTTGCTCTCTAGTGTTTAGTTAGTTTGTGTAGCTTGCTAATCATCTTCTTGCTTGTGTAGCTAGAAGTAGAGATCATAGTGTAACTAGTTAACTTGTGTAGTTTAATTAGTTGCTCTTGCTTAGATTGAGTAGCTAAGCAAGTTGAGCTCTTGAGTTTGTATTGTGTATCCTTGTTCTTGAGCATCTAGTGAGCTTAGGTTTGGCTTTGTACTATTGCCCATTAGAATTGTGTAGGAGCTCCCCTTGTTTGTGAAGTACTAGTGCTTAGACTTGTGTGGCTTGGCATTAGAATTGTTAGGAGAGCTCTTACTAGATGGAGCCGCGCCAATCAGAGGCATTGTCGGCATGCAAACAGATGGAGCCGCGCCAATCAGAGGCATTGTCGGCATGCAGGGAAGCTGTTCTGATGGACACGATGGACCATTGGCATGGTTCTGTTCCTGGCGTGGTCCTGTAGCAGAACTGGTCCCTGGGAGCTGCGGCTGCACAACAAGGTCAGCAGGCAAAGCAAATATAGCAGGATCATTAGTCGAATTAGTAAAATTAGTATCCCCTGAATCTGTGGAAGGAAGAAGAAGGATGTCTGAGGTATAACGGGTGCCGGCACTAGGATGAAGGGAAGCAAATGGGAAAACGGTTTCATCAAAAATGACATCCCTCGAAATATAGACTCTGCCCTTAAATACATCAAGGCACTTGAACCCCTTATGCATGTTACTATAGCCCAGAAAAACACAACGTGTGGATCGGAGTTCAAGTTTGTGCTGAGTGTAGGGACGAAGGTTAGGCCAACAGGCGCAACCGAAGACACGGAAGCTGGAGTAGTCAGGTGTGGCGCCAAGAAGTTTCTGTAGTGGAGTTTCATAGGCAAGAAGCTTGGTGAGAGTGCGATTAATGAGATAGGTGGCGGTAAGAAAAGCTTCATCCCAATATTTGAGAGTCATGGAAGCATGAGCAAGTAGGGCGAGGCCCATCTCAACAATGTGACGATGCTTGCGTTCGGCAGCTCCATTTTGTTGATGGGTATGAGGACATGAAACTTGATGAGAGATGCCGATTGAGCGAAAAAAGGAATTAAGTTTTTCATATTCACCTCCCCAGTCAGACTGCACAGTAAGAATTTTTCGATTAAGTTGGCGTTCAACGAGTTGTTGGAACTCAAGAAAATATTTAGAAACCTCAGATTTATGACGCAACAAATAAATCTAGGTAAACTTGCTGTAATCATCAATAAAGCTAACATAATAATTTTTTCGACTAAAGGAATCTAGTGTCGGACTCCAGACATCTGTAAAGATAAGCTCTAAAGGAGCAAACGACCGACTAGTGGAGACACTATATGGTAGCTCTGATACCATGTAAAATGTATGGATGAGTATGCGTGCCTGCCTGGACAACAGCAGCCGCCCTTGCTTCATTATATAGAGGCTTCACGATACAGGGATCACTGAATCCTAATTAGTTACAGATCATAATTAATCTTATTCTATCTTTAGGACTTCTATCTCTAGTAGGACTCGGTGTATTTTTTATTACAACTCATGCGCTACTATCTATTCTAACAATCTCATCATCATCGTTGTCATCACAAGACCTACGGCGACGACCTCCACATCATCCAGGAGGTTGATCTCTACAGAATAGAGCCATGGGATCTGCAAGGGATGCATGTCGTAGCTAGTTTATATGTGTATAACTATAAAGAGATGAAGGATCGATCGGAACATATAATTAATCTCCACTTCTATCAATCAATGCAATCAAATCTATCAGCAGAGAGGTGCAAGCAGCAGCAGCAGCACGACGACGAGCAGGCGGCGGAGTGGTACTTCCTCAGCTACAAGGACCGCAAGTACCCCAGCGGGACGAGGAGCAACCGCGCCACCGCGGCCGGCTTCTGAAAGGCCACCGGCAGGGACAAGCCGGTGCTGTCCAGGTCCAGCAGGCTCATCATCGGCATGAGGAAGACGCTCATCTTCTACAAGGGCCGCGCACCCAACGGAAAGGAAGACCCACTGGATCAAGCACGAGTACCGCCTGCTGCAGCAACACCACCAGGAGGAAGCCGCAGCGGCAGGCTGCTGGGTGGTGTGCCGTGCCTTCCGCAAGCCTTACTATCCCCAGCCAGCAGCAGCCCTTCTTCTTCCCCTCCAGATCCAGCTACTTCGCCGCCACCACACCAGCAGGCGGCTACGTCGGCGGCGACGGCTCATCATCATCATAAGCTGATCTGCACACTACTACAGAAAACATTTTTAGGGGTGGATAAAAATAAATTTCTAAGGACGGTGCGGTACCTGTCTGTATTTGTCACAGCTAAAAATAGCTGTTTGCAGAGACCCCTGAAAACCGATCTTTAAGGATGGGTGATGCCCTAACCCGCCCCTGTAAATCCATTTTCAGAGGTGGGTGAGGTCATGACCCGCCCCTGGAAATCGGTTTTTCAAGGGCGGGTGAGCTTATAGCCTGTATGGAAATGGGTTTCCAGAGGCGGGTTAGGGCATAACCCACCCCTGAAAATACTCTTACCGCCAAATAATTCACTGATTTCAATTTAAATTTTCAGAATCTGTCATATACTAGCACATCACACTACATCGCCATATGAACTTGGAAAGGAAAACATCTAAATATTTAAAATGCATGCGATTGAAATATTTGATAAGTCAATACATATTACATCCCAGGTGCAAATGTTCAATTGCATGGATACATTACATCATCTAATGCATATTATTAGCAAGTAAAAGGTACTTAACATAGTGAACATCGCTAATCTTGTACCCCAGGCTTTTGTCAATAAAAAACAAAGCACAAATAAGTGTATTTTCCTTTGCTTTACATCTACGAGGAAGTGCTTTGGCATAGATGGTGAACATTGGTTCCGCAGCATGAAACGAGGTAGATCGAACTTCAATAGAAGTTTGGTACAGGCCTTCCCTAGTACGGGGTGCTCCAGACTCGTACTAATGATAGCCCAACTTGTCCATGGCTTCACATAAAATAATCTTCAAACTCATCGTCGTGAAAGTGTTACCAAATATATCCTACAACGGAGATGGAAGGCAAATATTATGAACTCCTCCGCACAATCAAATTAACAAGGACTCAATTACCATGTCATTTTGATTTTCCTGTGCAAATCTCTCATACAAACTAACAATAATATGTTCATTTTATCGAAGCGCTCTAATTTTGAACCATAACAAGTCTGGAATTGGATAACCATGCCTCTCAAGTTCTCTAAAAGGCAAGCTTCCATGACACTTCTTTCATAAGTCATCTGAATATGTGATTCTTTACCACTAGCAACTATTGGAATCATGGTACCTAGATCTCTTCTTGCTGGTATCTCGAAAGAGATTGTTAGTTTCTTGAACTATTGGTGTTCCATGGTTTCCACCCGAGTAGGTGTACCACGTAGGCATTTACTACCTCGGCAAGCCATGTAAACACATCGATCCGCTACATTAGAGGTAATGTAACATTAATAAGGATAAAAAATTCTTAATAAGATAAAAAAATATGGTTCTTACTATTCATTGAGCTGGTACGGTTGCTTGAGAACATCGGGTCGGTCTAGTCCTGTTGACTCTGTTGAAAGTGACGCTAGGAGGGCAAGCCTCAGGCAAAGGGAAATCCTGATGTTCCCTACCATGACCGAGACTTGCACGACCCAATCTACCACGACCAAAGCCACGACTTGCCATATGCCTATTCAAGAAATAATAATTCACTATTTCACATTCTCAAAATAGCACTATTTCACATTCTCAATAAAAATCAAGAACTCACTTGCTGCCTAGGGAGGGCATGGCCAGGCGGGAAGGGCAGGAGAGGGGCACTGCCGAGGGAGGGAGGGGCTGCCAACGACTGCAGGAGTGGCGCCCGCGAGGGCGCTGCTGTAGGATCAAGAACACCGACTAGAGGGGGGTGAATAGGCGGTTTAAAACTAAAACCAACAACACTAGAGAAATTTAATTAGTAACAAAAGAAAGCCCTATGTCATGCTACTACTATCTCTAGAGAGGTTTGCAACCTAGGGTGACAAGATACAATTCAAGCTCTAGTAAAGTAAATTACTCAAAATAAAACAACAATTAAAGCGAGCAAGAGAGATAACCAAGCTTGACACACAAATTTATCCCGTGGTGTCGATGACTTGCCGGTCACCTCTAATCCACGTTGAGGTGGATTCCAAGAATCAACCGCTCCTCTATTAAGAACTTCTTGATCTTGAGCCGGCTTGAACCAAGGAACCGCTCCACACCTCGATTTCACTAGAGTTGCTCTTCACCACTCCGGCAAGGTGAGCACAAAACCTCTCACAACCGAAATCGGGGCTTCTCAACAATCTCCTTCAAGAAGCTCCACAAAATCATCATCTCCAAGCCGTCTATGGAGCGGCAACTCCCAAGAGTAACAAGCCAATGATCCTTGCTTGAAGATTTCCTAGTACTACAAAGCTCAAACTCTTGATGCAATGCACTAGGAAGCACTCTCACTCTCAAAAATGCAAATCCTTAGCAAGTGTGTGAGAGAGAGGGATGTCTTAGCTCTAGAGTGTCAAGAATGCAGTCCAAATGGCCAAGAGAGAGACCCAATGGCTGGGCATTGGGTATATATAGACATCCCATCAAAAACTAGCCGTTACAGTCTTTTCTGCGAGATTGCGGACTGTCCGGTTTCAAAAATCGGACCATCTGCCGCTATAAGCTAGAGAGACAGAGTGCAATAAATGCGTGTCAGAACTAGCCGTTACAGCCCTGGCGGACCGTCCGCAGTTCATCCTAGAAGAACAAACAGAGGCAGCAATGTTTCTGGTTCAATTTATCAAAAAGCCTGCGGACTGTCCGCGCCCCAGCGGCGGACCGTCCGCGGACCAGACCACAAGTCTGACCAGAGAACACCCTTACTGGAACGAAGATAGTTAGAGTGGCGGACCGTCCGCCCATGTAAGCCGGACCGTCCGCCAGCCACATAAGATTTCCACCAGACCTTCTATAACGGTAGCGGACCGTCCGCGCTTGAGCAGTTAGCTCTCTAACTTGTTCTTTTTCAAAACCCGACAAAGCGTTGTTAGCCCTCATGCATGCATCTAGACATTTTGAGCAAAATGGCACTAGAAACCCGTCAAGCACGAGTACATGACCCCTCTTGATAGTACGGCTATCTATCCAATAAATCCGGTCACTTTTCATCCACTAAACACCTTGTGACCGGTAAAATTCAAAAGACCCTATTTTATACCTTTGCCTTGAGCCCGAGATTTGTTCATCATCTCCAAAAATCCACACATTCACAAATAACACTCATTCATCCGTGGATCAACCTATACTCATTTTCTCAAAAGGAATTGTTAATCCACAAACCGTTGTCATTAATTACCAAAACTCAAATTAGGGGCCTAGATGCTTTCAATCTCCCCCTTTTTGGTAATTGATGACAACATTAAGTTTTGGAGTGATAAAAGTGTTCAAGTCAACTTTATACACTAAGCATAAGGTGGACTTGGACTTGAACTTTGGAAGAACTTACTCATTTTTCTTGAAAATTTCAGAATATTGTATGAATAAATTCACCAAGTTCGATGAGTAGAGAGAACTCCCCCTTGATATGTGCATATAAATTTGAATGAATACCAAGAGCACACATATCTATATATGAACATTTTGACGGAGTTTCCCCTATAAGTGAAATCGAGGCATACAAGATACAAGATATATATGATATGAATTTTAGCTTGATTATCATAGCCTCACAACCACAAGATGAACAAGTAAATAGGAGTAGCACAAATCAACATAGTTCATCACAAATTGCAAGCCAAATCCACGCAAGAAGATATAAAGCATAAGTCCATGCGATAGAGTTCAACACAAATAAAATATGAGTGGCAAGCGGAAGCGAAAAGCGAATGAGTTCCATGAGAAATCCATGAGCTCCCCCTAGATCAAAGCACTCCAAAGCTCCTTCTCCCCCTTTGGCATCAATTGCCAGAAAGATCAATCCATCGGCGGTGGAGGAGGTGGTGGTGGGTAGAACGGCTGGTGCGGGTAGAACTCTGGAGGCGGCACTGGAGCCGGGAACACTGAGTAGAAGTGGTCAGAAAACCCGGTGAAGGCTGTGCTGAAGGTATCAAAGCGCTGCTCTAGGTGCTGCTGCCTATGCTCGAGCTGCTCAAACTGCTCAGACGAAGGCAAATCCTCAAAGCGGGAGTCAAGAGCTGCAATATCTGAGTGTAAACTCTCCTGAACCCACTACATCTGAGCCATCATGGGCTGGAACATCTGCTGCTGCATGTTCTAGAAGTTAAGGTCCATCTGACTCTGCATCTGACTAGTCAACCCGGCAATCTGAGAGGATAGACTCTCCTGCATGGATGCAAAGTAAGGATTAAAGTAGCCAGCTAGAGGAGCCCACTGCTGCTGTACTGGAGGGTGTGGTGGTGGCATGGCATGCTGAGCTGCAGCTGCTCCAATGTGAGCATCATCATCACTATCGTCAGCACCATCATGCCCCTGTGCTTCAGCATCTCCAGGGAAAGGAGTCAACGGCCTCATAAGAAAAGCATGGTCATTCTTGAATGGCCTAAATGGAGTGTGCTTGCACTCACAAATGCCTCTAAAGGATGTCTTTGCCTTGATGATGGACATGATGTATGGAGCAAAGTATAAGTTCATCTCCATATTAAGCCTTAAATCTGCAAGCTGATCCATAATGAGAGCAATGACATCAATTCTATTCCCATTTATGATATGAGATATCACATTCCAATAGAGCCCTCTAATTTTGTCTTTGTTTCCACTCTTAGGCATGAAGGTGACTCTTGCAATTTCATTGATCACTGCAGGATGATGCCTCAGACCCTGAGTTCCCCCAAAGCTTCTGGCAATACCAAGATGTGCAGGCTCATAGTACATGGGGTAGTCATTCTCATCTAAAGGATTTTCTAGGACAACATTCATGCTTTGCTCACTAGTGATGAAATCATAGTCCAACTGGTTAGCTGCAGCAAACTGAGCAAATGTAGCAAAATATGTTCTCTTCCAAGTTGACCACTTAAATGTTGCCTCTACCATATCAATCTCTAGGGTAGTATAGAACTGACGTATGACTGTTTCATTCCAATCACATCTATGTTGCAGAAAATTTGCTAACCCTATTTCCTCAAATCTATCCACTAGATCAGCGATGACTTGATGTGATCTCATATAGCCTAGGTCAATGGTCTGATGTTTGAACACAGTCTTCTTAACTAGATGACTGAAGTAAGCATCTTGTTGTACCTTAGTTTTGAAGAAGAGGATGTTGGTGTCACAAGGCATGTCGAACTGATTCACTGCTCTAGCATTGGCATAGCTCTCAGCAGTCCACTGTCGGCTAGGAAGATCTAGCCCCATCAGAACAGTGACATCATCTTCAAACTCCTCAAATTCTTCCTCTGAAGATTCATCACCAACACCACCCACAGAGGATGCTGCATCCATCTCACTAGGATTAGGATCATAGTCCGTGTCATCGGAATTATCACCGTCTCTTTGCCTCTTTGATGTCCCAGCTTTCTTGATTTTTGATGTGAATGCTTTGAAAATTTTCCGGGGTGGCCTGAGATCAAGAATTGATCATAAGAATAATTACAAAAGTAAGAGATCCAATCCATAATCATATAAGTCAATTCAGAATCTTGCTGAAAAAATTTGACACTCGCGGACCGTCCGCCTACTGAACGCGGACCATCCGCGACTCATCTGTTCAGCGCAGGAACACAACAGTCGCCCTAAAATTTGATCCATCCACAATTTGAGTTTTGATTCAAATCCACCAACCAAATTTTAACTACACCATCTCTTCATCACTAGGAACAGGATGCCCTAAGTAGTTACAAGAATCCATGGCCCAAAAGTAGATCGGAGCAACTAACCCTAACTCTTTCCAATGAAGAAATCCAAGAACAAGAGTTAGGGATTCATCGAAATACCGAGAGGACATGATGGAGAATCTTGATAAGAGTCCGGGGATGTGCTCGGACTGTCCGCGAATCACGCCAAAAAGCCTTGACCTTGAAGTCTTCCCCACGTGCTTGAGAGAGAAAGAGAGGGTGCGGTTGGAGAGAAGGGCTCGGTTTGGTTGGAAGAGAGAAAGTGACAGCCAAATATAAGCCAAGTCTGGTCGGCCCCATCTTTCTGTCCATTGGCGGACCGTCCGCGACATCCCGGCGGACCGTCCGCTTTGTAATTTCACTGCTAAGATCAATTCTGCAGAGCCACTGGTGATCAATCCTTATGACCGGCGGACCGTCCGCCTCTTACCCGCGGACCGTCCGCTTCGCAACTCTGCGGCCCAAAATAACTTTGCAGTGCCTCTGGTGAACAATTCTCATGAATGGCGGACCGTCCGCTGTACCAAATTTCATTCTGTTCAAAATTTTGCCAACTTTCACAATTCCAACTTCAATATGGGATCATTGCTCATATAAAAATCTAAAAATCTCAAATCTTGCATGAAAACCTTCCAAAATCTCATATGAGCAAGTTATAACAAGAATTCAAAAATAAATCGAGTGAAATCATGAAAACTCATAAACGGCTCAAAATCCCTCAAAAATCCAGAAAAAAATAAGGAAAACATGGAAGAACCATATGTCACATGTGCTAGTTTTCAAGCCACATTT
Source organism: Panicum hallii (assembly GCF_002211085.1). NCBI lineage: Eukaryota > Viridiplantae > Streptophyta > Magnoliopsida > Poales > Poaceae > Panicum > Panicum hallii. The sequence continues at coordinate 47,818,445 of NC_038048.1, read as the reverse complement.
GAGAAGTCAATGATGTTTAACTCATTTCTCAACTTGCAAAACCGAGATTCATCCAAGGGCTTAGTAAATATATCAGCTAATTGATCATCCGTGCCAATACCATCTATCTTGATATCACCCTTGTTCACATGATCTCTAAGAAAATGATGGCGGATATCAATATGCTTGGTTCTTGAATGTTGAACCGGATTAGTAGCAATCTTCACGGCACTTTCTTATCACACAACAAGAGAATTTTATCAAATTTCACACCATAGTCAAGAAGAGTTTGCTTCATCCATAACAATTGTGCACAACAACTTCCGACCGAAATATATTCCGCTTCGGTGATTGAAAGAGCCACCGAATTTTGTTTCTTTGAAGACCAAGAGACAAGAGACCTACCAAGAAATTGACAACCACCGGAAGTGCTCTTCCTATCAACCTTGCACCCCGCATAGTCCGAATCCGAGAATCCAACCAAATCAAAATGAGCACCCTTGGGATACCATAAACCAATAATAGGAGTATATTTCAAATATCTCAAAATTCTTTTGACGGCGGTCAAATGACATTCTCTAGGTGCGGCTTGAAATCGTGCACACATGCAAACACTAAACATGATATCGAGCCTAGATGCGGTCAAATAAAGCAAACTACCAATCATAGAACGGTAAAGCTTTTGATCAACCGGATTACCTCCCTCATCTAGGTCGAGATGCCCATTGGTGGCCATAGGAGTCTTGATTGGTTTTGCATCTTCCATACCAAATTTCTTCAAGATATCCTTCACATACTTTGATTGACACACAAAGGTGCCTTCCTTGAGTTGCTTGATTTGAAGTCCAAGAAAGAAACTCAATTCACCGATCATGGACATCTTAAATTCCCTAGACATCATCTCACCAAATTCCTCACAAAAACTTGGGTTAGTTGAACCAAAGATAATATCATCAACATAAATTTGACAAACAAACAAATCCTTACCAATTGATTTAGTGAACAAGGTAGTGTCAACCTTACCAATTTTGAATCCCTTGGAAATAAGAAAGTCCCTCAAATCTTTCATACCAAGCACGTGGAGCTTGCTTCAAACCATAAAGAGCTTTAGAGAGCTTGTATACATGATTTGGCTTCTTGGGATCTTCAAAATCGGGAGGTTGCTCAACAAAAACAAGTTCACTAATCTTGCCATTCAAGAAAGCACCTTTTACATCCATTTGAAAAAGTTTTATGTTGTGAGAGCACGCATAACCTAATAAGATTCTAATAGATTCTAGTCTAGCAACGGGGGCAAAAGTTTCACCGAAATCCAAACCTTCGACTTGAGTGAAGTCTTGAGCCACCAATCTTGCCTTGTTTCTCACAACCAATCCATCTTCATTTTGCTTGTTTCTAAAAACCCATTTAGTGCCAATGACATTATAATTTCTAGGCCTCTCAACTAGATCCCAAACTTGATTTCGGGTGAAATTATTTAATCTTCATGCATAACATTCACCCAATCCGGATCTCTCAATGCATCATCTACACGGTTAGGTTCAAGAAAAGATACAAAGAAATAATGTTCACAAAATGAAGCAATGCGAGCTCGAGTTTGGACACCCTTACTAATATCACCCATAATTTGATCCACGGGGTGATCCTTTGCAAGAATATGATGAGTTCTTTGAGGAACAATGGGTTCTTGAGTTGATGGAGAAGGTGCACTTGATGAACCAACTCGATCTTGTACTTGAGAATCATCATTACTGGAATCTTGTACAATTTGTTGTGCTTGATCATTTGAGATAGAGGTTGAAGGATTAACTCTAATAGAGATAGAATGACCATCATCGCCTTCATCTTCTTCTCTTGGTCTAACATCACCAATTGACATATTTTTCATTGCATTTCTTAAACCATCACTTCTCACATCATCAAGATTTTCTTGTTCATTATGAGACTCATTTGTTTCATCAAATTCAACATCGTATGCTTCTTCAACAATACCATGTGTTTTGTTGTAGACCTGATAAGCCTTGCTACAAGATGAATACCCGAGAAGAAAACCCTCATCACATTTGCTTTGAAACTTTGATAACCGAGTTCCCTTCTTGAGAATATAGCATTTGCAACCAAATACTCTAAAATATAATATATTTGGTTTCCTTCCAATGAGCAACTCATATGGGGTCTTGTTATGAAATCTATGGCAATACAATCTATTAGACGCATGGCAAGCCATGTTGATTGCTTCGGCCCAAAAGCTATCTGAAACGTTGTACTCGGAGAGCATTGATCTTGCCATATCAATCAAGATTCTATTTTTCCGCTCAACAAGACCATTTTGTTCCGGAGTGTACTTGGTTGAAAATTAATGCTTGATTCCTTTCTCATCACACCATTCTTCAACTCTTGTGTTTTTAAATTCACTTCCGTTGTCACTCCTCACTTTCTTCACTTTGAGTTCAAACTCATTCTCGGCCCTTGTCAAGAATTTCTTGAATATGTCATAAGTATCAGCTTTGTTATGAAGAAAGAAAACCCAAGTATACCTTGAGTAATCATCCACTACCACAAGACAATAGCAATTTCCACCAATACTTCTATATGTTGTAGGACCAAATAAATCAATATGCAATAATTCCAATGGTCTCTCGGTTGACATGACACTCTTAGTGGAATGAGCATTTGCAACTTGCTTTCCGGCTTGAAATGCACTACATAACTTATCTTTCTCAAACTTCACATTCTTCAAGCCAACTACTAAATCATGCTTTATGAGACGGTTGAGTTGTTTCATGCCAACATGACCAAGTCTTCTATGCCATAACAAACCCAAAGATGATTGAGTGAACAAACATGTAGACAAGTTTGCCTCTTTAGTAGCAAAATCCACAAGATATACATCCTCATATCTAAATCCCGTAAAGATGTGATTTTTTCCATCCAAGCTAGTCACTACACCATCATCTTTAGTGAAACTACACTTATATCTAAAATCACAAAGTTGAGTGACCGCTAAGAGATTAAACTTGAGAGAATCAACCAACAATACTTTTGAAAGAGAATGATCACTTAAGATTGAAATTGTACCAACTCCTTTGACTTTGCCTCGGCTATTGTCACCAAAGATGATATCACTGTAGCCATCCACATTCTCATCTAGAGAGGAAAACATCATTGGATCTCCGGTCATGTGTTGAGTGCATCCACTATCAAGCACCCAATATCTTCCTCTGGACTTGTAGTTCACCTACAACAAAGAGATAACTCTTTTATGTACCCAAACTTTCTTGGGTCCTTGAACGTTAGCGACCAAGACTTTTGGCACCCAAATGGCATTCTTTTTAGCACCATCTATAAGTATTCCAACAAATTTTGCACTAACATTGCCATTTGAATTTCTCATAAGAATGTAACTTGAATCAAAGGATATGACTTTCATGTTGGTGCAATTCTTCTCAATATGTCACACCCGATTTATAAAGAACATAAATCGAGCAATCATATATGCGCCAGGATCAAGTCACGCATATATACAACATAATCATCAAGATATCACAACACATATCACGAATAACATTAATATAAATCATAAATGGATTATTTTATTACAACCGAATCAAGAATCGGTTCAAGAGTTGCGGAAGCGAAAAAGAGATACACATAGAGCTGGGCGCCACAGGGACGTCGACTGGGAGACAAACGCCTAGAAGTCGTCGCAGCCGCTGACATAATCCTCCACGTTGCCGGGCACTGAGCAGCAGTCGAAGGCATCCCGAAGAGAACAGAAGAGTGGAGAAGCAAGTGTGAGTACAAACTCGTACTCAACAAGTATAACACAAACTATGAGGCTCTAAGGTTAGCTGACTCAGCTGCATTAGCTTTTAGACTTGGCAAAATTTTATTAAAGCTAAATACTACAAGTGGATGAATTACCATAAACCCGAATTGCATAAGAAATTAATCAATATTAATTAAGAACTACTGAGAACCATCCAAACCACCAAGATAACCCCACTAATCAGACGGAGGATCTGGGCCGCTCATGACTGTGAGCACAGCTGATATATCAGTTTTACACTCTCGAGAGGTTGCACAACTTTACCCACAAGTCGTGAGCTACTCTAGTTGTTCATCACACTTCCTTAGGTGAGATGGCTAGTAAGCACACTACGAGACCGTTACAAAGGATCACGTTGGTAAGGTGTAACCGCTAAGGATTCTGGATTAGCGACGATGGGGCCCACCTCCGGGGGTACAAGCACACAGCACAGACCAAGCCGGAGGAGCAGGGACCATTGAAGCCTACCACCCCTCTTGCCCACGCAGGTAAGTTACTCCCGAACCAACACGACCTAATTAGTAAGTCAAGACCGTCCCATTCCAGTCTTGTGGTTGCGCGGTTGTCCCAGGTTGTCGCTCTATGAACCGGTCCTTATGGAGAGTGGCCAACCAAGCACTAAGCACCGTGCTGGCCCCCTAAACCATGTTTCTAACAAAACATATTTTAAGGAGACGTGAGCCGCTCAAGCACACAGCACAGAGGGCCACTCTCAGAGTTAAGTTGCATATAACCATTATTCAAATTTAATTAAAAAGGACCATAATATGTGAGAGCGCAGCACCTAGCACAACTAACCAAAATGCAACCCAAGGTATTTATATAAAGGATAAAAGTGGCTAGGAAATCCTTATAGGCATACAGTATTAAAATGCAGTATGGAGTTGTATTTAAAAGTGATAGGATGTTCATGTTATACTTGCCTTCCTCAAAGTTCTCCTGCTGCTGCTCAAACTGCTCAGAAGATGGCGGCTCCTGGTACTGCTCCGGAGGCTCGACGTCTACTCACGATCGTAATCATCAATCATGGTCCAAACATGCACACACATGCAAACAAGGACAAAAGATAAGAAACAGTACAACATTACATCAAAACAGCACATAAAACTAGTCTAACGCTATTCTACACGTTACAACGACTGCGTGAGCGCGAGAATCACCTAAAACGGAGCTAGGACGCGAAATCTAGGGCTAGAACAAGGCCCAGGGGATTTTCTGTAAGAAAACAGTAAAACCAGGGGGTTTCTGTGCAAAAACTAAGGGCCTAAACCTAATTACAGGCTAGACGTAGGGGCTAACACGCAAAACTACTGGGGCTGGACTGCGGGTTCTATTTCTAAAGAACTCAGGGGCCTAAACAAATAAAACAGGACCTAACCGTAAATATTTTTGGACTACGGGTGGATCGCGGGTTGATTTCTTAAAAGGGCAGGGGCTCTTTAGCAAGAATACCAGGCTGAAGCGGTACGTTCTATTTAGAAGCGTTGGATCGCGATCGGGCGGCTCAGAGCGAAACGGTACGCGGGATCTAATCAAGGGCGCTGGTTGCAGATCGGACGGTCCGAGACGTTTGGGGGCGTGGGCTGGCGGCGCTGTGGCGCCGGCGGCGGATCCCGCAGCGGCGCGGCTCGGGGCTCGCCGGAGCTCGACGTTCCCATCGCTCCGGTGGCCAAAACTTCACGACTTCAGGCCAGGGAGCATCACCGCGGCACGGGGAATCGATCTAGGGTTACAGCTGGACCTAGAGGGGCTCGGGCTTCGCGATCCACGGCTCGGGGCGGAGGACATCGCCGGTGAGCGGTGCTCCACGAGCTACGGGTTGCCAGAAACTACGAGATCCGGTGCAAAAGACCCAGGGGAAGGGGGAAAAGCTCACCAAGGGCTCGTGGTGGCCGGAGCCGCAGCGGAAGATGGTCGACGACGATGGCCGTGCGGCGGAGGCGGTCGGGTTCTCGCGGACAGGCTATAGCAGAGGGGCTCGGGGCTCCTTGGTCGCGCGGATCGATCTGGGGAGTCCCTGCGGAGGTAACCAGGGGGTTAAGGTGGATCGGAAAACATCGGCGGCGACGGATTGGCGCGGCGGGGCAGATCACCGGCGGCGGCTTCGTGGCAAATTCTCGATGATGCATAGGCTCGGGGCACAATTGCTAGGCTCGGAGAGCTTCTGGATGGCGAGGGGAAGCGGGCGCGGGGGTTGTGGCGGTTTGGGTCACGCCGGAGCGGCAGCTCGACGGCGAGGCAGAGAGGGTGTAACACCCTGAAAATTTTCGCCCGAAAATTTCGCGCTAAATTCTTCGTTTCGCCGAAACCCTTAACTCCCCGAAACCCTAACCTTTCCGAGACCCGAAACCGGCAACCGAATCCAACCGCAGTCACGCCATCTTTTCCCTCGTTCCGCGCGCGAGCACCGCGCGCGTGGCCGACCGGCCGCGGTCACCGCCGCGAGTCTCGCCGCGCGGTCGCCGCCGTGAATTCCGCCGGCGCGCGCGTCTTTTCTTTCCCTTTTTCCTTTCTTTTCTCCCCATTGTTTTTCTCTCCCTCTTTCTCTCCTTTTCCTATTCTTTTTCTTTTCTCCCTTTTCCTTTTCCTCTATTCTTTTCCTTTTTCCTCCTCCCTTCTCCTTTCTTCCTCCCTGTTCCCCTGCTCCCGAGCCCCACCGCTGCCCGGCCACCCGCACGCCACCCGCCCCCTGTGCGCACACGCCGCCGTACATGGCCGCGCCGCCGGACCGCGCGCGCACGCGCTCCACGCGCACGCGCACGGCCGCGACGCGCTTGCGCACGCCACCGCCGCTGGCGCCCCGGCCTCGCCGCGCCCCCCGCCGCTGTGCCGCTGCCGCGCCCCGCCTTGCCGCCCGCGCCGCCCCCTGTGCTGCGCAGTGCCAGCCCGGCCCCCCACGTGCATGCCCGGCCTCGCCGCGCCCCCGCCGCAAGCCACGGGCGCCATTAATGGCCGGCCGTGGAGCCGCTCCGCCGGCCACCCCTTTCCCCCACCGCCGGCCGCCTATAAATAGGCCCGGCCGCAGCCCCTCGCTCCCCACAAGCCGTGCCGCCCCTGCCTACCTCCTCTCCCGCGCCCAGACCACCGCCACCCGAGCCGCACGGCCGCTGCCGCCTGCCCCACGCCGGTCCGCCGCCTCGCGCAGCCCCCGCCCGAGGTGAGCCCCAAAATGGAACCCCCTCTTCCTCCTCTCCCTTTTCCCCCACACGCCCGAGCCGATTAGGCCCTAGGGCCGCCGGATTTGGGGGCCGGCCGAGCCCTCCCCATCCCTCCTCTGTTTCACGTGGTGAGGGGAGGAAGAAGAAGGGCAGTTTTGCCCTTAGCCCCCTCCTCTTTTCCCCATTCGGTTAAGAACCCTCCCACCTTTGTAAATTTTGCAGAAAAGCCCATGGTTGCTATTCCCTTTCAAACCAAACCCCTCCACCATGTAAACTTATTTTCAAATAGGTCCCCCACACTTTTCACTGCCCCTAGTATTTCTAGGATTAGCAAATAAGCCCTTGCCCCCTTTAGATAATTGCGAACAAGTCCCTGGACCCCCATTTAAGCCCTGAAACCACCTTTAGCGCGTCATTTTATGTGCGAAACGACCTCCGATCGACCCGAAACTTTACCACGCCCTTTCTAGTATAGTTTTAGTCATGCCATTAAGAAACCACCCAAAGATATCATCCCTAACTCCGTAACTAAATTATTTCCGATTCAAGCTCAACGATAAAAGCTTTTAGTTCTTTCGCTTGATCGTGTGTCTGTTTGTTTGCGTCGTAGGACACGGAGTGAACGACGAGGTTCCCGACTGCGACCGAGCGACTGAGGACCAGTTCTGCGACCCCGAACCCGAAGGACAGTGCTTCGATCAGGACTTTCCGCAAGGACTTGACGATGGCAAGTTCAATTCCGCCCTTTGATGCATATTTTTGTCCTAGTTTTTATAAACACGACCCAGTGGCCTGTTTTATAAAATTGCATGGTTTTGCGTGTCGTAAACGTGGTAGGATAGCCACCCTTGTTGTGATAACCATACCTTGAACACCTGATTTTATAAAGAAAATGCGTGTGTGTGGGAAGGGATAAAATGTGGTTTTGAAAGGTGAGTCCGACGGGATGGATGGCAATTCTGTGTGAATTGCCGTTGGTGTGCTCGTACCTGTGTGGTTGAGCGTGGAAGGGAGATATCCATCTTGTCACTCCTAAGGACCGAGTTGATGTGTCGTCTCACCTAGCTTCCTGTCGTGCAAACCACTTGACCGTTGTATGGGCAACGGCTTGGCCTAACCCCACTAGTTAGCCTGATAGCCATCAGGAGAGCTAGGAGCAACGGGTGATCAAGGAGACGGGATAAGCTCTGTGTGACTTATGCCCCGGTTAAACCTCGGTGGTAGGTCGAATGACCCCTTGATAAATCCCGTGATGGCTAGTCAGGTCTAGCTAAGGTGGGTAAGGGCTTCGATGGGATCTGCACCGGCACTAAGGTGTTCGTGCTGTGGTACCCCACCTGTGGGTAAAGTTGCACACCTCTGCAGAGTTAAAATCTATTCGAATAGCCGTGCCCACGGCAATGGGCAAGTTATGGTGTGGTCACATAACTAGTGTTTCTCTTGGGAATGATCGGGCTGGTGTGAGTTGTTTGGAAAGTGTCCGGCTATTGTGCCGTGTGCTACGGCGGACGGGGAGTCCGGTAGCAGTTTAAAACTTGGATCCTGTGTGGATCAACACCGTGTGCTCTTTGGTATTAGAAAACTCGTTTTGAAAGTTGTTTTTGAACAAACCTTGCACATAACTGAGTTTTCCATAAATGAACCATAACCTTATCCTTGGATTATCCTGTGCATTAAATTCTGTTATACCCCCTCCGTGGGTGTGATTGGACTTGCTGAGTACGTTTATACTCACCCCTTCTTACTTTTACAGTGGAAGACCCAGACTACGTCCCCGAAGACAACGAGTAGGGTTTCGTTCTGCACCCAGTCTTGCCTGTGGTTGAGGCCACCGTTGGATTCCGCATGGCGCAAGACTCTGATGATCCTTTGTTCGTAGCTAGTGTAGTGGTGTGGGTTTTAGTTGTAGTCCTCGCGATAGTGGCGCTTCACTGCCCATTACCGCGAAGAGTTGTACGGTGATGTACCACCTGTTGTAATAAAAGTGTTATCAGCCTCCTGGGACTGATAAATTAACGCTTTTAAGTCTTCCCTGATGAGGGGACGCTTCAGAGGGCGACGCGGCGGAGCAAAGGGGCGGCGGCGCTGGGGGTTTGGTTGGCGGCGAGGATAGGGCGCAGAGGGTTTAGGGTTCACCTTTAAAGGGGGAGCCGGGTCTTGGCGTGCGGGCCCGAGCTGGATCACGGCGGCTGGAGATTTCGGGTGGCCGGTGCGCACCGGGGAAGGAAGGGGAAGGGGGAAGACAGGCGCTGGCAGGTGGGGACGGCGGGTCAGAGGGAGAGAGGGAGAGGAGGCACGCTCGGGCTGGGGAACGGGGTGAGCTGGGCCGGGCGTGGCCCATGCGGAGGAAAGTAGGAGAGATGGGCCTCGGGGTCAGCTTGGGCCAAGGAAAAGAGAGAGAGGAGAGGGAGCCCACGAGAGAGAGAGAGAGAGAGAGATGGTTTTGGGCCGACTGCTGGGCTCTTTCTTTTTCTTCTTCTTTCCTTTTTCTTTTTCACACTCAAACTATTCAAACAATTCTATTTGAATTCAAATGGATTTGAATTCAAACCCTATACACCCAACACAAATAAAATAATGCTCCAGCATGAATGCACAAACAAGTTGATCCTATAATAAATTTTATTTTCTGGTGTTATAAAATTACTTTTAATGCAAGATAAATTAGAGAAAGCCCTAGAAATTTTATTTGAGCCAAAATAAATTTTATTAAAATTTTGGGAATATTACATTAGGGTGTTACACAACATGACCAACCTTCTTTCATTTTTCACAATATGACTTACCACTACTCTTCACAAAAGTAGTTTTGGTTTGCACAAAAGCCTTCTTCCCTTTCTTAGGAATGTATCCAAGCCCTTGCTTATTCAAAGTGAATTTTTGGCTTGCCCAACAATGATTAAACATGGCTCTACTATCATAGCACTTTCTCAAATCATTAGTCAAGTAAGTAACTTCTTTCTTTAACAAATTATTTTCCATAATAAGAGATTCATTGCAAGATGAGTTGTCAAATGTGGTGCAAAAAGAAATAGTAGAGCTAGAGCCACAAGGTTTATCATCAATTAAATCACAACTAACACCAACGCTCAATGTTGCTTTTCTTTCATGACTAAGTAAGGTATTGTGAGCTTCCTCAAGCTTTTCATGAGTTTCTTTGAGATTTTCATGAGAAATCTTTAGCTCCTCATAGGAATCTTGAAGAGAAGAAAACTTCAACTTCAAGTCCTTTAACTTGGTCTTTTCTTTAGTCATGAATTCATCGGCATCATTGAGCATTTCAACAAAATCATCATATGAAAGTTCATCAAGTTCATCAGCTTATTGTACCTTTGCACCACCCTTTGCCATAAGACAATGTGGTGTGGAGAAGAGTGATGGAGCCTCCTTGATGGCGATCCCGGCAACTCCCTTGGATGGCTTATCATCATCATCATCATCATCATCATCATCATCGGAGCTTGCATCGGAATCCCATTCAACAAAATAAGTTTGACCATTCTTCTTCTTCTTGATGAACTTCTTCTTCTTATTTTCATCATTTTTCTTGTCCTTCTTGTTCTTGTCATCCTTCTTGTTTGGACAATTGACACTAATATGACCCATTTCACCACATTGGAAGCAAATCTTGTCCACAAAAGGATTTTTTCTTGATGATTGACCTTTCTTGCCAAAGTTCTTCTTGTTCATCATTCTATTGAATCTCTTGACAAAGAGAGCCATCTCTTCATCCGATTCTTCTTCTTGGCACCCACTTTCTTCTTCCTTTTTGCTATCATGAGCTTTGAATGCCACACTTTTCTTTTTCATATCAATTTCTCCCCCATGAGCTTCATCTTGAGATTTCTTGAACATGTCATGGGTGAGAACTTCTCCCAATATTTGTGTGGGAGTTGTGGTCTTCACATTTGACCTTACAAGCAAGGTCAAAATTGCGTCATATCTTTCCGGAAGACATCTAAGAAACTTGTGGTTGAAATCCGCATCCGGTACCTCAAATCCAAGTCCCTTGAGGTCATTCACAATGTCATTTAGCCGGTTGAACATCTCGGCTATACTCTCATCCTTCTTCATGGTAAATTCACTAAAATTGCCCTTAAGCAAATATAACTTGGCCTCCTTCACACTTGATGTGCCCTCATGAATTTTCATGAGCTTTTCCCATATGTCATGTGCATTAGTGAGACTCTTGACTCTATTAAATTCAGTCACACTAAGAGCACTAAAAAGCACATTGACCCCTTGATCATTTAGTATCTCATTTTCCTCTTCTAGGGGTGTCAAATTCTTTGAGTCCAAAATGACATATCCATCATTTACTACTCTCCATAGCTTTCTACTCATGGCTTTGATATGAGCCGACATCCTAGTCTTCCAATAATCATAATTGTTCCCATCAAAGAACGGTGGCTTCCCAACATGAATTCCATTATCACTAGTCATTGTTCTACTCCAAGATGGTTAAATCCGCAATTAATGGAGTACTTAGCTCTGGTACCACTTGTAGGATCAAAAACACCGACTAGAGGGGGGGTGAATAGGCGGTTTAAAACTAAAACCAACAACACTACAGAAATTTAATTAATAACAAAAGAAAGCCCTATGTCATGCTACTACTATCTCTAGAGAGGTTTGCAACCTAGGGTGACAAGATACAATTCAAGCTCTAGTAAAGTAAATTGCTCAAAATAAAACAACAATTAAAGTGAGCAAGAGAGATAACCAAGCTTGACACACAAATTTATCCCGTGATGTCGATGACTTGCCGGTCACCCCTAATCCACGTTGAGGTGGATTCCAAGAATCAACCGCTCCTCTATCAAGAACTTCTTGATCTTGAGCCGGCTTGAACCAAGGAACCGCTCCACACCTCGATTTCACTAGAGTTGCTCTTCACCACTCCGGCAAGGTGAGCACAAAACCTTTCACAACCGAAATCGGGGCTTCTCAACAATCTCCTTCAAGAAGCTCCACGAAATCACCTTCTCCAAGCCGTCTAGGGAGCGGCAACTCCCAAGAGTAACAAACCAATGATCCTTGCTTGAAGATTCTCTAGTGCCACAAAGCTCAAACTCTTGATGCAATGCACTAGGAAGCACTCTCACTCTCAAAAATGCAAATCCTTAGCAAGTGTGTGTGAGAGAGAGAGGGATGTCTTAGCTCTAGAGTGTCAAGAATGCAGTCCAAATGGCCAAGAGAGAGACCCAATGGCCGGGCATTGGGTATATATAGACATCCCATCAAAAACTAGCCGTAACAGTCTTTTCTGCGAAATCGCGGACTGTCCGGTTTCAAAAATCGGACTGTCCGCCGCTATAAGCTAGAGAGACAGAGTGCAATAAATGCGTGTCAGAACTAGCCGTTACAGCCCTGGCGGACTGTCCGTGCACAATAGGCGGACCGTCCGCAGATAAGAGTTCCACAACTGCAGAGACGAAACAGTCTCTGGAACAACACTAAAATTAGCCAGCGAACCGTCCGCTCCCAAAGAGCGGACCGTCCGCAGTTCATCCTAGAAGAACAAACAGAGATAGCAATATTTCTGATTCAATTTATCAAAAAGCCTGCGGACTGTCCGCGCCCCAGCGGCGGACCATCCGCGGACCAGACCACAAGCCTGACCAGAGAACACCCTTACTGGAATGAAGATAGTTAGAGTGGTGGACCGTCCGCCCATGTAAGCCGGACCGTCCGCAACATAAGATTTCCACCAGACCTTCTGTAACAGTAGCGGACCGTCCGCGCACATGGAGCGGACCGTCCGCGCTTGAGCAGTTAGCTCTCTAACTTGTTCTTTTCCAAAACCCGACAAAGCGTTGTTAGCCCTCATGCATGCATCTAGACATTTTGAGCAAAATGGCACTAGAAACCCGTCAAGCACGAGTACATAACCCCTCTTGATAGTACGGCTATCTATCCAACAAATCCGTCACTTTTCAACCACTAAACACCTTGTGACCGGTAAAATTCAAAAGACCCTATTTTATACCTTTGCCTTGAGCCCAAGCTTTGTTCATCGTCTCTAAAAATCCACACGTTCACAAATAACACTCATTCATCCGTGGATCAACCTATACTCATTTTCTCAAAAGGAATTGTTAATCCACAAACCGTTGTCATTAATTACCAAAACTCGAATTAGGGGCCTAGATGCTTTCAGCTGCTGTTCTGGAGGCGTGCGCGGCGGCAGGCCGGATCCAGAGGCGCGCGGCGGAGAGGCACTGGCAAGGGGGAGGGCCGAGCCGCCGCGGAGAGGCGACGGCGGGAAAGAAGAAATTTTGGAAGCATAACACTCTCATCTGCATGAAATGAAAATTTTACTAAATCCTCAGCCCGTTCAACATATATAGAGCAGGGATTTTTAGGAGGCGGTGACCCTCCACTCGCCCATAGAAATCAGTTTTCAGGGTGGGTGGGGGTCACCCGCCCCTAATTTTTTTCAATTTTATAATAAAAATTCAATTAAATCAAAAAACATAGCAAAACACATCCAAAAGGTGAAATTTTTACCCTAAGGCTATTGTCACCTATAGAACTAGAAAAAAAATATGACAACTACATTTTAGTGTACATAATGGTTAACAGTGTCGAAACAACAATGTAGTATTCTTCAACACTTACTATCTCATACAACTCAAGCTATACTTACTAGTTTCTGCACTCTTATGCATTATATAATCTAAAATATATCTAGTATTTTTTTCTAGTTTTATAAGGCACAAACCTTTGGGTACAAATTTCAACTTTTTTAATGTGATTTGCTATTTTTCTGATTTAATTGAATTTTCGTAACTAATTTGAAAAACATTTATAGGGGCGGGTGGGGGCGCCACCCGCTCCTGGAAATCGATTTGTAGGGGCAGGTGGGCCCCTACCCGCACCTGGAAGTCTTTTTCAATTTTATACTGAAAATTCAATTAATTCAAATAGTATTGCAAACCACATCCCAAAAAGGTGAAATTTTTACCCTAAAGCTATTGTCACCTATGGAACTAGAAAAAAATATGACAACTATATTTTAGTGTACATAATAGTTAAGAATGTTGAAACAATAATGTATGGTTCTCCAACACTTACTATCTCATACAACTCAAGCCATACTTACTAGTTTCCACACTCTTAAGTATTGTATAATCTATATACTTTGTATATTTTTTTCAAGTTTTATAGGCCACAATTGTCTTAGGGTACAAATTTCTAGTTCTATAGGGCAATAGCCTCAGTGTATAATATTTGTAGGGACGGGTGGCGCCATCTTTATTGAAAATTCAATTAATTCAAAAAATTATAGCAAAACACATCCAAAAAAGTGAAATTTGTACACTAAGAGAGCTCTATTTGAACTTTAAAACTACTCCAAAAGCTTAGAAAAGATATAAAATTAGTATCAACTTAGAGCCCAAACTCGAAGAAAAGCAAGTTTAAAAACCTTCCCTACCCTTTTTTTTATTTTCAGGGCGGGTGGCGCGATCACCCGCCCCTGAAAATAAGGCCTATTTCTAGGGGCGGGTGGCGCCACCCGCCCCTGCAAATCCCATCTTTAGAGATGGGTGGTGCTATGACTCACCTCTAAAAATATGACTCATTTTCAGAAGCAGGTGATGGCGTCACCCCTCCTAAAGATGCAATTCCAGGAGCAGATCAGTAACCCCGCTGCTTTTATACGAACAAATTACATTTTGACCCATTCTAAATAAAATAAAATATTGCTGCAAATTATTTTTTCTAGTAGTGGCATGGGCAGTAGTCCTCCGATGACGACGACTTGTCGTCGGAGTCCAATAAGCAGCAGCAGCGGCAGCATCTCGTCGTCATCAGTCGTATCCCTCAGCTGGTGGAGAGCCCTCCGACGAGTGCCAAAACCGCCTGTGCTGACCACCTCGTCCCCATGACGATCCAACAGCACCAGCCGCAGGGAGGAAATAATACTGCTACTAATCATGAAGCGGCTGCTGCCGGCGGCGCCATCGACTGGAATTTTCTCGACACCTTGCTGCTGTCCACGACGACGTCGCAGCAGCAGCAGCAGCTGCTGCAGTACGAGCCCTCTGCTGATGCGGCCTTCTTGCTGCAGTACTGAAGTCGTCGCCACCCCTCTTCATCAACCGGCCGGCTAAGCTAGCTGCTGATCGTTGATCATTATTATATTATTATTCACCGTACCGTCATCGTCATTATTTGCATGCTAGTATATATGTTATACTATATATACACTGACTTGGGCACACGCCGGGCGTAAAGTTAAGAGACGACGCCGATGTATAGCTAGATGACTGACATGTGTTGAGGTAGTCAAGACGAAGGAAATGATTGAGAGGGACGTCCACTTCACACGAGGTTTCGTCGCGCGCGCCGGTACCGATTGGTACACACAGAGCTATTTTTAAGACTCGGGAGTCATTTTAATATCGGATGGTAACACTATCGGATACTAAATATCATCCTAAGGTGGTATCTTAACCCGGTAGTAAAATAGCCGAGCAATTTAGTACCGATTAATGATATCATCCGGTATTAAAATGTGACATTAAAAGATGATATTTAGTACTGGGTGGTATTTTTATCCGGTGCTAAATGGTACTACACGGATTACTTTAAAAGAAATGCATCTCCTAACACTCACATGAGATGTTTAGATGGGATGGCAAGGGAGGCTCGCACGAGCCTTAAGGTTGTGGGTTTGAGTCCTATAAACGGTCTTCCATTTACATTTAAATACTAAACGTGTTGTATGTCGGTATTTAGTAGTTTAATAGTCATGACCGCTCACTCATCGTCAATCACCCATCACGCACTCAAATCAACATTAATTAGGGTGTGTTTTTAATTAGGGTGTGTTTGGTTGGACTTTCCAACGTGCTTTTACTTTTGTAAAAGTCAAAAACCAACCAAAGAGCTTAAATGCTCTAGGTGCTTTTGCTCAAAAGCAGGTTTCACTGTAGTACAAATGCAAAAGCACCTCTCCCCCTGCTTTCAGTAGCTTTTAGGGTAGAAAATACCCATCTACCATTGGTTATGAAAAAAACGGTTCGTTCTAATCTCCCCAACCCGTCTGACTCCCGTCCGCATCCCACCCCCGCCTCCCGCCCCACCCCGTCTGACGCACCACCCGTCACCGCCCCGGTGCCGCCCCGCCCCGCTTGCTCCGACGCCGCGCCGCCCCGGCACCACCCCGCCCTGCCCCGCCTCATCGCCGCCGCGCCGCCCCGCCACGGCGCCGCCCCGCCAGCTCCGGCGCTGCCCTGCCCCGGCGTTGCCCCCCCTCGCCCCGGCCCGTCGCTGCCCCGCCTCGCCCGGATACTTTCTCCCAGCCCTGCTGTGCCCGCTCATCCTCTGAACACCGATATGTCTTGGCTGCTCCTTCCTGAACAGACAATACAAGCAATATTGTGATGCGATTATTGCAATTTATTGGTGATGTAAAGATTCGTTAGATTTTAGATATGTTAATGGACCATTAGTGCAAAGTTGATGTATGGATTGGCTGCTAATTATTATTTTAATTTCTTATAAATGTATTGTATATCTATTTAAGATTAAAAAAATAAAGAAATTATTGACATCTTCTTGTATTTAGTAAAAAATAAGATATCGTCAATCTCGGAGGCACTTTAGACATCTTAACACTTAATAAGAGAATCGGCCGAAAATAATCAGAATTGCCAAACACTAAGCTTATGTTGACATATATCGCCATTTATCTTGTGTAATTGCTATAGTTCTATTTATGTGGACCATATGGATGAAAACTTAGAAAATTTAATATTTTCCTTTCTAAAAGATATATTTACATGCGAAACAGTGAACATATTATATTTGTACGAGTATTTTAGTATATAGACAGTTCCATAAACCTTCAGGAGTATTACAGGTATTTCATCCACAGCACACAATTTTCCACTGCTCACAGCTGCTCTAACTAAACGGTTTTCTACTTTTCCCGCAGCAAATTTTTCACAGCAGATTTTCCATAGCCCACAGCTCACGACAGCGTTTGCAAAAGCTATAGCCCAACTAAAAGCACCCTTAAATTCCGTCGCTTGCTAGCTAGCTCTCCCCGATCGATCATATCATATCCCGCCTTGAGTGTGACATATTGCCGCGTTTGCTTGTGCGAGAATTTAATAAGTGATATGTCGTTGAGGGTTTTTCAGCTAGCAGATGACTCATGGACGATCCGACGGACAGCGACGTCCGGCTGGTCCGGTGATGCATTTTGGCCGCCGGCCGGCCGGCCGGCCGTCAGTGGATGGCCGGCAGCGGATCGAATGCACGCACACCACGGCGCCTGCGGCCGCGGCGACCAATCGGGCCCGGTGGCCATGGTGCGAGCGCCCCGATCAAGTATTGTTGGTGCGCTGCACTAGTTGCGTGGGCTTCTATATTAAATAATTTTTTATTTTAACGCGTTTTGATATTAAAATTGCACTTATAACGATGCTCGTGTAGAAGTAACAAATGGAACGGGTCGGGTCATGGTTTGATTTAATTCAAATCCGATGGTTTTTTTAAAAATTTTTGAGAGGGTGTTAGGATGGCGGGTTGATTTTATGAAAAGTTAAGATTTTCTTTGCAAATTTTTCAGAACCAGGTAGGTTGGACTGTGGGTTGATCTCACAAAATTATTGATTTTTTCGCAAAATTATCTGACAGAGGAGGCTGGATTGTGTGTTGATTTCTCTAAAGTCCGAGAACTTTTATGCAAAATGACCGGACTCGCACGATCTGGCCTGTCCGCCCGGCCGATCCAACGGCCGGAAATTGCCCATGACGTGGCCACTCTCTCCGGCCATTTTTTGGTGCGGAAATCGTATATAGACTAGAAACTTGGCTGGCCGTGTATATCTCGTGGATATTGGGCCTATGCATATCCTGTATTTTGGCCTACCGCCCGTGGCTTGTAATAGGAGTGCAAATTGATGATTTTCAGGTGCACCTCCAACTTTTTTTAGTTCAAATATTTGTGCTAATTTTTTAGAATAAAATTTTATTTTGGAGAAGCAGTACAATATTTAAACTAAGAGGATTGGAGGTGCACATAAGAATCACCAATTTACACCACTAGCTTATAATATATTTTAAATGTAAAATATCATGAGTTGTCTCCACAATGCATCAATCATTATGAGTTCGGAAAATACATACATTAAGTAATGATGAAAAAACATCAAAGAATAACAAGTGGCCAACGTAAGGGAATGTTACTATTGACATACTGGTGAATATCATGCAGATGTTACTTGCAATTTGTACAGGAAATGATTGATCTTATAGACTTAATCCTATTTTCTTCAGAAATGCTGCAGTTGCAATGAGAAATGATGGCATAATAAATCTTTTCCACAAACATCTCACAAATAGGTTAACAGGTGAAGGCAAATCACAAGCAATTTATACAGCGAAAGATTTCACAACTTCATTTGCAAACCAAGTTGGGCTTTAGCGGGCTGCGGCTTCATTTATTCGAGGGCCCATATGAGTACATGGGCCGAGCCTGCGATCCAGCCAGCCCGTGGCGTGGCGCCCGGCGAGCGCAGAGGAAAGCCTGAGAAGGTTCCTGACGGAACGACCCCCTGCGTAGGTTGCGTTGCGTTCCTCCTCGTCTGCCCCGCGCCGCCAACGCCTCCCCTCCCCTCCCCTCTCCTTCTTCCATTGATCGGAGGAGTTGGACCTGGCGGCGCGCGTCGATTAACACCCCCTCCCCCCCTCCCCCCTCAATTCGATTCGCAACCACCCCAGCACCGCCTTCTACCCTACCGCCAAACCCTAACCCTAATCTATCCGCCGGCTGCCACGCCCGGCCCGGCCCCAATGCCGGAGACGGACCCCGCCGCCGCCCCCGACGAACCTGCCTCCGCCCCGCCACAAGAGGACGAGGAGGCGCTGCTCGCCCGCGCCCAGAATGTCATCTCCAGGATCCTCGAACGCGAGCACGACCCCAACCCCAATCCCCGCCTCCTCCACACCCTCGCCACCATGTGTGAGCTCCACGAAGCCAGGTCAGTGCCTCACAAGTTTACCTCCCAATTCTCTTCCCTCCATCGCATATGCTCTCAATTCCTGTCAGCCGATTCGACCACATGTCTGTTGCTGCTTTACTGGACCAGGCTGGGTTACATGTATTTCAAACTGCTCTCGATGCTCCTGCAATCTCGCTTGCGACTCACCGCTTCGAATTAACCATCTAGGCAAAACCGCCATTCACCTTTTGATTTGCCACACACTCTGCACACTTTCATTCAAACTTACTGTAACAGCAACTTTCCATTTGAAATTTTGTAAGCTACTTGCATATCTTTGAGGTGCCATCCCAATACCATATAGGGACATTCACCATGCTTGTTAGATTGCATGTTAACCATTTCTTCTCCTCTGCAGATATCTTCAGCTATCTGCATCTAACCCTACGCCTAACAACACAAACACAAGGAGCACCTATACAATTGGCAAGCTAGCAAATCTGTTCCGGGTTAGTAGCCTACTTCGCACTTCTTTATGCATCAAGTTTCATTTTCCCCTGTAACTAAGCATTGTTACTTCAAACATGTCAACAGGATAACGACGACTTTTATGAGTTGGTGTTTTGTAAGTTCTTGTCGGATACATCCTACTCTGTTGCCGTACGTGCTGCTGCTGCTAGGCTGCTCCTGAGCTGCCATTCTACTTGGACGGTTAGCTTCTCTCTATGCATTTGTCTTGTGTACACTATTTGCTGTTGTCTGTGCTCGGTCTATTATCCTCTTTCGGACCGTACTAACTTTTCATTTTGGCTTCCTTTCCTCAGCCTCAGTATCCCCATGCTTTTGAAGACTCTATCATAGAGAATATTAAAAAATGGGTAACGGAGGATTCTGAAGCGTCTAGTGAATGTGAATGGAAGTATCTAGGAAGAAATAAACCCACAGACGCTGAGATGTTGAGAACATATGCCATTGGGTTGCTCGCTATGGCGTTGTGCAGGTACTGTGTATCTCAATGATTCTTTTCTCTTCGAAAAGTGTCTCATTATTTGAATGTTATCCGTTTGCTACTGTTGATATTTATCTAATTCTCGCATTTCTATTCACCTCAGTGGTGGGCAATTGGTGGAGGATGTCTTGAATATGGGGGTATCAGCGAAGCTCATGCACTTTTTGCGTGTAAGAGTCCTTGGGGATGCCTCATCTTCTCAGAAAGATTCTAACCATCCACAAGACACCAAGCATCCTCGGGGCAGAGATGATAGCAGGAGCAAATCACGTCTGGCTCAAGATGTTTCTCGACTGGATGGAACAAGGGTTGGGTGTGGAATATTAACCGACCTAACTTCAGAGAAGGACAATGAACCTGGTGTTGGAATGAGGCAAGTACATGGAGAAAGGTCAGTGGATGACACTGTTGCATTGTTGGATAATTCTGATGCCCCCGAGGCTGATAGGGTCAATGATCGATCTTATGGTACAAGTATTTGTGACGTAAAGTCAAAATTTGGGGAAAAGCATTCTGTGATCAGGCTTGTTAAAGATGAAGATATCAGCGAAAATGGTGAACTATTGAAGAGAAAGCTGAATCGAGCCACTTCTCGACTTAGAGTGAAGGGCAAAGCTGGTGAAAGCTTGCCTGAAACAGAAATAACGCCTTTATCGCCAACCTCTGGATTGAGAATAGGAGGTCGGGCTATCAGAGACAGGAATGCGGTGAGGGTTGATGACCCAAAGAAGGCAACTGATGTGAACGATAGATCTGCAGGTCTTGAGTCATTTAACGCTATTTCCAGGGAAGAATATGAAGACCGGTTCAGGGATTGCATTATTGGCTTGAAGGATATATCTGACATTGTTTTGAAGGCAGTGAGAGCCGCTGAGTCCGAGGCCAGATCTGCAAATGCACCTGATGATGCTGTAAAAGCAGCAGGTGATGCTGCTGCTGAGCTTGTGAAATCTGCTGCTTTGGAGGTATGGGAAAAGGACATCTTTGAAGCGCATATCAGAAATAGCTTCTCAGCGTCTGTTTCATACTGTATATAGATTAGGTCTTGTTATTGATGTGATACACTTTTGCAGGTTTGGAAAAGTGAAAGTAATGGTGATGCGGTTGTATTAGCTGCAGAGAAAGCTGCATCTGCTGTAGTAGAGGCTGCCGTGTCAACAAGTGTCTCACGGTAATGGGGATAAATACTTACGGACACGGACATTTTGTTTGTCATTTGTTTTTTTTGTCACATCCCTATTATTTACCTGAGCGTTCACTTTGGTATTGCAGAAGCTCAAACCAAGTCGGCGAAGAGCGTGCGGTGGAAGAAGCTGTGCAAACCAGCAAAGACCAGGATTTGGAAAATTTTGTTATCAGTGACCAAGGGCAGCTCTTGCAACTTAGAGAAAAATATAGTATCCAGTGTCTACAGATTTTGGGAGAGTATGTTGAAGCTTTGGGTCCTGTTCTCTATGAAAAAGGTGTTGATGTTTGCCTTGCATTATTGCAAAGGAGCATGAAAGAGCACGAGGGACACCACCACTTTGCTCTACTTCCTGATGTCCTTAAATTAATTTGTGCACTGGCTGCCCACCGAAAATTTGCTGCTCTCTTTGTTGATCGTGGTGGTATTCAGAAGATCCTCTCTGTTCCTAGGATTAATCAGACATATATGGGTCTTTCTGCTTGCTTATTTACTTTTGGGTCTCTTCAGGTAGGCACAAAACCATAAACTGTGTTGATGCAATCTTAATGCTGATCTGCTGTTTCTTTTTTTTTTCTACCATATTAACCTTCTGACTCTTCTTGCAGTCTACCATGGAACGTGTTTGTGCACTCCCATCTGACACACTTGACAGTGTTGTTGAACTAGCACTTCAACTTCTTAAGTGCCCACAAGATTTAGCTAGAAAAAGTGCAGCCATTTTTTTCGCTGCTGCTTTTGTGTTCAAAGCTGTTCTGGATTTGTTTGATGCACGAGATGGGATGCAAAAGCTTCTTGATATCCTATATGGATGTGCGTCTGGAAGATCTGGTGGTAACTCCGGCGGACTAGGATCCTCCCACATAAATCAAGGGAATGATCAGTCGCCTGCCGAAGTTTTGACTGCATCAGAGAAGCAAGTTGCATACCATTCATGTGTTGCACTGCGGCAATACTTTAGAGCTCATCTCCTTCAGCTTGTTGATTCCATTCGGCCAAGCAAAAGCATCCGTAGTATTGCTCGGAACACTTCTAGTGCAAGAGCTGGTTACAAACCTTTTGACATTAGCAATGAGGCCATGGATGCTGTCTTTCGTCAGATCCAGCGGGACAGAAAGTTAGGCCCTGCTCTTGTGAGAGCTCGTTGGCCTGTGCTGGACAAATTTGTGGCCTCAAATGGTCACATGACTATGCTAGAGTTATGCAAGGTAAAAGACACTTCTATGTGCACAAACATGCACTTTTGTGTTATGTAAGGTTGGTTACTAACCTGATTTCACATGCAGTTTCAGGCACATGGCGATCGATATCTGCGTGACCTAACTCAATATGCAATTGGAGTTCTTCACATTATAACACTTATGCCACACCCAAACGTCCGCAAGCCAATAGTGCATGCAACATTAAGCAACAATCGTGTTGGTATGGCTGTTCTATTAGATGCTGTGAAAAGTTTCGACTATATTGATCATGAGGTGCGATTTCACTTCTGAAAATATCAATTAGATAACCTTTACAATTCCATGATAGTTTCCTAAGTTCATTGCAAATTGCAACTCTTATTTTTACTGTTTTTGTGAATCAGGTGATCTGTCCAGCATTGAATGTTCTCGTCAATCTTGTATGCCCACCTCCATCTATCAGTAACAAGCCATCCTCAACTGCCAATCAGCAACCTGCAGCTGCGCAAGCACTTGTTTCAGAAAGCAGAGACAGGAACTTCGAAAAAAGTGTTTCAGATAGGAATCTTCTAGCAAATCAGGGTGAATCTCGTGAACGATCTGCTGATGTCAACCCTTCTGAAAGGAATAATACCTTACATCAAGGAACTCCCTGCACACCTGTTGTGCCATCTGGAGTAGTCGGTGATCGAAGAATAACGTTAGGAGTTGGAGTTGGCGGTCCTGGTCTTGCTGCTCAATTGGAACAAGGATATCGTCAAGCTCGTGAAGTTGTAAGAGCAAACAATGGCATAAAAATTCTTTTACAGCTTCTCAGTTCTCGGATGGTTACACATCCTGTGGCTATAGATTCTATTAGAGCCCTTGCCTGCCGTGTCCTGCTGGGTCTAGCCAGAGACGATGCAATTGCACATATACTGACAAAGCTCCAGGTACTGAGTACTACAGAACAATACTTATGTTTAGCTGTTCTGAAGATTTAATAAGTCAAACTTTTCCAAGTTTTTACCATCAATTAGTTAAATTATACACGTTTGGTGTACAAAAGCTGTATCAATAGATCATATTGCGTGGATCTTAGATTATGATATTAATTTTTGTATCAATCAACAAAAGATTATGCCTTAATTAATGTCAAAGGATACTTTTGAAGACATTAAAACCCTAATGTGCCCTATAAAAAGAAATGTAGGGAGTATTAAGCAACCCTGCTAATACAGGCGTGCTACTTCTATCTGATGTCCTTCTTGGACCCTTTACATAAAGCTTAAGACGATTAGTTTACTCAATTAAATCTCGAATGTGTACCTTGTGGATATTTATGCACTCATTGTTTCAGGTGGGCAAGAAATTATCAGAACTGATCCGTGATACCAGTGCCCAGACGTTGGGGGGTGATAGTGGAAGATGGCAAGCTGAGCTGACCCATGTGGCAATTGAACTAATTGGGGTAAGAGGTTACGCCTTATGTGATTGTAGATTATAACTTTGCAGATTTGAACCTCTGCACAGCTAAACAAGCAACATGGTTTAGATGAGTTATGTGATCATACGTTTCTTTGGCAGGTCTTGACGAATTCTGGAAAAGAAACAACATTAGCAGCAACTGATGCTGCTGCTCCAGCACTGAGGCGCATTGAGCGAGCTGGGATAGCTGCTGCTACTCCTATCTCCTACCACTCAAGGTTTGATTTCTGTATGGTTGCCCTATTTTGTTACCTTGCCAGCTGTTCTTATTGTTACTTTATCTATTCTCTTCTCTTTTTTTTGTGTATGTAGGGAACTGATGCAGCTAATACATGAACATCTCCTTGGGTCTGGTTTCACTGCCACTGCCGCCATGCTGCAGAAGGAGGCTGGCCTTGCACCTTTGCCATTGACAGCAGCAGTGCTTCCTGCTCACCAAGTTTCTGCCCTAGAAGCATCATCTGTTCAGCAACAGTGGCCCTCTGGGCGTGTTCAGGGGTTTCTCTCAGAGAAAACAAATATATCCACAGATCAGTCTGACCAGAGATCTGATTCTGTCCTGCCTTCATCTAAGAAAAAGGCACTAACCTTCTCATCCAGTTTCTCACAAAGAACTCTATCTCCGCATCCCATTTCTGGTAATAGAGCAAGCAACACCCTTAAAAGTCCTGTACCTATTGGGGCTGATACTGGAGATGCAGAAACATTGCATAAAACACCACTGTCACTGCCACTTAAGAGGAAGTTTGTGGACGTGAAGGATCAAAGTTCTGCATCATCAGTGAAACGCCCTGCAACAGCTGATCAAATATACCAACCTTCTGCATTCCAAACTCCTGCTCCTACTCGCAAAGGTCTGTCAGTAGCAGTAGATTCTCCTACTTCATTTAATTGTGGTCGGACAAACTTCAACAACATTTCTACTGACAACTTGGACAATTCTCAAGGCACGCCGGGAGCAGTGACAACTACAGCACATCCTGGTGTGATTGATCAACAGTCAGGAAATTTAGAGCGAATGACGCTCGATTCACTGGTGGTACAATACTTGAAACATCAACATCGTCAGTGTCCTGCTCCAGTTACAACTTTGCCACCACTTTCTCTAGTGCACCCACATGTTTGCCCCGAGCCTAGTCGCAGCCTTAGTGCACCAGCAAACATATCTGCTCGTATGGGAAGCCGTGAGATAAGCAGGCAATTTAGTGGGATCCAGATACCTCGTAGGGATCGTCATTTTATATACAGTCGGTTCAAGCAATGTCGTGTTTGCCGTGACGAGGCTTCACTGTTGACTTGCATGACATTTCTTGGAGATGCATCTCGAGTTGCGGCTGGTAACCACACAGGTGAATTAAGAATATTTGACTGCAACACGGCAAATCTCTTAGAGACCCAAACATGCCACCAACATCTTGTTACAATGATGGAGTCCACATATTCTGGTGGAAATGAGCTGATTCTCACATCCAGCCTAAATGAGGTTAAGATCTGGGATGCCTTCTCGGTATCTGGGGGGCCTTTGCACACATTTGAGGATTGCAAAGCTGCTAGGTTTAGCCACTCCGGAACTTTATTTGCTGCCCTTTCTACTGATACAGCTCAACGGGAGATTCAGTTGTACGATGTACAGACATATGCTCTTACTCAACGCCTTCCGGATAACACTAACAATTCAAGTTCAGGCCGCGGTTACATCCAACCTATTATACATTTTAGTCCTTCAGACACAATGTTGCTTTGGAATGGAGTCCTGTGGGATACACGAGAAGCAAATCCTGTTCATCAGTTTGACCAGTTCACAGATTATTGTGGCGGTGGCTTCCATCCAGCAGGAAATGAGGTATGTTTCTTTCTTGAACCATACTAATTAATTTTGTTTACTCATATGTTTCGAACCGCAGTTTCTTTCTATCCATTTGATCACATGGCCATGAGGCTTAATTCTTCCAATGCGATTGATATTTTTAAGCTTGTCCTGAGGCGGGGATATTTTCCTTTCTCATTGGACCCTATTTTTTTTCCACATTAAACCACAGCTGTCCCCTCTCTTTGCTTCGCAGCATTTAAGGCAGCTAGCAATTCTTGTTTCAGGTCTTCTTAACTCTTGTGAATATTGAGCACATGGTATTATGTTGGATAAATATATCCACTATAGCTTTGCTACCAAAATTATTTGTTGTAGATGCCAGTATTTTAAGAGGAATTTGTTCCAGTTTGTTTGCCTTATCATCTCCATCACGTATATTTTACAGGTGATCTTAAACTCAGAGGTGTGGGATCTGAGGAAGTTTAAGCTTTTGAGGAGTGTCCCTTCCCTGGACCAGACAGTAATAAAGTTTAATGGCACTGGTGATGTTATCTATGCCATCCTGAGGCGTAATCTTGACGACGTAACATCATCCATCAATGCTCGTAGGGTCAGACATCCTCTTTTCCCTGCATTCCGCACGATTGATGCCGTGACTTACTCGGATATTGCAACTGTTCAAATTGACCGCTGTGTCCTTGATCTTGCCACTGAGCCCAATGATTCTCTTATCGGGGTGGTTGCTATGGATGATCACCAGGAGCTGTTCTCTTCTGCTCGCTTGTTCGAAGTTGGCAGGAAGCGAATAACTGATGATGATTCAGATCCGGAGGATGCAGGTGACACCGACGATGAAGATGATGATGACAACTCTGATGACGGTGTTGTGCTTGCTCCCGTGCTGGAAGGGGAATCGGATTCTGAGGATCTAAGTAACAGCAGCGATGATGGTGGCGATGATGATATCCCCAGTTCGGATGAAATTGAAGATGATCCAGAGTTCATTGATGATGGTGACCTTGATGGGGGAGGGGGCTTGTTGGATATTATGGGTGATGCTGAAGGGGAGGACGATGAAAGTGATGATATGATGGGGTCCTTCAGCAGTGGTGATGAGGATGGTTGGATATTGTAGGTTTCCTGCCTTGCGGGTGGGATGGGCCGCTGCTTGCAAGAGCATGGAGCATGGTTTACATCTTTGGGCTGGTCCTGTACGAGTCCGAAATTTTACGGTCGCATTGTTAATGTAATTATTTCCTTGTTCTTGTGGGGGTTGGGGTAGCTCTGCTGTGTTAGGGAGTACGGAACATGATGAACTTCTGAGGCGTTAGATGGTGTAAGTAAGCTGGGAAAGCTTGTGAGTTTTGCTTTTTGTTTAAGACAACACCATCGATTATATATTTTTTTTCTGTGATCTATGCTAGGCTCTTGTGTTAGTGACATGTTGGATTCGACCCGACATGTCATTGACTAACCTGATTGTACTACCAGATGAAAATCATACATGCATATCAAGTAGTGAGTCGAGGTCGAAGCGGAGAAACAGTTAACACTAGCAACTTAACTAAAATAGGAGGGCAAAAGGAAGGGGGAGAGGTGCTAACAAAAAATAATGGCGCGTTCGCCCATATGATATGATGTACAAGTAAATAGTACTAGAACGAACACAGAATGCATGCTAATAATCAGATTTGGAGAATGAAGGCTAATGAGATTCAGATCTGGAGCTTGCTGATGTCGAACTCCCCGCTGGCGTGCACCTGCCTCACCGTCCTGTCGTAGTCGTCTTCCTCCTCCTCGTCTTGCCCTGCCTCCTCCTCGTCCGAGGCGCCCCAGCCGTAGCCGGAGACGGGTCTGGCCGGCCTGGGCACCGTCTGCGCCTCCTGCACGATCCTCATGATCTCCTCCACGCTCTGCGCCGAGTAGGTGGCGGCGGGGGCGTTGCCATTGGCATTGGCATTGTTGCTGCTGCCACTTGCGCCGGCGGCGTCTCCTCCCCGGCGGCTGTAGTAGGCGGCCTGCGCCTCCTCCTTGAGCTCCCGCGGCAGGTTCTTGAGGAACCAGGGGTGGCTCTTGATCTCGCTCATGGTGATCCTCTGCCGTTCGTGTGTGTGTCAGTCATCTGCGTGCTTTAATTTGATTGACATGGTGCACAGACACACACAGTATAGTGTACCTTGTAGGGGTTTGCGACGAAGATGCGGGAGAGCAGGTTTCGGCAGTTCTGGGAGACGTGCACGTACTCCGGGATCTTGTACTGCACCGACATGATCCTCTGCAGCAGCAGCAGCAGCAGCAGCGCCCGCAGGCAACAAAGATTATTGCTGAATTGCTAGGTCATTCAGTAAGCAAATCAAGCAAGCAAAGCACACAAACCAACCGAGATTGTCTTCCTGAAGTTCTTTGGGTCCTTCGGATCCTCGAACGGGTATGCGCCGACGAGCATGACGTAGAGCGTGACGCCGCACGACCAGACGTCGGCGTGCTTGCCGTCGTACTCGCGGCGGGACAGCACCTCCGGCGCGATGTACGCCGGCGTGCCGACCGTTGACTTTGGGCGCGAGTGCAGCACCGACGATTTGGAGTAGCCGAAGTCGCAGATCTTGAGGCGCGGCGCCGGGCTGCCGTCCAGCAGCGTGTTCTCCAGCTTGAGGTCGCGGTGGCAGATCTGCATGGCGTGGCAGTAGCTCACCCCGCACACCAGCTGCTGGAAGAAGTAGCGCGCCTCGTCCTCGTGGAACCGCCCGGCCTCGCAGATGCGCTCGAACAGCTCGCCGCCGGCCGCGTACTCCATCACGATCGCAAGGTGCGTCGGCGTCAGCACCACCTCCTTGAAGCGGATGATGTTGGGGTGACGAAGGGAGCGGTGGTTGACGATCTCGCGGAAAACATTCTCGTCGATCTGCAGCAGGATGCAAAGCAGCAGCAGCGGTGGGAATTTCATCAGCAAGCAAGGCAGGCAAGAGGCAACAAGCAAGCAAGTACACTTAAAATTTACCCTGTTCCCTCGCTCGATGAACTTCATGGCCACGAGCTCCCGCGTCTCCTTGTTCCGCATCAGCTTCGCCACACCGAAGTTGCCCGCCCCGATCTCCCGAACGGGCTCGTACTTGTCCATATCTTTCTTTTGCTCCTCAATCTGGAGCCCAACAGTCGTGCTCCTCGATCAATCTGTTTCTTTTGCTGTGTGGACTCGATGACGATGATGAACCGCCGGCTGCCAATTCTCCTCTTTGACTGATTTTCTACTATCTTAATAACTAACGGAAGAGGGATCGGAGATGCCTGTGGATGGAGGTGGAGCTAGCTAGATAGCAAGCAAGAAGACGAGGTGGAGGAGGGCGGAGATAAACAGAGAGGGGAGGAGATACGATACGACGAAGGCAGAGCAGAGGCGAGAGAGACGACAGGAGGGGAGAAGGATGTGGGATGTGGGGTGGAGAGCCGAGTCGGAGCAGGTGGCCTGGCCTGGGTTGGGTTAGGTCATCTATCTACTTGTCTCTTGTAATGCAGGTCCAGGCACACTTCCTCTTGGCTTTCTTCTAATAGATAGATAGATAGATGGACGGATGGATACTCCGTAAGAGATTAGTAGTAAGAGATGAGAAAGATTAGTAGTAAGAGATGAGGAGAATGGTTATGACATGATGGCAGCCCTGCCCTTGCCCTGCATCAACGGTGACGTCGCTTTCGCTTACACAGACTGCTTACCTGCTCTGCTCCCAGCTGGTGTGGCCATCAGGATTCAGGAGACCCACTGACTAACAAATGTATTAGAACAAGTCAGTTAGCTGACTGGTTGTGAACGAAATTAATACTAGCTATCAGCAGCAGGAAATTAACATTAACAACGAAGACTAGTTGGCAATGCAAGCAAATGCTGGCAAAGGCATGTATGGTGCTGACGAGGACGGCATTGGCTTTTGCAGCGTCGGCTAGCACCTTAGGAGTAGTTGGGTTTGCTTTTTCCTATTTGATGCTTACTACATTACAGGCCATTCCATGTCTCTCCCACTCGCGCAAAGCAACAGCAGGCATCAGGAAGCCGACAGAACTCGATGGATCGGCTGATAAGCTAATGTGCTGCTGCTGCTGCCTGCCCTGCACTGCATCCACCATTGGCCAGGCCAGGCCATCCAGTAATTTATTTATGCTATGGATCCGGAGGCGGCGGCAGCAGCTACCACATGCGCGCACGAACCAACCAGGATTCCGACAGACAGGGACAGTACTGCGCATGCAAGCTAAGCCTCTCTTGCCTTGCCTGCCTCATCGGTGGGGTCTGATTATATTGGTGGCTAGCTAGCTCTGATCGAATTCCTTCTGATCCAGACCCACAACATACTAGAATTAATTCTTTTTCTTCCTTAGCTTGCTCCAACATCTATCGGCCAATACCCAAACTCAACAACTAGCTAATCCAGACCCTGATCGAAGAAGAAGATTGGGCGCGCGCTCTCTCTCTCTCTCTCTCTCTAAACTAGCTAATCCCTCCCTGCAGCAGCCTATCTTCTTTAGTGCATGCTTTACCCTGATGAGATGAGATGAGAAAAGAAGATAGGTGGATGATGGGCTTCCCACCCACTCACTGTCACTAGCTAGTCACTGCTGCCTACCGGTAATCATCGATTCACCTCCCTCCTATAGTACGTCGTCCTATCTAATCATCCCATCGATCGGTCGGGGATCAATGCAAGTTGGGCGGGTCATCGCCCCTTTCCTAGCTTCTTCTCTTTCCAGAAATTAAATCACTGAAAGCCAGCCAGCTGACACGATCGATCACTGATATCGGCTCTGCTTTTCTTAATAAGATGACAACGCAGATCGAGGTAGATCGCTTAATTTGCGTAAAGTCCGGGTCACATCGGATATTTGATACGGGACTAAATATGATCTTACTGTAAAATTAATTGCATAAATAAACACTAATTCACGAGACGAATCTATTAAGCCTGATTAATTCATCATTAACACATAACATTACCAAATCATAAACTAGTTAGGTTTAATAGATTCATCTCGTGAATTAGCCTCCATTTATGCAATAGATTTTATAATTAGACTATATTTAATACTCCTAATTGATGTTTAAATATTCGATGCGATGGGACTATAGTTTAGTTCCGCGGAACCAAACGGGCCATTACTTTCTACTGCTCCTTGCTTATGATATGCCGGCGATGCAGTTATTAGCTGCTTGGTCCATCAAGATCAAGCTATGGGAAGATCAGCGTGCCTGCCCCGCGGGTTAATTGATGGCTAAGAGGAGGAGGAGGAGGAGGAGGAGGAGGAGGAGAGCCGGAACTGGGCGACGCGGCCGAAGAGCAGAGCTGTTCGGAAGCTGTGGATGGATGGATAGGATGGGCCGGCAACCGAGGGCTGGCTACGACGCCCACCTTGGCAGGATCTGCTGGCTTCTTCATGTCCAAATCAATAAATTGGCCCATCCACCTGGTGTCTGCTGCCCTCGACGACGACTAACTACTACTAGAATTGGAATTGGAATTGGAATTGGACGATAGCGATATGGCCAAGTCATCGACTACCTTCCTTTGCACGTGCACGAGTCGCTCGCTAGTGGCTGGTCTGGTCTGGTTGGCTGGCTGACTCACCTTGTTGCTTTCCCATTGATATGATTTATAGATGGACGAATTGCGCAAGCTGGTTCCATGGTGTAGTGGTTAGCACTCCAGACTTTGAATCTGGCGACCTGGGTTCGAATCCCGGTGGGACCTTTTTTTTATTTTGCAGGTTATTTCCCTTGTTTCTTCTTCAAGGTCTCGCCATGACCACCCCCCTGTTACTATAATAATAAATACTACTTGCATTGGCGATTTTGTAGAGGCCAGATATATATTATGTATGCTAACCTCCTTCATTATGTGTAAGGTCACTGCAGGCTAGCTACTGAATCCTGTCCATTAATTTGGGTCTAGCTCTATATGCATGGTGCTGAACGTGGCAAGCAAGCAACAGCAATGTCTTTGGAGTCGATCCACACTGCAAACCGTACCGTACTGCATGCTCTCCGTCCGTCCTGACGCCCTGTGT
This sequence comes from Panicum hallii, assembly GCF_002211085.1. Classification (NCBI taxonomy): domain Eukaryota; kingdom Viridiplantae; phylum Streptophyta; class Magnoliopsida; order Poales; family Poaceae; genus Panicum; species Panicum hallii. The sequence continues at coordinate 47,786,815 of NC_038048.1, read as the reverse complement.
TTTTTGATTGGTTGGAGGGAATGATCTCGATGGTCGACAATCCTTTTATGTCCTGGAGCTGGAGGCTATCATTATCAATCAACTCAGGCAGCGTACGTCCTCGAGCTAGCTAGCGGCTACAGAAATCAGCCCACCATCTCTAAGCTAGGCTGCTGCTGCTGCTGCTGCTGCTGCTTTGCACTCGGTACGGTAGAGCACATAAAAGGAGCTACAACTGCCGTAGTAGTATTTATTAGATACTAATGAGCTAAATGTTCACTCTTCTCCTCATGTTTCATGGTTATCGATTCTATGCTTTAGGGTTTCAATTCATGGGCTTTTATTTTGTAGACTGCCATCTTTTTTCTCCGCTGAGTTTAAAAGAGATGTTTCCTAGTATACTTTACTATGTTATTGCAAACTAAACTAAACTGCATGCGCGCCCAGAGATCCTACTATGTACTTTGATGATAAGCATACTACTATATATCACGCGGACCAAATTAAAGAGGTCCGATTTATGCGGGACACACAGATCGATCGATGCTTTCAAACACACCAGTAGTTCGAATGCGTTAATGATGCCTGGATAGGGTTCAGATGCAAGTTTGTTTTTTCAATTGTCGGCGCTAATGATCAATTTATTGAATACACAAACAAGTAACATCAATATCGATATATATAGTTATACTAATACAAGGAAAATTAAGCTTTGACAAAATTCACACTTTATTGTCGGCGCAATAAAATTGAATTGAATGCTTGGCTCGAGCTTTCTAAATGAACCGAGCCAAACTCTCTTTTCGGCACTCATCAGCACCGCTCAGTCATTGAAACCGCGAATACCGGCAGAGAGAGAGAGAGAGAGAGAGAGATGGAGGAAAAAAACACTTACATTCCAAATTGAGGTAATTTATTCTCTACTACCGACTTTTCCTTGTTCCACCCCAAAAATATTTTTCAATTTTACAAAGTATAATATAAATATAGCGGAAAACTCGGTCCAGCCTGTGCCCAGCCACAAGTAGCTAGGCTAGTGTGATCATGTCCAATGAGTTCTTTTTGGAAATGTTTAGGTCTACTAAAAAAAAATGATATTGCGGTATCTGCAACCTCGCTGGAGTATAGTAATCTCGTACATATTTGGAATACCCGACTTACAAAGATACAGGTGGCCATCATGATCCGGAGATTTGCAACCAGGCATGCCGTGTGACAACCGCTATGCGACGAGGATGACACCTATTTTATATAAGGCATTGCAACAATCCAGGTTTTTAAAAAAATTTATGAGCATTGTAATTTCCAGATCAACTTACATGTGAATTTGAAATCTTTTAGCGCAGACAGAGCCGTTAGGCACGCGATGAGGATGACACCTTTCGTCTATATGGCGTTACAACAATCCATATTATAAGTAAATTTATGAGTGTTGTAATTTTTAGGTCGATTTACATGTGAATTCAAAATCCAACCGTTAGGCATGCTGTGTAGCAACCGCTACACGACAAGAAGGACACATGTTGTCTATAAAGGCATTATTGTAACAATCCTAACTATTTTGAAAAAATTATAACCGCTACAAATTCTAGGCCGATTTACTGTGAATACAAAATCTTTTAACATAGACTACCGTTGTTCCTGCTTTTGTAGAAATCATGTAGATTATTGATCCTAAAATAACAATGCAAAATACAAACCGAATGGAAAACATGCATATGTATGTACGCAAAGGTAGAATCGAAGACGATGGGGGGCGGCCAAGGAAGACAGACATATGGAGAGGAGAGACAAGGTGCATCTGCTTGCATGTCGTGTCGTGGTACAACTGCAAGGTGTGCCTAGTAGCCAACTGCCAGGTCAGACGTGCCGTGTGGTTGCGTGTTTGAAGGCGGCGGAAGCCAACAAGGAAATTACTACAAGCACCCAGCGCGGTGCTGCGTGCTAGATTTTTTTTTTCCTTTTCCTTCGTATGGTACCATACAATAAAATATTACAAAGAGAAGGATCGGAAACAAAACTGCGGAAAATAAGGCAAAGAGACAGCAGCAGCTGTTGTTTTCTTTTTTTTATTTTACTGATTTATTATTATTTGAATATTTGATTGATGATTTGAAGAAGAAGAAGAAGAAAAGACAGGACGTATATATATAGGGTTTAGGGATTCAAGCTCCCGTTTGGGTTTGGCATCTAATCTGTTTGCGTTCCACATTCCATCCATCTCTTATTCTCTTCCGCCCGCCCGCCGCTTCCCATCCTCCATCTCCATCCCCATCCCCATCTCTTGCAGGCAGCAGCGCCGTCAACAACTACCCTAGACTTGACGGCAATGGCGCTGCCGCCCCCCGCCGTCCCCCACCCCATCGTCGACCGCGACGTCTGGCTCGCCTGCGCCGTCCCGCTCTCACGCCTCCCCGTCGTCGGCGCCCAGGTATACTACTTCCCACACGGACACGCCGAGCAGTGCCCCGAGCACCTCCCGGCGCCGCTCCCCACGCCGCACCTCTTCCCCTGCGTCGTCACCGCCATCAACCTCGGCGCCGACGACAACACCAACGAGGTGTTCGCCCAAATCTCCCTCCAGCCAGGACCCCACCGCGGGCCCCCCGCGCCCGACGCCGACCCCAGCAACAACCCCCACCATCTCAGCTACTTCGCCAAGCAGCTCACGCAGAGCGACGCCAACAACGGCGGCGGCTTCTCCGTCCCGCGCTACTGCGCCGACCACATCTTCCCCATGCTCGACTTCGACGACGACCCGCCCGTGCAGAACCTCGTCATGCGGGACCCCCAAGGCAACCCCTGGCAGTTCCGCCACATCTACCGCGGCACGCCGCGCCGACACCTGCTCACCACCGGATGGAGCAAGTTCGTCAACGCCAAGCTGCTCGTCGCGGGGGACACCGCCGTCTTCATGCGCCGCCCCGACGGCGACCTCCTCATCGGCCTGCGCCGCGCCCCCAGGTACCCCGTCGTCTCCAGGGACGACGCGGCCAGGCAGCCCCCGCCGCGCAACGCGCGCGCGCGGGTGCCGCCAGGCGACGTCATGGAGGCGGCGCGCCTCGCCGCGGAGGGCAGCCCCTTCACCGTCACCTACTTCCCGCGCCAGGGAGCAGCCGAGTTCGTCGTGCCGCGCAAGGAGGTGGAGGACGCGCTCGCAAGCCGCTGGGAGCCAGGGACGCAGGTCCGCATGCAGGTCATGGAGGCCGAGGACGCGCGCCGCACAGAGTGGGCAAACGGCACCGTCAAGGCGCTCCACCCAAACATCTGGAGAGCGCTCGAGGTCCGTCTCCGTCTCTGTCTCTTGCCGTGTGTGTGTTGAAGTCATTGCATTCGGTTCGTCACCTTACCTACGTGCTGCCATGCTGATGATGCGTTCGCATTCTTGCGGTTATTTAATTAGCAGAAGATCCAGCTGCATGCCTATCGTTACAACAACAGTATTCTTGACCAGTAGTACCTCCAAGTCACTAGTACTTGTTGTGTGATTTTATTTGTTGTCTTCCAAACATCAGGATCGATTGATTATTTATTAAATCATTGTCGTCGGCATCGTCGTCGTTCTTTTGTATTGTGGGGCTGGCCCTGCTTCTTCTGTCTGCTTCGACTTGTTCGTATCTTACTCAATACAATACTCTACTCATCTAAATCTCGGCATGTTGCCTCTGCCCGACTTCGAGTTTTTGTTGTCCGGGAGTCCTGATTTCTGAATGCATCCTCCCTTTTCTATTCTGTTTTGGTACCATGCCATTCTTTTTTTTTCTGTCATGTTTCTGTAGTCCTGTATTAATGTACTGTACTCTGTAACTGTTGGTGAAGCCACTGAAAAACTTTCATTCTTGTTAGGCATGGGAGTCAGTTAATTAGCTTTAGCTGGTCCTAGGTTGGTAATGACGAAAAAAATAATACAGTACATTTTTCTTATATATTATCGGTAGAGTAAAATTATTTGCTTATCTGATCCGTTGCCGGCAAGCAATGCTCTTGTTTTTGTTTCCCATTGTTGCGGTTCGCTCCTGACTTGATGGAAATTCTACTTCGCGCATCTGCAGGTTGACTGGGATGACTCCTCGCCATTCTCAAAGACAAGGAGCAAATATGTAAATGCTTGGCAAGTGCAGTTTGTTTCATTCCCTCCTCTTCTAAAGAGACTGAAGATTTCAGACACAATAGCACCTCTGTGCTCTGGAGATTGCTCCTCCTTGGCTCCTCCACTGATCGGACCGGAAAGCAAGGCGATGGCTATACTTTTGGGGTCACCAATTCCTGCTGGCATGCAGGGAGCCAGGCATAGCGGCCCTAGTGATGTACCTTCTTCTTCATCCACCTTGGGAATGCTCACAACTCAGCTATTCTTCCCCCTGCCCAGCGGGGACCTTCAGATGCCACCGAGTGTAATCAGCGGTGGCTCTTCTGAGATTTTTGATCCTGAAGTTGGTTCTCCTCCCAACAACTCAGTAAACATGCCTCCACCTGAGCTTCCTGTCGAAGCGAAGAGCATACAACTTTTTGGCGCCACAATCACACAGCATGTTGCACAAATTGCTACCAAAGGTGCTTCTGAAGAAGTGAATGGAGCTGTTAATGGTGTGGTTGATGGAAATGTTGGAAAAGATTTCTAAACCATGCAGACGTACTTGAAGGTATGGTCTTCTCAACACCTCTGGTTGTAGTGCAATGAGAAATGCTGAAAGAGTTTCAGAGTCAACCTCAGCGGTCTCCTACTTACATATTGCCTTAGTTATTGGCTTGTCACTCTGATTCTATCATTATATAGTAAAACTATGTATGCACTTTGATGGATCAACCAGAACTGTGACAGCATGGGGTCTTTATCACTGATTTGTTGGTTGCTATTCTTTTGTTTGCAGATCAGAAGATGGTTGGATGAGACTGACTGCCTCTGCATCTGCATTTGTACCGGAGGATCCAACCGAGTGTCTTTGCGGTGCATGCAGCTCATCAGTGAGTAGCTTTATTAGTAAGCTGCTGGATCATTCAACCCTGGCGACCTAGATAACTTTGTGCTGGTTGTTAGCTAGAGAAGAGAGAAGCATGCGTGGCTTTAGTTGAACACCTTGTACTTGTTGCAGAGTGTGGTTCGTGAATTGTATTCTCTGTTCCATTTAGAGTTTCTTTTCTTTTTTTCCTGTTTGGGCGTAGTTTGTGAGACTAATGCCGATTGATTCTGGGAGACTGGTCTGGTCTGCTCTTGTGTGGTGTAATGGATCGCTTGTGTGGAACTAATGTATGATTTTTGGTATGGATCGTTGGTCGTCCGTACCTTTGATCGTAAAATATGACGTTGTTTGTCTTGTCTGTCAATTGAAGTATTGAATTGTATCTTTGGCGCGCATGCATCTCGTGCATGCTGTCTGTCTCGGCTCATGTGAAGTGATGCCGTGGTCATCTTTGTTGCTTTCTCATGGATTCATTTTTGAATGCTACTTGCATGGTGGCACCTTTCACGGGAAAAAAAAAGGCAGTCAAAAATGCAAGCCTGTCGTCTTTTTCTAGCTTTCCTTTTTGCCTGAACCTGATGAGAGATCATAGTATAGCGTAGCTACAGTAGATTTTTGTGGCTTTAACAAAATTTTTCCCTCTTTCTTTCTTTCTTTCTTGATTCATTGGAAGAAAAGGTTGCGACACAGCCGGAGAGAGATGAGAGTAAAAGCAGGCGGCATACATCATCAGTACGCGTGCTAACTAGGTCAACGTACTACCCAGCATCCATAACATGCATCTTGGACTGGACTGTCTGCCCTGCCCATCCCATCCATCATTCAATTGTCCAAAGATGACTGCTTGTCGATTCGATCGGTCACACATGGCTCCCTGCAATGCAATGGCATTGGTGCGGAGATACATAGATAGAGAAAGAGAGATTCAGAGTAAAACACACTACATAATATAATATGGATCAGGCACCCGCATGAACAAGCAAAGTCCTCGAGAGCTAATTAGTTCTTCTTTTTCCCCTTTTCTCCTCTATTTTCACTGTATCGTCACCGCTTCTATATAAATGTATATGCACAGCACAGGCAGACGAATTCCAAGAAAGCACTCACTTGCACGTCAGAGCTTGCTTGCAGTTGCAGATCAGCCATGAGATAGAGCGAGCGATCACGACCACGCCCGGTCGCCGGCGGCTCGCCTCCGTGTGAGGCTCCGGATCCAGCCTCTGCCCCTGGCCTTGGACCGCTCCCCCGCTGCCTTCTTGCCGTCCAGCCCGACCGCCGACCTCTTCCACCGCGCCAGCTGCAGCAGCCGCCCCACCACCTGCTTCCGCCACCTGGTGATGCCGCCCCGCTTGACGTGCTCCACCACCACCGCGGTCGACGACGACGACGACCTCACCGGCGCCGGGCCGGGACTGATGGCGGCGGCCTTGTGGCTGTCCCACGTCGCCTTGCCGTTGTCCTCGAACTTGATGGAGATGAAAGAATCTACTCCGATCCACCGGTGAATGCACGCAGGGCCAAACAATGATACAATAGCAATTGAGCACCAAGACATTGGCGGTGGCATTAATATGTGTACTACTCCGATCCAGTCCTTCCTACTTGGGTGGGATGGTGGTGGTGGTGGGCGTACCATCGGGGCTTGCGGCGGCGGAGGTGGTGCCGTCGGAGTCGTCGGCTGCAGCGTCGGGGCGGCGGTGTCGGGAGTCGAGGCGCTGGAGGAAGGAGGAGCCGAGCGCGAAGACCTTGGGGAGGGAGATGCTGCTGCTGCTGCTGCTGGTGGTGGTCGTCCTGCGGCGGCGGAGGGTGGCGTCGGCGGCGGCGTTGTTGGTGGTGGCGGCGAGGAGGAGGAGGAGGCGATCCTTGAGGCAGTGGGCGCAGACGCCGACGACGAGCTCCCTGGGGTGGAAGCAGCAGTAGGGGCTGTCGCCCTGGCCATGGCCGTACGCCGGCGGCTTGTTCATGCTTGCTAGCTGCGCTGCTGCTTGATCTTTGTTTCTTTCAGACGCTAGCTGGACTAGACTAACTATGGAATGGAGTGGACCGGAGCATTGGAGAGGAGAGCAGGGATAGAGCGAGGAAGAAAGGAAGCTTCTTCACTTCACTGGCTCACTTTTCAATCAGAGAAGAGAGAGAGAGGGAGGGAGGAATGAATAGGGTCGGCTGCCCTGCCTGCCTGCCTGCCTGCCTGGTCACTGCACTGCTCAACTCTCAGCTCTCAGCTCGCTGTCGTACCCGGAATGGTGTCGTGTGTCTCAAAAGGGGAAAAGGGAGATTGGCAGCACGCAGCAGGCGATCCGATCCGGCTGCCAATTTCATTCCCAATTCTAACCGCCAGCAGGCTTGAAATTTTTCATCTGTGATTTACAATTCTTTTGTTCAGACGATGGCCTGTTTATATTTAGAGAAATGTATGATAAGAAATGCAATAATGTTTAATTCATCTTGTATGGGCAAGCAATTCCTTTCATTTACATATTATATATATATATATATGTTATAATTAATAAATAAAATAAACAGAGGACAATGAATGAATGAATGAATGAATGATGATAAATAATAATTGAATAATGGAGCGAGATGGAAGCAAAGCTAGCTAGCGGTGGGATGGATTGGAGGATGGTCCAATGCAAGTTTGATGGATCGGAGAAAAGGACCAGCTAGCTAGCAGCTACCAACATTTCATTGCCCATCTCACTCACTCACACCCATTGATTGATTGATTGATCGATGGATGGATGGACTGACTACTCATCACTAATTTTATTTTTTGAGAGAAAACCCCGATCCTAATGCATGATCCGATCATCCAAGTGCATTGAAATTGAACGTGGTGGATGCAGCATGCATGTTAATTTAGCTGAAAAAGGATCAGCATGGCAACCTAGCTAATTAATCTGGATTGGATCGTAGGGTAGAGTGAACAAGCAATGGCAAGGATGGGACAGAATGGAGCGCAAACATTCGTTGGCCGGGAGGGACCCGGCCTTGCATTGCTTGCCGTCGGCAAGCCTCACTCGCTTGTGCCCGGCGGTCGGTGCTTCTCAGCAATCCCGGCCCATGCATGCATCTCTCAGCATCATTGTCAAGCCAAAGAAGTAAATAAATGAGCTTGCCTTGCGCACAGCATGCATGCTAGTCAAAATTATGTATGTGCCACGTCATGTCACCTAGCTAGCTAGTATTCAGCTACGCCTACTGGCTATGCCCGCGGCGGCCGGCCAGACCTCATCATCATCATCTACCCTAATACCAGCAAAGAAAATCACAGCATACAAACTAACGAGTTGGTTGTAACAATCTAAAAGGACTACCGTCTCACACACCTTACACAACTATGACCGACCAACCAGCTTCACCAAATCCGCCCGTCGTCCAGGATACCATCGAGCTGGCTCAGAATCTTGGGGCCCACTGCACAAACATGGGATTCCCCGAGCTCCGAGGATGGCAGGTTCCAGGCATTCATACCTTCTGGTAAACAAATAACACACAACAAACAAAAGGTAAGCTTAAGTGCTCCAACTCTTGACAGTAGTCACACAAGAAAAAGAATGCACTTCTTCTAAAACCCCCCACAACAGTAAGCGCACTTGTCAAGTTCACAATCACGAAAAAATACTAGGTTCACAACATAAATCAGCCGATGGACAAAAATGAGCGACATATTATTATTTGCAACACTCACGCGACAGCAGAAATACACAAGAATATAGCCTGCCTTATCTGACGAACTAACTACACAAGAGCACGGCCTGCCCTCATCTCACAAACTACTCATTGTGTATGCACAACACATGGATCAACAACTAGAAGAAACCTACCACTGGTTTTGGTGGTCATAGCTACTATGGTTTTTCATTCATGCAAATATATTGAAATGGATACAGCATGAGCAGAAAAGGCAGCTGAACACGTGAAAAGCATTCAATTTTGTGTATTAATTCAGGGCATGATTAATATAGAATAATATAGTATGCTGTCGCCATAGCACAAAGCAAACATGTTTTTATCAGTAACAATGGAAGGCCAGTTGATGTGTCCCAACACCCCCTCCCCCCAAAAAAAAGGTTACAATAGAAATAAAGATCTAAAAAGGCTTACTTGGATTAGAAAACCCCCCTAGTATCAGACTGCTCTTCGTAGTCATCTTCCAGATTAATTACAGGAATTGTTTGCCCATTGCCCATGTTGTGTACTCTAGCCTGTCCATCTGCTGATTGATCGAAAAGCATTTGCCCATCCATCAAATGACAACTATCAAGTGCATGTTTCTCTACACCATCATGTAGAAGCATTTGCTCACTATTCAGATCATACCCATGCAAATCACGCACAACTGTAGGTAAAAGCATGACCTTTGATTCCATTTGGTGATTATTGACATGATGTCCGTCCGCACCATGACTTAGCAGGAGCTGCTCACCACTCACGGGGTAGTTCTCCATCCGGTGGTCATCACATTCCTGTTCATCTTCATTTTGATTCAGAAGCAATTGCCCATTGCTCAGGTGGAATCTATCCGTATCGTGTGCACCCATCACATGATTTAGGAGTAATTTCTCATTGTCCAACAGGTGATTATCCTGTGCATCTTCAACAGCCTCATTGTTCAGATCATATCTATTAAAATCATGTCCATCCTTCAACGTGTGATTATCCCCCGCATGCTCATCCTGACCTTGAATTCCTGAAGTATCATCCTGTGCGTGTTCATCAGCCTCATTGTTCAGATCATACTTGTTGAAACCATGCCCATCGCCCAATACGCGATTATCCCCTGCGTGCTCATCTTCACCTTGAGTGTCTGAAGCATCATTGTTAGGTTGCTGGTGTATCTGACCAGCTGAATAAGGTGCAGAATCAGAAACATGATCTGTGGGAGGATCACCAGGAATCTCAGTAATTTCACAGCCATCTGGAGCTTCTACATTGCTGAGGTCAAAAATTTTGTACCAAGCTGGCAGCTCTTGTTCCTCATCCCTGTTAAGATCACCAACACTAGTCTCAACTTCACTCTGTGGAGGTGGAGCCTCCATTTCGTCCCTTACTTCAGAGCAGCAATTGTCCTCACCCAACGGTTCTATCAAACACGCATCCATGGGTGCACTGGCAGCTTCCATTTCCACTACAACATTGCTGAGCTGGGACTGGCTACACACCAGCTCTTCAACAGATTCCGATGGATGAAGATGAACATCGACATCAGACAGTTCAGGCAGGGTGACATCCATTCCAACACCATATTCATCATTCAAGGGAGCAGCTGCAAACTCACCATCCTCGTCTTCAGAAATGTCTTGAGCAAACTCACCTTCCTCGTCTTCAGAAATGTCTTGAGCAAACTCACCGCCTTCCATAGCCATTGCCCGATTGGCTCTGCCATCCGCCTCTGCAACCGCCACTGAACTAGGTACCCTCTGCTGCCTTGTCATTTCATCACCATCACCATCACCATCAGCAGCAGGAACAATGCCAGAGTCTGGCACCTTGGTGCGATTGAAATCACGACTGCCTGCTCGGCAGTCTGAATCTCTCCTACTGCCAGCGTGGTAGCTCCTGGTCCTGCTTCGACTCCTGCTCCTGCTCCTGCTCCTTCTCCTTCGATCCACTCTGCTATCAGCGGAAGGGCGGCGATCGTTATGTGAATAGGACCTCGACATTGGGGGTCTCTTGGGCTCTTCGTACTCGCGCGTCCGGCGGCCACCCCGTTCGACATCGCCGGCGTCGTTGTACTTACGCCTGCCGTCAAAGCTTTGGCTCCTCCTGTCCCAGTTGGACCTCCGGGGTTGCCTGTCGTGCTCCTCCCTCCCGCGGCCCCAGTCCCCAGCATTCCGCTGCGATCTCGGGTCGTCTTGGTCGTCTAGCTTCCTCCCGTAGGTGGCGGGAGAGGGGGCGGGTGGCTCGTGGTGTGGGGCGGGCTTGTGATTGGGGTCTTCCCTGGCCCGGAGGACGCGCACGGGGAGGACGCCTTGTTCGACCAAGTAGTGCGCGGCGAGGCGGCCGGCCTCGAGCAGGATGTCGGCGCGCGAACGCCGGTCGGCGGCGGCGATGTCGGGGAGGGGATTGTCGCCGTAGCGCAGCGGCGGCGGCGGAGGCCGCTCGCGGCTGCGCCTCTGTGGCTGGGGAGGGCGGCGCTGGTGGCGCGGCGAGGGAGGCGGCGGTGAGCGGCGGCGGTAGCGTCCTCCACCACCTCCTCCCCCTCCCCCTGAGGGTGGGTCGCGGCCACGAATGCGCGACCTCGGCTGCATGGAAGGGGCTCTATGCCGGAGAGGCGAGCGGGGGTCGTGTGTCTGGCGTTGTCAAATCCGGCGGTGGTGGCGCCGCGATCGAGCAGGCGAATCCGGCGTCCGTCCGTTCAGTGACGTTCGTTGGGAGTCCGTCGAGGCGCAGATCCGAGGTGAGCGCGTTCGTTCGAGGTGCCCGCCGCCGGCGGCGGCGGCGGCGGCGGCGAGATGCGGGATGGAAGCGACGAGGGTTTGCTTTTGCTGTGGTGGCGACGGAAGGGGAGGGGGGGCCGACAGGACAGGCAAGGCAGGGCAGGCCGCCACACCAACGATAAGAGAAGGGAGAGGAGAGGAGGGAGCCGAGCCTAGCTATTTTATTTCTATTTTATTTATTTTTACTACTGATGCGCTGCTGCTGCTGCTGCTCCTGCCGGCTGCCGCTACTGCCCCGGTGGAATTTTGAGCTCAGTTTGCAGTTTCTTTGGGATTTGAAATAAAATGCAAGATCTTTGGCAAGCATGTGAGTTGAAATTTATGAAGTTTGCTGTTGTTTCCATATTGCCATAGACCCTGTAAAATTTGCAGCTGCTTGAATGCTAGAAATGTAATTCGAGTGAAACTGCTTTCGTCTTGCGGAAATATTTTCCTAACCCGAGCAGATTTAGCATTTCGTATGGTTCCTTTCAAGCATCGATTGTTTTCTGGGCTCCTCTCTGCTTTTACACGGCCCAAAGGCGCACCAAACTATCCATCCATCCATGAAAAAAGTAAAGCCAAGTGAGTTCGCCCAGCCCCACCAAGAGCTACTCTCTCTGTTTGATCGATGATGTGCAGTGGACCAAACCGAAGCATAAAATCGCAACCTCAAAAGGGAAAGGATAACCCCATTCCAAAGATGGCATACTCTCAGATTGGAGACTCCCAGCCAGCCACAGCTTTTACTCCTTTCTGGTACCAAAGCAGTAAGGATTCACTTGGAATGGAATGGAAGCCATCACCAACCTGAGAAGCCATCATCTTCAAATAATTGCAAATGCTAACACCCAAAATGATTATGGCTATAAACTCCATCCCACCCACAAGTTTTCCACTACCAACCTATATAAACTTACAAATATTTCGTAAAGTAACAACTGCCAACCAACAAGTGAAACAGAAAAGCCCGGGGGAGGGGGACATTCAGATTGCATAATAGACCAACAAGTAAAATGGTCAAAAAGGAATCACCGGAGAATTTCAACAAACAAGACTGAGCATAGCTAATGATTCATCGATGCCGAGATGAGCTGGATATACTAAGGTGCAATAGCAGAACAGACATACTGTCCATGCTTCTCAGGCTGGAAGGACAAAATAACATGCCACCTTAAGACTTCTGTATACAATAAGCCACCTTTACACATTTCCTGCTTCCCACATCTTAACCTGGCCCTGTACAATAAGCATGCCTGAGTAAAATAATTGGTATTTTTAGCTCTTTCAATTGTTCAAAACCGATCTAAGATGGCACTCTACACAATGGTAAAAACAGCTTCACTTTGTTAATGCATTAGATCGCCCACACAGCTGCTAGAGGAAGAAGTCAGTACTGTCTTTCCCTGACTGGACAATGAGTTAAATATACAAAAGGCAAACCGAAAGCAGTATATCAATCATACAAGCAATATTCCCTCCTTTTATTTGGATCAGACCTACTATCTACGGTGTTTTATTCAATGCACTGAAATGATTGTTTGATCAGTAGAAAGAAGACAGTCATGCATTGCAGTTATTTATGAGTATCATTCAAACACAACTTGAAAGAAACACGCCCTGTTCTGTTCAAAGCATGTGCTTGAAGACCTTGAAAAACCAACTAATAAAAATGAAGTGGATTATTAATGAACCTCTAGGTGCGCCTTCATGTGGACTGATCTGTGGCCCAAACATCTGCATCACAGTCCTTAAAGCCTCTGCAGCCTGCTCCGGTCCTGTCAAGTTTATATGGATGCCATCATCCCTATGTATGCCTGGTTCACCATGTTCCCTTTCATGTCCACTAGAAGCTTGGTGTGCACGATTTCCTTCATTACCTGATCCTGAGAAGGCAAAAGGAGGAACTGCAGCACCGGTTGGGAAAGAAGCAGGTGGAGTATTTGAATTCCCTGTTTGACTCGATACTTGCCCGCTAGCATTGACATTTGCTTGACCAAAAATGTTATTCAGATTTATACTCATTGATTGTCCAGATGGTGGTTGACCAAGATCAGATCCATGATTGATGAAGTCGGCGAAGAATTCAGGACTTGGAGAACTACCCGGTGGAAACAGATTAAAAGGAATACCATTACTTGTAAACATTGGGTGTGATCCTTGAACTTGACGTGCGTGCGTATTCTATAAACAAGAAGATGACTAATTGTCAATTTGTAAAAATGCACCATGTAATTAAAAAAAAACAGAATCTTCAGTAGACATCTCAACTAGGAACCTTTAACAAGCATAACATTTTGTTTTTTAGAAAACGATAGTGTTTATTCATACGACACATCTCAGACTCCATCTAAAAGGCATAGGAAGTTTCTAGTGACAGTACCTGCTCTTCTGGTGGGACTTGTTGTTCGGCCAGTTTCTTTTTGGTGACCTAAGTTTGGGGGCCAGAGAGCAAAGTGAAGAACAAAAAAAAAATACTGATTAGCTTCCATACACAGCTTCCAGATGATAGTAAATTAAGAACATAAAATCATTACCTCAATATTCTGCCGGACATTTTCATTACTAGGATCCAGCTCCGCGGCTGCAAGAAGAGCAAAGTAGATAAACTATACGCTCACACTTCTTTTCTCAAATATGCAGAAGAGCTGTGTATTATTTCATTAAAGTAGACGGAATAAACCATACAGGGCTGAAGCCTAACTAAGTATAAACTCCCATATTATTGGGTACCATAATTCTATAGTGCACTGCAGAAACATGCGGGGCTTACAAATGGAAAAAATTGATCATATGACTGAGTATAAGAATCGTGGGAATAAATTTGATGCATCAGACTTTGGTAGTTTAAACAGCCGTTGCATGCCACCCGAAGAAAGCATGGTATGGATTTGGTTGCAGAATTTGGTAAGGACTCAAGAGGCCCTGAGTTAATGTTTGTTTAATTGGATTTCTTAAAAGTACAGATGTCCAAATGTTAAGGAATACAAACAGAGAAAGGAAGATAGTTGCTTTTAGGTTGTATGTCACTGTAAGCTGAAAGTGAAGGGGGGGAAGTCTAACTTCTAGGTCCACAGTTCAAATAAAAGGGTCCTGTCAGAAAAACTTGTCCGTGCATGTAAACTGCACCTGCTAGCTGTGGAAAAGGTTAACAAGCGCAACACAACAATAGTTACCTTTCAAGTATCCCTTGTATAATGCATCTTGATAATTCCCTAGAGCAAAATAAGCAGATCCAAGTCGGCTATATGCTTTGCTGTAGTTGGGGTCGATTTCAATCGACTTTAGGCAATCCACAATAGCTTCATTGTTCATATTAAGAAGGGTATAGGCAGCAGCCCTGGAATTTCACGTACCTTTTCATGTTACATAAAAGCAGAAGCAAAAAATTGACATTATGAAATATGAATTAACTATCAGGGTTAATAGAACAGCTGCATGAAGACAAAAAAGAAGTTGAAGATCCCTTCAGTTGACAAGTTCCCAAAGGGCTTCTGGCCAACTCATTCTCTCTCAAATATGTCTGTTTCCTAAGCCCTCTATTCAGGAACTGAGCCTAGCTTAGAAAGTGTGGGTGTACACTCTACCTCCACGCCTCAGGTTTGAGTCCTCTCCAACTCGAATTAGGTTGTCTATATCTTCCCATTTACAGTGGCCCCTAGATCATCCTCAGTTCGTAGAGTTTGTTTTTTTTTCTAGGCATTCTATCACATCAAATATTGAGTTTCCGAAGCAAACTAAGAATAGGTACAAGGTACTGAGACTCCCTACGTTACAACACCATAAAATATGATTTAGGAAGAGGAATGCAAGAACTTTGAAGCAACAAGAAATATTCATCTATACTAGTTCAGGGACTTAAGTATTAAACTGGCATTAGTCGCTTAAGAGTTAAGACATCTCAAGATAATACCCTATATTACACTATAGCACATGAAACTGGAGAAAAATTCCAATCTCAGCTTTTTCTGTTCTATCACTTCAACATGTCATCATGAAAGACAAAAAGAACTACCATAGCAACTTGCAACCCGCATGTTCACAGCCATCAGAAGTTTCTCAAACTGTTTTGTACCTGTTACAGTAGTAAATAGCATTTTTCCTGCTCAATGCAATGGCACAGGTGTACAGTTCTACTGCTTTAAGGTGTTGGTTTGATCTCATGAATTCATTACCTGATAAATGAATGAATAAATAAATAGTAAGCAGTCAGATAACGAAACCCAGCACAGCCACATTCATTTCTTGATGCATATAGAAGGTTCAAACTGTAATGTCATTGACTTTTTACATTTGCATATTAAAATGTAATGAAGATTGCCAAGTTGGAAATTGCACATATATGTACAAACTAACAGCCACATACCTCTTGATTTAAAGGACTCTGCAAGGTCTACTAAGCTTGCATTTTTCCTTCCTGACTTTTGCATCGACTTAATAGAAACAAACCATAGGTCCATAATTAGTCACAAGAATATGTTAAGAACAATCAAGACTGGAAAAGAAGAAATAGGTACAGTCCAAGTAACGGTTATCAAAGCAAAACGATAGCTCATCTTACTAGTACTGCTTCATTGAAGTATTGTGTTGCTTTTGAAAGTTGGCCAGGATCTTCAGCTCCAGCAGGAGATGTCTTAAAGAAATTGATTTCATCAAGTGCAGCATAAACTTTTGCAAATAGTTCATCTCCTGAATGATCTGACCAAAACTCGAGAAAGGATCACGAGAAAAGAGTTAAATTTAACGGGAGATCTTCTGGTGATAACATCATGTCCTTGAAAATGAAATCAAGATACACAAGGAGTATTTTACAAATAAAAAGATAATCATGATATTTGCAACTACATCTGAATATAGTTTATGTTATAGTCATACCTAGGTCAAAGGTATCCTCCACCTGGCTGTCACTCTGATCAGGATCAGCGAAAGACCATATGAGACGATAATATAACTAAAGAATGGTGTCAGGGAAGTGTAATGAAACTGTATCTATCAGCATATGATATATAAGGAGTTCTGACTAAGATGCACATCAAAATAAATGTGCAACAATATGGTCAATAAATATGAATAAGCATGTGTTTCCAATTTGGGCATCGTGGAAAGGATGGTTGCTAAATAGAAACACTATTCATGTGACAAATGTGGTGTTATATACAGAGAGAGAGAGAGAGAGAGAGAGAGGGCATACATTTGACGTTGTACATTTATTAGAGTCTTCCTCAATATTAGATGTACTCGCGCTTTGCGATGGCTTGTTTGATACTGATTGTGATACCAATCCAGGTCTTGGCTTATCTCTTCCATTAGCTTCGAGAGAAGTAAACAGTTCAAGTAACAGTCCTGGTTGTATCCCCTCGCCAGCGGCTGATGAGTTGACACTAAAAATGGATTCCAGGCAATCCCTAGCAACTTCGAGAGCTTCAGGATCGGCCCCAGGAGCTAATTCAACTGCATTGCTAACATGGTTTTATTGTCAGAAAAAATGAATAGCGAGAAACTCAAATGAGCGAAACCCAAAGCAACCATGTGTTTGGTTACTTCCGCACTAATCTAGAACCAAATTTCATGCAGCTTTAAATGCATCCGATTGTCTAATATGCCTACCATTACATATTTCCTTGGAAAGCCTCCACCTCCAAGTTAGAACCTAAATCACAACCAGAAGCATCTCTAACCCTAGTTTCGAAGGTGGATTTCGCCTGATCGCCGGAGAGTAAGGGTTTCGATCAATTATCCGAAACTGGAGCCCACGTCGAGATCCAGAAAGGTGGGAGCGATGCCCTAATTTTAATTGAGTTTGGTAGCACGCAGGAGCAGAGGATCGATCCCCTCCCAAGCTCCCACAGCGACGCCAGAACCTGTGCCGATTGGATGGTCCAGATAAAGCAAGGGATCGGGCGCTGCTACCGACTACGGACTAACAATCAGAGGCGGGTGTGTAATTAATCGGATTAGAGAGGAGAAGGGTGGGTGGCGAGCAGAGGGAGAGATGGAGTACCGACCGGAGTTGAGGAAGTCGAGGAAGGAGAGGACGATGCGGCGGGAGACGGGCGAGTCCGAGCGGGTCATATTCCCCATGAGCTCCTTGGCCCGCCCGCTCCGGCGCCGGCGCAGCGAACGGTGGGGGTGAGGATGCGGCGGTAGACGAGGAGACGCACTACAAACACTTGGACGGTTGACTCCATCCACTTCGCCGTTCGCCCAGCCCAGCACATAGGGGTGTGAAAGTGAGATGCGCCTAGTGCAAGGGGCTTTATGCAAAAAGCGCGCATCCGTCCGTTGTTCCTGTTCCATTGGTCGCATGGCGTTTGCATCTTCATCAGATTTCCTTCGTTCTTTTCAGCAGGTTGCTCCACGGTACATCCATCAGCATGCGTCCAACAAGAAGAATTGGTGTTTCTCTTCTTTTTTTCGAACGGTCAGATCAAACAGCGAATATAATTAAGGAATAATGCACATCATAACATTCGGTCTGTCAACAAGGAAGCATACTCCGATCCTATGACAACAACGCCTTGCTCTTCTTAAAAAAAAAAATCTACAGACATAGAATGATGTCTTGCGACTACTGTATAACAATCCCTTACTAGTAGCCAGAGCCGCTGCCGGTGAAGCGCCGGGAAGTCACCGGAGGAGAGGTTGCACGCGGCGCCGTCCCCCTGTCTCTGTCTGACAACAACAGAAGTCAACTGCTGCTGCTGGTCACCGCCGACCGGGCAGGAGCAGGAGCAGGAGCAGGTGCGGCAGGGTGCGCCGGCGGCGGCAAGGGCGCGAGGTTCTGCATGTCCGGGTAGGGCCTAAAGTTGAAGGGCAGCTTAGGGTTTAGGCAGCCATGCACAGCGAACCCGCGGCCTTAACACAAGACATACATGGCCCATACGAATCTACTGTGCATGGTCCGTCCATTTGCTGCTGTGATGAATTCTGGGATGGAGTCAAATAAAGCTGACAACCAACATCTGAATGTCTCCTCTGAACCTGTCGATCTGTCCTTCTCCTCCTCTGACTGGGAAATGAATGAATGGCCTTCAGATCAACAAGTCATTACCGCGTGCGTATACAACATACTAGTAGTACAATACACTTATCATGCGTGCCTGCCGCTAACAACTTGTATTAAGCCGCCTTGTAGACGACAACAAAGCATGGCAGGATGGCCCTTGGGTTGAACACCTGCAGCTCCTCCAGGTTGGAGTACACCCCCGCCGACCCCGCCACCGAGTCGAACTCCAACTCATCATCACCATCATGCGGCAGCTCATCTGCCTCCGCCGCCGCCGCCGAACCCTCCTCGGCTTCCTCCTCCTTTAGGATTGGCGGCCGCTTCACCCGCCCCGCTATCACCCGGCACACCAGCATCGCCCTCCTCCGCTCCTCCAGGTCCAGGTCCGCCACAGCGTCATCGTGCGCGCGGCCGCTCGTCGCCATCGTCCGCACGCCGCCGCCGCCGCTGGCGTTCCTGATCATGAAGCCGTCGCGGATGATGGCGCAGGCGCCGCACCCGCCGGCGTCGCACAGGTGCGTGGCGCCGTTGAGGCCCAGCGCGCAGGCCAGGGTGGCGCAGTGGAAGCGGAGCAGCTCGTTGCCGTCGGCGGAGCAGCGCGGGTGCTTCGTCGTCTTGGCCTGAAGGGCCTTATTGGCCTTGGCCTTGACGGCGTCGCGGTACTCCTCGAAGCGGGCCAGCGTGCGGGCCGTGTTGTGGACCTTGAGGATGCGCTCCACCTTGCACACGGGGCTCTGCTTCTTCAGCCAGCTCGACTGGAAGATGATCTCGATGATGTTCCGGCTCGTGTCATCAGCGCCAAGCTCACAAACTGTTGCACTTGCAGTCAGGCAGTCACTTTATTATTTGATACAATGCAATCCAACAATCTTCTCAAAAATCAGCAGTAGAAAGTTGTATACTACTTATTACTCCACTAGCTAACTAGTACTATTATCCTGAGAGCAAGAATTATAATAGACGGTAAGCATACTGAATGCTGAGATGGAAAAGAGATGAGAAAACAAAGAGAAGAAGTAAGTTGTAAGTTTACTTAACTATTTTTACGAGTGGCCTGAAAGGTAGACTACAAAGATCCTTACGGCCGGCGGCCGGCTATATTATTAATCTTGCTCTAAGCTATTTAAGCTACCGTTGCAGTCGGTTGGTCAGTCATTTTGAGCTCTAAGCTAATTAAGCTACTGTTGCAGTCTGTCAGTGAGTCGCTTTGATAGATGCTTTGGTCTCTAAAGTTGTAGTAGTCGTAGTACTACTACGACTACTGCTACTATATGCTAGTCGTGGGACCAAAACCATGAAAAGCAAGTAGCATGCAGCCGGAATAAAGCTAGCTAGCTAGCTAGCGCGACTCTCACTTTACCGCAACAGTAGATAGATGACTAGATGTCTAGATGAGCTAGTGAGCAAAGATACCACCGACCCACCCAATGCTACAGTGCTGGCTCAGCGATGAATGTCTTAATTTGCAAATTAAAGAAATTATTTCAGACTGAAGAAGAAGAGTTTGTTTTTATTTTTATTAGTTGGATAATATTGTGAGAGGATGGATCGATTGATTATTTGATTGGATAATATGGGTGTTAGTAGTAGGTTGCTAATACTGCAGGAGCTAGCTAGCTAGCTAGGAATGAATAGGGATACAAGACACTCCATACCTGCGTGCCTGACGGACTGGTGGAGCTGCAGGCTCTCCTGCCTGACGAAGATCTCGCCGCAGTCGGGGCAGGGGCACACGGTGGCCCTCATCGACGAGCTGCCGCTCACGGGATCCACCACCATGTGGCACTCGTAGCACCCCGACAGCCGCCTCAGCTGCATGCCGGCCCGGAACGACCCGCCCGAAGACGACGACGACGACCCACCCCGCTGCAGCTGCTGCTTCGAGTTGTTGGGCCTGGGCAGCTCGCTCAGGGGCTTCTTCACGCACCGCTCGCTGCTGCCGCTCACCGACGCCCGCCGCTTGCAGGCCTCGCCCGCCGTCTCCTCCGCCACCCTCTGCTGGCTGCTGCTGCTCTCGCTGTCCTTGAGCTTG
Source organism: Panicum hallii (assembly GCF_002211085.1). Lineage (NCBI taxonomy): Eukaryota > Viridiplantae > Streptophyta > Magnoliopsida > Poales > Poaceae > Panicum > Panicum hallii. Next base: position 47,766,415 of record NC_038048.1, on the reverse strand, counting down.
CAGCCCAGCTTCTTGCCGCTCTCCGGCGCGGAGGCGGACGCGGGGTGCTGCTGCCCGCTACTGTTTCTGCAGGAGAAGATGCTCTTGAGCGCTAACCTGTAGGAAGGGCTCTCCGGCTCCCTGCACTGACGATGGCTGCTCTGCTTTTTCGTCCTGAGGCTGCCGCTGCCTTCTTTCTCCGCCTTCTGAGGCTTCTTGCTCATCACAAGTTTCTTCTTCATGGCGGCGGCGGCACCGGCGGAAGTGGTAGTCTTCTTGGCCTCCCTTGCGGCTGCCGATCTGCCTGCAGCTTCCACCATTGTTTCTTCAATTTGCCTGGATGCTTCCCTCTAGGCTCTAGAGGCCGCGGCTTTCTTGGAATTTTCCTTGCTTTAGCTACTTGTATGTACTAGAGAGGAGTCTGGCTGGGTGTGATGAAATGAGGATGGGCCATTGTACATACTCCTAGGTGTGTGTTGAATGAATGATGCTTCCCTCTGGTCTACTATATGTCTATCTAAAGAAAGAGGCTAGCTAGCTAGCTTGCTGCTGCAGCAGCTTTATTTATGCTTTTGGGGAGTGTGAGGGGGAGGGCCCTGCTGCCCTGCTGGGTGAGCTAGCTTGTGCTGGCTAACTCCAGTTAATCAAATCAAATCAAATCTAGTCAGTGGATGTGGATTATCAACTGCAGCTAACAATGCAATATGGTGGGGCTTAACTATCCGACATGGCATGCTTATGATGTTCTAAATGCCATGCCTGGCTTACCTTAAGATGGCTAGCTTGGTACTGGAGGCAGGCCTATCTCACAATGCAAGTACCAGCTGGTTTGTTTACTCATCTCTAGGTTCGCGGTATCTCACAATGCAAGTAACTGACTACGTACCCTAGCTACCTACATTCAAATAAACAGCATGAATAAACAGTACATGATGAAACTAGCTCATCAGCTCGATGCTCAAGGCTGAGCCGGGTTGTTCAGAACGAATTGAAATTCAAAACTCCTCTCTTAATTAGCTTGGATCGATGAAGCATCAAGTAGTCTAGCTGCATTGAGCTAGCTAATGCACACACTCTCTCTCTATATATACTCTCTCTATATATATACAGCGTATATGTATGTATATATAATGCATCCGGTGCATTTTGTATATTGAATGCATTCCACCCTCTCAGTTGCAACTGTGATAGTTCTAATTGCAACTGGATTATGTCCAGTTGCAACCGGATCGATCTGAGTTGCAACTTGTTCGTATCATGTTGCCATCTACAGCTTCGTGATCCTTTTCCTTGTTTCTTCCGTGCAAAATATCTTACCAGCAGCTTCGCCTTGATAACCTATGGACGAACCCACCCGTTCTACTTCGGGATCACGGTGCAGGTTTTCTGTCCGTCCACTTACCTCTCTCACTGGCGTGCATGGCGAGCGCGACGGCGCAACGGCCCGTGGCCACCGGCGGCTAAAGCTGCCTCGATGCATGTGTTATGGAAGATGAAGCGTGAGGCAGTCCTACATCGTGGAGATCAGCACCGAGGGCAAGAACAAGCTGTATGTGCACTCAATAACTCAAATGGGAGTTCACTTTCCTGAATTTCTGAAATGCTTCACTGAACAGATTATGTGTGGCGCTGACCGTAATGCCCCTCTCTTGTGGATTCAGGAGAGGTGGTCATGCTCCTCTCATGTGTATTCAGGATTATTGCTAGGTATTTCTCTGATTCTGAATTTAAGTGCCAGTCAGCAAATACACTAATCATTATATGCATTTAATAGTTATATATATATATTATATGCTCTAGTCAGCAGCTGACTGATCGATTGACTCGGAAAGACCCCCTGTTTCCTTTTTCTTTTTGGCTTGTATTTGAAGAAGATGCTGCACGTACGATTACAAGTAAATTAAAAGCTGCAAATGTTAGCGGACTCGCTCCATCCGGGCCTGAACTGATGATCCAAATAAATCTTGAGTTAGTTCTTGCTAATGGCCAATGGTGGAGTAGTACTTGAGATCAAGTACCAGTGAGCGATGGTCCATGGAAGCCGACACATGCAGCATGGCTGTTCTTGGTCTTGGATGCGAGCTAGCTAGTGGCAGTAGCATGCAAGATCCGGATGAAGCAGCAGATCGAGGAGAGTGTCCAAGCAACAAGTTGAGGCAGATGCATACGTACGCTACGCCTGAATCGTGGCAGTAGAAGGAATGAAACGAAACAAAGAGCTACTGTCTATGCAGATGTGCACTTGACGCACTAAAGATTTGTTTGTTTGTTTTTGGCGCATATCGTTAGTTCCGAGATGTGTCCACGCTTGAGGCGCTAGAAATTACGCTAGCGGCCGGCTGTTGAGCGGAGCAAGGACGAAACAGGCGCTGCAATTTGTATATCTTTGTCTTCTCTTCACATGCTACTACTGACGCCTGGGTTCCTTAATTACTGCATGCATCTAACAATAATGATGACGATGATGATAAACAACTAGTCTCAGCTCCACAGAGCGATTAAGCTGTCAAACAACCTACCTGACGGGCAGAAGAGTAGTAGTCACAAATGCAAATGCAGCAAGGACGGAGTGACTGCGACGCCACATCATGCAGGATGAGGAGGAGCTCGGATTTGTTTGGGAATCCAAGGTGGCTGCCTGTGGCTGATGGAGACATTTCCGCTGCTCGCTAGCTATGATGCCCAGTACCCCACCTGATGATTCTGCACTGCGCCAGCACTGAGGTAGTGGCCATCAGCCATGGCATCAACGAACGGGGTCGAATAATGCAGGAGCAGGAGGTATGGGCAGGGGCACTAGTCTGAAGCTGGTCCTCCTCAAGACTGCCGCCGGCCTCTCTGCAAAAGGCCAGCATGCTCATGCCTGCATCAGTTGCACTTGCTGCCCTGCCCTGCCCACTCAAGCTAAGTCATGGCTGCAGCTGCATGCAGGACAATAGGCGGCATCATATCGTATTCGTATCGATCAAAGGCCCGCATGCATCCATCAGCAACCAACGGACCGAATAAAATGGATGGAGATGACTGCTGAGGAGGAGGAGGTCGGTGCCCGAGCTTTTGCACTTTTGTTTCCTTGTGCAGGCAAGGCAAATGCAATGCAAGCCCCCATGGCATGCATCGAAACTTCACAGCCACCCGCCCTTTTTTGCTAATTAGAATTTATTTAACTAATTAGAATTAATATAAAAATAAAATTTATAGCTAATAATTATAATTATCTATCTCACGCTATCTTTCATCTATTAAATATTCTAACACATACTTCAAAATACATATTTATTATTATCTAGTTGCAATAAATTTTATTTTGCATCACACCTCCATATGTGTTTGATATATATTTAATTGAAACATTTGTTTGTAAATTGGTATTTTTATCTCCTTCATCATACATGAATATATGGTGACACATATCGTGGTAGTATTTTATATAAACAATAACATCAATAATATATTAATAATAATAGAAATAGTAATTTAGAATTTTATTTTGGTGCACTTTAATATTTTATTATAATTATATAATTTAGATTCAAATTTAGGGGTTACTTTAACTTTTAATAATGACATAATTGGATAATTTATATGCAAATTTAGGGGTTTATTTGCATTATTTTTGTAATGGCATAGGTGGTTAATTTAAATACATGTTTAGCCGGTTACTTTAGTTTATTTTCATAATGGCAAAGGTGGGTGTCGGTACATACAGACAGGGGTACCTCCTGCTAGGGTGACCAGGCGCTTGGCGTCTCGCTATCCGTAATCTCCCTCTTGCCTTCTGGGGGACGTGGCGTACGGCCTGGGCCTGACAACTGGGGACCGTGGTCTCCGGACCCTCCCCGTGCTATTCCGGGACCAGGGCCCCCACGTCCTCAGGAAAGCTGGAGAGCTCTCGGGTAGCCCCCGCGGACCCGGTCTCCACAGGGAGGTCCGGGGCCGCCACATGTGATGGCCGGACCATCACAGGCCAGACCGCTCCGACCGGCCTCGGGGGCCGGACCCCTTCCCCCCAGGAAGGGGTCCGGCGCCGCCACGCGCCGTCCTGCGGTGGGAACGGAGCTGGTCCTGCCACGTGCCTGCGGCTGGAGGCCCTTCGCGGGTCTCCAGCCCACCTACCAGCATTTAATGCGGTAGCTGGGCCGTGCGTGCCCAAGTCAAAAAGAACGGCCTGCCACTGACACACGGGGCAGGTAGGCTGACACCACGGTAAACCCGCCTGTTTCCAAGGCGGCGCGTCGTATCACCGTGCACAGTGCGCGGACTGTGTACAGTCCCGTCACGGCGTTGCGCGCGTGATGATGGCCTATAATAGGCGAGCCAAGGCGTGCGCTGTAACAGTACGCACGCAACGGGTTAGCGCTGTTTCACCGCCTGGCAGGAGGTTCCATCCCAACAGTGACAGCACGACTTCACTGTTGGGCAACGCTGATACCGGACACTGTGCAAGACAAGGCTGTACACGGGCATATCCTGGCTGTGGATACGCACATCAACTTCTCGGTCGAAGAGGACTACGGAGAGAAGCTCGAGGAGATGACCTCCATATCTCTCGTAGAACAGGCTCCTGTTGGCCAGGCCCACCTGTCGGGGTCCGGCTCAATGTAAGCACTCCCCTTGGGCTATAAAAGGGAGAGTGCACTCGTTAGAAGACAAGGATTCAGACACACACGAACACAAACTAAGGTGCATCCGTGCTCACACAATCAATACGACACCAAAGTGGATGTAGGGTATTACGCTCCGGCAGCCCGAACCACTCTATAATCCTCGCGTCCTTCCTGTGTTCATCCGCACATCGATCTAGCGCTCCTAAGTCTCCTCCAAACCCATCCTAACTAGGATTAGGCGGGTGCATTCCGTCACCCGGCTGGAGATTTCCTCCGACAGTGGGTAAATTATTAGGAAAGATAACAGATATAATTGAAGTTGTCGGATTGATAGCCAGATGTTTTAGATTTTTGTAAAAACTTTTAGAATTTCTCTATTTTCTCAGATTGTCCATCTAAAGTTCTAGATGGCTTCACGTGGAGGCTTCAAAAAACACCTCCAATTAGTAATAATAGTAACATTGCTATTGCTACTAGCTAGGAGATCAGAATTCAGATATGCATGCTTCTTTAATACATACTGCTGTAGCGCTCGTTGTGTATGTTAACGTAATCTGGTGAGCCCTCCTAGCTACAGGGTGCAGAGGTGCGGTGTGGAATCCCGAAATTGTCGTTGTTCATGCGTGGGCATGGGCTGGCTCTATGCTTTTTTTGCTCGCGAACGAAGTTTCCTGCAAAAGCTGCCTGCCTGCCTGCCTGTGCCTGACGTGAAATAAATAACCCCATCTTTAATTTCTGCTGCTTTATTACCTCGATCCACCGATAGATGAATCAGCCACTGGATTAATTCTTCTATCTTCAGTTACATTATACTGTTAACAGTTAAGGAAATAACCCACCAAGACTACCGTACTGCAGTAGTTAAAATTTTCTGAACAAACGAGAGTGATGGCGTTTGTTGTGAGTTTCAGGGCGGCGTGCATGCTGCTGCGGATGGCATCTGGAGGAAGGGAAGCACGAGGCAGGCTCTCAAAAGAAACAACGCATAACATCTGTTGATAGTATACTAATGTTCAGATCATGCATGATTTGATAATAATATTATCCAGGGACAATGCTGATAGTATAACCCACCCGGCCTGCTAGCTTCCCTCCAGCCGAGACGACGCTGCGTGCGCGTCAGGCTAAAGTTTAGCGTATAAAATTAAAAAGAATTTTATTATTTATGCGTATTAAATAAAATTTGTTTATAAAATTTTTTCACAGACGTGTGCTAATTCGTGAGACGAATTTAATAAATCTAATCAATCTATAATTTGCTACAGTAGCCATCCGCTAATCTTGGATTAATATACCTCGTTGGATTCGTCTTCCGAATTAGCTTAGGGATTTTACAATTAGTTTTATAATTAGAATTTATTTAATAATTCTAAATAATAAAATTCTCTTTGATATCTCCGTGCCTAGTCCAATCTTGCCTCAATCCCCTTGTACTTGTAGTAGTACTGCACGGGATAGATGACAGATGGATGAACACCACACCACCAAACACCATAAGCATGCATGGAATGGAAGGGAACCCAGCAGCTAGCAATCCAAGTGGTGGTGAGGTGGCACGTGGCGTCGGCGGCCGGCTTGGCGCGGCGGGAAGCAATATATATAATCCATCCAAGTTCCGGCATGTGGGATGGATCATCTGATCATGGCCATGCCATTCTTTGCTCACATGGTGGACATGCACGCTGACAAGCTCAAGTGCCGCATTATGCTATGCTCATCGATCGACATGGCTTCGCTCACTCACTTGCAGCAGCAGCAGCAGCAGCTGCTGCATCTTCCTTTCTTCCACTACTGCCCAAGCTAGCTAGCTAGCTTTGCTTGCGTGCTGTCCCAGCTTCTTGCCGGCCTTCATTGGTCAAGCCCATCATCAAAGTCTTTGTTGGCTGATCCAGCTCTCGGATCAATATATATCTATCTGACTATCATCAACTATCGTCTTATCATCCTCCTCCTAGCAAGAAATCTGAGTAGCAAATAGAGCCGAGCATATATATATTGATTAGAAGAATATATAATAGCTATCTGGTGTAATTAATCTTTTTTTACAACAGTATGTATTATTGAGCCTGCAGGATACATACAATGCAATGTCAGTACTTTTGTTTTACATCAGCAGATAAATAAATGCCCACTACTTGCAGTAGTGTAATAGAGAGTACATGATTGGAATCATGTACGTGATTCCCCACTTCTAGCACTGATGATCAACAGGCCGGCCCCATGCATGCATGACTAGTACTGTAGTAGAAAAGACAAATAAAGGGAAGAAGCAGGACCAAATTAAGAAGAATCACTATCTATCTAGATAGGAGTAGTACTTGCTTATTAGCCGCAGCAGGCTCTTTAATTAATTAATCAACCGATTGAGGACGATCGATCCTTAATTAATTATTAATTAGGCAGGCTCAAAACTGCACTAGTAGTAGTGCCAAATAAAACACTACTGAAGGCAGCAGCATGAGGGTTGAAGACACCATGGTGCGTCTGGACGATGATGAGCCGCTGCTGCACACAAGGCGGTTGTTGTGGTAGGAGCATGCCGACTGCTTGGTGTTTGAGCAGAAGGTGATGATGTAGTCGGCGTTGGAGCAGGTGAAGATGCTGGTGGGGTCGTCGTAGGCGTAGCTGTACGCCGTGGGGCACGCCGCCTTGAACTTCTTGGAGTAGAATGTGGGCTGGCACGTCGCCGGGTTCCCGAACTGCCCCCGGCAGCAGTACTGGTCCGTGTTGAACACGTCGCAGGCGCTCCGGCACGCCACCGTGCGCCCGTTGGCCTTCACCGCCAGCTCCGACGGGCACGTCTGCCGCAGGTCGCCGTCGCACCCCGCCGCGCTGCAGTTGCCCTGCCCGTTCACCGGCTTGATCACCATGGGCAGGTTGAAGCCGTCCACCAGGCTCACGTCGTAGTAGTCGACGGCCGCCAGCGTGAACTCGGCGAGGCTGGCGGGCGGCGCCCCCGACGCGCCGCAGCGGAGCGAGGAGCCGCAGGAGCCCGTGGCGCAGGAGCCGTTCCCGGACGCGTCGAAGCTGCAGTCGGTGCGGCCCCAGATGCGGCCCGACCACCCCACGGGCGCCGTGAACACCATGGACTGCCCGGGCCGGAGGGCGAACCCGCCGCCGCCGAAGCTCTCGCCGGGGGTCACCGCAGGCCAGATCACCGCCTTGCACTGGTTGATGATGGTGAACACGCGGGTCGAATCCGCACCACCTGCATGCAACGCAATGCATGCGCGCGCGTATTACATTACATTATATATATATATATATATATATATATATATATATATATATATATATATATATATATATGTCATGCATTATCAATCAGGATTGCTGGTACGGTGGTCCATGCAATTTTGTTTTGACAGAATTAATGAAGGAAATGCATGCTTAGAAGCAGCAGTACTAACCTGATAAGAGTAAGAAGAAGAAGAAGCAGAGGAGAGGCAGCAGAGACAATTTCAGCTTCTCCACCATCTTGAGTTGTTGATACACATGCACAGCTAGCTAGCTTAGCAGCACAATCACAATCCTTGCTAGCACAAGCACAGTTTTCGCTGTTTCCTTGGAGAACGCTACGCTAGCTGATGTGTGAGAGATTTAATAGCGTGGAGAGAGAGATGGAAAGAATACGTGAGGTCGATCGGGCATGATGGCCAGAGCAACAAGCTAGGTAAACCACCTTGCTTGCGCTGCAATGCAGACTTGCAGAGGTAGTCTTCGATCTTCTCCAACCCAGCTACGGAGGTCTCCCTTCCTTTCCCTGTCCAGATTCCATTCCATTCCTGTCAATCTTTCCTACCTTCCTTCTCCCCCCCCCCCCCCCCCCTGCATACAGCACACACATGCATCGTGCTTTCCTTCTTCCCCATACATGCCGATTCTTATCGTCATGCAAGCAGCAGCTACCATTCAATGTTCATCATACTAGGTAACATATATGAAGCGGCTACAAGTACCTGCTTGCTAATCCGGGACTGAACAACATTGATCAGAAAGAAAAACCCGCAACACTCACGGGCCAACCCATTCTCCGTCTCTACTTCTGTAGAAGTAGTAGCCTCTCTAAACAAATCCTCTCCAAATTCTTACTTTTCCTAGCAGTGCTAGGCACTTCATCCTGCTCAGGATCGGACAACAAATACCGACACCCGGCCCAATTTGGATGTGTCTCATTTTCTTATAGGCCCGTTACTATGCCGGTGATACGTCGTGAGCCGGCCCAATTTGGGGGAAAGCCCAAGCTGCAATATCCTCCAGCCCAGAACCATAAGACAATTCTCACATAACTGCAAATCTGCTCGGGCGACACCCCACCATCCGCCGCCACCCCCTCCCAGACCTCCTCTCCGCCTTGCCACCGCCGGAGCAGGGCACCGGAAGCCCGTATGCCTCCTAGAAAAGTGGCGGCTGGGCTTCTTTCGCCGGCAGGTGTGCTCCCGCCCAGGTAGACGACGCGGCGGTGCCAGCCATGGCGGCGGCGGTGGCGACCCAGGCTGGCAGATCTGGCACCCCGGGGACCGGATCCAGTGCCTCCGGGGGTGGATCTATGCGGTGAGACAATGGAGCTGCCCTTTCACGGGCCCGACAGGGTATGGCACGGGCGACGGCCACGTGGGGTGCGCTGGCGAACCTCGCTCCAACTATCGAGTAGCCATCATGAAGCTGGCGCATCAACTGCTACTCGCCGCTGCACGGTGGTCCTGCTGCTGTGCGCGGCGGCGCCAGCGGTCGTCGACGTGGCGACATGCGATGCAGCGCAGCTGACCCATGCTCGGGGGTGGCCGCGTGGGGTATGGTGGCGAGGCGCCTTGCCGCTGCGGCACCACCCCGGCCTAGGGCGACGTGGCCTTGCGGCGGCGACGGCCGGCCATGGGCAGCGGCTGGTGAGGAGGACCAAGGCTCGAGGAGGCGGCCCAGTGGAGGCCGCGTGCAAGGAGTGCAGTGTGTGCTACGACAGTGGGGATCCCTATCCACGCGAGTTGGCGCACTGCATAACTGGTGGAAGGCGGCGCCGGCGCGAGGCGCGCTGGCAGCAGCACAGCAACAGCCCGAGGAGTTGACCGGCGTCGAGTATGATGATGGGGCGCTGCGGCGGTGGCCGCGTGCAAGGAGCGGAGGTTGTGTGTTGCTAGTGACGTGCAAAGCGAGGGTGGAGTTACGGCGGCGTGGCGCGTGGAGGCGCGGTGGCGGCGCGTGCAGCCAGGGGTTGGGATGCTTGGGGCGAAAGCCCTTGCCGGCGTCCTGGCTGGTGTGAAAGTGCATCTAGGCCTCTAATGGATTTTGGCGAATAAAATGACACAGCGATTAAAGAATTAATGATCTTGTTGAATATATGAGCAGGAGTTGATTGGTATATCAATGGAATCTTTATAATGAAAAAGTAAAGATAAAATGCTCATATAACAAGATCTGTGGCCAAGCTATGATTAAAGTGACAATATTGACAAGCAATGATTACTATATGGGTCGAAGCTACGTGTTTGATGATAACTATTTATTCTCATATCCGAATGAAGCTTGCTGACAAAGTCATAGCACTAGAAGTGAATTTCTTGTGCGGAAGCTTGTTGACAAAGTTACAGCACTAGAAGGAAATTTCTTGTGAAGAAATGGACAATCTATCAATAGAAAATAAGTTACAAAGAATTATGAAGAATGGATTTCATTAGTGTTTCTTAATTATAATACAAACCTATATGGAATTCTATGTGATACAAGGATGAAGAGTTGGAATCCGGGATAGTGTTTCGAGAGACTAAGCTTGGCAAAGGGCAAATTGGTTTGTGCCGAGGTACCAACACTAAGGTGAAGAAATTTTCTTTAGATTCAACTTGAAGAATCTTGGTCACGTAGAGTGTTCATATTAGCAAGTATCAATCCTTCTAGAATCTTATTCTAAAGATGAGTGGATTTCATTCAAAGATAATGGTTCAAGTCACTAGCTCAGGGAAGTTGTGCTCAAGTTATAGAAACCAAGTTGGATGCACTCCTCAGATTGAGAATGATCAAGGCATGATATGATACACTTTTGAGAAACTCAAATGGTTGAAATGTAATCCATCTTTGATCTTGAGTATAGGTATGCCGTACTATCAAGAGGGATGCATCATATTATATTTTTGTTTATTCTCAATGCTCAAGTAACCCAAGTAAGTTGAGAGAGACACAAAACCCTCAAGTGCACATTAAGAGGAATTCACAGGGCAACCCTGGAAGCTTTGGATTTTGCCTACGTGGCACTAACGGCTAGTAGGTTTGAAAACCTGGAGGTTCCGGGTATGAGAATCCGGAACTTCCAGATTCTAACTGTCACATAACAGCTAGTTTCTTTGGACCCAGCTATTTATACCCTTGTGCCCCCTCCTTTGTCGGCTGCTGTTCCAGATATTTTTCTGCTGCTTGCTGGTTGTCTCAAGAAAGCTTGGTAGCCTCGTTAAGCTTTCCCCAACCTCTCTTTGTGAGATTGTGTGATTCTTGTAATATTTTTGAGTTGGGTCTGAGAGAGTGAAAGCTTGAGAGCACTAAGGAGCACAGCAAACCTTGAGCACTTGAGTTTGGCTGAAATCTTGTGTTTCGCATTTGTTACTCTTGGAGCTTTGGCTCCTAGACGGCTAAGTGCTGCCCAGCGAGCACCCAATTGTGTGGGCTGTCGCGGGAAGTTTGTAAGGGTCGGTTTTCACCTCCGCAAGGAAAGGAAATCAAGATAGTGGAAGGCCAAGGTATGCTTGTGTAGCACCTTGGCGGGAAGGCTTCGCGGCATTTCTCAACGGAGAGTAGGATTCACTGAGCTTGTGTAGCACATGCGGTGAATCCGAACTTCGGTAAAATTCTTTGAGGAGCTCTCCATTGAACACTTGTGTTCTTGAAGAGATTGTTGTTTTTTGATTACAGGGACTATGTGGACCTTCTCCAGAAACTCCACTTACCCTACTCTACATCTGGGGTTTGAACTTGTAACTATTTACTCACACTAGATTTATTGTCTTTACTCTGCTCTGTGTGAAGCTGGAAGTTCCGGTTTGTAGAACCCGGAAGTTCCGAGTTCATCTACTGTCTTGATTAAATTCGGAAGTTCCGGATTTGCTAACCCGGAAGTTCCGGGTTTGGCAGGCAATAATTTTTATCCGCTGCTTTGGAGTGGAAATTTTTAGGTGCGCCTATTCACCCCCCTCTAGGCGACATCATGGTCCTTTCATGGTGGGATGACGATGGCATCCTTGGACGTTGTTTTCCCCGTTGGGGGTGTCATTTTAGGGCTACAACCCTACTGCACGGGGGTTCTCTGGGTGAAAACCCTGAACAAATCCTGGATGAGCGACGGCGAAGCTTTTGACGTCGTGCCCTCCTTGGAGGCGTCGTCTCTGAAGACCCAGCATGGTTTGTGGCATTGCTGGTCCATTGTCTATGGCGGCTTCAGCCAGCGTCGACAATTCCGCCGCATGGCAAGCTGGAAGGGTGTTGCCAAGCCAACGCGGAGGCCATGCTGTCTTGGTGGCGGCAAGGGTTGTCACTTGGTTGCCGACTGGTAGCTTGCAACGGACCGCGGCAGCTGGCGTTGCTTGGCAATGGTCAGTGCGGCGTGGGACTATGTCAGAGGATGGCGCTTGCGGCAATGGCATCGTGGGACGACTAGGCTTGCAGCGGACTGCGGTGGGTTACTCAGCTTGGCTAGGGCCACCCGGTGCGGTACAACGTCGGAAGACGGCGCAAGCGACTCCCTTGGCTTGCTGCTATGGCTGCGGTGGCTAGGTGCGAGGGTGAAGCAACGAGGCGAAGTCGATCTGCGGCGACTTCTTGGCTGTTTGATAGAGGTCTTAGGGTGCGGGGTATTTTTGCTCACCACCCCAACAACGACATAAGAAACGGATCCATCCGGAGCGTGAAGTATTGTGGCGGGCGTGACGAGACCCCCCGTGCGCGGTGTTTCTTCGAGGCAACGAGATAAAGGTGGAGTCCAATGGAGGATGCGGCGAGGTCCCCGTGCGTAGTGTTGCTGTGGTGGCGACTGCGAGGCTGCCTGCAAGAGGTCCGGATCTGGTGTTTTCCACTCCTTTGGGTGGAGTGTGATGTTGCAGCGGCATCGCGGCGAAGGGTCCTGCATGGCGGTGGCCTTCTTGGTGCGGTGGTGCTTGCCTCATTCGACTCCTATCGACGCAGGGTCACGCCTGAGGTTTCGACAAATACAAGAGTGTGGACTGTGGGAGGGTGCTTCGGCTTTGCTGCCGTCGTCGAGTGGTGTGGTGCGGCTACGTTGATGTCGCAATCCAACCAGTCGTTTCGTTTGTTAAGTAGAATTCGAGTGGAGTTGCGTGGCCATGTTAATCCAACCGGCCAGTATCGTTGTCGTTTCGTTGTTGTACCCAGTCTGAGCATTGTTCCTTCTTTTTAATATAATTGGCAACCCTCGTGCCTGGTCATTTAAAAAAAATTGTTTATCATCGGGACGCTTAGTTACATGATGCATGTATAATCCATCCATTTCAGCTAGGCTGGCATGGTTGGTTACTGGGATAGACCATGACTGCACACATGCATACTACTACTCCAGTGAGTCTGGCCAATCATCCTATCCCTGTTGCATGCTGTTGGTAGCCAAGGCAAATTGATCGTCCATCTGCACGGCAAGCCTTACTAGTATAATAACAGCTAACAAGCTGGTACTGTACTGCAGTACTGTACCCACGTATGTACTGGCAAGGAGCAATGAATTCTGTTCTCTTGTGTATAAGATATGCCATCATCTCTCCAATTTAATTGCTCCTCTTAATTTTGTTTGACACCGCAACACAAGGAACAGGAATGCATGCATGCATGATCTGTCTGTCTTAATTACTTACTCTTACAGCAGCCATATTTGTTTGATGGGCAAAAAGGACAATAATACACAGATCCAGGAGAGATAAAAATAATATTACTATTACATTTGGAAGAAGAAGAAAATAAGAAGAAAAGAAGAAGAGATATGATGGTGGTTTTCTGTTTTTCAGCTGATCGATGATGATCGAGGACGATGAATGAAGGTAATTAAATACTGTATACATTCAGATCAGAAGAAGAAGAAAAAGGAGTAATTTTTAGGAGTAGTGGCAGGACTTCTCCAGGGAGATTGGCTTGTTGAGCTTGTTGGGGTTCATCACCACCCTGCATTCCACGCCCAGGGTGAACTTTGGCTTCACCAGCGCGCCCAGCACGTAGGCCCGCGAGTGCAGCGTCGTCCGAAGTACCATCGGCACCGGCGCCACGCTGCTGCTGCTGCTGCTTGCCTGCTTCCCGCCGCCGCCCGGAGCCGCCGTCAGCGTCGGCCCGCCGCCGTAGAGCGGCACCTTGTTGCCCAGCACGGAAACGCTCACGGTCCGGCGGCTGCTGCGCGCCTGGTAGAACTTGTTGAGCTGCAATTATGAAATTCACAGTGGCGCATGCGAGTCAAGATCCGATTTTGATTTTATTTTCCTCTCTCTTTTGCTGAAAAGAAGAGAATGGAATAGTGAGATCGATGTACGTACGTCTCCGTTTGCTAGCGTGAGCTGGCTGTAGGAGAGCTGGAAGGGGTCTGCCGTGACGTGGATGCCGAAGAAGGTGCCCTTGTTGCGGTAGGTGAACTTCACGGTGGCGTTGGTGGTGGCCATGTCGGTGGGCACCAGCGACGCGTCAGTGCCGGCCTGGATGATGAAGTTCTCGAACTTGATGCTCTGCAAAAGTTCAGTCTTTTTTTTCTTTATGAACAAAATTGAATTAAAACCCAGCTACTCTAGAAAGATACAGTATGAATTGATAGATCCATATATGATGCTTGCTTCTTGCTGGAGTCTAGCTAGATAAAAAAAAAAGAAGATAATACGACGAATCAACTAAAAACTGACTGACCTTCATTACGATCTGCGGCTTCTGGGATCTGCTCGCCCCCCAGAGCACGAGCGCGAAGAAGGAGAAGAGCGCGACGAAGCCGAGCACGAAGACGAGGAAGTAGTAGCACTTCTTGGGCACGATCCTTGTGTGCTCCTCGTCGTCCAGGAGCCCCTCCTCCTCGATGACCCCGATCTCCTGCCATCCCTTGCCCTGCGGCGCTCCCTTGCGGCCCGCCGCCTTGTCCCCCTTGGATCGCTTGGGGTGGCCCGAGAAGCGGCTGGAGGAGGAGTCCCTTCCGACGGAGGAGTGGGAGTGGCGCGGCGAGGCCATGGGGCTGAGCGCTGGCGTGGAGTGGACGGAGGTGGCCGTCTTCTCGCCGTCGTGGGAGTCCCGGGAGGGGCTCTGGACGTAGTACACGGGGCGCGTGCGGGGCGGGGAACGCGGCGGCGAGGAGGGCGCCAGGCTGGTCACCTCCGAGTCCGTCTTGGCGTGCGGCATCTTGATCTTGAGTTGGCTGCTGCTACACTGCAGCCTCTACTCCAGCAATGGCCGCTCACTCACCTTGTGCAGCAACTTTAATTTGTGTTGAGGAAGCAGGCGGCGTTAAGTAACTATAACTAGTACTCCTAGCTCCTAAGCGGGGGAAGAAGAAGAAGAAGAAGAAGAGAGGAAGGAAGGCAGAGGCAGCGGCCAATAATAATAATTAAACAAAGCAAGGGCGAAAGAAAGCGAGCCGAGCGTTAGTTGGTTGAGACCGTCGGTGGACAGGAGGAGAGTGGTACTGGAGTGATGGAGCATCCTTTCCTTTTGCTTTCTTTCATTCACCAGCAGAGCTGATCAGCACAAAGCCACAAGGTGAGTGAGCGAGCGAGCCCTCGGCATCCATGTGTGCCGATTCGTCGGTTGCGAGACAGACTCGCCAGTTCATGTGCGGCTGGCTGGCTCCAGCTCATGCCACCACCCACCTGCCCTGGCTGCCACCATCCATTCCGCTTGGTTTTGGATCTTTCCTACGCGTTTCCCTTTTCCCCTCTTACCTGATGAATGAATGATGAAAAGAAGGTCCATTTTATGACTTACTCCTCCATTTGTTCCACTTACCTTTCATACAGTTTCAACTCGTTTTACTCTCTATTAGAGTCTAAACAAGTTTACTCTTAATTTTCAGAACTTTGTAAGGGGTCAAGTAGACTAAACCCACACAAAGGCGCAAATGCTGCATATCCTACAATTACACAGACCATGTTGGAGAGAAGTCAACTGAACATTGGGACTTAGGATGCACTAAACCCACAGGAATTTACGCTGCTGCAGCTGCAATGGGGACCCAAGAGGTGCCCTACCAACAACCACATGGAACATGTGTTGTTCACATTCAGCGCTTCACAATCCCTTCTCTTGCAAAATTAAATAAACAAAAAAATACTGCACCTACCGCTGCCCCACACCCACAAAAGAAACCATAAATACATAAATGAAATAGCAATCAGCTACTACTTGCGTACGATGCATGGGACTATCCCCACGTGGCCAAACAAACACATTCACCGACACACAGCACGCAACTCAGACGAGATCCATCTGCAAACAGTTTTAGGTGAGAGAGAGAGAGAGAGAGAGAGAGAGAGAGAGAGAGAGAGAGATCCACACCGACATCCTAATTCCAGCAACACATGTTCTATAAAGAATGCTAAACCCTGCTGCCTTCTCAAACAGTGTCTGCAAAACCAGACTTGCATTCTTCTGCTTCCAGCAGGATCAAACAACAGCTCTTCCTCCCACCTTCTGTCTTGGCTTCGCCTCAACTAGCACACAAATTAAAGTATCCTTTTCGTTTTCTGCTACGCTCAACAAGTTCTATATTACAACAGCTACTTCTTGTGACAAATATAGCTGCCTCACAAAACTGAAATTCCCATCAACAGGCGCCTCTGCCTTGATATATATAACTTGCACAACACCATGAGCCGCTTCAGCGTCAACATCTACTCAACCTAACAGAACCCTTGACATTATCATGAGCAGGCAAAAATTTTGCAGTTATGTCAAAGCAGAAAGCAGACTTCGTCACAGAGTTTCTGGGGGTGATTGAGTCTGCCCACTTTCAAGTAGCATGCTGCGGCTGCAGTAGGATCTCGTTGTGCTAGATGAGGAATGCAGGGATCTCATGTCACCGCTGTGGGGGATCAGATCATTCCGGTGCTGGGCGCCACTTCTGCTGCTCCGAGGATAAAAGCCACCCTCTGCGTCTTCCATTCCCTCACCAAAGCTGCCATTGCCGGGATCCAGCCTCTCTGAGAGCATCCTCAGCACCTGCCTGATGGATGGCCTCTGCCGCCCTTCTCTCTGGGTGCACCACTGGACAATGCCGATCACCAGATGCAGCTGATCCATGTCAATGGCGGATCTGATCCTCAGGTCTACCATTTCAGGAGAGATCACTCCAGAGGACAGGTGCATCTGAGCCCACTCAACCAAGTTCTTGTTGTCTTGGATTGCTCTCCGTCCGGTCACAAGCTCCAGGAGAAGCACACCGTAGCTGTATATATCACTCTTCTCTGTCAACTCTTGAGTTACCACGTATTCAGGATCCATGTACCCTGCAGTTGATTCATTATAAGAGATAGATGAGAAGGCTTATCATTAGCTTGCCTCCAACCTTTCTTGGATGTGTTCCTAAGCTGCAATCTATTCTAGCATCACCTACCAAAGCCATTCTCATTTCCTATGTATTTTCTGCGGACAACTAACTGAACATGGATATAAACTGTTCTGCTCTATAGTTGTGTTAGCTGACTCAATTGCTAAAATCTCACCTGGGGTTCCTCGTATATCTGTGTTCACAGCTTCAAAGCTGATGGCTCCAGTTCTTGATGCATGCGCAAGGCCAAAATCAGCAACCTAAGTATAAGATGAGGAAACATTCAGCAAGCATAAGCATAACCATGACTTATAATGGTTACATCAGGGCATCAAAAGACCATACCTTGGCAACAAAATGCTCATCTAAAAGAATGTTGCTCGATTTGATGTCTCTATGGCAGAGTGGAGGGTTACAAAAGAAATGGAGATACTCCTGAAAAAAGAAGACGACATGAAAATCCACTGTCAAGAAGTAATATTCATATCAAAAGAAGCTATTCATGGCTTCACGCATAATCAAGAATCAAAAAAACTGACGAAAGGCAGCTTATAGAACCCCAGGATACTATATCTGTGCAGTGCAGGAGAGACAATAGGAGATAGCAGTGTCAACTGGCAAGCGTGAACTATGGCCCACAGAAGTCTCAGCAGACACAAATAGAGTTGTACATGTAGCACTAGTCAATATATTGTCCTCCTTCAACACCACAAATCTATTACTCTTATTCTTCTTCAGGACCTCAAGGAAAGCACTATAACTTGAGTGTTACTGAAATATCACAGCTAGAACAAACCAAGTGGGGCAGAACACTATCACGCCACATGTAATAATTGTTGAACCAATTTTCAAACAGGACTTCCAGATAGGGACCATATCTTTCAGAAGGAGTGCAAAATGCTTCATATAGGAAAAGCAATGACCTCCTAGTCCGGCAGCTGCTTTCAAGAAGAAATGCTCCAAGAAGAAATAAGACTTGGTGTCAATATGGCTTTTGTCTAGCCTTGACCCGGCCTAAGGGATGAGTTCTATTATTGACTTTCTAATAGGACTTTCAGAGATGAGGCCATTTCCCAGAAATATCTCAAACCACTCTCCAGAATTTGATACAATGATAACGCATTTCAGGAGCTGAATGGCATTTCTTACCTAAGGGTGGTTGCTATGGATGAAAGTGGGAGGGAGGAAGGGGCAAGAGATGTCCAGCTACAGTTAGTGCTACTTCCATAATTAGTTATATTGTTCTTGGGAGAAATTCCACTGTGAACTGTACTCTAGTCTCCAGCTCAATGCTTGTATTCAGGATGCTGTAGCCATTTTAATGGGTAGAGTAAACATCGAGCAAGCAACAGTGCTGCCCTAGGCTGAGTAAACTAAAGAAAAATGTTTGAGCTGAAGATCAACTAAGTCAAATACTGTAGTTACTAAAACAGTATGATTAGTTCATTACTGATGGGTACTTTCCGGTGTCTTGCTAAAGCATGAGCGAAAGACAAGGCAAATGGAGCAGTTCAATTTGCAGCGGCAAACTTACAAGAGCATTGGCCACATCCATTGCAATCTGTAGCCTAGTCTGCCAGCTTAATGGCTTCCTTCCAGATGCTACAAATTCAAATCAGGACACATAAGAGCAATTCAATATGCTTTGTACATAGACAAGATCTGAAATAAATGAAATTGTACAGTGCAGGTGATCTTTTAGGCTTCCGTTCGCCATGTATTCATACACAAGAAACCTGAAAAGTTCAGATGTAAGATGACCGCTACAACTACATATGACATGCACTGCACAATGATGCAAAGAAAATAGCATTACCTTTCTTTCTTTTCAATACAGAAGCCCTTGAGGGTCACGAGATGACGATGATGCAACCTAGCCAAGAGTTCCATTTCCCGACAGAACTCTTCTTCGGCTTGTCTTGAAACCTTGTCCATCCTTTTCACTGCGGCGACAGAGCCATCACTAAATTGAGCTTTGAAGACAGTTCCAAAACCTCCCTTTCCAATAACTGTGCTGAAATTGTCCGTTGCTTTTGTTGTTTCTTTGTAGCTATACCTTTGGAACATTGGTGATTGGCCTGAACAAGGTAAACAGAGAGGTTTGGATCAAAGACAAAGGTAAAATAAGATGACCTGGTTAGTTTTTTTCCCTCTCCATATCATAACAAAGCTTCAGGAAAACTAGATCAGTCAATGCTCAACATTACACACAACAGACAGCCTTTTTGCGATTTCTTAGTGCTTCCTGCAACAAGTTTGATGCAGGAAAGCATAATCAGTTGGCACTATGCAAGTTTCTGACGCCCATGGCAACATTAATATAACAACCGGAAACAATAAGCTTAGCTGTGTACATGATTGGTGAGATCACGAACACAAAGCCAAATGTTTTGGTTATAGGCTTATAGCTTATGCAGAATGGAAGCATGTGCACAAACCTTCAGGGTATCTCCAGGATTGATTGTGGTGAAATGTGTTATCTTGATTCTGAGCAGGGAATTCAGCATTCTTCAGCTCCTTGCTCTTTCTACGAATCAGTACCACTAATATGATCTGCAGCAGCACGGCAAGCAATATAACCCCAATCCCTATCCCTGGAATAGCTGTAATCCGATAATGCTGCTGATGTTTCTGTGGAAGACTCTTGATCTTTAGAGCTGGAGAATCAACAGTGACATTTGGAGAGGATGCTGGAGTAGATGTGACAGAGGATGGTCCTGGTGTGCTCCCAGAGTTAGAAACAAATTACTGGCTGGTCATCTATCAAACATAAAAATGCACTAGTAGTTATACCTGGAAAAGTGGTGATTCCTTGGACACCAAAGAAGCATGTGACAATGTCGTCATATGAAAGAATACCCTCTTGAGTCGCAAGCGTTACAAAAATTGCATTGCGGCACACACTCAGGGCAACATTATCATCTGAACCGATGAGGCGATGAAGGTACACAATGCCATAATTCAAGCAAGTCTTGCAGGTAATATCCAGTGATAGAGGCCCCCTGCAGCTTCCGATAACATCATTGAAATTCGGGGATTGCATCATTTCCAGCACGGTATCCCGTCCAGCGCACTGATATGAAACCCTTATTTTTGGGCCTAACCCGCAAAACACATCAGCATCAGTGGGGATTCCCCGCAGCTTGAATGTTTCGGACACTGAGCTGAGACAGATCTCTGCAAAGGCAGGAGGGACGCCCAGCCTACCAGTGGCATTGGCGTAGCGGGCAATGGAAATGGCGACGAAGGCATTGATGTAGCGGCAGCAGGCTGCCCGCTGGGCTGGATCAGAGCAGGCAGCTGTGGCCAATGTGAAGTTTGCCCAACTAAAATCCAAAGGGCAATCTGCAGAGAGGGGAAAAAACTACTTTTAGTAACATCCTACTACAGGGAATGCGCAGATTGGGTAAGATCGATGTTTATTGCTCCGTTGGGCAATAATCAACTAGCAGCTCCCTTTATAAGGGGATAAAATAAAAATGTGTGGTATTTCGTACAAAGACACTATTTTTATGCGGTCATCGTGCATTGAAGGTCATATCAAGCGTATCCTAGAGATCAAATCGGAGAGACTGAAACTACATCACTTCACTGGAATGGAACTCACAGAGCAGGTAGGGGTCGGTTTCTAGGTCATACAACCTGCAGTAATCATTGCATTTGGATGCCGAAACATAAAGGAACCAGCACATCACGGGAGAATCACGGATAACGTGTTTATACGCAGCAAGGGGGAGAGAAGGAACTGACCTCCGACGGCGTTTGCTGCGGGGCTTGGGGAGAAGAAGAGAGGAGATGAGACGACGAACAGCAATACAAGTAGCAGGGGAATGGGGGAGGAGCGGCGGAGGGGTGGCGCCGGCATTTGGAGGCGGCGAGGGGGATGGAGTGGAGTGTGGAGGAAGGGGAAGAAGAGGGGTTTTGGATCCCCGCTGGGGGCGGCTGGTCGCGAGCGACAATGATTTGTTTTTCGCGTGGCTTCCGGCGTAGGCTCCCCCGTGACAAAGCCCTGGGTTTCTGGCTGCGGCCTCTCTCCATCCAGCACCACCACCACCCTAGGCAGGCTGCTCTGCTGCTCCCTGCCCGAGGCCACAATACAGCTCACAACATGGAGCGTGCTTCTTGCTCACTGCTCCTCACAAAGTGCAGGAATCACAGGTATGCCCCTGCACAGGTTGATGGTAGGTTCTTGATTTAATTATTTTATCCTGTATTCCATTCCTGTTTGTCTGTTTTCTTCTTTGAAAAGAATGTCTGACACCAAATTCCAAACAAACATTTGCAAACAAGAATAGGGTGATTGGCAGTTGCTAAGGGAACACTAGTGTGTGTCTGTGGTGCGTGGTGGTGGGGGTAGCTCTGCCCCTGAGTGACTGTGAGGAGCGTAGAACAGGAAGAAGTGGGGAAGGAAAACTAATTTGTTGTTGCGCCCACAACTTTACACGCAGCGGCAGGTTCGCCCGGCCCCCAAATTGTAGCCCCCAAAGGAAATTTTTAGTTATCACTGGCCAAATTGCCCCCAGATACTTACTTGTAACTGAGGAGCGAATGAGCACATGCTTCTTTGGGTTGGGCCTGCCTGCCTGCCCTCCTCACAATCATCGCAGGCAGCAGCAGCAGCAGCACTTGCATGCGGTAGCTAGCTATCTATTCTTGGCGCCGCGGTTCGCGCGCGGCCTTCAATTCAATTCTCCCCGTCCCGTCCAGCCGGAGAAGGCACCGTACCACAACGGCCAGGCCCCTGTGCTTGGTTGCTTGCTCGGATCGATCGGTCACCGACGATGACGTCGACGACCCGGCAGCACCTGCTGGGCGCGGCGGCCATCATTACTCTGGCCGCCATCAGGTTGGCTTCCGGAGCGGCGCTGGTGGGCGGGTCGTGCACGGCGTCGTCCTCGGGCGGGTGCGGCGCCGGCCTGCGCTGCACCAGCTGCGTGCCTCCGCCGGGGACGGGCCCCGCCGCCTGCGCCAGGACGACGCCCATCGACCCCAAGGCACACGGAGCCGCGCTGCCCTTCAACCGCTACTCGTGGCTGACCACCCACAACTCCTTCGCCATCGTCGGCACCAGGTCGCCGCTGGGCTCCGCCATCATCTCGCCGCCCAACCAGGAGGACTCCGTCACCAGCCAGCTCCGCAACGGCGTGAGGGGCCTCATGCTCGACGCCTACGACTTCAACAACGCCGTCTGGCTCTGCCACTCCTTCAGCGGCAAGTGCTTCGCCTTCACCGCCTACGTGCCCGCCCTCGGCGTGCTCAAGGAGGTGGAGGCGTTCCTGGCGGCCAACCCGTCGGAGGTGGTCACCATCTTCCTGGAGGACTACGCAGCGCCGGGGTCCCTCAGCAACGTCTTCAACGCCGCCGGGCTCACCAAGTACTGGTTCCCGGTGGAAAGGATGCCCAACAAGCCGGGCGCCGAGTGGCCGCTGCTCAAGGACATGATCGCGGAGAACCACCGGCTGGTCGTCTTCACGTCCAAGCGAGGCAAGCAAGGGAGCGAAGGACTGGCATACCAGTGGGACTACGTCGTCGAGAACCAGTGTACGTTTTGTTTGGAGAAAACAAAAACAATCTCAGTAATTAATTAATTAATAATGGACTTGGGTGGTGGGCCTGGCAGACGGCAGCCAGGGTTTGGTTGATGGCACATGCCCCAGCCGGGCCGAGTCGAAGCCCATGGACTCTACGACCCAGTCTCTGGTGCTGATGAACTTCTTCACCACCAACCCCAGCCAGAGCTGGGCCTGCGGCAACAACTCGGCGCCGCTGGTCAGCAGGCTCAGGACCTGCTATGACGCCGCCAGCAAGCGCTGGCCCAACTTCATCGCCGTCGACTTCTACATGAGGAGCACCGGCGGCGGAGCTCCCCTGGCGACGGACGTCGCCAATGGCCGCCTCCAGTGTGGATGCGACAGCATAGCATACTGCAAGTCAGGGACATGCGCTATGCCATCTCCTCCTCCTCCGGCAGCGGCAGCGGCACCGTCTCCTGGTCCTGTTCCTGGTCCTGGCCCAGGCCCAGCAGCAGCTCCAGCTCCAACTCCAAGCATCATCTTCCTATCATCGTCGTCACCTGGGCCTGCTGCATACGCCAAATAATTAAGCCGCGCAATGGAGGACGAGGAGGAGGAGATCTACTCCATCTATCCATTTCTTCTTTGGGCTCATGTAGCACTAGTACAGAAAATCTCATTTATTTTTTATATTTATCCTGCTGGGTCCGAAACTAATCTAGACATTAGTCTCGCGTCCAACAGCTAAGACCGGGAGGGCTTTTAGTCCCCATTGGAGCCACTAACTGAGACTAAAAGTTTATCTTTAATCCCGGTTGGTGTTACCAACCCGGACTAAAGGATTCTCCACGGGTTAGTTCAAAATAACATCCTAATCAGAGTCACATGTGTTACATAGATAGGGTAGTAAGGAAGCTACATGTAAGGCAACAGGTCTCGGGTTAAAGTCGCATAGGGTGCAAAAAAATTTTAGCAGCACATACTAAAGGATCTTTAGTTCCGGTTGCTACATCCAACACTAAAGAGGTTCCAAAAAGGGATTAAAGCCTGTTTCTGTAGACACCCCGGCCCTGTACTGATAATTAAGTTATTTGTTGTATATACTGCATGCTACTAGCTGATAGAATAATAAACCATATCCATTTGTTGTATATAAGCTTAATTTGAAAATTCAAACAGTTGGAAACTAGTTAAATTCAAACTTATTCCGCGCGCTGCGACAACTAGAAATAAACATGCAAATTAAAAT
Source organism: Panicum hallii (assembly GCF_002211085.1). Lineage (NCBI taxonomy): Eukaryota > Viridiplantae > Streptophyta > Magnoliopsida > Poales > Poaceae > Panicum > Panicum hallii. The sequence goes on along the minus strand of NC_038048.1, from coordinate 47,742,577 downwards.
AGTAATACGTACTCAAAATCGAAAATGCATGCATCGACCCGGTCAGTCAATTCGATCAAACGCATGCATGGCATGAGTTGAGTACACACATGCCATATAATTGTCTGCGTAATATAATTGTCAGCGTAGTACCCTGCTGTGTTGGTTGAGTTTGGCCAGATCCAGTTTAGGTCGTTTGGTTCCGGAGGGCTAAAGTTTAGCCTTATCATATAAAAAAGTATTAGCATTTAAAGGTATTAAATAAAATCTGGTTTTACAGATGGTGCTAATTCGCGAGATGAATTTAATGAATCTAATTAATCTATGATTCTCTATGTTCGAAAGGCAGTTGCCTGCTCTCGTAGAGATTATAGAAATTTGTAAACTGAGATGGATTTTCCATCGCAGAGCTCATAAAGAACTGGATATAAGGTACACAGGGGCTTGTTTATCTTCCCAAAAAAGTGTTCGCTTCCCATTTTTTACCATTGTCTGTCTCCCTCTAAGGTGGATGTGCTCCACTTTAAGGAGATGAGTCCAAACAGGAGGGTCAGATAGCCTATGTTTGACCGAACTAACCACACAACCCTTGATATATTTGGCGTTAATGATATCTTGATACATTTGGCATCAATGGCAAATGTCATGCATGCACTACGTGTACACTAGTTGCATGCATTCCAAGTACATTGTGCGTGGATGCCGCCTAGTGCAGATAACAAGGCGCGCGCGCATGTGTAGAATGAACTCTTGTATGTGGTGGGGTCAGCAACTCAGCACGCGCAGCTGGCCCTGCTGCATGCTGGCCGGCTTTATACATAAGTAGCAGCTGCTTGTTAAGGACGGAGAGGAGAGGAAGCCAAGCCACACTACTCCTCGATAGATGGCAACGAGGAATGCCCTGGCCATGGGCCTGCTGCTCGCCGCCGTGTCCGCGGCATCAGCAGCAATGGCGCCTCGGCTGCCCATGGATGGCGATGACCTGTTCGTTGATCTCCAGCTGCAGCAAGACCCGTGCCCGCAGGTGGAGGACATCGTGCGCTCTGCCGTGCAGGCGGCGCTCCGCCGGAACATCCAGCTGACCGCCGGCCTCCTCCGCATCTTCTTCCACGACTGCTTCCCGCAGGTTTTCCATCATCTGTTAGTTAGTTACTAGTTACCTGCCTGCATCTGCATGCAACGAACGAATATAATAAATAATGAAACTAATAATAACAGGGTTGCGACGCGTCGGTCCTTCTTGCCGGCGAGCGGGACGTTCCGCCCAACGGCGGGTCGCTGCAGCCTGAGGCGCTGCGGCTGATCGAGGACATCCGCAGGGAGGTGCACGGCAAGTGCGGCGGCCCCAAGGTGTCGTGCGCCGACATTCTCGCGCTCGCCACCAGGGACGCCGTCGTCGTCGCCGGACTGCCCTTCTTCCCCATCATCCGCGGGCGCATGGACAGCCGCGCGCCCGCTCCCGACGTGCTCCGGAACCTCCCGTCGCCCTCCGCCTCGGTGGACGAGCTCCTGGACATATTCCGGCGCAAGGGCCTGGGCGACCCCGCCGACCTGGTGGCCCTCTCCGGCGGGCACACCGTCGGCAAGGCCAGCTGCGGCGTGATCAGAGGGAACGACGACTTCTCCAGGGGGCTGGCGGCCAACTGCTCGGCCAGCCGGAGCCGGAAGCAGAGCCTGGACGTGATCACGCCGGACGCCTTCGACAACAGGTACTACGTGGCGCTGCGGAACAGGAAGGGGGTGCTCGAGTCGGACCAGGGGCTGGCTGACCACCCCCGCACCAGGAACATGGTCAGGGATTACGCCAATGACCAGCAGCTCTTCTTCAGACAGTTCCGCGCCTCCATGATGAAGCTCAGCCAGCTGAAGCCGCCGGCGGGCAGCTTTGAGATCCGACGCGACTGCTCCAGGCCCAACGCCCGTGTCGACGGCGATGCCGGCCTTGCAGCCTCGGCCTGATGAATTATCGTCCCAGCCTTCTTGCAATAAAATAATAATCTGTACTACTAGACGTTTGCTTCATTCGCATGCACACCGTGTGTACTGATCATCAATGGTGTCGATCGCGTGAGAAACAAAATGCAGGTCTACTGAATGAATGCCACCGTACCGGTCCTCTCTCTGTACTTATTAATTATGCAGTGTACTACGTACTGTAGTGCCACCTGCATGATGGTGCTGCTGCCAAGATGGTTTTGGGGAAATCCCTCCTGTTTCATCGAAAAGAGATGGTTCTGAATATCGGTGCTGGCAGGAGGCCATCCTTATCTTTCTCATGCCCAAGCAGATCAGATCAGCAGATGATAGAGCAAGGAACATAATAATTAAACATTCGATAATAATCAACATAACTGGTCGATCCCTCGGCCTTAGCTTGCTTTTGTAGTATATAGTGATACGTAGTTTAGCATGATCGAGATGATAGGGTTGGATGCCATGCCACGAGCCGCTAGCTGTTGGTAAGCTAGCGTGCAGGCACACTGCTCATGGAATTTCGCATCTTTATTTATTTCCCTCGAGCAGCAGGCCAGGTGATTGCATGTGCAAATAAAAGATCTGGTGGATCAGGGCATGCTCGCTCCCGGTAGTTGCCTCAGGGCGCTTTAGGACGGCTCCGCCCGGCCCGCGCCACAGAATTGGTACTGCACGGAACTGTACTGTGCTGTGCTAGCACGGAGCTAAAATAAATCTTGAGGTGCTACAGTCAACTGCGCTGGAGAAATGGCTCCCCGGCTCCGCACTACAGTATCCATAGCTACACGACTCCAAAGTCGCGGAGCTGGAGCAGCAGGGGCCGTTCCAAAGAGGCTCTAACTCTTGTTATGCATAAAACCAAGTTCATTTTTCATTGCTATAAATCACCATAAAACAATGAACAAGTAAGTCTTTGGAAAGTTAATTAAGGAGATGGACCATGCAGAATTAAAAAGTTAATCCTTTCAGAAAAATAAATAAAAGGCTGTCCGGAAAAGCTTGAGATGGACCTTGGACCGGATGGATCTATCATGCGTGTGCCGACACAAGCTAGCTAGCACTGATACTGTATATATTATCCACTGCACAGCACATCCCTAGCACCAGTGCAAATGGCGTCATTTTTATATGATGCATGCTTTATCATCATGATCGATACAGCTAGCAGTTATGAAAAGGAGTACTGTCGAAGAGCTAGCAAGCGCTTTATTTCAAAGTTTAATTAAATAAAACACATACTGATGGATCCATGAGTGTACCACTCAAGTGTCACGTTGATATATATATATATAGTATGTTACACTAGTTTTATCCGGACGAGGCCACCTATCATCGATCATGCGTGCCGCTTCTTTTTACCTTCATCTTTATCGAGCCTCGCTCCGATCATCCCCTGTTTCTTTTTCCTGTTGGGAGTGGCAGGTGAGACATCATATTCCATCCATTCCATCATGAAATATATAAACATTTTATTTTTGTTTAAAGGCACCTACAACATCAAATTCGTTAACTTAATATATATATATATACAGTATTAATATATTTTCATAACTACTTGATCGGAGTTGGACAAGTGAAAGGAGAACTTAACTAATATATTTTTATTTTATGCTAGGCAGTAAAGCTCCATTTTGCTGGTCGCCCTTTAGCTCTTGACCTCTTGTCAATGCAAAGTACTTAGTCTATCCATCATCAATCTCTTCGTTCTCTTCTGTGATGGCGTATGTACGTCGTGCACTGCATCGTCAACAATGAAGTCTTCCGATCAGCAAAGCAAGCCAAAAATGACTTGAAGTGAAGGAGAGATACAAATTAAATACCATTAGCATCATCGAGATGGCGTGGCCCTGCTATATATGCTGCCGCTGTATATACGGGGCGGACGACACGCGCACATCATAGTAAGCTAGGTCACGATTGCGAATCAATCATATACCAGCAGACGCGAGATTCCGGCGGCGCCGGCAGAAATTCTATTCATCACGTGCGCTATTCATCGCGCGCACTGCTGCGCGGCGACCTATCGTAGAAGCGCCACGGCGGCGCCCCTGTTCATCCTCCTCCTCGAGCCGCGGCGGCCGGACTTCAGGATCGGAGTTTCTGGGCGCCGTGATCACCGGCGGCCTTAGAAGAGGAAGGACGGGAGGGGGCAGGGAAGACCGGCGGCAGAGACGGGTTGTAAGGGCAATGCAGTGGGGGCGTCGTAGGCCCGTGGCGGTCGGAGGACAACTGGTGGGCCAAGGCTGGCGGGGAGGTCGACGCCAGAGTGGAGGTGGGCAAGGAAGGTGGACAGGCGGCGGCGACATCACCGGGCCGACGGCCGGAGGGTGGGGTGGGGGCGCTGGCTGCTGCGATTGGATGAATTTCAATCGCATGCGGCGATAAATAGATGCCCCGGCACTGGTGCCCCGGCCTGCCATTCCGGCGATGGGTGGCAAAGCGAGAGACCAGCAGCACGCCACTGGAACAAAAACCGAGAATGGCTAGCGAAACGTCCGGATCCGCATGGGAGAGGGGTGGGTGGCTGTATTTGAAATGTCGTCCGGTGTGGACGGCAATGAAACACCGTTGCAGTGGCAGAGCCACCAGTGTGATGAGCCGTGGCGGCAGCCATACGTGCTACCTCGCCACACTTAGTACTTGTAGAATATATTTATCCAATCTTCACTTACCAATGCTTGATATTTTCATACAATTGCGACTCACAAGCTTAGTACATTTATGCATACTTAATGATAATGTCTACGTTTTATTGCATTGTAACCTCTTGTCACATGCATGTGTTTTTTAAATAAATTAGTAGTAGTAGATTCACTCTTGTCATATGCATGTGTTTTTTTAAATAAATTAGCAATAGTAGATTCACTGTAGGTAGATTTTGATTCCAGCTCCGCCACCAACCCTTGGGTCTCTAGTTGTCGTTGGATCGCGCCTGCACGGCCACGATCGACGTGGGAAACTGCCAGGCAGCGACGAAGCGCTGCGCTGAGGCTGAGCTCCGGTGGCCTGTGGCGCCGCATGCTGCATGCACGACGTACGCGGCCGAGTGGTTCCGATCCCGGCGGGCCTCCCGCTCTCCGCCGCGAGCGTGAGCCTCGCCTCGCACCCTGGAGTGCACTGTCTCTGGCGTACGTACACGACGGCGGCGCGACGCGCGGTTGGATGCTCGGCGATGTTGCCACGCGCACACTAAAGCAGCGATCGGTGTTACGTTGCCATGCATGCGTTTACTTCAAAAAAAAAACCGTTGCCATGCATTTTCTCTAAAGGATGAATGCTATCAATTAATTAATTACCCCGGCCCGGCCCCGTATCCGTACGTGTAACAAACATGCTGGATCGATGCAATGCAACGCCGCCGCCGTGCAAGCAAGCAGCTATTAGCTAGCTAGCCGTCGGTGGGTGGCGTACGTGCGTTCGTAGTGATCCAGCAAGGGAGGGGGGAGTTGGGTGCATGGGTCGGTTGTATCTCGTCGATTGGAGGAGCATGGAAATGCCTCCTGTTTCATAAAGAACGTTGGGATTGGTTTGAATGGATCCGGGCAGAAATGGTAGCCTGCAGCGCTAGCTGTGGGCTTATATTTTAGCAGGATCGATGCGACGCCACGTTGCAAGTAGCTACCACCGTCGGTGCATGCGTCCTGGCCTTCCCTTGATCGATTTCGAGGAGGAGTGGAAGCTAGCTGCTGCTATCTCATGATCTCATCGATCGGATGGGAGTACTCTATCGAACAAACCAACCCCGTACCCACTTGCTACCTGCAAGTCAACTACTACTAGTATGTAGTGTACTCTATCTGATGAACCAGCTGATGAATACGTACGTACTCTCTCGACCGATAGAATTAATTGGCAACTAATTAAGCATGGAGATTGATGCATCCTCGATCTGCATGCATGCCGGCCTATATCTTAACAATCAGTCACGTTAGTGCTGCATGCGAAGTCACTCTGATGATCGATCTATCCACCATCAGCTGCGTGCTGCCGCGCCGCGCCAACGTGCCTATAAGTACCAGCTGCGTTCCGGCTCGAGAAAGCCACACACACTCCACCACTAGATCATATCTAGCAGCAGCACTAAACACCAGCAGCTAGATCGATCGGTCCCGGTCGATATGGCAACGTCGACTACTAGGGTTGTTAGGGGTAGCGGCGTCCTCGTGGCCATCATGGCCATGGCCATGGCCGTCGCGACGGCGACGATGATGACGAACGACGACACTGCAGCTGCTTGGAGCTTGGCCGTGGACTTCCACGCGCTGTCGTGCCCGGACCTGCACGGCATGGTGCACTCCGCCGTGGCGGCGGCGCGTGGCCAGGACGTCCAGGTCACCGCCGGCCTCCTCCGCATCTTCTTCCACGACTGCTTCCCGCAGGGGTGCGACGCCTCCATCCTGCTCGACGGCTGGAACTCCGAGAAGAAGATGATACAGAACGAGGGCCTGCAGCAGAGGGCGCTCGACCTCATCGAGAGCATCCGCGACACGGTGCACAAGCGCTGCGGAGCCACCGTGTCGTGCGCCGACATCCTCGCGCTCGCCACAGGCTACGCCGTCACCCTGGTGCGTGCTCGATGATCTGATATATGTACGTATGCATGTATGTATGTATGTATGTATGATGATGATGATGACTCTGATATCTACATCTATATCTATATCTATCTACGTATAATTGCACGCACGCATGCAGGCCGGTGGTCCTTGGATCTCCATGCCCCTCGGCCGCCGCGACAGCCTGGAGCCGGCTCCGTTTTGGGCCGTCAACAACAGCCTCCCGCGTCCGGACGCCGACGTGAACACGCTCATCGACAGGTTCCGCAGCAAGGGCCTGGGCGACCACGCCGACCTGGTGGCGCTCTCCGGCGCCCACACCGTCGGCAAGGCGCGCTGCAAAAACTTCAGAGACCGCATCAGCCGTCCCAACGACGACTTCACCTGGAGGCTGGCCGGCTTCTGCGGCAACGACGGCAACCGGCAGCAGAACCTGGACGTCATCACGCCGGACACCTTCGACAACAGGTACTTTGTGGACCTGCGAAACAGGCAGGGGGTGCTGACCACCGACCAGGGGATCGCCAACGACGGCCGCACCAGCTGGCTCATCAAAGGCTTCGCCGACAACCAGGCCTGGTTCTTCGGCCAGTTCGCGCAGTCCATGGTGAAGCTCAGCCAGATGAGGGGCGCCGGAGGAGGAGAGATCCGCGGCAACTGCTTCAGGCGCAACGCCGGCGGCATCAACCTGCACCAGACACAGACAGACGCCGCCGCCGCCGGAGACGACGAGGCCACTACTCTCGCGGCCTCAGCTTAATTAGATCATAGATGTAGTAGTATTTGTGTTTGCTTATTATTACTAGTATGTACTTCAATGCAATTTGGCAATAATAATAATAAGTAAACAATGTCGTCCACGCAGCACGATCAGCTAGCGCGGCACGTTGATCGAAATAGGTAGGGAGCTAGGGTACGTACGTAGTACCCGGTTGCTACTGTATATTATGTCCTCATTATATTTAGCACATGATGAGACATGATGAATGAAGAGGAAGCTATGTATGTATGCTTTCATTTTTCGTGCATGTTTCGAACCAAACTCTGCGCGAACTAGCTGCTGAACCAAAAATTTGTCCCCCAAGTTACGGAGTGTTTATTTCAAAAGGAATGCATACTTTTTTCCCTGCCGGCTGAGTTTTCAAAAGAAGACAGAGAGATCGAGAGAGTACTCTTCTTTGGGCTTTGACCCTTGCTGAAACTGAAAGGCCACTGATTGATTGGGCCTGATGAGCTAGTTGCCCATTCGGTCGGCCTGCCAAATTTGAGGAGGTTCATAAATGGCATAAGATCCATCAGCAGGACCAGAAAATTACAGCAGTTGAAAGCAACGAGAGGCTAGCCGCGATGAGCAATGGATGCAGCTGCAACTTGACAAGTAGGATAGGCGTGCGGAGGGCACACGCGGTGGCTGATGCGCTGCACCTGCACCTGCACATGCACGCACGATTATTCGGGCCAGGCTTTGAATTTTCTGTATGAATAGCCCCAAATGCGTGGCAACTTGACATGATGCATGCATGTATGGGTTATCCGGCCGGTGCGCGATCCAGCACCGGTCGCCCAACTAACCCCACCGCATGATGATCCATTCTTAATTGTATTCACCGTACGAAGAGCGACTCTCCCTCAGCTCTCTGTCTCGGATGAGAGACTCTGATAGATCTAGTAGCAGCAGTCAGCTCAGCTCTCTGATCTGATCTAGGAGCTAGTACTAAGTACGGCTGTCTGTACCAAAATACGTACAGTACTAATAATCAATCATCCAGGCACTCCCTCCCTCTCTTCTATAAAAACCCGGCGATGCCTGTGTTCCTTGTTCACGCCAGCAGCAAGCCACTCTACTAGACTCTAGCTAGCTACTTGTAGCGGCATCAACTAGTACTCCTAGCTAGGAAGAAGAAGAGGAGGATGGCTCCAGCTCCTCTAATAAGCTGCCGGGCGAGTGTCCTGGCCGTCGGCCTGCTCCTGGCCGCCGCCGTCAGCGCGAGCGCGAGGCCTCTGACTCTGACGACGCTGGGTAGCGGTGCTAGTACCAACGCCACCAGCGGTGGTGGCCTGTCCGTCTACTACCACCTCGGCTCCTGCCCGCAGCTGGAGACCATCGTCCGCTCCCACGTCGACGCCGCGCTCCGCCAGAACGTCCGCCTCACCGCCGGCCTCCTCCGCGTCTTCTTCCACGACTGCTTCCCGCAGGGCTGCGACGCCTCCATCCTCCTCGACAACGGCGAGCGCAACCTGCCACCCAACGTCGGCCTCCAGCAGGAGGTGCTGCAGCTCATCGAGGACATCCGGGCCAAGGTGCACGCCCAGTGCGGCGCCACCGTCTCCTGCGCCGACATCACCGTGCTCGCCACGCGCGACGCCGTCAACCTGGCCGGCGGCCCCGCCTTCACGGTGCCCCTGGGCCGCCTCGACAGCCTGGCGCCCGCCTCCGACAACGACGTCTTCAAGCTCCCGCCGCCCACCGCCACCGTGGACGAGCTCCTCACCGCCTTCAAGAACGCGGGCCTCTCCGACCCGGCCGACCTCGTGTCGCTCTCCGGCGCCCACACCGTGGGCAAGGCGCGCTGCAGCTCCTTCGGCGCAGTGTCGGGGCCCGCCGGGGACGACATCACCAGGTGCATCACGGAGACGTGCTCGGCGGCCGGCAGCGGCGACCGGCTGCGCGACCTCGACTTTTTGACGCCCAACGTGTTCGACAACCTCTACTTCATCGAGCTGACGCTGAAGAAGAACCAGGGGGTGATGCTGCCGTCGGACCAGGCGCTGGTGAGCGACTCGCGCACCAGCTGGCTCGTCCAGGGGTTCGCCGACAACCACTGGTGGTTCTTCGACCAGTTCAAGACCTCGATGGTGAAGATGAGCCAGCTCAAGGGGCCCCAGGGGAACGTCGGAGAGGTCCGCCGCAACTGCTTCAGGCGCAACGCCGCCGCCAGCCTCCAAGACGCCGGCGACGAGGGCCTTGCGGCATCTGCCTGAGCTTGAGCTCCAGTAGTGATCGATCCCATCCGTAGTTGTTACGTACTCCTCCTACTTGTGTTTGTTTTATGGAGCATAACGACGACGACAGTAGCAATAAGGAATGGAGCTAGGGATGGCCGTGCACGCACGTGGTGGTAGGCAGGCTACCTGCAGGCACCTAAGCTAGGTATCTAGTCACCATGCATGTCGGCATCGACGATCATTGTTAAGTTATGCTGCTGCTCCGCTTATTACGCCGTTAGTTTCACTTTCACATCTTAATAATTATCTTCAAATAACATCGATCGATCACCCTTTTTCTTTTGCTTTTACTTTTTTTTTGTCATCAACTAATCATGAAAGAAGGAAGGAAGAAAGTTGCTTCCGTCCTAATTCAGCTCAGCTAGGAGTGAGGAGTGAGGAGTCCAACCAACTCCGATCCGATCCACACGGCTTAAAACGAGGAAACGTGCTGCTAGCGACTCCGCTGGCAGATGGGCCCACCGTAGTACTATGTCCCAGTGGATCGATCGATCGATCATATCGATATCGAAAAAAATGCAAAAGTTATTAGTTGATTCCTGACTTTTCCTTTTTTGTTAAAAAAAACGAGTGGCAACGACAATCGCACGCACAGCACATGGACCTTGACTTTTCTGAGCTAGAAGCAAGCAAGTAGTAGGAACCCAGACCACGACCAAGCATCAGTCAACAAGATGCGTGCGTACGTATCCCCCGAAGTTGAGCACTCCCGATGGAGCCGATCATCGATCAGTACTACACATGCATGATAGATGAAGTATCTAGTAGCACCAGACGAAGCTGCCTTTAGGGTTTTAGAAGCAGCAGCTGCAAAACTGGCTTACAGCATGCCAAACGAGACCTTACATGCATGCAAGTGGGAATAGATATTTGGATGCAAAGGAAGATGCGCGGAAATATGCCATGCATATGCCACCCACGAGTCCAAAGCAACTTTTTACGGCCCCTGCTGTCCATTCTGCTTTATTTGCATTGGTGTGGAACAAACAAGAAGCCGATATTCCGGGTCTGATCAGGCATGCCCACTTACCACAATATTATAAAAAATGCACAACAAGTTTCTTGCATTGGGGTTTAGATCCTCTATTATAGACCATATTCCAACTAACTAAAATAATATCATCTCATTAGCTCTGGTTGAAACTAGCTTATCCGGACCGTGCGTGTTACTCGCAATCCTTCCGGCTTCCGGGGGTAGGGTAGCATGGTCTATTAATAGTAACTAATAGTCAGCAATCAGTTGGTGGATCCAAATACACCCAGCTAATTGCTAGTTAGCTAAAAAAAGACTATTATTAATTAGCTAACTAATTATTAGTTGGAGAGTATCCAAACAGAATCTTAATAAAACTAAACTGTTATAGTACATCGTATATAGTTGATGTTTTATATTAGCAGTTATATTTCTTAAAATTGTTAGCCCTGTTGCACGGACATGCATATTTCACTCTAAGGTACGGTATTTCATTAAAAGAATATATAGTTTGAGCCTAAGTGATGCATGCGCTACTACATAATTGTTTTTGCCAACCGGAACCACAGGGTTATCAACCGGAGTTGAAGGATCTTTCGCATATTAGTTTTCGAAAAATATCCTATATAGATTTACATGTGTGGGCGGTAAAGCCGGTAAGTTTAAATTCATTCCGTGGACTGCAAAGGTGCTCACCAATTAATTTTTTGCACTCATAGACCCTCTAGTCCCGGTACGGGGACACATAACTATGGAGCCGGCCGGGCCCTGTATACGTATAATACAGTTGTTGTCGACACTCATTGGATGAGATAAGCGTACACATGGGATGCATGCATGCATGCAAGCCAGCGCTGTAGATGAATGAACAGTGATCTTGACTTTTGTAGGGCAATCCTCTCTTTACTTGTTTAAAGTACATACAGTAGTAGGAACGCATGCTGCCGCCCAACTGCACAGACTGACCCGCAGATCCAAGTCAAGATTAAATACTAACCACATGTACTAGACTACTAGGACTAGGAGCATTGTAAGCACGTGTCCGGCGGAAACTAGGCCCTCTGTCTTGTCATGATCAGGTGCAAGTGGCCTGGCAGGCATCACCCAAGTTGGAAACCCATGCAGGAAAGATCATATCGATCGAGAACGAAGGGATTAGGTGCAGTGTGTGTGTGTGTGGAAGGAAGGAAATGGTTCAACGAGAATGCAAGCAAGCAAGCTATATGCATGACAGCGACGTAAAGTATTACCAACTTGCATTGTGGATGGATCAGTCAAATCAGACACAAGTCAGATCGATGGATGATGCATATCGTAGGCCGTGGACTCCTCATGGATCGGACAATTGAAAAACCACTACATGCCTTGCACACTAACGGCCTACAAATAACGCACGCGCGCCTTCTCTTCATTCATCGGCCCGTGCAATAAGGCTCTTGATCGACCTCTCTGCTGCTAGCTGCAAGCAAGCCAGCAAATTAAAATGGCCAGCTCCAGCAGCAGAGCGGCGGCTGCCCTCGTCCTCGCCATCTCGTTCGCCGCCGCCCTGATCTCGTCGGCCACCGTGACCGTGAACGAGCCCATCGCCGACGGCCTCTCCTGGAGCTTCTACGACGCGTCCTGCCCCTCGGTGGAGGGCACCGTGCGCTGGCACGTCACCGAGGCGCTCCGCCGCGACATCGGCATCGCCGCCGGACTCATCAGAATCTTCTTCCACGACTGCTTCCCGCAGGTAGCCATAGGTTTAGTTCGTTGTTCTTGGTCGTGCATATATATGTATGATGGACATTATTGCCATGCCGCTAATATATAACACCAACGTGCGGAAAAGGGCTGCGACGCCTCCGTCCTCCTGTCGGGGTCCAACAGCGAGCAGCTTGAGGTCCCCAACCAGACGCTGCGCCCCGAGGCCCTGAAGCTCATCGACGACATCCGCGCCGCCCTCCACCGCGCCTGCGGCCCCAAGGTGTCCTGCGCCGACATCACCACGCTCGCCACCAGGGACGCCGTCGTCGCGGTACTAGCTTAGCTAGTGTGTGTGTCGATCCATATCAAGCTAGCTCATATATGCGCGCATGGATTTATACATACATACATACATGCATATATATGTGCAGTCCGGCGGTCCCTACTTCGACGTGCCTCTGGGTCGCCGCGACGGGTTCGCGCCGGCGTCGAGCGACCTGGTCGGCACCCTGCCGGCCCCCACCTTCGACGTTCCCACGCTGATCGAGGCGTTCAAGAACCGGAGCCTGGACACGGCGGACCTGGTGGCGCTCTCCGGCGCGCACACCGTGGGGCGCGGCCACTGCGCCTCCTTCAGCGACCGGCTCCCACCCAACGTGGACGACACCATCGACCCGGCGTTCCGGCAGAAGCTGACGGCCAAGTGCGCCAAGGACCCCAACGCCAGCCAGGTGCTGGACGTGCGCACGCCCAACGCCTTCGACAGCAAGTACTACTCGGACCTGCTCGCGAAGCAGGGGCTGTTCAAGTCGGACCAGGGGCTCATGGACCACCCGGCCACCAAGCGCATGGCCACGCGCTTCTCCCTCAACCAGGGCGCCTTCTTCGACCAGTTCGCCAGGTCCATGGTGAAGATGAGCCAGATGGACGTGCTCACCGGCAACAAGGGGGAGATCCGCCGACTCAGCTGCGCCGTGCGCAACGCCAGGGCCGCCGCCTCCTCCTCATCAGCAGCAGGACTAGTCCACACCGCCGCCGACGAGGGGCTCGCGGCCGAGGCCTGATTACATATTGGGATTCGCCGGCGTACTAGTTGCCTTTGCCTGCATGCCTGCTTAATTAATTGTATGGTGTTAATTAGCTTTTACTTGGAGGTGCTGTTTGTTACTAGCACGCTATGCTGCAATAAGGATGCAATAAGAAGGTGTTTGTTATGTCATGCTCCAATAATAAGGACGTAAGGATCATCTAGTTCTTAGCGCAGCGCCTGATTTGGGTGATGGGCACCATGATGCACTGAACAAGATGACCTTGATTTTATTTATAGCACTGCCACGGGCCCACGGGCCCACGGCCCTTCCTCCAATCTCTCCAGGAGGCCTGGATCCAGCAGCCCAGGTGTACTGGACGTGCTTGGGCCTCTGAATGGGCTCGGGCTCAACAACTAAACTAACCAACCACAGCAAGGCAACTAAACTAACAGAACAGGGAAGGTAGAAGGAACACAAACCTTCTGCTTAACTCCGCTTGCTGCTGCCCGAGAAACTAAACCAACTCCTTCAAAAAAAGGAAACTAAACCAACAATTACGATATCCATGCTCCATGACCAAAAAACCAGCTACATTTGCTCCACCTGCTACCATTAACTGCTCGATGATGCAGCTCCAGAAAACCAAAAAAAAAAAAAACAGATGAAAATAAAAAAAGGAAGAAATAAACATCCAACTGATCCTCACGACTGCGCTCAAGCTTAACTGATTGCGCGCACAAACAGATGGTTATGACCCCTTGAGCAGTCAAAATCACCACCAGAGACGGATTCCTCAATACCCCAACTCCGGATTCTTCCTTGCAGCCAAAATGCTTCTCACAGAGCAAGCAAACGTTCTGAAGGCAAAATGCAGAAATGTACAGGCGCACACAAGGAAAGGAACGTGCCAGCAGAATTTCAGCAGCAGTGAGATTAGATTCTCAGTTCAAATTGTTGGCAGCGCATGGAGGCTGCAAGAGACAGGGAACCACAAGGGACAGAAACTTTTAAAAAATAGGAGCACAAGGAGATTTTGCCTATTGACCAAGAAACATGCAGCGTGCATGATACCGCACTGCACCAGTAGCCTACAAAAAAACAAGGGGTCCATACCAAAAACATGCACATTGACCAGCTCACATGGCTCAACTTCTTTGAACAATTCTAGAACCCTTGACTACTTAAAAAAAAAATCCACATCAGACTCGTATAAATCATCACACTGGGACTCCACGAGAATTTATGCAGAGTTGACTCAGCCAAAGGGTGATCCAAATACCAAGTGATAAAATGAAGTAACCTGGCAAAAATATAAACCCAAAGATCGCAACTCCATCTAAACAAACCATGTTGCCACTGAAATTGTCTTACTGACATCTCTAATACGGAAAGTTTTTTTTTTTTGAAGAATAGTTCTATATAATATGCACAGAGGTATAAGGTATGGAAAACAACAAAGTATGGCACCAAATGCTCTGAAACACGGCACCATTTCACAAAAAAATGGTACAAGAATAGCATAAATATCCAAGATACTATCAAATTTGACTGCATGGCCAAGTAAGATTAGGTTGGCTCACACAGCTCATTGCCACCATCATGAAATATGATGAAACAACTAGAAGTAGTATGAAGTTCTTTACTCTGAACTAAGAATGTCAGTCAGCTAGCTTCTACGGTTCTACCCCTCAATATTGACAACCATATCATGGACAGAGCATGCAGTTCAAATGTCCATCTGAAATTAGAAGTCTAAGCAACAAGGATGTAGAAAAGAATGAAGGCAATGGTATGGACTAAGCCAACAAAATTAAAGGCCAAGTGATCAATGAAATGATGTTCCTATTGTTTACAGGTAGTATAAATTTGTAGGGCACAAAAGGAGGGGATCATATTTGCAGCATCGCTTCAGAATGTCTCAAGTCCTTTTGGACAGTTTAGAACACTCATGCACACAGCATGGGACCATAAGCCTGCTTCAGTGTTCCACATGAACATTACTATTTACTAATAACCATGAACATAAACCAATCCCTGAAGCGACTCACATTACCAATTCAGCCCAGATGAAAAGAATGGAACAAATAGTATTAGGCCATTACTACAAAGTAAGGATTCACAATCTACAAAGGTAAAAAAACAAATAAAAAATAAAGAAACCAATTTATCCAAAGGCCACGCCTCTATGCAGACATATGTATATCATGTAGCTGCTAACACATGCAAAGAAAAGCTACCTCATTTCGATCAGTGAAGCCGTGACATTTCACACGATGTTCAATCAAGCGGCATCACACCAAGCATTCCCTCTTGGCCTGCCTACCTCATCACTCTGTGCCATGGGGCCTGCTCAAGCAGTCCAGGATTTCTGTGCGGGTGCGCACAATCCGGTGGAACATCTCCCTGACCTGCCTCTCAAGAGGATCGAGCCCGTCCTTGAGCGATTGGCACACCTGGACTAACTCCCGCGTAGCTTCCTGCACATCAGCATCCCTCTTCTCGGGCAACGGGAACTCGGCGGTGTCAGTGATGTCCATGAGGTGCCTGGAGCAGAGCTCAATCTGGTGGATCTCCTTGAGCAGGCCGCACGAGTTCTTGCGGTCCTTCTTCTTGGACTCTTCGATGATGCGGTCGTAGAGCGTGGTGACGGGGCCAGACCAGGGGAAGTTCCTGGGCACCGAGAAATGCGCCTGGAGTCCGCGGTCCTGGCACGGTATTGCAGCCACAAGCGCAAAGGCGACGATGAAGAGCACGGCGCCCATGGCGTAGACTGCGGAAGCAAGGCCTCCTGTGGCGGTGATGTCGTTCGGGCGGGGCACCGGTAGGCCTCCGCCGATGGCCTGCAGCTGGCGCGCCGCGGACCAGGCCCGTGAGACGCTCCACGACAAGGACCTGAGGTGGGAGCCTGAGCCTGAGCCTGAGCTGCCGCCGCTGCTGCTCCGTCGGTGGTGTCCCTGGGCTTGGGCGTGGGGGCGTGCGTCCTTGTTGGCGCGCCCGAAGGAGCGGTTGCGCTGGCCGACGACGCCCCCGCCGCCGTCCCTGTCGTCGAGCATAAGGATGGTGAGGTCGGTGAGCGCCTTGCGGGCGCGGCGGATCTGGGCCTCCCCGAGCGGAGCCGCGGCGAGGACGGCGGCGGCGATGGCGAGATGCTTGCGCCACTGGCGGACGAGGTCAAGGCCGTCGCGGACGGCGTTGCATAGGTCGAGCGCCTTGACGGCGCGGTCGAAGAAGTCGGCGACGAGGCGGTCGAGCGGGGGGCGCGCGGCGGCTGCGGCCCCGGGGCCGAAGAGGAGGGCGCGGAACTCATCGAGGCAGAGGAGGAAGGCGTCGAGGAGGCGGCTGGTCCAGGCGAGGGAGAGCAGGTCGGGCTGGCCGTCGGCGAGGAGGTCGGTGAGGAGGTCGGCGGCGCGGCGCTGGAAGGCGTCGGCGGCGTCGAGGTCGGAGTCTCCGGCGGCGTGGAAGGAGTGGATCTGGTTCTGGTCGCGGCGGAGGGAGCGGATGGAGCGGCCGATGGAGGCGAGCGGCGCGGCCGGGGAGGAGGAATCGGTGGGCGGCATTGTGGCTCGCATGCCTCGGCTGCTAGCTGGCTGCTAGGGTTGGAGGAGGAATGGGGTGGGGTTTGTGTTTGGTCGCCTCGCCTCCTCGTCTTCCTTGTTTCCTCGAGCTCGAGTCGTCCTATCCTCCTGCTTCCCTTAATTTCCCCCTCTCCTGGAGGAAGAAAGGAAGGCTTCTAGAAGAGAAGAGAAAAGAAGGGTACAAACGGAAAATAGACATTCTGGCCCTCAACTTGGAGCCTTGAGTCAAATTTATCCCTTAATTTTTAGATGGGCCAATATAATCGCTCAACTTTTATTTTTTATCAAACGTATCCTTATATTGATATTATACTCCACAATAATATGAGGTTTATGAAAAAGTTCTTTTATCCTTAGCTCATTCCCTTATAAATTTATTTGAGAACTGAACATTACAAGTGTTTAATTTGAAACATAGAATTTTATTTATCCACACATCGTATTATATTGTAGACGTATGAAAAGTAAAATTAAAGCTATTTATTGTATAACTACGTATCACCATATAAAATATTGTGAAAAGTTGAGCGAAATAGTGACATAAAAGAGTGGAAATTGAGAGGAAAAAACTAAGGGTAAAAAGAGCTTTGTACATTTATCTCATATTATTATAGAATATAATATTACTATAAGGACGAGTTTGATCTTAAAATAAAATTTGAAAATCTATATTTGCCAATTTAAAAGTTGAGGGACGTACTTGACTCTCGGGATAAAGTTGAGAGATCAAAATACCTATTTTGCCAGGTATAAATATAATCTTGGTGGGTGGGGTGGGGGGGACGCGTAGCGAAATGGCAGGCGAGGAGAAGAGAGGAGAGGAGGTTTGTCTGTCCGGCTGTCCGCTCTCACCTCCCAAGCCGAGGTAGCAAATTGCTGGCTCCACCCTGGCCTCGCCTGTCTCCTTGCTGGCCCTTTTAAATTGGCAAATAGCCAAATAGTAATTCTTTTTGTACCACCTGCTAGGCTGCTACTGCCGCTTTTTAGAGGCATGGTTTTACAAGGACGACGAATGTGGCTTTTTATTAGTAGTAATGCCATGTTTTTTATTTTCAATGAACTAATAATACCATGTTTTGAGAAAAGTATTTTGTCTACGCCAACCATGTACCGGATCGAAGTAGTAGAATTGTCATTGAGTGTGCTGCAGGTGGGCCACGGCTAGAGAGGTGGTAAAAGATTTTGAATTTTCGTCAGGTAATTTAAGGGTCGGATTCTAATCTTCTATAATTTTAATTATATAAGGATCAAGTTGGATTGTGAAGATATCACCAGCGCTATGATCTGTACCGCCTCTTGCCAATAATGCTGCAACACGGAGAAGAGGTCAAAGTCACGTGACATTTCAACATTCATGATTGATTGGGTGTCCTGAAATTGTGGTCGTCATCGTCAGTAAGCAAGCGCGAATACAGCACGTGCCATGCCTCCCAGTTAGTATTGGATTATTGGATGGAATGGAACCCGACAAGGCATCAACACCACCAAGTATCCAAGCTTAATCCGAATTTTGGTCAGCTCAGCTGCCTGATTTGATTTGATCTGATTTGTTTATTGAATATTCGATTTCAACCCAACCCAATTCATGAGATGTTTATTATTTATGCATCTGGCACTGCCAGCGCTGCTCGCGAATCACACGCCACAAACCAGTACTACCATCCAACTCCATCTCCAAGGCGGCCGGGCGGCCAACCCTCATCACTTAAAGCTAAGCTCTCCTCACCACATCCATCGCTGTATCAACTTGTTATTAGCATGGACTAGCACTAATCTAGATGTCGCTTTCTGCCTGCCTCTATTCATAATCATGATGCTGAAAACCCCTCCTCCTCCCAATCCTCATCTGGTAGCAGACAGCTCAATCATTCCAAACACCAACCAAATTTTCAGATTTTCCAGCGCAACGGCGATCCATACATCTGATCGACGCTGCATACCCACCAGCTAAATACAAAGTCAACAGGCTTACCAGCACGACTGAAATGAACATCTCTGCTCATATTGCTTCCCTCACACAACATTTTCCACTTTTTTCAAGCCATTTTCAGGTTTCAGAAGCACACCTCACAGAACAAGACTCGAATCAACAGCTACTATAGCTGTTCTGTACAAGCACACCTGAATGCCCTGCTTATCACATACAGACAGTAAACAGACACTCTCACTGCTACCTGCTATGCTACCCTTCCTACCAACCCATCTCATCTATTATTCGCAGGCCAGCTTCGTGTCAAAGCTGGTCAAACATATGGCGAAGGCCTGGAAAGCCGACAGCGGGTACCGGTAGTCCATGGTGAATATATCCCTTGCAACTTTGCCGAATTGCAAGATCACCGTGTCATGGCTTGACGTCGAGGACGGAACCGACGCCTGGGGCTGCGCCGAAGCCCCTGCTGAAGCTGCCGGTGGCACAGAAGCTATCAGCTGCAAGTTCTTGACTGATGCCACCGTCACACGCCCACGGAAGTTGAGGCACCAGCATTGCAGCTGCTCGTGCCACCTTGGCGCCTTATTGCGCAGAACCAGGGGCCTCTCCTTGTCTGCAGCGTCGCCACCCTGCGGGTTTCCTCCACCACACTCGGAGTACCGACAACTGCTCAAGTCCATGGAGCTATCTGCGATGGAGTATTTGGAGAAGGAAGTTGCTGTGCTGCGGAAGGACTCGTCGAATAACCTCGGAAGGAGCTCTTTCGGTTGCCCAGGCACAACACCGCCAGGCTCTACTGCTGACTCTGGGATGGAATGCATAGTGCATTGCATCCGCCTTGGCCCCCGGGTGCCGAGCACATTCAGCTCATAGTTCACCTGTCCAATGGGGTAGCTACCCACTGGAACTTTTGGTGACACTTTCCTGGAAGACAACCGACGGCTAGGGGGCCGTTCCTGTGAGCAAAGTCTCCCCGCGTTGAATGGAGGCTGTGTGTCATAAATGACGAATTTGGTTCCAAGGAAATTTGACCTGCGACGCCATAATTTATGTCAGGTTTGAATCGGCGACCAAATTCATCCAAATGACATAGATTATTTCTAAGGAAAATTCACCTCAACTTCCCAATGTATCCAGCACTCGATCGCGAGAAATTTTTTGAATCCATAGAAATGGCATAGTCGGTGTGCGTAGTCCTCCGGCTCCTCCTGGCAGCTAGCAGGAACTTCCCGTTCTCATCAAGCACAGCTACAAGATCCAGCAGAAATTATCAGTGTGTTGCCTAGTAGCATCTGATGAACCATTCTATTTTGTTCTTCATATAGTATCAGAATGTAACTTAAAATCTTTCCACCGAATATGTTTTTTACACTATTGTCACTGAGAATGAAAGCAGATACAAGCAACCGCAAGTAGAACTCTTAGATCATTTTGCATCTAATTGACTGGAGCAGCATAACTTTTAGCTGAAAGAAAACAAGGAGTAATAGCAGGCCCGTGTACTAGATGCGGGAATGGAAAAGATATGCATGAATAGTTGATCCAGGGAGTTTGGCCAAGCTGGAACAGCACCAATGAAGAGGTGAAGCATTACGATTTGGTCATCCGAAATACCAAACTGTGTTCAGATGAACCACATCATTCCGGAATCCATAAGTGGAACTGTGGAAGGCACAACAACAATAGTCCCAACATGACTAATGCAGAAAGTGAAAGAAGTCTAATTCTATTATACTATTCATTGATTGATTGATTGATTTTTGGATAACTACTGAAACATTAATTTAGATGCTTTACTCTGCTTCTAATCAATTCTAATCACCCCCCTGAATTTCCGGTTCAGAACAGACAAATGTGTAGAGGAAATTTTCCAACATACTGAAAATGACCCATGGTTCTCCTTCAAGCACAAAATCGAAAATTGATGGTACGGACAGGAGTTTCAACAAACAAACAAAAGACTGTTGACTTCGATTTTCTAACATGAAGACAAAAGCTTGACACTTACCAGAGCTAAGGCACAAGTAGAGACGGTACGTCAGTTTTGATTTGTCCCTTTTTATGAAACATTGGATCACTCCATCTCGTGGTCCAGGCTGAGCAAGAAAAAACCAAAGAAGCAAATTACATATGAAACAACATATCTCAAAACTATTATCAAATTATAGATGCAAACTTAAATAAAAAAGCTTAATTCAAAGTTTCCTTGTTAATTAAACAATAAATTTGAATAACTATAGCTAAGGCCTTAATAATATTAGGATATATGACAGAATTTTATGAAAGGCAATGTGCATTCAGAGATACTGAAGCTACTCATTACCTGCTTAAGAGATACTGGAAATGTGAGCTTTGCGCAAATTTCTGGACTTCTCACTATATCCTTACACACATCCCTCCAGGTTGTACAAACAGAGGCACAAGAAACAACATCCTTGCGGGATGGCCAACTACTCTCATCTTCCTCCAACCTTTTCATCACATCGCGGAGTAACTCAGGAGGAAGGCTAGCCCATCTGCTTTGCTGAATTACCATAGGCCCGTCTTGCAGGTCACTTGAAGATCCAAGAGACTTCCCTCTGTGATAAATTCTCACCTCAAACTTACGCCTCGATATGTTACCAAAGCTTTCTCTTAAATCACGAACCATACTCCGAAAAGGCATCTCCAGATAATGGGCACGTCTGAAATAACAAGAGACACTTAATGCCCACAAAAAGAAATGCACAAGTTGAAACTCACAAGTAGCATGTTTATCACAATCTCCTAAAATAAGCACACAAGTAGTGTTGTGAACACTACACTGCACGAAAGAGCATAGGTTATACATTCCCTTACGTTCTTTCCTATTTGGTGGTAAAATTTCTTGATGTATCACGATATGGCAGAGAGAGAGAGAGAGAGAATATGGTGGGGACGTGCAGAGGCAATCAAAAAGTCAAAGCCACCACCTTCATAACTATTGGCATGTATTACATATCCTGCCCTTAGATTCAGTGATAACTCAGTGAAATTGGAGAGCGTCACCATCAATCATGTGATGTATTCCTTAAAAAAACAATCATGTGATATCTGACTCTAGAGTATTCCATACCAACTTGAATAATCTAGAAGTTTGCCTATGGTCGTTGGACTATCTTATAATTAGTTGTTCTTGTCGTGTACTTCATACAAAGATCACCATTGGGATTTGAGGGCACAACCTCTCCGATGGGAAAGGCCAACAGAACACTTTTATTAGACCTTGTTATAGAAAACAACCACGGTCAGCAAAATTAACCTTTTTTTTATTTGGTTCCAAGCCTTAATTTTCAAGCTGTGGATTAAGCAGTATGTTATATAGGCCTCGTGTTAGTACGCATATGTTTATGACACAGATAAGTGAGGACCTTGCTGGAGTCTGAGGAATGTTGAATAAAAAAAATGCTTTTTCTGCCTACATAGTATCTGGTAAAGGAGACACCTTTGGCCAAATCAAGCAACGAAACGCAGGGAACAAAGTGTCAATCCAGCAATCAGCACCGTAGGGGGGAAAGCAAGGTGTGCGGAAGACCAACTGAGCCTTAAGGACTGGAATTCGTCCAGCCTTTCCTGCGGCCAGCGGATAATCTAGACGTAAAATCGAAGGTTTAGTGCAAGGGTGTGAGAGAGTTTTCTTACCACCGACACGCAAATCGAGCGGCCAGTGGGCAACGGCGCAAATCGAAACCTCCTGGAAAAGATCCGGCTGCTCTCCAGACAAGAAACCTCAAAAGATGCAGTCTTTGAACCGGAAACGAGGAGGAAGAACACTTGCAATTGCTGGGTCGCGAGAAGGGAAGTTGATCTATCTCTCTGCGCATGCGCGTATGGTAACGATGGGCTTTATTAGTAGTTGGGGCCTTGGGGATGCGCGTGATGGTGGGTGGGCAACGCGAGTAGGATGCCAGCAGGAGCTGTCTGTCGATCGGATTTAAAGGGAGGGGAGGGGCGAGCAGATGAGGAAGAAGAGATGGGTGAGGTGAGGACAAAATCGTGTGAAGAAAGAGGAGGGGCCCCGCCACGTTGGAGAAACTGCCCTTTGTCCTCCGCCCACTTTTTTCCTGCTCTCCTTTCAGTTTGGTTTCCGGTTTCAGAGAGATCACTTTTACCCTTCTTTAATTCAGTCTAATCCCCAATTTCTTTGTCTAACAAGGGTTCCATTTTCATTTTGAATTCCTTACGTTAATACAACTATATGGCATAGAAATACTCCACTTAGCTTGATAAGACCAGACTATCATCGTTTTTTTTAGATTGAGGAGAAGTTACAGCCTTGAACTATCATCGTTACGGAGAGGAAAGAAACTTCACGTATTCTGAAGCAACGTACTCCCTGACTAAAGTGGGGAAAGCAGCTGATCCATCACTGTACGAGTATGCGATGAGTAATTGCAGGGGTGCATGTATGACTCTCAGCATACAGGGGCTGCTACGAGTGTGAGGATGACATCGGGTGTGTATGGTAATCTTCTTGATACAAAAAAGAGGATTTGCATTTGCATTTGCATTTGTATGACTTTTATGGCAAGAGCAGCAAGCGGAGCAATACGATACGGCCGCGACAGAAAACAAAAGAGAATCCGCTTTCCAGTGAAGTGTTCCATGCACTTTGCAGAGCAGAATCCGTCGCACTTGCACAGCAGGGAGAGGGATGTCGATCCGATAAATATCTGGAAGGGAGCCCATGGCTGCCCAAGCACATGAATCCTGCCTGCCCGTGTGCCCTACTGAACCCCAACAGCCCAACCGCATCTCTCAATCTGCCCTGAAACTCTGACTCCACTACTTGGATTGAATGAAATCATGTTACTCATGATGAGACCGTGACAACGGCTTTGGCAGTTTGTCCTACCGGTCCATCCAGAATTCCGAAGGTAAAAACGGTGAAATTCAGAAATTATTGCTTGCCAATGGAAAGAGAGAGTGAGCTTTAAGCAATGAATTCAGGACTTCATTCGTCATTCGTGTTCGTGAAGGGGTATCATTTGGTTCCGAGAGGATCGGAGATAGGAATGAAAGTTATATATATTTTGGGTCATTGGATCGATCAAAAGGTTGATAAGATGAACTAGCGTGACATTCCGCATAAATGATTTGGGAGGAGAAATGAATTAGAATGGCATACCATCGTAATTAATTAGCTGATAAAAAATACTATTGTGAACCCAATTGCGTCCTTAATGGGAGATCATGATTTCAATGGTTGGAATGTTGTTAGCTCATGACAAGTGACAGCAATCCACCTTGTGATTATGAATCCTGATATTTTTCAGCGGGGGATGCAATTCCTGACTTGTGACTGAAACAGAGGTGCTTCAGGGCCCATGCCGCCTCATTCTCCCAAATAGGAAGATAACTAGCATAAATTAGTATTCACATATATACACTCGGTTTTTACTTCCTCCACGTTTTACTAGCCTCTGTAGTAGCTCTGCTGGGCAACAGTGTGATGCAGGAAGGAGACAGGGATGATAGCCACGAGGAATTGTGGCAAGCAAGGCAAGCAGCCTAAAACATTTCATGGCTCTGCCGAAGGGCAAATGCATCACAGGAACATAGCAGAAAAGGTGTGCCTGCCTGACAAAAACGGCTATGCCAGCAGTAGCTGAGTGCCTGAGTGTGTGTATCCATCAGATTAAAAGGGCTACATAGATCGAGGATAAGAAAGCAAAAGACATTACAATGCCACAAAGGGAACCTTTTTACACATCGATGATCGATCCACCATGCAAGGAAAAAGATGCATAACGATAATATCTTTGGCAGATATTTTCTATTCCAGTCGCACATGCTTAACGTACGATGGTCAATAATCATATGGTCAACACCGCATAATATAATCACTTACTTAAATGCAAAACGAAAGGACATCATATATCACCTTTTTTATTAGTTCGATGGTGTTAAGACCAGCAGTTATATATATATATATAATCTATTTTACACACGTGCTTATAGTTACTTCTACATGTGTATCTCATGATGTAGGACGTATCTGACCCAATGGAAGGCATGTACGAGGTGTATATGATCATACTAGATCATTTGTAATGGTATATACATTAGGTATGTGACCATACATTGAGTATGTGAACATACTCAATTTTATATACTGGTACTAAAGTATAATAATATATATTTAAAAAATAGGGATGCTTTTGAAATTTTTCGTATATATCTCTTTGACGTATCTTAGAATAAGTATATAAACATACTCAAAGTGATAAATGAGTATGTGAACATACGCACGATAGTATACTGATGGTGAGAGTAGCTACACGCGAGTGTAGATAAAACTCATCATATATATATAAAATCCATTCTACACGCGTTTGTAGCTACTCCTACATATGTATCTTATGATGTAGGGTGTATCTGACCCAACGATACTAGTTTATATGATCATACTAGACCATATGTGATACGTTCTACATCATGAGATACACCTCTTGCGTGTAGTAGTATTTACAATATACTATATAGTATCCGATGCTAGTTTATGTTTGTGTACACTACTGATAGTGTTTATTTAAATTGTATTACTTTAGTTCGGCCGGGCAAAAGCAACGCACGTACATTTTTATTACCTATTAGTTGATTTCAGTAGAATGAGATGCGGGCACACTTTTGAATTAATTAATAATGTTCCACGCAAGAGAGCAACACTAACATTTTTATCCTATTTTACCAGATAATTAAAACCTGATCCTCATTATTTCTCCCTTTTTTCCTTCCAAATATTATGTTTCATCGCCTCCTAGCTAGCTAGGGGCTATATATATATGGCTAACAGTGGGTACGCACTTGCGTGAATAGTTTTAACGAAGGGAATGCATGCTTTTGAGTATGAAAATGACACTAAAGTTTAACGTTTATTTGGATCAAACATTGCTGTCAGTTCGAGTGAGAATGAAAATGACAGGTTTATCCTTATCGCCCGTGTTTCAAGATCGCACAGCTAGCTCCTGACAAGCACAAACCCAGCATGTAGTCTTCCGGATAAACAAGCAACGAAGCAGTTGAATTTGGTTTGCGGATAATCTTGAGAGGAGGGAACCGGCTCTGCTTGCATTAGTTGGCACCAGCTGAGCATGCAGTTTATTTATATATATACCAAATTGATCTGAGAAATATAATCTGGAGTAGGTGCGACGACAACAATGATTGATGTACGTACTAGAAAATCAAATTAAATTAGATCACCAGCAACGCAGCATGCATGCTGGGTCAGAATGAATGAAATGCTAGACAGGCAGGCCCCCAACCCAAGTTACAATATTGATGAAGCCTGTCCTCTAATGGGCCGAAAAGCATGTCAGCCTACTCTCGGGCCCGATGACAGCTCCTTCCCTCCCTCGGAACAAAATGAAAATTCATTCCATCTATAGGCGGCAGAAGATAACCTAAGAATCGGATGCTAAAAGTGGCGGACTCTAATCTTATTCATTTTAAGCTAAAAGGTCAAGTTGGACTGCGAAGAGCAGCAGATCCGTTACCACCCCTAATTAATTCCATCTCTGTTCTCCGACTGAATCAGCAGATCATGCATGCCACAGAAAATCAATTCATTGCGATTGTGAATAGAATAGACATCTATCTATCTATCTATCTGACATCTTGCCATTGCCAATTGAGTAATAATTCTATACTATCCGGCAGCTAGCTAGGCCGCTTCGATCTACGACGAACACATCTCCTCGTCCAACGTCTTGCGTGTTCAGAGTTGAGACGACAGATGGATGGAATTCAGGCTTAACGTAACGATACTACCTAATTATATATTAAGGCAACACAGTTCATCTCCTCGTCGATCGCTGCTGCTGCTGGTGGTCCTGCTGCTTCCACCTGTCCTCCTCCGACTGCTGATGGTCTGGATGGGTTATGCAGGTGGTGGGCAGCTCGCCGACCTTGGCCACCTCGGCGTCCTTGGTCTCGCGTCCCTTGCCCCAGAGCACGGCGTAGAGCCCCATGACGATGAGCACCGCGCCGAGCGCGCTGCCGAGGTGCAGCTTCTCGCCGAGGAGCAGCGAGCTGAGCACGGCCACCACCAGCAGCATCAGCGGGTTGAAGACGGAGGCGAAGAGAGGGCCGCGCCGCTTCACGCACCAGGAGAGCACCACCAGCATGACGCCCGAGGCGAGGACGCCCGAGTAGACGACGGAGAGGAGCCTGACGTCGAAGCGGAGGCGCCACTGCGCGACGTCCCTGTCGTAGCAGAGCGCGAAGGCGACGGACTGCAGGGTGCTCATGACGCACATGATGGCTGTGCTGGAGTAGTGGAAGGGGTACTCTTTGCTGAGCTTGGCCTGGAGGATGAGCCAGAGCGCGTAGAAGAAGCAGCTGCTGATGCAGAGCAGCGAGCCCATGACGCGGTTGGTGGCCTCGGCCTCGGCGGCGGCCGGGTGCAGCCCAGCCCCAGCATGCTGGGGGCCTCGGCGGCTGTGCCAGGGCGTGATGTCGGCGCCCTTGTAGAAGGTGAGCAGCATGGCCCCGGCGACGCCGAGGAAGGTGCCGGCGAGCTTGGCCTGGCCGGAGCAGCTGCGGATGGCGAGGCGCTCGTAGCGGAAGATGAGGGCGAGGAGGAAGGTGAAGGCCGGGATGAGGTTGGTGGTGGCGGAGGCGAAGGTGGCGGAGGTGAGCTTCATGCCGGAGATGTACAGGTTCTGCGCCAGCGAGCCTCTGCATTGCATTCAGACTTGAGAGCAGAGCATTGCATTGCGTCATTACTGAAACTGTCTCTACTCGGCACGAGACGGCAGCTGGCCCATTATAGGTCCTTGCTTGTAGTTGCCAGGTAGCTCGCATTCGCAGTAAACACAAAGCGAGTCGTCTAGAGATGTGCAACCTGAACTAGGATTATTTTATTTTACACACGTCGAGCAGAGCAGCTCGCAGATGGATCGATCATCGATGGCATGGCACCACTATGGCAGTTGGCAGTAGCAGAAGCAAAGAAAGCGAGACGCGCACCCAGCAACCTGGGGACTGCAAACAAAACAAGACATCCGAGTAGCTGAGGACGAGTCAACCACGACACTAGCTAACCGAATCCATGGAGCCTGACTGGACTGAACATTTCGCCTGCGGTCAGCCATCCCATCAGAGAGATTGCAGGTAGGCCAAGAACGAACAAGAAGCTATACTAATATGCAAGCGAGAGCATCATCATGTGGTGTACCAGTATGCCGGCCGCCAACCTGCTTTGCTTTCCCCGGAAAAGAGTGGTGGTTTGGTTGCTCCGCAAGCACCTCGTGACATATTCTGACTGACGATGTATAATTATATATATATATATAGTTAGCATATATGATATATGCGTGCGCTGCCTGTTGAATTGCTTGCCTGTATGAGTGGACGACGACGTGCAAAAGCGGGCCGGCATCTGTCTGCCTATATATCGCATCGCACCTGAATTCCGGCAGGCAATAGTACACTTTTCCGATCGATCCTCAGGGCCAGGGGAAATGAATGATCTGATCTGAAGGAAGCAAGCAAAGCAACCCACCCGGTGAGGCCGCAGATGAAAGACAGCACCACCACTCTCCACGTCAACTTGGTTCGGTTCCTCCTGGGAAAAAAATTTCATGAATTGTCAGGAACAAAACTAAAACAGAAAAGGGGGTGGCATCAAGGCACCACCATGCTGCATATCAGAGATGCCTTGCTCCCTTTGATTCCACACATTATTGCACCCAAGCAAGCAAGTTCATCATGAATACTATACCCAACATCAAGAAAGGAGAAACTGCGGCAGCCTGAGCAAAACAATCTCTGAAGAACGACGATCGGGCAGTCATTAGTTTTCTTTTACTACTATACCGATACCAATAGATAGACGCCCAGCAGTCAATACAACATGCGAGAAAAAGAATAGAAGAGGACGAATTGGAGCTAATAAATCAATGCAAGGATGGGAGGAGTGGATAGGATGGAGGAGCTAATATATATATATAGCACCGTACCGATCGATTATATATATATATATACCTCTCGATGAAATATGCGAGCGGCGCTAGGAAGGCGGAGGCGAAGAGGTAGCGGTAGGCGACGAGCACCCTCATGTCCATGCCATTGGACACGGCGAGCTTGTAGAAGATGTTGACGCCGGCGAAGACGACCTGCACCAGCACCATCGCCGCCACCGGCCTGGCCACATCATCGCCGGACCCGCCGCCGCCCATTAATTAGATGCGGGCGAAGCGATGGAAGTCCGGGCGAGTGATGGATCGGAGGAGGTGATGATGGTGATGAATGGGAACGGAGGGGACGGGGGGAGGTTGGCGAGCTCCAGCGAGGGGGGCGTGGACAGTATATATAGGCAGGCAGGCAGCAAGAAAGACAGACCGGCCGCCTTGCATTGCTTGCAGCTGGGAGAGACCGAGCGAGAGAGAGAGAATAATGCATGGTGAGCCAGTCCAGGGCGTGCGGTGGTGGGGTTGGCGGCTGGCTTTAAGCTAGCTAGCTAATAAACTCATTATTCATCATCAGTATATATACGTACCATGCATCTGATCGATCTGCTAGCAGCAAAGTCATCGATCGAGCGAGCACGCATCATACACACACACATACATCACATACATACATACATACATACATAAAGTGTAGAAAGAATTTTATATATATATAGAAAAACTCTATTTTACGCGCGTTTATAGCTACTCCTATATATGTATCTCATGATGTAGGACGTATCTGACCCAATGGTAGGTATGTACGAGGTGTATGTGATCATACTACACCATCTGTAATGGTATATACATTGGGTATGTGACCATACATAGAGTATGTGGACATACTAAATTTTATATACTAGTACTAAGGTATAATAATATATATTTAAAAATAGGGATGTTTTTTAATTTTTTCGTATATATCCTTTGAAGTATCTTAGAATAAATATATAAACATATTCAAAGTGATAAATGAGTATGTGAACATACGCCCGATGGTATACTGATGGTGAGAGTAGCTACACGCGAGTGTAGAAAAAACTTGCTATATATATATATAAAATTTATACCTACTCCCACGTATGTATCAGAATAGAATTTGCACGTGCCCATACGCGCGTTCTTTACCCGTAACAACTTGCATGCCACTTGCATCTATATATCCTTTCCATCAGCCGTAGTACATGCAACTTCGAAGGAACGACAGGCGCGAGCAACACTTGGTAAGGCCGCCAATCAGCAAACTGCTAGCTTACAATGCAATGCAACCTCTCTCTAAAACAAAAGTTTTGAATGCACAAAATGATGTGGTACATACATGATACATCGATAAGATCGATAAGATATATATATGCAGCATGCATATGCTCGATCAATTGCATAATCTAATACTAGCAAATTACCATCGATTCTATACGTGGATCATGCATGGTCTTTTCTTTAATGAGAGAGAGAGAGAGAGAGAGAGAGAGCACCACCATCTGGTGCATGCATGCATCCATGTCCATCCATCGCCACTAAAATTTGAAAATCCAGCCAGGCTTTTCAATAATGGCACTTTGGACCTCTCTTTCTGAGTCTCTACGGCAATGCGTACGTGCGTGCCCTAAGAGCATATCCAAGAGCTTTTCTAAAATCTCTAAATCATCATTTAGAGAGTCATTTGTGTAAAAATTATTTTCTATATCTAAACATATCGTTGATTGTTTCTTCTTTTCTCAAAAGAAGACCTCGACCAGGTGCAACAACAAATAAATTTGTTATATAAACTACTAGCTAGTACGTGGAGGATCTAGGCTTTCTAATTTAGCCGCCGCAGCATATGTGTAAATGCCAATTACAACAAACGGTACAAGTTTATGAAAGCTAGTAGTATACTACTCTTTGCATTGACTCCTTTTTCATTCTCTCCATCTAATTCCAACAAAGTATCATCACCGCACACCAAACTAAAAGTCTCTTTCGCATTTAACTAGCTTAGTCGTCGTCCTTGGCGATCTACTAGTGCCGCGGGCCAGTTCCCTGCAGGTTCCTAATTCAGCACCCGCATGAATTGCTACTCTGTTTGTACTTTGCTAGGTGTCCATTTCCAGTTTTCCACACGTACGTACAGTTGCGTGCATTTGGTCTCTTTCCACTCGGATCCCATAGCAGGTAAGCCCAAGGTATTTGCATCATGCACAGCACAGCCAAAAGGCGTGGACCTGCGACATGCATGAGTCTATGAGAGCGATGTACCATGTCTGCCTCGACCAAAGCCTTTTTCTCCTTTATTTTTCATTCGTGTTCCATCTTATTAACTGTAGTAGTCATGGTAGACGACTGCTCACATCTATCTGTAGCTGAAGAAGGAAGGCGGTCGATCGCGCTCCCTGGCTGACTTTTTCTTTTTGTAGAATAGAATAAATGATGTGAGCCATGATGATTAAGCTTTGAAAGGCCATGGAATACTTACAGAGGCGTGCACCTGTCAACCTAATTAAAGGAAGGAAGGAAACAAAATTTGTTAAACATGGATGAGTCTGTAGTGGAAACATTTCATCATCAAAAGGGAAAAGGTTGTGCATACAAGGAACAGATATATACCCTGTTTGGAACATTGGGACTTTATAGTACTCCACTATCAATAAAATTTTGGTGCCACATGCATGCCAACGCATGGAACAAAAATCTTTAAAGGAAAAAATTAAAAATGTTTTTTTTATCCCACAAGGAAAGGCCTGACTGAGTGAGTGGAGCGAATTGACGAATAAAAACACTGTATGTGAGCTATCTATTTATTATTGATTTCCAGTACGTCGAATTTGATTGACGAGGGAGTCGTATTCGTTCGAAATAAAGCATGCTGGTGCCAAAATCTTTCCTAGCACCCTGGTATAATATATTTGACCTGTTGATATATGTTGCAGTATAATTCAGCGCTACTCTTTTTTTTGTTAGCATGCATGCAGATTTATTATTGTTTAATCTAATTTCCTGCAATGTGTACTACACTACTTGGAAATGAAAGCAAACTGTTGAAGCAGTGGTAGGGGCGTGCCCTGCTGCTAGTGCTATGGATGGAGCCGAATATAGTAGCTACCCTAGCTCGGGAAATGAAAACAAAAAAGCAGACCCAACTGAATGAATGTACTCTATATAATTAAACGGCACGCGTTTCTATTTCTATTTGTTTGTTTTTTTCCTGTCGTCTATCAATTTAGAGTGCGCCAGCTAGCTCGACACGATCGAATCCAACCTGTGACTCTTGTTGGTTTCCTTTTAATATGGGGCAGCTTCATTCAGTGGTCACATCAGAGGAGAGAGGTATACGTAGGTGCAAGGCTGAGTGGTGCATGGACGACAGCAGATCAAGCAACACTGTTCATGTATCGCTTTTGCTGTGGCAGGGTCAAACACCTTGCGAGCTGAGCTTGATCGCAACAACACCAGGCTAGCTAGCTAGGTCGAGATGCATGCTTGCTTTCTGAGCCTGCCGAACAATGATATGATGGAGACAGCAGGGGAACGGAGGATCGACCGTGATGGATAATGGATTACCAGGTCATATATAGCGCGCAAGTCCAACGGCACGTGATGATGATTTGCACTATACGTAGCTAGCTTTGCTCCGATCCATCCCGTGATCGATCCTGCTTTCCTCACCCATCTTTCTTTCTCTGCCAGTTACGGGAAAACAGTCTCGGGACTCGGAAGATATCTGCTGGTCTGGTGCGTTGTTTCTGCTGATGAACATAATTAGCGACTAAACAGGATCCTTAGCTTACACATGATATCAATCACATAATACGAAATTTGGTGGGTAGATCTTACAGTAGCCATAGAAGCTTTAACGCCTCACTACCGGAAAACAGGCCCTTGCTACCGGTTGAAAACCGGTATAGGTCTCGGTTCTTCAATCGTTACTAGGAAATCGAGACCGAAAGTCTCGGCTTTATACACCGGGTATTTTACCCGGTGCCTAAGGCACCTTAGGTACCGTTGATCTTAAGTGTTTTCTCCTTTTTTTCACAAATCTTGTTTTATTTGAATTGTTTATTACTGTTTATATTTGCAGAATTGCTACGTGTACCCGAGCTATACACTACATACGTCCATTATTCGCGTTCGTGTGAAAATAATGTATGAAAATAACTAAATGCCGTTGATAATCATGTGATTAAGTTATCCAAATATAATAATATTTATAAATATACAAATACCACGATTACAAGTTCTAAGCACTCACGACGTTGATGCAGATGCTACTCTATTAATAGGACCGTCGTGGTAGAACTCGCTTTTAGGATCTAGGATCTCCCTCATAATGAATCCTATCAGCTGCTCCGACACGGCATCAATCGTATCCACATGTAGAACTTTATTATTTATTTGCATCATCTATCATTTTCAAAAAAATAAAGCTTGATATATTAGTTCATGCGTCAGAATAATTGTAAACGTATTTATGAACGGTTTGTGCGTGCTCTTAGGTCCTCCGTTATACACTTCCCGAAATCAGTTAGGGTGTGTATGAAATCACCTACACCAATTATTTTCTGCTTCTTATCTCGAACACAAATGGAGGAATAAACTAGGTATACAATATTTGTGTATGCAGATACATAACACCAGATGAGATATACAAAATGGTAACAACCCAACATACCGGAAAGTCCATTCTAAAAGTCAATTCATCCTTCCATTCACCTTGACCTCTGTACTTTTTCACAAATTTTCTCCGCACCCTGCGCATAAAAATATGTTCGATGTTGTAACATCCCAGTTTTCATCACTATTGAAAGAAATGCAAAACAACACTCTAGTTCCTTCTCCATTAAGTAAGAGAGTGGGATATTTTCAAGGTAACACTCTAGTTCCTTCTCCATTAAGCAAAAGTGGGATATTCTCAAGTGAACCCTCTAGTTGCTTCTCCATTAAGCAAAAATGAGATATTTTCAAGGAATACTCTAGAATTAGTAATAAGTAAAATTTTGAAAATGCTAGGATATTTTGGAATTCTCTAGAAAGGGGATACTTGTCCTAATACCATGACTTCCCTTGACCTATAAATAGAACCCCCCCTTTGCCATGCCATCCACTTATGAGCAAGGTAGATAAGTTGTGGTAAGACTAGAAGGGCGAGTGCTGGACTAGCCACTTAAAGGTGTGCGTTCCTTCGTGACTTTGTCGCTCCAATAAGGTAAGTGTTAGTCTCCTGGTTAAACTTGAGTACTTAGTATATAGGTTGTGATTCATCTGTTGGTAGGCTCCACCTCGCCATAAATCAGGGTCGTCGCACACAGCGCCGGCCGAGATATTTTTCCGCCGCGCGAATCGCCTCACCTCATTTATAAAGGAAGCCGACGCCCCTCCCTACCGTCCCCACCCGCGCTCGCTTTCACTCGCGCACGCGCGACATGCTGGCCCCACGACGGGACCGCGCACCGCCGTCGGCACCGCGCCATGCCGCCCACCTCCGCGTCCCCACCTCGCCCACGCCGCTGCAGCGTCCTCGCCGGCTTTGCCGCCTCGACGCTCGCGCCTTCAGTGCTGCCACTGTTTGAGTTGACGGCGAGCTGCCGCAGCCCACGCCGTCGCCGATCCCTGTGTGACGCCGCCGCTGCTCTCCTCGCCTATAAAAGGAGCGAGGCCGTGATGAGCTCCATCATCAGCCCAAGCACACCGAGCCGTTTCACTTCGCTAGCTAAACCACTTCTCACGAGCCCAGTTCACTCACGAGACGAAGCCCCAACAGTTGAGCCTCTTCCTCGAGCTGTTCCACGCCAAGGTGAGATGGCAGGCAGCTCCCCGGTCGTTACCTCCGCAATACTAATAAAGGCCCAAAACACCCACCAGGCCGTGAGCACCTAATCCAAATCGTTCTATATAAACACCAACCAATGCTGTAAACCCAATATCTCCTTCTGTAAGCATTTAGGCCCTCAAGGTATGTTTCGGTGATTAATGACAACCATTATTGTGACTAATGAGTTTGTGCAGCTTAATAGATCATTATCGCTCATTTGGTCATATGTCAAAAGAGGCCCCAAATTTTCGTTATTCAAAAAGGCGATCTCGGCATTCAACTCAATTATATATCAAGACTAAGGATCTTTCTAGTCCTAAGTGTCATAAGGTTGAGAAGGACACTTAGGTTAGTATAGGTTTTATAGTTTTGTAGTGATCGCACTATTAAGAGGGGTTAAGGCTAAGTAACTTGAGCATGGACATGGTCATTTGAAAATGGATGCACACAATGGTCACTCAGGTTTCTAGAAGTTCAAATAAGTGGTTCTCAACTCATATCTCAATAATATTTGGATTTCATTCAAGACTCAAATCAGAAAAAGGCAAAATCAGAAAAATCCTTAACACCGGTTTAACCGACGATCTCAATTTTCTATACGTCGGTTAAACGAAGTCAGCAGAGTCTGGACAAGTCAATACACCGGTTAAACCGACGTGTTTGAATTTAACGTCGGTGCATTAGTCCAGAGTTAGTTTTTCCAGGGTATTTCAAGCTCTATACACCGGTTAAACCGACGACATGTTTGAGTTAACGTCGGTGCAGTTGTCCAGAGACTTGGTTTTTCAGTTGATCAGTGGACAACTACACTCACCGGTTAAACCGATGATGCGTCGGTTAATCTGCCCAAGTTGTAACGGCTAGTTTTCAGAAGGGGCAGTTTACATTCATCGGTTAAACCGACGATGACTATTGGAGGTACGTCGGATTAACCGGCGCTATGCAGTTTTTCTGGCAGCTTTTTCTCCAACGGCTCTATTCGTGTGAGCTGCCTATATATACCCCTCCAATGGGTCATTTTGCCACTCTTGACACCAGGCAACATCAAAACACTCATACTATAGTCAAGAGCCACTTTGAGCTTCATCATTTCACATACTTGTTCATTCAATCAATCAAGAAGCAAGATTAAGGACTTGAGTAGAGAGAAGCTTGTGTGCATCCGTTCTTGGTGATCGGTTCTTGCTCAAGTGGAGGCCTTAGCTTGTTACTCTTGGTGATTGGCATCACCTAGGCGATCTTGGTGATCGAGGTGTTTCTCGCGGAGCTTACCAAGGATTGTGGGAGCCTGGAGAAGAAGATTGTACGTGGCTTGATCTCCACCACGCCGGGATGGTGAACGGAGACTCTTAGTGAGCGCCCTCGTCTCGGTGACTTGGGAGGCGACAAGACTCTTTGTGAGTGTCACAACGTGGATTAGGGGTGTGTGCCAACACATCGATAC
Organism: Panicum hallii; assembly: GCF_002211085.1. Taxonomy (NCBI): domain Eukaryota; kingdom Viridiplantae; phylum Streptophyta; class Magnoliopsida; order Poales; family Poaceae; genus Panicum; species Panicum hallii. Next base: position 47,706,661 of record NC_038048.1, on the reverse strand, counting down.
CACGGAAAAAAATCCGGTCATCTCTTGTCCACTCTCTTTATTCAAGCATTTTCTTTCATGCAATTTATCCATGTGCTTGATTTAGAGATTATAGCTTTGCTCTACCTTGCTAGGCTTTACTTCTCTTTTTATCTCTCTTAGCTTGTGTAGGTAGCTTAGTTATCCGGTTGGTGAATTGGTGCCTTACTAGCATTGCATAGGTTAAGGTTGCTTTACTTTGTTTTAGAATTTGAAAAAGGCCCAATTCACCCCTCTTCTTGGTCCATCGATCCTTACAATTGGTATCAGAGCCTCGTTGCTCATTTAGGATCATTAGGCTTCACCGTCTAGAGCTATGGCCAAGATGGGTGGTTCACCGCCTCACTTCGAGGGCAAGAACTTTGCTTATTGGAAAGTTCGCATGGCCGCATACCTTGATGCGATTGCCCCCGAAGTGTGGTCGGCAACTAAGACCGGGTTCATCGGAACTCCCATCAACGAACAATTAAAATGGAATGGCAAGGCTAGAAATGCAATTTTCGAAGCCATTAGTGAGGAAGTCTTTGCTAGAGTTAATGGCATGGACTTAGCAAGTGATATTTGGAAGGAGCTCATTGAAATTCATGAAGGTTCCACTGAAGTTCGTGAGCAAAAATATCACTTGTTTAGAGCTAAGTATGATTCTTTTAAAATGCTAGCTCATGAAAATTGCAATGATATGTATTCTCGCTTGAATGTCATTGTCAAGGACATTAATGCACTTGAAATATCCAAAATTGACAGTGCCTCCATCAATCGCAAGATTCTCATGCTCCTCCCGAAGCCCAAGTATAACATTATCAATGCTATGCTTCAAAAGGAGAATCTTGACACAATGGAAGTGGGAGAACTTGTGGGGGAAATTCGCGCTCATGAAATAAGTATTCTTGGTATGTCCGAAGAGCCAACTTCAAGCAAATCAATTGCTCTAAAGACCAAGACAAACAAATCCCGCAAGCTCAAGATGATCAAGCAAGATTCAAGCTCAAGCAATGAAGAAGATGATCATCATGAAAGCTCATCCGATGTTGAAGATGATGGAGAACTTGCTCTCATGATGAGAAAGTTCACACGCTTGAATGACAAGATCAATAAGAAAGGTTTCAACTTTGACTCTAAAAAGGGAATGTTCCGGCCAATGGATGTCAAGAACGAAATTTGCTACAATTGTGGAGAAAAAGGTCACATCCGTCCAAATTGCCCCAAGCCGGACAAAAGAAATAAGGATAACAAGAGCAAGCATCGCCATAATTCAAGCGATGATGAAGAAGAAGAAAGGGAGAACAAAAATAAGAGATTTGGGAAGAAGAAGACCCATGACAAAAAGACTAAGCTCTTCCCAAAGAAGAAAGGGCACACCAAGAAAAGCTTCTTGGTGGAAAAACAAGAGTGGATGACCGATGTCTCATCAAACGAAGATTCAAGTGATGAAGAAGACATCGTCACCATCGCCCTCACCAATGAAGAACCACCACTACCTCCGCCTCCTATGTGCCTCATGGCAAAAGGTAACACCAAGGTATGTGAGGTAGATAGTGAAGATGATAGTGATGAAGAGTTTGATCCTAATGAATTCACTAACCTCATTAATGAGTATACATCCTTCATCAAGAGGGAAAAGGGCAAAGTCAAAATTCTTGAGAGCACTCATGCCAAGTTAGAGCTTGCCCATTCCGACTTGCTTGGTAAGTACAATGACTTGCTCAAAAAGCACAATGAGTCACTTGTACTTGCTAAGCAAGTTGAAGAGAGCCATAAAAAGCTCAAACAAGAGCATAGAGAGTTGGCTCACAAATATCAAGAACTTGAATTTGCCTATGAAGCAATTGACCCAAGTCTTGAGAAATTTGCTCATGAAACTTTTGAAATGGTCAACGCTTCTACTTCATGTGATGACCTACTCATTAATGCTAATGCCACTAATATTGTGCCCGAGCTTGCTCCTTCTAGGGAAAAGGAATTGATGGATCAAGTGGCAAGCCTCAAGAGTAGTGTGGAGAAACTCTCAAGAGGAGAATACATCCACAAGGAGATTCTCTTCAACAATGCCCGTGACTATGGGAAGAGAGGTCTTGGTTCATTTCCGGAGCCAAATATAGCTACTACTCCTTCTCCGGAGATCAAGATTAGCTTCATCAAGGAAGTTGGTTCATATTGCCAACATTGCCAAGTCACTGGGCACCACACTAGGGAGTGCACTTTACCATCACGTCCTCTTCCTAATTTACCCAAAAATTACTCATCAATGTTTCAAAATAACCATTTCCTCTTGAGTAAAGTGAAGGGCAAGTTGAAGGCCAAGTTCATTGGCAAAATTGCTAAGGAGTCAAAGAAGAAGCTCCCCAAGCAACTTTGGGTCCCAAAAGCTCTTGTCACACATGTGCAAGGCCCAAAACTTGTTTGGGTTCCTAAAACTCAAAAGTAAATTCTCATGTGTGTAGGTGAACTACAAAGCCGGTGGAAAACATTAGGTAGTTGATAGCGGTTGCTCTCAACACATGACCGGCAATGATAGCATGTTCACCTCTCTTGAAGACCCCGGTGATCATGAACATGTCACCTATGGTGATAACTCAAGGAGGAAAGTCTTAGATTTTGGAAGAATAGCAATTTCAAAAGATTTATCTATTTCAAATGTCTTGTTTGTAGAAGCACTTAGTTTTAATCTTATTTCTATTGCTCAATTATGTGATCTTGGACTAACGTGTGCCTTTGACAAGAATGGTATTGTAGTAACTCATGAAAAAGATAAGTCATTTGTATTCACGGGGTTTAGGCATGGCAACATCTATTTAGTGGATTTCTCTTCAAAGCAAACAAGCACCATGACATGCCTCTTCACCAAGTCGTCTCTTGGGTGGCTTTAGCATAGAAGAATTGCTCATATTGGCATGAGAAATCTCAAGAAAGCCCACAAGAGAGGGATGATCACCGGCGTGAAGGACGTCACTTTTGACAAGAACAAGTTATGCAAAGCATGTCAAGCTGGGAAGCAAGTTACAACACATCATCCCATCAAGACGATGTTGTCTACCTCCAAGCCGCTCGAGCTACTACACATGGATCTCTTTGGCCCAACTACATACAAGAGCATTGGTGGTAACCTCTATTGCCGAGTAATAGTTGATGATTTTTCACGCTACACTTGGGTCATGTTTCTAGGCGATAAGGGTGAAACTCCGGAGATCTTCAAGACATTTGCAAGAAAAGCTCCAAGGGAGTACAACTCCCCAATTGTGAAGATCCGGAGTGACAACGGCACCGAGTTCAAGAACATGAAGATTGAAGAATGGTGCGATGAAGAGGGAGTCAAGCATGAGTTTTCCGCCACCTACACGCCTCAACAAAATGGAGTGGTGGAAAGAAAGAACAAGACTCTCATTACCCTAACAAGAGCAATGTTGGATGATTATGGCACGTCCGAGAAGTTTTGGGCGGAAGCAATCAACACGGCGTGTCATGCATCCAACCGAGTGTATCCTCACTGACTCCTCAAGAAAACTCCATATGAGCTCATCACCGGGAGGAAATCAAATATATCCTACTTTCGAGTCTTTGGTTGCAAATGCTTCATCTATAAGAAGAAAAGGCTCGGTAAGTTTGAGAGTAGATGTGATGAAGGTTTCTTTTTTGGTTATGCATCAAACTCCAAAACATATAGAGTATTCAATCAAATCTCCGGGTTAGTTGAAGAAACATGTGATGTGGAGTTTGATGAATCTAATGGCTCCCAAGAGGAGGTTGTTGGCTTTGAAAATGTAGGTGATGAAGAGATTGATGAAGCTTTGAAGAATATGTCCATTGGGGATATCAAGCCGGAAGAGGTGCATGAAGGCAATGATCAAGGGGGAGGATCTTCCTCATCTACACCAAGCACCTCCACGGCACCCCAAGTGGATGAAGATCAAGAAAAAGATGATCCACTACCTCAAGAAAATGTGTCAACGCCAACACCCCAAGTCCAAGAATAAGAAGAGCAAAATGGTCCACCACAAGCACAAGTCACCCATGATCCACCCCAATAAGCATCCACGCAAGTACCGCTAGTGAAGCATGGTCGTATCTCCAAGGATTATCCAATTGGTCAAATCATTGGTAGTCCTTCCAAAGGAGTAAGAACTCGCTCTAAGCATGCTTCATTTTGCGAACATCACTCGTTTGTTTCTTGTATTGAACCCACTAGCATAGAGGAAGCGCTTGAGAACTCGGATTGGGTGATGGCCATGCAAGAAGAATTGAACAATTTCACCCGCAATGAAGTTTGGGTCCTCGAAGCTCCTCCGAAAGACAAGAACATCATCGGCACAAAGTGGGTCTTTTGAAACAAGCAAGATGAACATGGGGTGGTGGTACGCAACAAAACAAGATTTGTGGCAAAAGGGTTTTCTCAAGTCGAAGGTTTGGATTTTGGTGAATCTTTTGCTCCGGTCGCAAGACTTGAAGCTATCCGCATCCTTCTTGCTTACTCTTCACATCATAACATTAAGTTATATCAAATGGATGTGAAAAGTGCATTCTTAAATGGCTTTATTAACGAACTTGTTTATGTTGAGCAACCTCCCGGGTTTGAAGATCCGAGGAATCCTAACCATGTTTATAGGTTGCACAAGGCACTCTATGGGCTCAAACAAGCTCCAAGGGCTTGGTATGAGAGGCTTCGTGACTTCCTAATCATGCAAGGCTTCAAGATCGGGAGGGTGGACACCACTTTGTTCACAAAAAATGTCAACGGGGATCTTTTCATTTGTCAAATTTATGTTGACGATATTATCTTTGGCTCAACTAATGATTTATTAAGCCATGAGTTTGCTACCATGATGTCTAGGGAATTCGAGATGTCCATGATTGGCGAATTGACCTTCTTCCTTAGTTTTCAAGTCAAACAAATGAAGGAAGAGACATTCATCTATCAAGAAAAGTATACTAAAGATATCTTGAAGAAGTTCAAGATGGATGAGTGCAAGCCAATCAAGACACCCATGGCAACCAATGGGCATCTCGACTTGGATGTGGACGGTAAACCGGTTGATCAATCTCTCTATCGTTCTATGATAGGGTCTTTGCTTTACCTTACCGCATTTAGGCCCGATATAATGTTTAGTGTGTGCTTGTGTGCCCGCTTTCAAGCTAACCCAAAGGAATCACACCTTTCGGCTGTGAATAGGATCCTTCGGTATCTCAAGCACACTCCTAGCATAGGCTTGTGGTACCCCAAAGGCGCTAGCTTAGATCTATTGGGATATTCGGATTCTGATTTTGCCGGAAGCCGAGTGGATCGCAAGAGTAACTCCGGGGGTTGCCACTTGCTTGGGCGTTCTCTAGTTTCTTGGTTGAGTAAAAAGCAAAATTCCGTGGCTTTGTCCACCGCGGAAGCGGAATATATAGCGGCCGGTGCATGTTGTGCCCAAATCCTATATATGAAGCAAACCCTTTTGGACTTTGGTGTGAAACTAGATATGATACCACTCCTTTGTGACAATGAAAGTGCCGTAAAAATTGCCAAGAATCCGGTTCAACACTCTTGCACAAAGCACATTGATATTCGCCATCACTTCTTGCGTGATCACGAAGCCAAGGGGGACATTTCCCTTCAAGGTGTGAGATCTGAGGAGCAATTGGCGGATATTTTCACAAAATCTTTAGACGAGAGTACTTTTGTTAGGCTAAGGAATGAGCTTAATGTGTTAGATGCGGCAAACGTCATGTAAGTTGCCATGTCATATAGAAAAATGCATACATATAGGACACTTATCTAACCATGGTAAGATAGTGATGAGCAAGGGTGTAGCTAGAGGTGGTGGTCCACTTGTTTTTCTCTAGGCTTGTAGAAAGGCTCATCATGAAGAAGCTTCCCGTGGGCTCAAACTTGACAAGTAGAATTTAAATTCTTGCTATGCATTTCTTGTCATATAGATGTGCACTTCATGTTTACCTTACTTTCGCATGTGGTTGTAGCTTGCATTATCATTGCATGCGTAAGGGTCACAAAGGAGATCACTTGATGAAAATGAGACTTGTTTCATATACAAGATCTTAATTCATGAAAAGTGAAAAGAGTAAAGTGTAAGGTGCGCTATTGTCTAGTGAGCAATGTCATGATGAGTTTGAAGCTTTCCTTCTTCAATATTCCTATAACATGGCTCATACATTTTATTTGGCGTTTTGTCTCTCTTGCGGCTTTTCCTTGTTTTGAAAAGAAAAATTATCTAAGCCAGTAAGCTATCCTATTTGCTTTGAGGGGTAAAGTCGCCTATGCAAGTCCATTAACTTGAGTTTATTTGAATTTTTATAAGTTTATTGGACTTAGCATAGAAAAATGAGCTGAGTGAGGGTTTTTGGCTTCACCGGTTAAACCGACGCTCAATGGATCTCTACCCATCGGTTTAACCGGCGTTACTAAGTTTCAGTTTCAGCTCAGTCAATCCAGGAATTCAACCGGTGTATACAAATTACGGAGCATCGGATCAACCGGTGAACGTATCACAGATCTGACCCAGTAATCAACCGGCATTTGTGTCGTTCAACCGGCGAGTTCATTTATCGGAGCATCAGTTCAACCGGCGTTCAGATGCAGATTTGGTGGAGTCTCTGGTAAACTACACCGACGCAATCAACCGGCGTTCGAACCCTAAGCGTCGGATCAACCGACGATAAGAAAATCCGCGGGGTCCACCTGTCATATATCTCTCTTGCCCCCGCACCGCCGCTACCGTCCTCCGACTCTCCGCCTTCTACCACCCGCGCGCCTTCTGCACAACCACCACCGTCGCCACCTCGCCGCCGCCTGCGCTCCCTCTACATCGCCACCGCGCCGCCGCCACCCGCGCGCCATGCCGCCGCCCGCGCGCCACTGCGCCGCCCGCGCGCCAACGCGCCACCGCCACCGCCTTCTGCGCCGCCCGCACGCCACTGCGCCGCCCACGCGCAACCACCGCCGCCGCCTTTTGCCGCCCTGCACCCACAGCCGTCGCCTGCGCTCCACCATTGCCATCACCAAAATCCTTATCGCGCATCCACGCCCTAGCTCGCAGCGCCGCATCCCTGTCATTCGCTGTTGTCGGGATGGGTCGTGAGAAAAGGAAGGGAAAGGAGATTGTGATCGAGGAACCCGCTCGCAAGCGGACTCGTGCAGCGAGAGAGGCCGAGAGGGCCGAGATGGTGGCCAAGGCTGCCGAGGAGCAGGCATCAGGCCGTGCTTGCCCGTTCGCGATCAGGGATACACCAGCCAAGGGCAGGGGCAGAGGTCGAGGTACGGGCAGAGTCAGAGGTGCCAGGGCCACCAGAGCCACGACTGCGGCAGCAGCAGCAGAGTCAGATCGGTCACTTTTAGCTGCAGAGTCAGATTCAGATACAGAGGCAGAGCAGTCTGAGCAGTCACAGGGGCAGGGCACACAGGAGTCACCGACTCTACGACGTTCTGGCCGCACTCGGCAGACGTCCCCAGCAGGAGACACTTCGCCAGTGACCGAGCGTCGCACTGGACCGAGGACGCGAGGAGGTCACCAGCCACAGGAGCCTCGCAGGTCCGCAGCAGCAGCAGCTCGTCGAGCCGAGGCCCTAGCGGCCGAGCGCGCAGTGTTCCGCATGGACACTGTTGTGCGTCTGGAGCCAGGTGTGCTACTCCAGAACTTGACCAAGGCCAATGCAGCGAAGGTCAAGAGGCTCAGGTGGAGTGTTCAGGAGGAGAACTGGTTCCCCGTGACACGTGACAGCAGAGTCGACCGTAGGTTCTGGACACTTTTTCAGGCCAGTTTCTACGAGACCTACCAGAGGCGGGGCCACAAGATCTTCCCGCACAGAGTACTTGACTGGGTGTCTCTGAGGACAGCCGCAGGGGGAGCAGACGTCAGAGAGCACTTCGCTCACTTCAGGGGCCTGCCCAGGTTACTTCAGATTGAGCGGAACAGATACATCGAGGACTGGGTTAGAGTTTTCTATGCCACAGCTTGGATAGCCCCAGAGCGCAGAGCAGTACACTTTATGTTTGGAGGCCAGGTCTTTGGTCTGTCCAGGGCGACATTAGCAGGGATTCTCGGAGTTGACTTGGTCGATGTCTCTCTGCAAGAGATGGTTTACGGAGATGCAGATCCACCGCGCAGAGCCATGATTGGCGGGATTGCACCTTCTCACGAGGCGATCTCTCAGTGTTTCCGCCAGCCGTTCCCTGCCTCCTACGCCAGAGTTCCCAGCCTGCTGACCCCAGAGGCATACGCAGTACATATGGCACTCCGGAGGACTTTGCTACCGAGGAGTGGCTACCCAGAGGGGTTTACAGGACTGCAGCAGCTCCTGCTTCTACACATCCTCACTCACGAGCCGTTTGACATAGTTGACTTTATCTTGGCTGAGATCGAGGATGTTATCACTGACGGGATGGGTGTTGTGCGACAGTTTCCATATGCTCACTGGATCAGCTACATCTGTTCTATGATCGTGCCAGCTGAGTCACCCGTCAGTGCAGTCTACCGTCAGGACGAGGTTCCCTGGTTCCCAGTCTACCGTCCGACAGCACCACAGGACCGGAGGAGAGGCAGACAGGCCGATAGAGCTGCCATGGCACAGTTGTCACCCGAGGCACAGGCTCGTGTGGCACAGGAGGACGAGGCACTGCTAGCCGCCGAGGCACAGCTTCCCGGAGGAGAGGATGAGATACACTGGTCCGACCTTGAGTCAGACTCCTCCGAGGACGAGGAGTACTTCCCTGCACCAGCCCCAGCTAGTCATGACCATGAGGCAGGGGGGTCCAGAGAGCCAGCCCCAGAGTCAGCCGCTGCTGCTACAGTTTCTGACTCCCAGGTGTCTCAGCCGTCTGAGCTCACCGCACTTCTACAGCAGCTCGTGACTCAGCAGAGAGAGGACCGTCTTGCACAGGAGGAGGCCAGGAGAGCCCATGAGGCTCAGCTTGCAGCTATACAGAGAGAGGCCGCCCGAGAGCGGGCTGCGACCGAGGAGCGTTTTGTCGGGCTTATTGATAGAGTATCTCAGAGGACAGACGCTCAGTTCCAGCAGATGCAGCAGGGCATGATGGCGATGTTCGGGATGATCTCACAGCTTTACTCTCACACCGGACTCACCCCGCAGCAGCCAGGACAGCCAGGCCTTCAGGGTGTTGGAGCACCTCCGCTTGCCGTTACACCAGCTCCAGCCCCTACTGCTCCAGCTACCTCAGCGACCCCGGAGACCATGTTCTCGATGTCCGCACTACTTGGGTCTGCGGGTCGTCCATTTTTCTCACCACTGCCAGTGACTTCACTCTTCCAGGAGTCTCCTTCAGCAGTGCAGACAGTCGCCCTCCCAGTCGTTCCACAGCCACTACCTTCAGGGGGAGGTGGAGAGGGTTCCTTACTTCAGCAGACGACACAGCCGGCAGCTTCAGCACTTACTACTTCAGATATTGACACATCTTCTGCTGAGCCGGTTACTACTTCCACGGACCCTCTTCCAGGCAGTGCCAGCACGAGAGCCTCGACGACAGCTACACCTCCAGTTAGTTCAGCTCCAGCAGGCAGTTCTGACCAGCAGCTCCCATCCGTCATCGAGGATCCACCGTCCGACGACTACGACGACGATGACCCGGACCATTTTCTCGCCATACCGCGATAGCCGGATCAGTAGCTCGCCTTTTTTATGTGCTTTGATGCCAAAGGGGGAGAGGGAGTTGGTGTCAGGGGGAGGGTAGAGTTAGAGAGAGCTCATAGTGATCAGGACTTTGATGTTTTATATCACATTTGATGTTAGGTCATGGATATGTACATTTGTCGCTTGAGTATGCTGTGTTTTGAGACATATCTATGGATTTCGTTTGAGCCGTTGAGTTCTTTGGTTCTCTCTTTCCGAGTTTGCTTGTGTTTATTCTTGCCTTATCTTTCTCGCTCTCTCGTTATTTATGTTTGTGTTGTCATCAATCACCAAAAAGGGGGAGATTGTAAGCATCTAGGCCCTCAAGGTATGTTTCGGTGATTAATGACAACCATTATTGTGACTAATGAGTTTGTGCAGCTTAATAGATCATTATCGCTCATTTGGTCATATGTCAAAAGAGGCCCCAAATTTTCGTTATTCAAAAAGGCGATCTCGGCATTCAACTCAATTATATATCAAGACTAAGGATCTTTCTAGTCCTAAGTGTCATAAGGTTGAGAAGGACACTTAGGTTAGTATAGGTTTTATAGTTTTGTAGTGATCGCACTATTAAGAGGGGTTAAGGCTAAGTAACTTGAGCATGGACATGGTCATTTGAAAATGGATGCACACAATGGTCACTCAGGTTTCTAGAAGTTCAAATAAGTGGTTCTCAACTCATATCTCAATAATATTTGGATTTCATTCAAGACTCAAATCAGAAAAAGGCAAAATCAGAAAAATCCTTAACACCGGTTTAACCGACGATCTCAATTTTCTATACGTCGGTTAAACGAAGTCAGCAGAGTCTGGACAAGTCAATACACCGGTTAAACCGACGTGTTTGAATTTAACGTCGGTGCATTAGTCCAGAGTTGGTTTTTCCAGGGTATTTCAAGCTCTATACACCGGTTAAACCGACGACATGTTTGAGTTAACGTCGGTGCAGTTGTCCAGAGACTTGGTTTTTCAGTTGATCAGTGGACAACTACACTCACCGGTTAAACCGATGATGCGTCTGTGATCTCCTTTTCGAGTCGAACACTGTAAGTTTGCTACTCTCCATAGAAATTACGAGCAAAATCGACTTAACAAGTATTTAGGAAAAGAAAAGAGTTACGAGTCGATCAAGACTTACTCGAAGTTGTAGGGTAGAAATATATAGGGTTTGTAATTTTGCTTATCGAGGGCATTGAACATGTTAACACACGTTGCCTGATATCTCAACCGTATATTGTCCTCGTTGACAACCATGGGATTCATGAAGCCCACCCGATGTTACCATCCTTCAGTTCGGCATCTTTGAAGCTCCGTACTACACGATACAATATAAATTAGATAGTACATAAAGAATATTGCGCTGGTTAATAAATTGTATTAATCTGGAGATTAGTTGATACTTACAGGATCTAGATGGTGATGAGAGACATGTCGAGAGCATCTCGATGGTATATTGCATGCACATCTTCGAAGTTCACCCAGAAGTCATCCTCCCCAGTGAAGAAATCGTGTCGTAATACTTAACTTTAAATATTGCTTCGGGTCGTTTTCCTTCGACATTCGCAGGTACCATCTATGGAATCTATGCATCTGCATGTCTAGATTGATCTCCTTATCTTCGGTGATAAAAGATTTTCCATACTTATATGGAAGACCTGCAACTTGAGGTACTGGAATATCTTCTTGCCCGGCTTCCTGCGCATAGGTAAATCCCGTTTCTTGCATAAATTTCGACGTATGTTTCTCTTTTTATCCGTCTGCACTCGGAGTAGCTCAAAGATTTTTTGTTGTGTGCCAAGCTGAGGAACAGTCTTCCCACATTTCTTCATTTTCTGATGGGCCTTTATCAGCGTGCGACCAAAATTCGAGGGTAGTTTTACCCGTCTCTTGGCAGTGTCGCTCAAGCTGTTGTACGACTTTGCTACCAACATTGCATCTATTGGCACGCTCTTCTCTGGTACTTTAGGTTTCAAATGATCTATCACCTCTTGGCGCGTATGCTCCGCCAGTTCCTCGTTGATCATCTTGTATGCTAATTTCTTCTTAGGGTCTATTTTCTTCACGAAACCTTCCGCTTCTTGGGGGTATAATGATAGCCACGACCTTAAGTATATATAGTGTTGGATAAAATAGAAGTTTCAATTTTAAATTAATCCGAAGATAAATCATGACCATGACAATAATTGCGTACAGAAAACGAATACATCTAAACATGCTCATAATGTAATTTAAGATAAAATATGACGACGACGACGATCAACACCTCCGTGCACTTGACGACGCCGAGTCGCGCCCCACTGACGAGGAGGTAGACGAGCCGTGGTGACGAGGACGTAGAGGACGACGATGTGGAAGCGTTCGAGCATAGCGCTTTCCAAAAAGCTTATTCGACCTCTCCCAGTGCAGGATCGCTGAGGATGAGGTTCCGAAATAGCCGGACTGCTAGGGCCGCCGGAGAACAATCGGCTTTCAGCCGATTTCGAGACCTTTCACGCGCACGTTGCGCGCCCTTACCCGAATTTTGGCGGACCATTCACGCTCACGTTGCGCGCCCGCGCCCTTCGACGGAAACCCGAGCCCGGCCTGGCGAGGCGAGAGCATGGAGAGCATCCAACTATTTAAGTTAAGTTCTCTCCAACTCCACTAGCAAGGTGGGACTAACCTGTTGCCATGCACCTATGCACCAATGGACCTTTAAAATTTTATAGGAACTATTTGGATTTACATAGACTAGGCCTAAATATTCCAACATATAGGCACCGTGGGGCTAGGTTTTCTATTCGTGTTTAGATCGCTTTCCTTAACAGTGAAGATCACAACAAACAGAAAAATATTTCCAACATGGTGGACAAGAGATCGATGCAGCGGCAGCCAGCAGCACTTGTTCGATTCCATGGCCGTCATCCACTCCACCTTAGATTCTTTCTTTCTTTATTTCCGATCCATGAACCAATTAGGCACATGCTTTTGCTTTTTAATCTGCTGCTAGCACAACCTGGGCGGCATAGTACGTGCACTGACAGCGTCTATGTGCCATGCGTGGTAAAGGCAGATCATGCGTCTATATGCTGCTGGGCCTAAAGGTAGAGTAATGATGCGTCTGGGCCTTCGCGCCGTCACAGAATCTATATGGGTCTCACGGTGTATTCGATTACTAGGATCTATAAAGTTTAGAACCATCATATCAAATAGAATTTTATCATTTAAAAATATTAAATAAAGTTTAATTATAAAACTAATTGCAGAACTCTAGAGCTAATTCACGAGACGAATCTAATGAGTTATATTAGACCATGATTAGCGGATGATTACTGTAGCATCACTGTAGCAAATTATGGATTAATTAGGCTCATTAAATTTATCTCGCGAATTAGTACCCTGAAAAAGATTTGTAATTAGACTTTATTTAATACTTCTAAATAATAAAATTCTTTTTGATGTGACGGGTTCTGAAGTTTAGAGGGTAGAAAACGATCGCACCTGGATGAGTCGGACACGGGCCTCAATCCAACCCAGCCCAACCATAGTCTGCTCGATCGATTCCACCAGCACAGTCGTCTCGTCGGTTGCGGAGATTCCCCTCCGTCGTCCGTCCGTCCCTCTCCCCCTCCCCGTACCAGACGCAGGCAGACAAGGCCAGGAGGGACAACCAAGAGCGGCGCCGCCGCCCGGCGACAGACAAGGGAAAAGATGTGGACTCCCGCGATGCGCGCTGCCTAAAAATTTCCTCTCCATGGAGACCGCCTACGCACTATCTCTGGCGCTGCCGGCGACAAGAGAAAGACACCACCTTTATTGAGAGGACAAGAGATCCTATTCCTCATCCTCCTCCTCCGTCTCCGATTGCTTCTGCGTGTGGGCAAGGCGAGGTGAGGTCAGGCCAGGGGAAATCAGCATAGAGAGATTCGCTCGGCCGCCGGGGGTGGCCGGGCGCCACAGACGGGCGGACCATGCAGGCCGCCGCCCCACGGACGATGAAGACCCTGCCTGTCCTAAGGAATCACCTCTGCGACCCCACGCGCCTCGCCGGCGCCGGCGCCCCCTCGTCCTTCCACTCCACGCCCGCCTCCTTCGCCAAGTGGAAGAACAAATGGGACTGTCCCAAGGTCCGTCCTTCTTACTTTCATTTCTCGCCATTTTCTCTCTTGCTCCAGAATCCTCATATAGTTACTTAATTACGAAAAGATAAGGATGCCATAGAGCACGGTTGATTGTTATGAATTGGGGTTTCTTCACTCATCATGTGCCAAATGTGCGCCAAAGCAGCAACTAGTTGAAAACTGGTACATACAACTGTTGCTCACATATGCTTATTCCGCCAGACAAAGTAGTTTGGATTTCCAAACCAAGCATCTGCACAAGATGCTTGCAAACATAACTCAGCATCTCAAGTGGCCAGATTCCAAATCACCAACTACCTGCGTCATGATTGATCATGGTTAGTTGCTTTTACTATGTATATCAACTATTCAACTGTGAACCTCCGCTCTTTACATATCTTCCTTCACTTTACACATTCAACTTGTTATCATCGTGATCTCATTCGCTGTTACCCACTGCTGGGACTCTGTGAAATAACTTAGGATGGCCACATATCATTAACTAATTAAAATTGCTAGGATGATACATACCACTTTATGACACTTTTTCTATACCATGATGCATTCCTTCATAGATATTTCCCCCTGTTAGTCTTTGATAGGATGTTGCATATCATTAGCTAACTAAACTTTTTCTCCTTTTTTTCATTCTGCACAAATAGTCTACAAGCTGACATGAATTTCCTGATGCCAAAATACTATGCAGAGCGAAAAAGGAGCACGAAAGGCATCCAGGGTATGTTTTGACGCCTTCCTCTGTTGAGATTTATCAGCTTTGAACCCTCTGCAATCTGTCATCTTAACAGCTGGACCACAATATAGCAGTTTAAGCATATAACTTGATGTCTTATGTAAGAAAATTACTAGCATTTACAGTACCAATGCTCGATAACTAAAGGACGGTGGGCTATAAGGAATGGGATTAAATGTAGTATTTTATCAACTAGACCTTGGCCTTAGGATTACTCTATGCTCACACAATATACTGGAACATATAGTTAGATTTATGGTTAGCTGGCATACTTGTGGAATATTGATCTATTGAATTCCACATGCTTCGGTATGCTGTAGCTGGAGAGTTTAGTATCTTGATAGTCCTTTCTTGTTGTGTTTGATGTGAACATGACCACCAGTTTCTATGTACATGGGAAATGGGAGGGTGGGGGTGGTGCGACTCCAGTTCCTATAAAGGGAAAATTTTCCTTTTCTACCACAGGTTTTACACATAATGAGCTTGTATAGCTGTCACAATATGATGTTGTCAAAAAAAATGTGAGCGAAACTGGAGCATTGATCTTGGTAGATTTAGGGCCAGTTTGGTAGAGCTCCAAATGATCCTGATTCTCTGTGGGAACTGATTCTCTGATAGAAGTGATTCTGTGGCTGAAGGTGATTCTCTTTGATTCTCTAGCATAAACTTTTAAAATCAGGATGGAGAATCACTTCACAGAATCAGGAGAAGCTACTTTTTTCAGCTCCCAGCCTCTTAGTTCATTTCAGAGAATCACTCCACAGAATCAGCAGAGAATCACTTCTCTCTGAAAAACTGTTTGGCAGAGCTCTTGCTGGATTCAACAGAGAATCAGCTCTGAGAGCTCTGCCAAACTGGCCCTTAGTTGTATACAGCACTACATCGCGCCTTTTATTTTATGGCACTGTAGCATGGACATTTTTTAATTGACTAAAACAAAATTATAATCTTATGGTAATTGCGGAAACAGCTTATTGCTTATGTCGTCAGTGATATCCATATATTTATCTTATGCATTTAGGTGATTCTTCCAATGTTATACAATCGTCTAATCGAACCTAGTCGCCATGGCACCGATAAGGTCCTGATCGGCCGATTAGTTGCGATTAATCGGGCGATAAGTCCGACTAATCGGGGTTTTACCTAGTCGCCTCAGTACCGACTAGGATGACTAATCGCGATTAGTTGGACAACTGAATAACACTGGATTCTTCTGATCAATAACTTGTCAAATCTCAACAGAATTATGAGAGGTATGTTGTTCGGCAAAAACGAGCTGAAGGAAAGAAGGCCCTAAAAGATTATCTTCTGTATGGAAAGTCCTCACCTCATTTACAGGTGAATTTTTCTACTTCATTTTTGTCAATTGAACTGTTTCTTTTTTGGGGTTTGAGTGACTGTTTTCTCTCTTCAAATAGTGTTGGGCAGAACCGCTCTGTCCCGCTAATTTGTCAGAATCAAATCACTCAATTCCTTCTTTACTTCTTAACTATCTTGAACACACACAAGAAAATGAGAGGTCACTCAAAAACTATATTGATCTTGTAGTCTCACACTACAAGCTTACACCATGCAACACACTAGATTGTCACAGCCTAGAACAACTTGCTTGATCTTCACAACCAAGCACTACCACACTCTAGCTTGATCTTCACAATCAAGCACTATATGCTCTATCACTCATGCTCAACACATGAGGGGTACATGTCCTTTTATAGGACTTACAAACCGTCATACAAACAAGAGCACAACTCATCTCTAGCTAATCACTAGCTAGCATACTCACTTTACAACTCATTGACAACTACATAACCTATCCTATTTGACTTTGATCTCTTTAAGGCTAACCCACCCAAAGATAACCAAAGTACAACCTAGAAAACCTAGAAACTTCAAGTTGTCAAATCCAACTTTACTACCTAATGCTAGCTAAGCATTAGCTCAAGGAACAAGTCAATTTCCTTTTGACTTTGACAACTTATGCCCGTAGATGCAGGTAGATGCATCTACACATTTCTTATGACAAGATTATTTCCAACAAATAGCTCATTAAGGCAATAGTTGTGTGCACGTAAGGAAATAAGTTGGCAAAAGAAGGAAAAATCATCATCATTTATGACATCTGAAATCTGTAATTTACTTGTGTTCCCTCCAGGATGGAAGCACAGGAAGCTTTGCTAATTCTCATGAAATCCCACGGTTCAAAACCTTCAGGAAAGGACCTCAGAGTCACTGGTCGTCGAAGGCTCAACAAGGAGTACACAATCACAGAAAGAGTAGGTTATTCAACAAAGCGGATGCATATTTTAGTCCTGACATTTTACTTCCTTGGAATTATTCATGAGTTTTTTTTGTCATTTCTGAATTATTTACTAATGTTTAGCACAGTTATGAGTCTTGAATGATCTGCATGTTACTTTTGTAGCTTCCACATCTTTTTCTCTGCTTTTATACGCATATTGGCTTGTGATCTATTAACACGGAAATGATGCAACAATATACTGCGCAACGCTGCAGTGGCACTGATAACTAGTCATATGCAAGTACATTCTCTGTTTCATGTTGATATGGTAACTTATGATACCGTTTACTAGCAACAGCATGTTTCCATCCCTAAGATAATGATTGTATACCGCGGATTTGTCCTTTTGTCCCTGTAACTCACTTCTTTTTTCTTTGAACGGTCTGCGACTCACTTCTTCTTGTTGTTGGGTACTGGACCATAAGAGGTTGTACTTAGCAAGCACTTCTCTTTTGCAGGTAAAAAGGACAAGGCTAGGTTCTGCAACTTCTTCCATGAAGACCATTATGTGCACCCAGACGAAATCTTTGAAGCCATCTTTGGCACACATCATGGTTTTACCTGGTCCCATGTATCATGGGAGGATTTTCGCTTCAGAGACAGATCCTTCAGATTTAGATGGAGTGGTGGTGAATCACACAGAGAGAGAATTCCAAGTGACAGCGAAGATGAAAGCGAGGACAGCAGGGAAAGAATCAGTGTTGGTTCACATGCCCACAGGGTCATCCTTGGATTACCACCCTGGGGTCCACTAACTTTAGAAGATGTGAAAACTGCGTAAGTTGTCCTGTTGTTATGGTTCTTCAAATTGTTGCTTGTTTTGCTGTTATTGCGGTTTTGTATGTATATAAGATGCACCCCCACACTAGGGTTCACCTGAATTACCCTTGTGGCGTGCAGTTTCCGGGCATCTGCTCTGCGGTGGCACCCTGACAGGCACCTGGGGTCTTCGCAGGTGTGTGTCCAGATCAGTTTTTTCTGGAATTTAACAGCAGAAGTTGGATGTAGTCATTGTGTGCATTCGTTGTCTGTTGGCAAATAAATATGGAAAGGCACAGATAATAACAAGGGTATGCCATATGTTTACCTTGTGTGCGCAGGCTGTGGCCGAGGAGAAGTTTAAGCTCTGCGTGAATGCGTACAATTCACTCTGCAGCGTCCTGAAGGTTGCTTAGTGCCCCCTGCTATTAAACACATGACGAATGCTGCAACTTGTATTATCAATTTTGCAAAGCGCAGGCTGTTGCTTTGTTTCAGTTTTAATTTGAGATGCACACATTTGTGCCAAGAGGCAAGTTCCGACATGGAAGGATGGAGCCACTGTTGTACACTAGTGTCAAACGTAACAACATTTGATTCCTTCATTTGTTTTATCAATTCAGTTATTCAGAAAGAGGGAATAAATGCAACTTGTCAGACGATCTTCATATGGGAATGGGATTGGTAGCTGCAGCACCGTTGTCCATCCTGCGTGTTTTGCTTCTGAAACTGGTGGCTGCTACATCTGGTATTCTGATGTTCAGTTCTTCAGTGTTTGTGATGATTAGGCCGGGAGAAAGCGAGGCTGCTCGATGTGGCCGCCATCATCAGCGATTCAGTGGTCGGTGTGGCCTGGAGTTGCTTTGCACCCTGACATTATTGACACCATCACCTTCTGGCGGTTTTACTCCAAGGGAAGCCCAAAAGCAAAATCTACAGGAAAGAATGAGAAGGATATACATGCCTCGAAACTTGTCACATCGACTGCTGCTGCTGCTGCTGCCGCCTTGCAATTTGCGAACGCAACGCAGTGAAGTGTACACTGAACAGCATCATCTTACTAATCGAGAATGGTACATGGAATTATCTTAACAACGGCACGGCTAGTCCAGCTCCTGCCCACTACATACACGGCAGTACGATACAGGCGGCAGTGAAGTGATAATCTCAAGGGGTTGTCAGTCACCTCATGGAGATCCGAGCTGACGGCAGCTAAATTAAACCACTAGGGTAACTAAACAGAAAGAGCAGCATCTAGAAGCAGAGGATGGCGACGGATGCGGCGACGGAGAAGGCGAAGGTGGCGATGAGGAAGGCGAAGTGGATGGCCCAGCTGCGCTTGAACTTTGCCAGGTAGCTCTCGGGCGGCTCCTGGTAGGGCACCTCGACGTCGGCGGCGGGCACGAGCTCCCCGCCGGACTTGAGCATCCTGAGCCTGTCGGCTGCCAGCGCGAGGGTGAGCTTGTGGCATCGGCGCTGGTAGCGGAAGCCGTTGAGGCAGCGGAGGTGGTGCGCGACGGCGGCGTAGAAGGCGAGATGCGCGAGCGAGAGCAGCCCGGCGGGCGCCCAGAGGTGGCGGCACTGGAGGCGCGCGGGCGGGGAGCCGGCGACGGCGGAGAGGACGAGCGCGAGGAAGAGGAAGAAGGCGAGGAAGAGGCGCCAGAGCTCCTGCTTCTGGGCGTCGGCGGCGCGCTTCTTCTCGACCGTCTTGTCGAAGTGGAGCTGCACCACGGTGCCGAGCGCCTGTGCCGCCGACTCGCGGGTGACCACGTCCACCACGCCCGACCCGGCGCCGGCGCCGGCAATGTAGGCCGCCTCGCCGACGGCCACCGCCTCCCCGACCCGGCCGCCGTAGTGCAGATCCATCGATCTCGCTGTGCGACGCTGCAAATGCAGGGGAGGAAGCAAGGAGAGAATGGTCTGGTCAGGTGAGGCGGGTGTGGGTACGGGCGTGGTGGTAGTTTGGCTGCCGGCGAACAAGTCTGGACCCTGGTGGTGGTGGGGTGAGATGAGATCTCACCATCAGGACAAGATTTTGGTCTGCTTGCCTGCTCTGAACAGCAAATGGAGTAAAAATGAATCCAAGCCTCCTCATGCCTCATCATGTCACGAGGAGTGACCAGAATCTAATCTAATCCGAGTGAAATTAGCATTGGTTTATTCATCGCATCGCATATGGGACAGGACAAATGCAAATGCAAATCAGCAAGCAATCATGCAGACTCGAGAGCAGTAAGCAGTAATACAGGTGGTAAGCTGGCCTGCAGCGGGCACGTGGGGGAGCATCTTCTGTTTCGTGCCATCTCTTGTCCCCATCACGGCTCCCTCCCGCTAAACCCGGGTCAAGACTCGCGCGCCGCATAGGGGGCTCGTATGCAGCTTGTGGAAGCTGCTCGAGCAATACAGCTTTAAAGTCTATTAGGTCTAAATTTAGAGATTAGACCCAAATTAGAGATCTAAATCCAACATTTTAAAAGATTAGATTCAAAATTCTCGGAAATATAAATCAACATTTGAAAATAGCAGATTCAACATTTTCCAGAAATACAAATCAATATTTTAAAAATAAATACTGGCATCAACATTTTTCGCGACCTTTTTTTTCAACATTTCAAAAAAATAAATTTAATATTTTTTAAAAATCTAAATCAACATTTTTTAAAAAATAGATTCTTCCTTCTCCTCTTCTCCTGCGACGGCGGCGGCGCGCGACGGGGAGCAGCAGCAGGCGACAGCGGTGCGCTTGGGGGAAGCAAAAGGCGGCGGGGGAGACGGGCAGCGCAGCGCGCGGCGCAGCAACGGAGGCAGTGGCAGCGCACGACGGAGCTGAGGAGGAAGAGGAGCAGACAGTCTCTAGCTCGTGCACGAATCTTAAAGGATCTGGAAGCCAAGTAAGCCAAATAGGTTTGGCGCGCCGCATACTAGAATTTTTTTTAAAAAAGGGTTAAAAAAAATTTTAAATTCGAAAAAGGGGTGCCGATTTGGAAAATTTCTAAAAATGGGTACTTCCCGCCCATCCAACGGGCGGGAGGCGTGGGGCCGGAGGTTCCCGCCCATCCAACGGGCGGGAGGGGCCTGTTCGCAAATAAGAAAAAAATTTATTCGCGAAGAGGGACCTCCCGCCCAACCAACGGGCGGGAGGTTCCTTTTCGCGAATAAGAAACTTTTCTTATTCGCGAACAGGCCCCTCCCGCAGCGGCAAAGGCATCCCGCCCGCCCAACGGGCGGGATGTGCTCTTTTTCTTATTTTTGGTCGAATTTATATTTTATAAACTATTTAAAATTCATATTTTTTTCAAATACAAGAATTATTTGCCATACTCTTTTGTATACATATAAATTTTTTTAAAAAAATCAATAACAATATTACTCTGCTTCTCATTACTCATGCAGATCGATTTGATCCACGCACGGAGGTCGAAGCTGCATTTGCATCTCAGATCACGTTGTTTGACCGTGGAGTACGTGTAACGGAGGCACAGTACAAAGAGAGCTTTCATCGGATTCATGGTAATTTGACGCGAGCGTGCACTGGCGTGTTGCAGCAGAGATGATGAGGGGGCCTCCAGTTCATCTCATGCGTCCGCCCACGTATACACAGCTGGCCCATCGACCTCTGCAGCATCGCACGCAGCGTCCAGCGGTACTGCCGCCAGTTCGAGCTGTAAGTCCTTTATAATTATCATTTCGATCAACTTTGATTTACATGACTAATTTCGTATAATTTACACAACTTTGATTTACACGAGAGTATGGTGAATAAAAATTTTGTATTTGAAAAAATATGAATTTTAAATAGTTTATAAAATATAAATTCGAATAAAAAATAAGAAAAGGGCACATCCCGCCCGTTGGGCGGGCGGGATGCATTTGCCGCCGCGGGAGGGGCCTGTTCGCGAATAAGAAAAGTTTCTTATTCGCGAAAAGGGACCTCCCGCCCGTTGGTTGGGCGGGAGGTCCCTCTTCGCGAATAAATTTTTTTTCTTATTTGCGAACAGGCCCCTCCCGCCCGTTGGATGGGCGGGAACCTCCGGCCCCACGCCTCCCGCCCGTTGGATGGGCGGGAAGTACCCATTTTTAGAAATTTTCCAAATCAGCACCCCTTTTTCGAATTTAAAATTTTTTTTAACCTTTTTTTTAAAAAAATTCCCGCATACTACTACCCTACGGCCCATGGCCGGGGGGGGGGAATCCGAAGCCCGGCCCGACAATCCTAGGCCCGGAAAGTTGGGTCTGGGCCGAACCATCAAATTGACTTGTCGTCGTTCCGGCACAGCGTTTTGCTGACTGTGCTAGCATGGATACTGGTGGTGTCTGCCAACTGAAAAACTGACAAATTAAAGACAGAGAGCTGAAACTGAAGTGTCTATGTGTTGCAACCTTTTGCATTGATTAGGTAGCTGATCGTGGTAACCCACCTCTAGTCTAGGCGATTTTTTCCTCTGAGCAGCATCACCAGTACAGCAAGGAGATATATAGGAGTATATATAAAGTATACTATACTAGAGGATCAAGTACTAGGTCATCAAGCTAGGAAGGAAGATGATGACGATAATACATGATGTATGCATGTCGTCCTCCGATGATCACCGAGATCGATCATCGGGTTGCTGATGAGTTTGCTGCTGCTGGCGCGTCAAAGCTGCGGCTGGTTATTGTGGGCAGCAGGTCGCCGACCTTGGCGTCGGCCTCGGTGGCGACCTTGGCCTCGCGTCCCTTGCCCCAGAGCACGGTGTAGAGCCCCGCGACGATGAGCACCGCGCCGAGCGCCGTGCCGAGGTGCAGCCTCTCGCCGAGGATTAGCGAGCTGAGCACGGCCACCACCAGCAGCATGAGCGGGTTGAAGACAGAGGCGAAGAGAGGGCCGCGCCGCTCCACGCACCAGAAGAGCACCACCAGCATGACGCCCGAGGCGAGGACGCCCGAGTAGACGGCGGAGAGGAGCCTGACGTCGAAGCGGAGGCGCCACTGCGCGACGTCCCTGTCGAAGCACAGCGCGAAGGCGGAGGACTGCAGCGTCGTCATCAAGCACATGAGCGCCGTGCTGGAGTAGGGGAAGGGGTACTCCCTCCCGAGCTTGGCCTGGATGATGAGCCACAGCGCGTAGAAGAAGCAGCTGAGCGTGCACAGCAGCGAACCCATGGCGTAGTTGGTGGCCGCCGGCGTCTGCTGCTGATGGGCCGCCACCAGGTTCACGTGGCTGTGCCAGGGCGTGATGTCCACGCCCTTGTAGAAGGTGAGCAGCATCGCCCCTCCGATGCCAAGGAAGGTGCCGGCGACCTTGGCCTGCCCCGACAGGCTGCGGATGGCCAGCCTCTCGTAGCGGAAGAGGAGGGCCAGGATGAAGGTCACGGCCGGGAGGAGGTTGGTGGTGGCGGTGGCGAACGTCGCGCTCGTCAGCTTCATGCCGGCGATGTACAGGTTCTGCGCCACCGAGCCCCTGCATTTATTTTAAGTTAATTTGGCGTGTCCATCTATCACTGCATTGCATGCCCCAATCTCCCGCTGATTGCATTGTCTGTGCTGTGTGCAACGGAAGATATCTGATCTGGGCCCAACTGCCACCAAACAAACAATCTACGGGTGGTTGCATCGCAGTTTGCAGCGCAGCACCCGACGACCAAGTGGCCATGGATGCATGCATGGTATTATTACTTACTACTGCAGTATTATTATTATTATTATTACTACTACATAGTATAGTAGTAGTAAGCCAAAAGATTATTAATAATTACCCGGTGAGGCCGCACATAAAAGACAGCACCAGCACTCTCCGCGTCAGCTCTGTTCGGTTCTTCCTGAAAAATATTATTCATATATTAGAATTACAAAAGGAAAAAAAAAGCATCAGGCCATCGGTGCCTGCATACATGAGCAGTGCGAGCTGAGTCTTGCGTGCGCATGTGTAGTTAGCTAGTGTGTACAAGCAAGCAAGGAACTTACGGATGCATGTGTTCTAAGACAGAAAGTAAAACAGCCTGAGCTCAACAAATATCAGCCTGCCTAGTCACTAATTAACAAGTCTCCTGAAACTGTTTGCTCGTTTTGCCCCACGAAAAAGAGGGGTCAATAAGAGGCTGTGAGATTAATAAGATGCAGAAAAGAAGGACGGAGGCATGCATGGCTAGTCTGTGTAACTAACGAGGAGAGAAAGTAGCAAGCGAGGAGATCACCGATCCACCTCTCAATGAAATATGCGAGCGGCGCGATGAAGGCAGAGGCAAACATGTAGCGGTAGGCTACCAGCACTCTCAGATCCATGCCGTCGCTAACTGCCAGCTTGTAGAAGATGTTGAGGCCAGCGAAGACCACCTGAAACGACACCATCCCCACCACGGGAAGCAAATCACCAGAGCCGGCCATGGCCCGCCGCCACCGCCGCCGGGATGGATCGGAGAGCGAGGTGAGGGAGAGAATTAATTATTGGAAGGAAGGGGAGAGCACCGGGGTTCGGTTGGTTAGGGCCGAGAGAGAGAGAGGGAGGGGGAGAGCGAGAGCGAGAGAGGCGGGGCAACTGGAAGTAGCCTTGGGGTCGTTGCATGCAAATGAAAGGGAATGTATGTAATTTAATAAATAAACTACTCCTCCTCCCATCCGGCTAGCTAACAACGTAACTAAATGCCGGTGCCATCTTTAATTCTGTTCACCTTAATTCGATCCATTGCATTGTTCAGAAAGAAAGCAAATTAAGGAATCTTCCAATTTTGATTTCCCATTAGTGCGACTTTAAATATTTATTTCTTCTTAATTAATCAAAAGGATGGTCTAGATTTCTTTTACAAGAAAAGATCAGCGTTGTCCTTTTTTTTTGATCGTAAGATCACCGTTGTCAGTTGTACTGAGATGGAGATGGAGGAATCGGGAGAATAAAAAAGAAGCCGGTCCAACAGGCATGAAGATATGGGTGGGCCTCAGCAAAGCTCAGAGGGCCAAAACAACAAACACGCCTCGGCCCTCTCGTTCTCGGCGGTAGGCTCCCTTCCTTTCCTAATTCCTTGCGGCGACGACCTGGCGAGTGGCGCCGCCCGCCAGTTCTTCGTCGGGCGACGAGACGAGCATCGGACAGGGGTATGCCCGCCCCTTTCCTCCCCTTCCCGTCCTTCTGCTCCAAATCGAACACCCAAGCCCTAACTATGGTGTTTGCATTCGGATTTGACCATGATTTTACCCACTAGCTTCGATTTTTTCTTTACAAAAATTATTGAGTCTTGGGGCACAGTTGCCTCGGGGAAGGAAGCATTTGTCCACGGAGTATTTTCTTAGGGATTCCATTCTCTTAGACTCACTGGATGATTTGCGGTCGCTGGTCTCCTCTCGAGAGCAGTGCTGCCCGCGACCGCGACCAGATCGGCCTCCGACCATCCACTGTTTTGCTCTGTTTTTTTATAAGATCCCACTGCGTTACTAGCTGTTCGATCAACCGTAGATTTTTGCCTGCCTAGACCTTTTAGTGATTTGGTGACTGCTGATGGGATCTTGGTATTCATTATAGCAATTCCCGGGGTTTGATTTCGTCACTTCTCGTTTAAATCGGTGGAAATGGTTTGCTATATGTTTCTCAGTCGAAGCAGATATGGATATTGATTGAATAGATTTTTTGATTTGTGGCTCCTCTCCGATGCAGGATGAGTGAGGAGGACAAGACTGCTGCTGCTGAGCAGCCGAAGCGAGCCCCTAAGCTCAATGAAAGGATCCTCTCTTCTTTGTCCAGGAGATCCGTAGCTGCTCATCCATGGCATGATCTTGAGATTGGTGCGCGTCTGAACTATCCTTTTCTAGTGTTCGCGTTCCCAGCACCTTCATCAAGTAAGCATATGCTAAATGAATTTGGTTATGCAGGTCCTGGGGCTCCTGCTGTCTTCAATGTTGTAAGTATCATCATTGCCCTCTAAATGCTTGACAAGTTAGATGCTTGCTGTTGTGGGTAGTTGAAATTTCAGGAACCTGTGAGAGAGGGAAGGGGAGGACGGTTTGTGCTGCTATAGTGCTGTTTTGTAGTGCTTTCTGACCACTCATGCCTTGCTCGCATCAATAGCTAGGCCCAGAGTCACCTAAGGAATTTGTCCCCCTCTCGGACGAGGCAATATTGGATTTCTAGCCTTCAAAAAATGGAGGAATGGTTCATCTAACATCACCCCAACCCTTGTTTGCACCTAGAAGTGACATTCCGGTAAAATTCCCATCAATAGCTAGGCCCAAAGTCAGCTAAGGAATTTGCCCCCCTCTTGGAAGAGGCAATATTGGGTTTCTAGCCTACAAAAAGGAGTGTTTCCTCTAACATCACCCCAAGCCCTTGTTTAATTGTTTAATTGCACATTTTTGCATTGCCAACATTTGATGCTCCCACATAGTGTACACGAATCTGTTTGACAATAATTTGATTGCTGGTAAAAAAAATGCTTCGTGTTGTTATGATTACGATGTTTAACAATGCTATTTAGTTCCAGAGAATGACTAGACATCTATACATCACCATGCAGGTCGTTGAGATCACAAAGGGAAGCAAAGTTAAATATGAGCTTGACAAGAAAACTGGACTCATAAAGGTATATTTTCTGTTCTCGAAGTTGTTTGCATTTTAATCATCACTTTCTTTCTCAAGAGGTGTATGGCTTAATTTCTACTTCTTGTACTTGGGCAATGAATGACAAGCATCCACGGATCCACCGTAAATTTGAACTTTTATTACTGTGCTACAAATAATTTGTCAGGCTTATTAAGTCTTCCACTTATGAAATGTGAGAGTTTATTTTGCATTTTTCCTGACATCATATTATAATTTACCTTTGTGCTACAACCTGACAGGTTGATCGAGTCCTGTACTCATCAGTTGTATACCCTCACAATTACGGTTTCATTCCGAGGACACTTTGTGAAGACAACGACCCGATGGATGTTTTGGTCCTGATGCAGGTTAGTTAATCTTCCTTTTCCACTTGTTCCGTGTCATGCACTCATGTGGAGACATTTGGGAGGAATGTACAGTGTTTGGTATTACCATGTCCTCTTTCTAAGGACAAAAAGTTTGTTTGTCCTCTGGTTTTCATATTCTCAGACTGCTCAGCTGCTCTTTTAATCGTGTCATTTCTAGTTATTTGTAACTGAATTGTATGATACCATATAAGGAGCGCCATGATCCTGTGATGACTATTATTCTTTTTATATTATTATTGTGCCAAGCATGGAAAAGTTACATAGATTATGGCATGCAAAATTAAGACGTTATGATTGTGTATCTTATCTCTTACAGGAGCCTGTTATTCCTGGTTCATTCCTCCGGGCAAGAGCAATTGGCCTTATGCCTATGATTGACCAGGTATTTCATGTTACATTCTATTTGAGGTAAATGGAAAATGAATAACTTTTCAAGTTTTTTGTTTCTATAAATATGGATATCTGTTGGGTGTTGTCAGGGTGAAAAGGATGACAAGATAATTGCTGTCTGTGCTGATGATCCTGAATACCGTCACTACAATGACATCAGTGAGCTGTCTCCTCACCGCCTGCAAGAGATCAAGCGCTTCTTTGAAGATTGTATCCTGTATAATTCATCTACTGCTTTCTTACTGCATGCTTTAGTATATTTTGCACGGTCACATTCATAGGTACAAGCTTCCTTAGCAGTATCTTTCAGACAAGAAAAATGAGAACAAAGAGGTTGCTGTTGATGCATTCTTGCCTGCAACCACCGCTCGAGATGCCATTCAGTACTCCATGTAAGCTCAGTTGGACATTAAATCTTAGCTGCTGTTACAAAAGTGCATTTTTTTTTTGCTTGTCGAGTATGAAAATGCTTTGTAACTTTCAGTAACACATATTTCTTGATTTGATTGCAGGGATCTGTATGCACAATATATTTTGCAAAGCTTGAGGCAGTAGATCGCCAGCAACTATTTATTGTGGTGTCTTTGATTGTGTTCAACCATTACAATTGAGTTGAGAACGATGTCGCGAGCTGTGATTGCCTTCTGCTTTTCCCTGGACTTGTACTACTTTGTCGTTAAATTATGAATAAACGAAGTTCATACATTTACCGTGTCCACCCAAGCCAGGTAGCCATATGCAGGATGTCTAATGTTGCCGTTGTTTTTTCTGTTATGGATCGCTAGCTTTGTTTGTTGCTGCAGGGATTTGTGTGCGCAGTATATTATGTGTCTTCATTATTGCGGCGAGCCCGACACTGGTGGTCGTCTTTTGAACCATGCGTGTGGTTGGAGATGAACAAGTCCACCTTCAAGAACCAGCCAACAGCACGATGAGATCTTCGCCGATTGAGATGCCATGGGTT
Organism: Panicum hallii; assembly: GCF_002211085.1. Lineage (NCBI taxonomy): Eukaryota > Viridiplantae > Streptophyta > Magnoliopsida > Poales > Poaceae > Panicum > Panicum hallii. The sequence goes on along the minus strand of NC_038048.1, from coordinate 47,678,822 downwards.
ACCTTGGATGGCTTGAGTTCTTGTTTAAAGTGAGGCGGATTAGTGGCAGTAGTGGTAGTCTGGCAGTAGCGGCGATCGCCGGGAAGGACGTCTGGTCCGCCAGGGCCACGGTCATGTTCTACATTGAGGTCATCGTGCCTTTGGCCTTCCATTTTATCGTTGCTACTAGCACCGTTATATCTCTACTACTAAAAAGCGGTTAGGGTTAAGGTTGTAACAGTCGTAATTTATCGGTCAAAACTGAGACATGCCGTACGTATGTCTCGGGGTTGCATTGTGCCAACAGATCAAGCAAGAGATCCAAGCAGGGTATCAGTTGCATGTGCACGCGAGCATGGCAGATCTGTTGTCAACAAGTCAGTCTCTTGCTTCAACCGAGCAAGGGATCAACATGGCAGACACATTGATCCCTTGCATTGCACGCTGGACATCATATATAGCTCAGTCTTTCTCGGCATGGGGGGGCGGAATCACAAGAGCAGAAAAAGTTTGCCGTGTAACACTCAACATTACTTCCGTACCGAGCATTATATTATCTCACTCAAAAATAGATATTTCACCGGTCCAGCTACATGAAGCAATCACATTTGGTATTACAGGGTGGTATACAACATCAGTGCAGGCTTCTTTGAATGCTTCTATTTTCCGCAAACACCTTGCGGATTTATAATCAAAAAAGTAAATGGATCCATCTGACGAGCCGGATGCAAGCTCTCTTCCACTTAGAGAAAAATTGCACTTTATCGGGAAACCCCATACTCCATGTCCTTCAAACCGCATATACTTGTTCAGCTTGAAGGGCGGCCTTGCTGAAAAAATCGCAATGTAGTTCCCGTTGGATTGCGCAACAAAAGAAGCTTCATGCGGGTGGTATCTTACACATGGGCATGTGAATGCTTCAGTATAAACCTGTGAATACAATGGTGATTTATGTCAGCTTCCACACTGCAGGTAGGATCCAGTTCCTATTATTGAACAATATATTCCCTGGGCTAACCAGTCATTTCACTATCTGATTTGACATCAGTCATTATGGGCCTGTACCTTTTTTGTTCACAGAGAACAATGCACCTTCACTATTTCTCAATCATTGTATCAGAGTGTGCAGAATATGTTTGTCCATGCTCCAGTCCCAGTGTTGCAGCATGTCAGAATATGTTCTCATGAATATGCTGAATCTCTATATTCAAGCTCTATGTATCAATGCAGAGTATCCAAGTGAAAATTGCATAGATGACTGCTATTCTTTAATTTATGGGGGAAAAAACTAACTGGGTTTTCAAACAAAGGATTTATTTTATACCTTTTTTTTAACATGTTGTACACACACATTGATGCAGGCACCCTCTAAAGAGTAATATAATTATAAACCTATTACCTGGTTAGATAAAGGAACTTGTCGCAGGACATCCCAGACAATTATAGTGTTCTCACTAATATTGCTTCTGGTTGTGTCCGTTGAAGAGATAAACTGTCTCCCATCAGCACTGAATTCGATGTCAAGGATGGTCCCAAGACTTCTATGAAATTCTTTTGTTACCAGACCACTTCGAATATCCCATAGCCTAAGAGAACCCTTGGACCCACCAGATAGGAAGAGATTGGGGTTACTTGGGTTGAACTTGATAACCTCCACAGCTTGATCTTCCTTCAATACTTTGATTACCTTTCCCTCCACAACATCAATTAACTGTAAGGAACAATCAAGCCCTCCAGAAAGCAAAGAGAGGCCATGAGGGGACCACCTCACATCCTTTACAGCAGCAGTGTGATGCTTCAAAACACGAGCAGTAGTATTCCCTTTGTCCCATACGTTCCATACATGGACTGTATGATCCATTCCAGCAGAAGTGAGTAGATGTGCTGCACCCCCAAAAAGAAAAAATGAGCATCTTCTCACTTGGTCAAATTTATTATCAATAAAAACTATGCAAAATCATCCTAGGATTAGTGTATGTCTAAAAGTAATATCTCAATCAACCTACCAACAAAGTTTGAAGCTGGTGATTTCACCAACTATCAACTCATCTCATTAATTGATACTTACTATCAGATCGCCGCGTGCGTCACACTGTTAGTTAATAGTGGAGCATAAGGACAGAAAAAGGAACTGAACTTATATCTTTTGAGTTAAGCAACAAGGAACCAAGACATCTATTTCGAAAAAACAAGTTTGTTCATGGTTCCTGTTAATAATAACACACCGATAATTATTGCAGTTTCTGTGGGTTCTGTGGTTGTAGAATGAGCTCTTATATTGATGCTCTACCACGTATAATCTCCTTCCCTTGTTATTCTTTAAGTAAACATCAAGTTACAAATGAATGTAGATATCAACACAGCTTAACATTTCAAAAGAAGTCAAATTTACTAACAATTTTTTATTGGCCACTTATCTGTCCCACCCATGTCAAACTTCCTCAGATAATTTCTCCTGTTTGTTGTCCAAGACTACTAGACTAGACAAAGTAATGCAGTAAGATTTCAATCAGGACCTATTATCACTGTAAAGAAATAAACAAACCAATGACTGGTATGTCATAAAAGTATGGATGAAAGAAGCAAGGATAAATTCACATCGAGGATTTTATTTTATGTTAAGATCATTCTATTTGGAATTTTTTGATTCCATAGAGATATTTGCCAAATATGATATTTCATAAGCATCCCCAGTCAGTATTAAATTAGCAAGGGACATGAATTGTAAGAACTTCCACAACAGTACAAAATCCAATATGAAGAGCAAGGGGTTAGTAGAGGTGACATATCTTGGCTCACACAAGATTAGAATTGCATAATGGTCATTTAATCCTATGGCCTTCTTAGTGAACAACATTACCATGCACCAATGCATTTCACAGCATCATTATCTGTATAGTTAGTTTACTTGGCTCAATGCTAATCTACTATGACTAGTAGCAAGATTATAGAGAACATTGAGGATGCCACCTGAAAACTTGTCAAATATGTTAGCCCAGAAGTACATGATCATTTGGTGAAAGACCCTGTGCAACTTCTAATGCTTCTGTTTTCTTGAAGCATTTTTTTTAAAACAAGGGTCTCATGCCTGAAATTTACAGATAATATTTTGCCAATTTATATCACTAATGTTGGTAAAAAAAAATCAATACCAGGGCAGCAGTGCAGCGCAGCACAGCGCCTGCTTTGTTTCCTCGTTATTATAACAGTTCTCCCCATTTCCCCCATGTTGGTTACCCCCATTTTCTTGACTATAACCGACTTATTGTATACCTGTTTGCATACCCCAATTTGCAATGGCTTGTGTGATAACCATTGCACAATGTCTCCATTTTCCTGATATCCCAATACACAACTCCAGGTCCAATACCATACTCATGTTGATAATGTAAGTCAAACAGAACAGCAAAGAGGCAGTATCATGTAAGCACAATTACTGACCATGAGTTGGCGACCAATCTATACAATTTATTGCCTTTGTGTGACCCTTCAAAGAAACCGAGAGCTTCGAAGGCAAACTTTTGCTAGATCCAGGCTTTGGTTGGCATCGCAAGGAATGCAAAATGCCAGCTCGCAGATTTGAATCAGTGATGGAGCCAACTGCAACAAGATGTTACAGTGAAGATTAAAACAGGGCTGTTCAAGCAACATAACCAAAGAAAAACCTGAAGTATAGAAGCATCACTCTTATAAACTAGTTCCTCATGAAATTATCATGATAACAGAAAAAGTGGAGTCTTGAGACGAAGCATTTTGGCTTTCTCGCACAGTAATGGGTAACACAAGCTTTTTCTTAGCCTTTATCCAAGATCTGAACAATTCCTCCAAAAATTTCAAACCATTTGAGACATCTAATAATGCAAAAGACTAAATTCATTCTGGAATGCAATGCGTTATTGTCAAATCAATTTATGTCAAAACCAATCACACAAAAATATTCTAAACTCAACGAGCGGTTTGGTGAAGCTGCGCACATGAGTGTATTTCCCATGTGAGAATTAGAATCCCAGGACGAATTTTACTAGGATAAATCAGTGTAGACGTATGGAAAGCAATTTTCGCTTCCAACCAGCTGCGAAGAGGGCCAAAATGTTCACCTGAGCAATCGACCTCTGCTGTTGTCTGCGGAGGAAGGATCGATGCGGCGTCCACGGATGCTCGAGATGCAGCAAGGAGGGCGCGCTCCCTCTTGGAGACGTACCTGCCGCTGGCTTGAGATGTCAGCGGCGGCGCTGCGTTGGGCAGGGGCGGCTGCGGGAAGGACGGGGGTGGAGGGAGGTATGGTTGGTATTCCCACCGCGGCCGCTTCACGGGAGATGGTGCGAAGGAGGTGAGCGCGGTGGCGACTGGCGGGGAGGAGAGCGGCTCGTCGTCGTCCTCGTCGGAGGGAGCGCCGTACGCAGCGGAGAGGAGATCCATCGGCAATCGGAGGTTCGAGACCTTGTTCTTGGACCGACCCAACCTGAACGGCTGAACACCACTAGGGACTGGGCGACCGGCCTTTAACAGGAGAAATTTTGATTTTTGACACCCCCTTTAACGAATTTTGATGCCTTTTATATGTTGATCTTTTCAGCCACTCCCTTTTAAGTTTAAGTCACGTAGTACTTCCGTCGACAAACAATTTTTATGATCCATTCTAGATAAAAATCAACGAAGCAAGGGTAATTAATATTAGCTAATTAATTATGATAGCATGGCACTCTAGTTCATTTTATTAACTTTATACATCGTTCCAATAACCTAAAATATATATAACATCTAATGAAAATTGAATTTACAGTAGTTTTGTAAGACTATATTTATTATAGTTAATTTGGTATTTAATTTTTATAGGTAATTATATATATTATTATCGTATGGGTATTTTGTGATACTCAACTCTTCGTTTGCATGTATATAAGTAATCTAATATCTCGATGAGACCAACATTATATTATTTCATAAAATGAAAAAAAGGACAATTGGGGAGCCACGATGCTTATATTATCCCTATTTGCATTCCTTGCACAATGTAAATGTCTCATTATCACCCTCACCTTTGAATTTATTGTCGATGCACATATATGTTATTATATTTTAATAATAAAAACTATTCCACTTCCATAGGGCTTCCTAGGGAGACGGTGGGGGCTGCTTGAGGTTATGTAACATGGTTTTTTGCCATCTCTAGCTATGAAGACCTTGGTGCAAGGAATAGGGAGCATGAAGCGTGTATGCTAATGGCAACGCCTACTTGATGATCAAGTTTGACTTTGGTAGCACATATTTTGGGATCATGTCTTTTAAAGTTAATTTGTACTCCGTGGCGATATTACTATACTGCTCTATAAAGCGAGGCTCGGTAATTATCCTCACTTTTGGATCGTGCTAATAATTTGTGTGCCACATGTTTTCCTTTCTGATATTTTTTCTTCCATGTAAAATTTTATTTTTTAGATAATTATAAGTTTTCTATGCACAACTTTTTTAAAAACAGATCTTACGTCGTAAGGACAATATTGTTAAGCTAACTTCTAAAGTAAACAGTCACACACTAGAGAGCATGCTGATGCGCGCTCACCGACAATAAATTTTGCCTTTCTTTGCCCCTGACCTAGTGCTTGGATGTAGATGAGCAAGAAAACAAGAAAGGTTGCACAAGAATCACTTTGATAAAAAATATATACTTATTGTTATTGGATTTTTTTTATGATTTTTAGTATTTTCCATTAGAATATTTAATAATATTGGTAAGACTATGACTATTGCCATTTTGAAACCAAATGTTCTAATAAAAAATTCAGAAAATGACCGAAGAAATCAATAACATTGAGGACGTAGCTCTTAGCGAAAGCAAAGGGTCGTGTTTCACTAGAAAAGGTTTCCCTGATAACATTATCCTGAAAGATTCTAGAAACAAGTTTTCTAAAAACTTCTTGAAATATAGGTTTTGTGGTAAACTTATTGTGAAATAAAAACTAGAAAACCATTTTAAAATAAACATTTAAGAAAACAGGGGGGAGGGAAGCTATAGTAAAATTATTAGAAAAGAAAAACTTGGAATAAGCTGTGTGAGCTAGGGAAAGCCAAGTAAGATGGGTGGCACACGGCATGACTTGTCAATGGCCAATGGAGTAGTACGTCTAGTGGCGAGTGGAGTGTGGAGCCAAGCCAGCATCTATATCTCCTATCTTTGCTTTAATTTGTCAGCACTCACTTGTTGATCACCGGTGGCATGCAATAAGACATGATGTTCGTTCATATAGGAATAAGAGAGAAATTGATTAATCAGTACACTTGAGAATAGATACTAGTATAGTAGTGTGTTTACACATGCATGCATGCCATAGTCGCGTCTTAGACTCTTGCGTGGAGCTCGGCCAGTACAAGCATGCATGCATATGGTTGGTAGTGGTACTATCAGTAGTAGTATTACATGCATGCATGGTAAACCTATGGATATACTGCATATAATTCAGCAGCAGCAGATCAGATCGGAGCAGCAGCAGGTGGCCGGCTATACACGAGGAATACATGCATAGAAGAAGCAACAACTAGGGATATGCTGATTGATGGTTAGGAGCTGCTCGTAGGAAGCAAGCAACAACACGAAGAACAACTAACTATGAGCTCGACCGACCAACCGACCAGCTAGTAGCAGGCCAGGCAGGCACGCACGCCAGCACGAAGCGTGTGTTGGAAAGGGTATAGATCATATTCCGCTGGCTTTGAAGAGCCTCATGAGCCCGAAGGTGACTCCCATGGCGGCCCAGCCTCCGACCACCACCCGCGCGCACGACCTCGCCACGGGGGCGCGCCCCAGGACGGCGCCGACGCAGCCGAAGGCGGCCAGCGTGGCGGTGGCGAGCGCGATGACCACGCCGATCCGCAGCCTGTAGTCGCGGATGAAGCCCGCCGCCAGCAGCGGCACGAGCGCGCCGACGGAGAAGGCGAGCGCGGACGCGGCGGCGGCCTGCACGGGGCTGGGGAGCGCCTTCTCCTCGTCGCCGCCGCGCTTGCCGTCGCGGTCGAGCTGCGCCAGCTCGACGTCGCGCTGGGAGCACACGGACACGAACTCGCCGATGGCCATGCTGCACGCGCCCGCCAGGAGGCCCGCGAACCCCGAGATGACCATGGCGCGCGCGTCCGCCTTGACGGCGCCCACGCCCAGCATCAGCGACGCCGTGGACACCAGGCCGTCGTTGGCTCCCAGCACGGCGGCGCGCAGCCAGTTGGCGCGCTGCGACAGGTCGTCGTCGTCGTCCACGCCGCACGGGAGGGCACGCCGCGGGTTCTCGGCGTCCACGACGGCGGCCAGCTTGCTAACGTTGCCGTCCATGTTCATGGCCATGGAATGGAATTGAACTTGTAGCTAGGAGGAGGAGGAGGGAGTGATCGAAGGCTAGTAGGTAATAGCTAGCGGCAGTAGTGTGCCGGACACACGCTAGCTCGTGCCGCGTTTTATAGAAGAAAGAAGCAGAGGGATGAAGATGGTCTCGATCGATCGATCGTTGCTGCCTAGTATATTGTTTTGTTGCGTGCGGCCAATGCACTCGCTCGTAGTGGGGGATCCACTGCATGCATCTTTAATGAAAAGCTACAACCGTCTTTTTTCCCCCCCAGCTAGCTCTTCTCTGACCTCTGGTATCGCTCTCTCATCGGTGTGCCAAGCACACTCACTAATAATAAAGCAAGCAGGCCTTTTGCAGCTGGTTGTGGTTGCCGATTGTATATGTGCGCAATCCACGACGACGACCACGGAGTGCAAAAATAAAGCTGCGTACATCGATCATAGAGGGAGCAGCAGCAGACAATTCCGTCCGATCCATCGCCTGATGAATGAAGCTAAGATGAACCACATCTGGCAACTGTCTGTCTGTTGCGCCACGAAAACTGCAGCAGGCATGCATTTTAATTTGTTCTTTCCTCAATCTTAAAATGGCTAGCTAGCTAGCTAGTGTCACTGCCATGCACCTTGCAGCAAGTTTCTATAACGAGGCCGGGTTACTCACTCGCCTGGCTCTCATCATATATATCTGCAGCAGGTAGCTAGCAGCCACGAACTATACCAGGAAAACCCCTACCCCGGCCCAGTGTGTCTGCCTTCATTCTTCAGTATAGTGTGATAATGGCCGGTGATCATAAAATACGGTTAGAAACAAAAAAACCATCATTAATTTGCAGATGACAAGCTAATAACGACGAACGAACTCTCTGAGACCCTGAATTATATGTATCTGTGATGTGCTATACTAGTCATGTTTGTACGCGTGCCATATAAGGAACACACCAAGTATAGCTAGTAACGGTTCTCCTTTTTTTTTCCTTTTGGAAAAGAAGCAGGCTGCAATGCCACGAAACATCTCGTCGACCGCCATCTAGCTTGCTAGCTACCCCTACTAGTCGAATGGAGTACTTGTAAGGGTGCACTAGCAAGCTATAGCTGGAGAGACGTCAAGAACTGAAGAATCAAACCAATGCAATTAAGAATGGCCAAAAAGCTTGTCGTCTGCATATATGCGTGCATGTGTTCCTCCATTTATGTCCGTCAATGGTCCGATCCTACCAAATTAGCTAGCTGTCTAGTCATCTCAGGCTCTCCGCTCTGATGATCAGCGGCCAAGCATGCAGTCCTCGCTAGCTTCTAATTTGTATTAGTCGTGTGCGTGCTTGGAATTTTACCATGGATTTGGAATGGCATATATATCTATGCATCATTAGCCATGCATGCATGCGCACATCAACTGTATCGTTGTGGCTTGTCAAGATAGAATCCACCAGCTGGCAGCAGATGCGTACCAAGAAAAATGAGAAGAAGCTAAGCAGCAATACCTAATAATTATAATCATGCAAGCATCCCTCTCGCGGTCGCGGTTACTGTTTCCTTTTTGTTTCTTTGGAATCCAAAAATGAAAAGAAAAACGAGGGAAAGAGACAGGAAGCTTTTTTTTCTTCTTCTTTTAATTTATTTTCTTTTCTTTTGGAGGGAAGATGACAAGGGACAGCATCGACGATCGATCTCACGCCTTTTGCATTGCTTTGCTTTGGTAACACAACAAATGAAGCCGCAGACGACCCAAACCACGGAGTACTTGCCGTGATCGATGGATTGCGAGAAGAAGAAGAAGAAGAAGAAAAAAAGTAGGTCAAAAATTTAGGTCCGGGCAGCGATGATACGATCTCCATGATGGATGATCGGATCCATGGTGCAGCAGGTGAAGGCCAGCAGCAGCGAGATGCATATGCATGATCGAGGTGAGGTGAGGTGACGGCCGGCCGGGGAATTATTCGCGTGGGTGCCTGCTGTCGGGGCGGCCGGCCGGGCGCCGGGGACGGATCGAGCTACTACTAGTGAGTGAGTGCTGAATCGGCAGGCACCCGGCCGGCCTACTGCTGGGCCTGGGCGCTGGCCTCGTCAACCAAACCAACCAATAAGTTGGATCAGGTGGCCATCGATCATATCTGAGAGCAGCAGCTGGTACGGTAGCTGCTAGCTGCTGCTGCTGGGGAGAAGAAAGCTAATTAAGTGTAAATAAATCAGGAGGAGCAATTGCTTAGCAGTAGTAAACAAATGGAGGGAGTGCGCGATAAGCATGCGCTCCACACGAAAGCCACCACCCTAATCATTCTTTATCTTATCGCCTCCACCTCTTTTCCATTTCTCTATTCACCGATCTGTTGCTGCCCACGCACCCGGCTGCATGCCCTCGCTTTTAGAGTTATTTGCTGCTACTCCCAGCTTTTACTCGATCTGCCAGTGGACCGCCGGCCTCGTCGCTGTCTTCTTCCTCCGGCCCTTCCTGCTTGTGTCCTCCTCTCCTCTTGAGGATGCGCATGCATGGCTAGGCTAGCCTACTTGACTCCTACTCACCATTGCATTCTATATTACCATTGGGAATTCCAAGCAGTCAGTCATACAGCGCATGCTTTTTTAGCAGACGAAAGAAGGTTCAGAAATAAAAAGAGGAGGTGGTCTCTGACAGCATCACATTAGTTATTCCCTGTATGCAGCATTCAGTTCGATTCTTGTTCTTTCAAATATTCCTTCTCCGGCGAAGCGGTGGCCGATGGATGATGGTCACCGACTCCGATGGTGCTGTCTCCGACAGATGGATGGTTTGCTTCTTCTTCATTCAGGTGATTGATGACTTCAGAAAGGAGAGAGAAAACGGCGCACCGTTCCGACCAGTGGGTCCCACCCACGCAGCTGGGGCCGGAGCCCCCCGAGGAACCAACGCGGCAGACAGCTGGGTCCTCGGCCACATTCTTGCCCCACTTTGCCAGCCCAAGTGAGCTGCACGCCACCACCTACTCTCTCAATGGCATCCATGGCCCACGGGCCTGGGTCCCACATGTAAGGATATTTATTGGCATCTGTGTCACTGACATCTTGGCACACCGAGGGTGACGGACCCACATCCGAAGACTTCCCTCTCCCTTCTCCTCCTCCTCGCTCCTCGGTCTCATCTGTTTGTTCCCCTTCCCCACCACCAAACCCCCCACCCATCCGCCATGGCTGCCGGCTCCGGCTCCGGCTCCGACCCCGCCGCCGACTCGCAGCCCCCGCCGCCGATCCACCACCTGCCGCCCGACGCCCTCCACAACGTGCTGCTCCGCCTCCAGCTGCGCGACGCCGTCGTCTGCCGCCCCGTCTCGCGCCTCTTCCACGACACCCTCTCCGCGCAGTTCCTCGCGCTGCTCCCCACCCTGCGCCTCCTCCTCCTCCGCCACCCGCGCCCCGAAGGCGGAGGATGCCTCCACGCCTTCGACCCCGCGCGCCGCCACTGGCTCCGCCTCCCCTTCGCCCACTTCCTCCCCTACCACTCCTTCTCCCCCGTCGCCTCCTCCACCTCCCTCCTCTACCTCTGGGTCGAGACCTCCACATCGACCTCGCTCCCGCCGCCCCTCCCCTCCACATCCTCCTCCACCTCGCCCGCGCACCCGCCCAAATCGCTCGCCGTCTGCAACCCCTTCGCGGGTACCTACCGCCTCCTGCCCCCGCTCGGATCCGCGTGGGCGCGCCACGGCACCGTCCTCGCCGGCCCCGCCGGCACGGTGCTCGTCCTCACCGAGCTCGCCGCGCTCTCCTACACACCGTCCGGATCCGGCAAGTGGATGAAGCATCCTCTCTCGCTGCCGTCCAAGCCGCGGAGCCCCATACTGGCCTCCGCCGCAGCAGCCGTCTTCGCCCTCTGCGACGTCGGCACTCCGTGGCGCAACCAGTGGAAACTCTTCTCCTGCCCGCTTGCAATGCTCACCGGCGGCTGGGCGCCCGTCGAGCGCGCCGCATGGGGAGACGTCTTCGAGATCCTCAAACGCCCCCGCCTCCTTGCCGGGGCCGGCGGCCGCCGAGTCCTTATGATCGGCGGCCTCAGGTCCTCCTTCGCCATGGATGCGCCGTGCTCCACGGTGCTCATCCTCCGCCTAGATCTGGCCACAATGGAGTGGGATGAAGCCGGGCGCATGCCGCCCAACATGTACAGGTGCTTCACTGGCCTCTGCGAGGCTGCTTCACAGGGCAACGCAATGCCCACTGCAGCTGCCGGTGGCAACAACAAGGTGAAGGTGTTTGGAGGTGATGGGAAGGTGTGGTTCGCTGGAAAGCGGGTACGTGGGAAGCTTGCAATGTGGGAGGAGGATGAGACCGGGGGCAGCGGTGGCAAGTGGGACTGGGTGGATGGTGTTCCTGGGTACGGCGATGGTGTGTACCGTGGATTTGTGTTCGATGGTGGGTTCACAGCGATTCCTTGATGCTGATGGAAACTGTATCCTAGTCTGGTGCGTGACTAAATGAGCTCAAGTTAAAGATTTTCATTTGATATGGGACATCTATCTGTTGCATGCATGGGAACTGATATGCCCCCACATTTCATTTACAATGTTTAGCATGATCAAAACTTCTAATTGTTGTACTTGATTAATGGAAAATGAACCTTAAGTTGTTTGTTTTGGACATTGAAATGCTGTAGAGCGATCCTCATTTCCTTGATGAATTGTTTCTTGATTAAGTCGGAATTTGTAGTGTTCAGATACCATTCTGCTTGCTCATATGCAAGGTGGGAACATTATCATAATACCTTTACGTCAGTGCTGTTCATTGGAGGTTTGCTTCGGATTGTAATTCGGTCAACCAGCTGCCTTTAAGTAACCAAACTGATCAGCATTGTGATTTACTGGGTGTTGGTGCCTTGGTGGTGTTGATACTTGTTCTAGGGTTTGCAATGGTCTTAGCCTACCAGTGTACCACTTCCATCGCACAACATAGAGTACTGTCAATCTGTCATACACAATTCATAAGTCCTTGCCTGCTAATTCGCCTGGATTGGATGGTTATCTTGTTTAGTACTCAATTGCGATTACCTGTTATTTGATCACTAGGCCTTTGATTACCTCTCAGTAAACAAGATGTAGGCACTATAGCTGTTATTTTGATAGTCATTACATGAGTTGTGCATGAGTTGGGGAACCATAGGGTAACTAGTGTCTGGATGTAGCGGTGTCCTAGTTAGCACTAAAGTTATTGATGTAATTGGGCTGGCCAAATCATGACCTTATCTACCTCTATTGTCGACCATGTATAGATTTTAGAAGGGATATTAACAAATTTGCCACTTTTTAATATGGTCATTGTCACGATTGTGTCACTGATATGTTGGGGCTGCTTCTGTCTATGACAGTGGTTCAGGGTGGCAAATACTATGCACTTGCAGTGCCCCCCCATTAAACATTATTTCTGGTCCACCTTTTGGCACTAGCTAGCTAGTATTGTTTGTTACCTCAATATCGCATCATTAGTCTCTTGAATTTTATAAAATAACTGATGGTACTATCATGTTATTATCAGCCTATTTCCACTCAGAATTTGAGAAAGAAGATTGTTAAAAGTCTTGAAGAGCCATTTGCTTGAAGTTGGGATGTTCTCTTGGAGACGTTGTAGTGCATCCTATGGGCTACCATGTGCACCAGTGCTCCAATTCTGCATGAAACAATGAACACGCGTCAACTATAGCCAATGTTATTAAAGTAAATTATAAGATTATATCTTTGTGTCTTAGGGATGTATTACTGGTAATTTTAAGCCTATGTGCTGATACTTTAGTCACCAATTAATAGATCAAAAGCTAACATATTTTTTTTAAAAAAACATGTTCTACAAACTTGTGTGTACAGACAGGTATTTGTATTTGATGTTTTTGGATGCCTGTGTGCTGATCTTAGCTAACACAATATCGAAAATTGCTAACATATTGACAACTGTTAATGGTAATTATTGTCAGCCCTGATTGTCATGAAGTTTGTTATAAGCTGCTTAATGAATCATTAGCTTGAAAATTTGTCTGTGAAGCGTATATTTGTTATAGCACATATTTATGCTTCGTGATAATATATGATCCATAATTCCATATAACCATATAAGTGGTGGAAGCAGTTGAAACTTCACATGCCTATCTTAAGCAACCTATATGCAGTTTACCGTAATAGAAATTTACAGATTCTGAGCTTGAAAAATTCACACTTTAATGGCTGAGGGAGTTGAAACTTCACATGGTTGTCGAAACAGTTTAGTTGCATTTCATACTTTGGCATTCTACTAGAATTCTTTGATTGATTATGAATTTGAAAATTGCATAGCAACACCTCTTTAGGGCTCCTATGCTATCATGTTGCCAATTGATATATGTCTATAGTTCCATGATATTGGTATTGAGCCAAATATCATCACATTTGGTGGAACTGTGAGAAACACTGAGGATTAGGCTGGAAGCACTTAACTCTACACTATTTCTCCTGGTTGCTGTCAGTTTATTTTTCTGGTGTCTCTGAAATCGATGTATAAATCTCCTCCAGATCTGGAAAAGATGCCTCAGTTGCTAATTCAGTAGAAATTCTTGAATTTTGGTTGCATGGAGTTTTCGAGGACCTAGAGAAATTGCTGACGGTGGGGCATCTCAGAAAGCTGTCCTGCCAACAGCTCAGTTCATAGTTGCAAGAGTCTTCTGCATTTTTTTTTTATCTCAGAAGTTCAATTTGTTGGGGCAATCGTTAGTATGGAGTGTGAAAGTCCTCACAGACATCTCTTGCCTGGATGATGGTCGACTATCTAAAAACTGGTCACGATTGGAGCAGATCTCTAATCTCTTTGATCTGTCATCTTTTTCTTTGCATGTATGGCTTTCTTCCCTTATTTTTAGTGGTGTGTCGCTTGCTCACTGGTCAGCATGTTGCATGAATACTGCGGTTGTTGTTGCATGGACATGCCCCACTCCTATCGCTCTCGGCCTTCACCTATCCATGTATCTGCTAATATGAAATAGTAGCGCTATGTAAGCCCTGCTGCATTAGTTGATAGAAAAAGCCTTGCAGCAAGCTCTTATGTCAGCAAAAAACATTTCAAAGTCACTGCTGTGTTGCAGTAAGCTTTCCCATGTCAGCTTACAATTTTCAATAGGTTGATTTACCTGCGTTGCTTGATGCTCGTGATGAATGGAAGTGTAGCCTGAAGCATGGGAAAGCTGGACTTATAAAAATAACCAATATTACCATTCGCTCGTGATGTCCTGTCATCTCAGTCAGTAACCTTGAGCGTTGTATCGTTTGTGGCTTATGTTTATGAACCGGGCGTCAAATGAATGATGTGTGCGATTTATGTTATGAACTGGGTGTCAACTGAATGATTTTATGCCTGGTGCCTGAAGATGTCTGTTTATGCCCATTGCTAAACAGACCAATGAGCGACCAAGCACTTCCTTTGCGATTGCTTGGCATGTGTTTATTTTTTCATAAAAAAAAAATGAAGTGAAGGCCCAGTATGCTGTATTGTCTATAGAGTAGTTTTATTTTGACTTGACTGGGTTGGAAACAAAAGGAGCTTATAGATACTAACCCATTGAGAATTTCGTATGTGCTGGCGCCATTGCCTGAGCTTTTGTCTGCCACTCTACGCATGTGCGTGCGTTGTTTGTGCATAATCTTTGGCTGGCATGACGTTATTATCAATAAAAAGAATGGATTTCTGATCTGGAAGCACTAGTGGTATAGTAGAATCTCTACAATTGCATGCATTCTGGCCTTGTTTTGATATTTGGTAAGCACTAGGCGGCTCCACAATCATTTCAAGATCGAAGCAGGGAGTACGTCCTGTATTGGCCACGAGTTGAAGGTGATGCCGCACGTCATACTAATCTAAATGGAAATGACTCGGCACGGGATTCTTTCTGATCAGCATGCAGCTGCTGATGTCTGATTTGCCCACTTGATCCCGTCTTCCTCTCCCCAATCCCCCATTGCCATTGGTGGCTCTGCATCAGCTTATTTGGTACATGGGTACCTGCCCATTACAAGTACTTTTGACTTTTGAGAGAGCCTTGACTGACTCTTCTCCCCCTTCTCAGCTTTGATCTCTTTCAGCTGGTTGCTGCATGCTACTCTCTCCTTCACAGCTTGGTTTAGTTAGTTTGGCAGTGACATTTTTGTGAGCTAGATGCCGGCCGGCCCTCTCTCTTTTCCCCTCGGCGGCGGCGGCGGCGGTGGTGGTGGCAACAAAGCTAGATGCCGGCCCCCGCATTGGTTCTCAAGAGACAAAAGATCGAGGCACACACCAGCGTTAGCGACGACACAAAATGGCCTGCGCCAAATAAACCAGAGTGGAGCGCAAGCAATGTGTTCCAACTCGATCGACTCAAACCAAAGGTGCTTGCAGTTGTTTAAGAGCTAGGACTCTGTCGTTGCGCTCTCTCTCTCTCTCTCTCTCTCTCTCTCGTGCTTGCAGCACAGTGGTTAGCTTTAACCATGCATTTCCTTTTCGTCGATGGCCTTGAGAAGAAATAAACAATTATTATTAAGTGATCGAGTAGCTTTGTAAATGGGATTGGGAGCCGTCGGTGGCACGACGTCGTCGCTTGCTCTGATTAACATTGCCAAACCACTCTCTCTCACACTAGCTAGCCGATCAACAACTTGCCGCTTGCTTGTAATCAATGAATCAATCAATTTGCCGCTCTTAATAACCTCTTTTTCTTATTGTATGTAATACGGGCATAAACAACACTTGAGGGAGTCGTCCTCCAGTCCACTAGGGGTCTAGGGCTAAAAAACAAGTAATGGCATCGAGGTTGCTAGCCAAGTGACGATGCAGGTCGGCCCGACCTGACCTGACGACAAGAGACAGACAACAATTCAGTGGGTGGATACGTGTTTAAATATAGATTAATTATAAAAATTAATTGCATAAATAAATACTAATTTATGAGACGAATCTATCAAATCTAATTAATCCATCATTAGCATATATTTACTGTACCATAATATTACCAAATTATGGATTGATTAGGTTTATTGAATTTGTCTCGTGAATTAGACTCTATCTGTGCAGTTAATTTTATAATTAAATTATATTTAATACTCTAAATTCGTGTCCAAACATAGTAACCGCGAGGTTTAATTAGAGTCATACAAACAGCCCGTCGGTTCAGCTTCTCCAGCATGGCCTACCTGTAGCGGCCAGTGATCCGGTCTCGTCTCTGATTGCATGCAATGTCCTGTCCATCTCTTCAGCTTGGCAGATCGAAAGCTGAAAGTGGGCGAGGTCAAGCGCGGAATCTTGCATTGGGTCCAGCAGTCGCTTGGTGGAATCTCCGGATCCTGTCGCTCGGAATCTCCAGAGAGAAGAGAACACCGCGTACGGTGCAAGTGATTTTGGCCTCTGGCTGTCCTGTCTTCCGCCGGAACAACTGACACGGACGGCCGGCACCGGCAGGTTAATTAATTTGGTCATTTGGTGACGCGCGGAGTAGCTAGGTTAAAATCTCCGGCGGCGCACAAGGCTTTACCTCATGTCCTGAATCATCACTATAGCTAGTACACTAATCCTTCGCTCTGCGTGCTAAGTTATTATCGGTGACTTGGAGCAAAACCTAAGAAAAACACATCTACTACTCCCCCACCTTATCACACTTTATATGGGAAAAAAGGGAAAAACAAGACCTAGGATATGTTTGTTTCAGCAGCTTTTGTTTCAGCTTTCACAATCCGGCTTTTAGAATCCCACAAGCTGGTTCTCTCTGGGTTTTATCAGCTTTTGCCAATTATTAAAGCTGTGGGGATTCAAGCAGATTAAACTTTGTACTACCTAGTAGCTTTATAATCATATAAACATTGATCCAAACATTATCCATGACGATATCAGCCTACTCTTTAGCATAGCTTCTTAAATGGCTTCACAAAGTATTTCAATCGAAACTGTACCAAACGGATATTTTTGGACCGGCTTCAGGCATAAAGCCATCCATGAAGCTTATTTCAGCTTTCTTTAGCGGGGTGGAGCCATAAAACGTGATTTCGATCGGCTTTCACGGAAGTAACTGTTTCGCCAAACGTTTTTGAAAATAGCTTCAGCTTAATTAGAGAAGCTAAAGCCATACGGCCGGGATAAGTAAAGAAAATGAAAACGCTAACGTCACGAGGGAGAGCAGAATAATGACAAACCTACACCACCGCGGTAATGAAAGCGGGTCCCACCGATTCTCGTTGTCCGTCCAATCTCCGGTAGTCGCGGAAAGGCAAAAAAGAAAAGGTGCTCTCAACACCGGCCGTCGACCCCACGCCCGATCCCCCAGCGCCGCCGCATCTGCTCCGTCCATCCTCCGCCTCTCCGGCTAGCCGGAAAGTCGTTTTCGAATTGGATGAGGACCCCACGCCGCCGCCGGTGCAGCGGATCCGCCACGAGCCAGAACAACAGGCGCCAAAACCAAATCAATTCCTTTCCTTGCTACGACACACCCACAGCACGGCACGGCACAGGGGGCTCTGCTCAGCTCCTCTGCTCTCCTCTCCTCGTCTCCGCCTTTTGGATTGGACCCTGCATCGCCGGCCGGGCCGGCGACGTCACCGGCAAGTACCAAACTGCCCCCACCGCTCGCCTCTCTATAAATACGGGGCCGCCGGCTTCCGCCACAAGATTCTGCCGCAACCGCCAAAAAGATCCCCTCGGAATCCCCCGCCGGCCCATTCCGCCGTCGCCATCGGACTCTCTCCCTCCGTCTCTCTCTCTCTCTCTCTGTCTCGTCGCCGCCGCCGCATCCTCCGCCCCTAAACCCTAGCCCTTGCTGCCGGACGTCGCTATGACCGAGCCGTAGGCGGCACCTCGGCGCCGCGGGACACGATGGAGGACGATGACATCGAGGAGGGCGTGGGCGAGAGCTCATGGCCTTCCGCCGCCGCCGCCGACCGGGGAGGCTCCTCGGGCGGCGGCGGCGGCGGGTACACTGACATCCGGAAGGAGATCTTCGACCGTCTCATGGCGAAGGGAGTCGAGGAGGTCGTCTCAGACCCGTCGGCCTTCCGCGAACAGCTCCACCGGCACTTCGAGCGGCTGCCGGCGAGGTCAGCGTCATGTCATCTCTCTCTCTCTCTCTCTCTCTCTCTCTCTCTTATTCTCTCTCTCTTCTCTCCTGCATGCTTCTCTGCTTGGTTCGTTGACTTCCATTTCCTGGCAATTAGCAGCTATTCCATCGATTTGGACGTCGAGAAGCCGGAGGACGTGCTGCTGCACCGCAGGATTCTCGACGAGTGCGCTAACAACCCTAACAAGCGCCCCATCTTCCATGTCCGCTTTTTGAGGGTGAGCACTGCTCCATCGTGTCTCGAGTTCGTCTTCTCACTGAAAACCGAAAGCGCGCCAACACAGACTAAGAGACGTTATTTGTTCTGCCTCTATATGAACAGTGCATTCACGGCCCCCTGGATTCAGAAGACAAACCACAGGGCCCCTCCACGAGTGAAAACGGTAATAGTGGGGGCTCTCTTACCTCCACTTTGAGGTACACGCTAAAACCCACGCACTTTGCAACATGCGGTTAAATCTTGCAGATGCTACCATTGGTGGTGCAAGTGAACTCAGCCTGTTGCTGTTTCGATGTGCTTTTTGAAGGAAACAAATTGTACCTCGTATGAGTATTTCACAGTGTTATATCTTGCTTGCTAAAAGGTTTATATGCTTATATACACTGCACAGAGAAGCTGAATTTAGGGGATCTGAACCATGTGAAAGGATGATGGAGGACCTGAGTTTGGAGAGAAGAAAATTTGTGGATGACTCTGACGCCAGTTCTGCGAGGTATTTCTCTACTTCAGAGTTATTACACATAGCCCCGGACCTGTATCAGTCAACGACTCATCCTGATTTTTCTTGTTAAGTTCAGCCATATGGCTCGATCTGAAACATCCAATACACCTCGCTCTATCATAATTTCACCCAGAAAATGCTCATGCTTCTCTTTTGATCAATAGAGCTTGAAAGACTCTGAAGGCAGAACTCCTGCGTTTGGTTTAAAAAATAGGACTATATGCCTGATTGGTCTGAATTTCATTAATATTTTACCATGCTTTCGTTTCCTGTGAATAGAGGGGTCTGCAATCATAGGTCAATGGGAAGAGTTATTGCTGGGAGCTTCTTCTTTGATGTGAAAGATACCTTTTGTAGTCACCATCAGTGCAGTGTTCAGGCTAGCTGTGTCATGTTCTGATTGCTAAATTTGGTTGATCATGAGCACAAACTTCTAGGTTATAAATTATCAATTAGGCATATTCCTGTAAAATGATTGGTCCTCGCCCGCTTTTATATTTTACTACTTTGTGCTATTTCCCACCAGTTTGGCCAGTGCTGTATTTCGAACTTCCCTTTGGAAATCATTCTCTTAAATTGCTCGAGATATGTGTTTGTATTGTTTGGTTCATGACACTGCCAGAATTGACATTCAAATATCCACAGGAGGGACACAGGGTTTCGCCGTATTCATGAAATTATTTTTTCTACCATTGACAAGACAAAGCTCCTCGCTGAGGTAAGACTTAGAACACCAATCCATGTTCTATGTGGTTTCTGTTTAGGCTTCAGATGAATGACCTTCCATATTACTTAGGTGCAAATTTTGTTCGCGCTGTTGTTTTGTAGTTATCTGCTTTGCTGTCTGCAGTTGGACTGAACATTCGTGAAGCTCATGTTTTCTCAACAACCGATGGCTTTTGTCTGGATGTATTTGTGGTTGACGGCTGGGATACAGAGGTAAACATAGACCATGATCGTGTAGTGCTAGCTTGTTTGTTGATATATTTTTGGAGCATGTTCCTGTTTGGATTTTTGAAACTTACAGTGGAATGTTCTTTCTATGGTGACAAAACAGATTTTGAATTATGCAAATAATTGTCTATATTGTCAAGCGGCAGATAATACAAACTATGCGTAACATCCCTAGCTAATCTCAACAAGATTTATATGCGACATCAGAACAAGGCATCCTATTCCTATCAACTTTGTTCTCAGAAGGTGCAAAAGGGGAGGAGTACCTCTTATATAGCTAATAGTTTATAGAATATGTAAATATTTATGTTAACTTATGAAGTTATGAAATTGAGGGTTTCGTGCTACCATAATATCGACTTGGGATTCCCTCTTTGCTGGGTAGAGCACCCAATTTTTTTTTGACCATGTGCTTGATAATTGACATATTAAATTAGCTATTAGGCATCTTGTTTATGAATCTGTCGATTTTATTAATGAGTCAGGCATCAGTGCTTTATGTTAAATACTTCTGTTTGCACGGAATTATTGAGTGAAAACTCTGTGTAATGCTGATTGCAGGAGACGGATGGTTTGCTACAGAAACTCAAGGAGACAGCAGCACACAGTCATGTATGCTGCTTTCTTTCTCCACTAGTTTTGCATGGATAGTTAAAATTTGTTGGTGCCTTCCTCGTTACGATGTGTCCACATGCTTGTAAATTACCTTGTCAAGTCAATACAGTGTTTCTATACTTCTACCCAGCTTTATAAGACAAAAGAATGAACCTGTTAGCTTAATATTTTCCTTACAGACTTGAATCCCATGTGTTATGTAGGCCTCATTATTGAACCCAACAAATTCTGCAGCCACGGAAAGAATACTAGAGCTGCAAGAGAAGATTGGTGATTCGAATGTCGACAGGAGTTTGCTGCAGATTAGGGAGAAGATTGCATCTGGATCTTCCGGAGACTTGTAAGAACAAAGTAACACTTTGCAAAGAGTACTATGATATATGAAGCCAATTGTTTGGAGCAATATCAGCAACTGAACTGCCAGTGTTTTTTCATTCCCTTTGTATGCATTACATATTAAGGAAATGGTTTGATATGGGGACACCCTGAATAAACATAAGCAAGAAACTGGCTTAATCATGAACTCTAGAGACATCTAGCTGCATCTTTTTTAAAAAAATTGACTATATATACACGGCAAGACCTCAAGATAGTTCAGCAATCAAGAGGTTGTGTCTGTTTTCTTGTCTGCAGATTCCGAGGAACTTATCATGGTATGGATGTTGCAATAAAGTTTCTTAAAGCTGAACATGTTAATGACTCTTCAAAAGTGGAGTTTTTACAAGAAATAATGATTCTAAAGTAAGCATTCATACTAAATAATTTCGGTACGTACTAACATACTGAATCATTTAATTCCAGATAATTCTAACAGCCTATGTTGTGCCCAGGAGTGTTAATCATGATAATGTCGTTCGGTTCTACGGGGCATGCACAAAGCAGAGCAAGTATGTCATTGTAACAGGTGATGGTCATGTTGCCTCTAATCTTAATTTCTGCTATTTGGATGGGTGTCAGCGTCATTGCTATCTTGAATTTTTATTTTTTTTAATGAAACAGATTTATTATATTGATACTGAACTTGACTCTATTAGATGTATCTTGTTGTACTATTTTAACTTGTAAAATGTGTAATTAGAGTGTTCTGCTAACTGCATGCTTGACTAGCAGTAGAGAAATTTGATTATGTTATCTTCCGTTGTAGATAGCCGTTGTGCAAATCATCTTTGGCTATATTACAAGTAGAAACTTGCACTATTACTAAATATAAATTCTGTTTACATTCTCATATATGAAACATCATGTGATAATTTTCTTTTTTATATGTTTCAAGTAGCCTGATTCTGGATGATGACAATAATTTGGTTGACGAACAGTTTGGCCATGTGCACTGCTGCTTCTCTGTTCCTGTATCATCCTATCATGCTGGTGTAGGTGGCGATCGTTCTTTTGCACAGTTGCTAATTATATTAGAAATTTGGTGACATGTTGGAATCCATCAAAAGAGGTTCTAAGAATTAGCAGCTTAAACTTGCATGAAGCCACTCACCTAACTAAATTTCAGTTGTTCTTAAACATAGAGGTCATTTCTGTAGTTCTTATCTGCCAACTGTCCAACTCCAAGTGCTTTTGCCGCTGCCATGTTTTTAATCCCAAAGAAGCCCATGTGCCATGACTATGCTTATTTAATTAGTTTTTGAGCCAGTTAGACAACTGGATGTAATTTCATTTGTCTAGAGTTTTATTATCAGACAATTCATTTATCCTGTCAGCTGACATTCATGGGATTATATATCGGTTCTGCTATTGGTTATGTCCCTTTCAGAGTATATGCCTGGAGGTAATTTATATGACTTTCTTCACAAGCAAAAAAACAATTTGGATCTCACAATGGTTCTTAGGATTGCTATCGGCATCTCAAAGGGGATGGATTATTTGCACCAAAATAACATTGTCCATAGAGACTTGAAGACTACCAATTTGCTGATGGGATCTGATCATGTATGTATATTATTTTGAATTCATGTAGTTACTAGTTCATGGTTCATCAAACATTGACAACTGGTCTGTGAAAATAGGTTGTGAAGATTGCAGACTTTGGAGTCTCAAGGCATCCATCTCAAGATGGAGATATGACTGCTGAAACTGGTACCTACAGATGGATGGCGCCTGAGGTGTGTTGATTCCTTCTAGTATGCTCATGAGAAGCTCATCTTACCAGACACAGAAACATTGCTGTATGGACGTGTTCACTGTTATGTTTTCACGTGTTGACATATTCCCCCATTGAGATGTACAAGTTATAGGTGTTGAGGACGATTACTTTTTAAGTTTTAATTGTTGCACCTTTGTCGTCCGAACAACAGTATGCAAAAGCTATCTTTCCGAAAACAGTTCTTTCTGTGCAAGTAGGGACAGTTTGTATGTGCATCCTGCTTATAAGAGTTGCATGTCTTACCAGGTAATAAACCATAAGCCCTATGATCACAGGGCAGATGTCTTCAGCTTTGCTGTTGTTCTGTGGGAGCTGGTCACTTCAAAGGTAAGTCATGGTGCCATGTCCAGCTTTGACTCGTCTTGAGTTATATGAGCAACTACCTAGCCTTATTTGTGCTGTACCTGTAGATCCCATACGAAAATCTGACACCCTTGCAAGCTGCACTTGGAGTGAGGCAGGTAATTTCATAGTGACCCAGGCCGGCTGCTAGCTAGTGGTAGATGCACAAGGATGAAGGGTCACAATAATAGACTAAGCTTTATTTGCTCCTTGTTTATACAATATCAGGGGATGCGGTTGGAGATCCCCCCACGGGTGCATCCGCAACTGTCTAAAATGATTCAGCAGTGCTGGGATGAAAATCCCAACGTGCGTCCCTCCTTCGCTGAGATCACCGCAGAACTGGAAGACATGTTACAACATCTGCAGGTAACATTCTTCTCCCCTATGTTGTTAGTAGCTACGCTGGGCAACGGCGAGAAATGGTTTGTGCACTGATGGTGGCATGATGAAAATCTGAATATTTTTCAGGCCTCCAAGGGAACCAACCGTCATTCGAAAGCAAAGTTGCACAAGAAAGTACAGAGGTAGATAGAATAACGAGGTTCTCAGTAACCTTGTCAAGAATAGCTTAGAGGAGCTTAATTAGTATCATCGCCCATATTATGAGGCTACTACGTTACGGTTAGTTGCTACGAAGATGCTGCTAGCATAGAATGTTTTGTGTGTGTGTGTGTATATGTATATGTGGGGTGCTTGTCTGTTGCTCCCAAATACATTAGTACGCATACAGTGAGAACCGCCGCCAATACAGCATGAAAAGACAGACAAAGACATATCCATGTATATATAAGATGGCTTGCAAGCAGCATAGAAGTGCTGTAGTGTTTGTCTACTTGTTTCCCATTTCTACATGAAAAAATATTTGTTTTGACTGTTTTGCATGAACCATGGTTCCTGGATCTTCAACTATCCTTCTTGGAAAATTTCTTTCCATTTCCCTTTCAAAAAAAAACCTTCGGTTTCTAAAACTGGAAGTGAAGAGATTTATGAGTCATTGCATTCTTGGGCCCGTCTGTTTGCTCTTCGAGTTTTTTTAAAAAAGGGCTAAAAAAATTAAAATTCTAAAAAGGGGTGCCAGTTGGGAATAATTTGAAAAATGGGACATCCCGCCCATCCAGAGGGAATAAGAAAGTTTCTTGTTCGCGAAGAGGTCCCTGAGGCAGGGATCGGGCGGCGGGATGTTGACGGCCCTATTTTTTTGTTATTTTTTGTTGGAATTTATGATTTACAATCTATTTAAAATTTGGACTATTTTCAAATACAATATTGATTAGCCATGCTCTTTTGTATACATATAAAATTTTAATTTAATTTTACGAAGAAGATTGCTCTATCTAAAACTCGTATGAATATGGTTAAACGATAACGTTTTGCGACGTAGAATCTAAATATTACGATAGTACGATAGATCAACCAATTAAAAAAAATATTATAATACAAAAATAGTTTAAATATAAAAAGTCCACCAAATCAGGAGTATCTACCCCGCATGTCCCGGATCTCGCGCTCTCTTGGTCCTCCCCCCTAGTCCTAGCACGTCGGCGTATGTGGTCCTCCGAGTACGTAAATGCATCTGGAGCACGGTGAGGACGAGGCGGAGGAGGTGCAGGCGTGAACGGGTCATCCTGGGACTGTGCACTTGGAGCGTCGTACGTCTGGGATGGACCAATGATGTCAGGCTCGGCGCCGCCGCCCACCAGCTTCGACCAAGTGGCGGAGCCGCCCTCCCAGTCGTCCCAGTCCGGCACACCGAATGGACCACCGTATGCAGGAGCTCCCGTCGACCATGCATGCTGAGCATAGCCCTAAGAGTACGGTGCAGCTGGTGCAGCTGGCATCGAACGTGACGGGAGAGACGTTCCTGGAGCATAGGCGCCAAACGTCTGAGACTTCATTCTTGCAGGAGGAGATCCCATTGCCGTCGAGTGCATGACTATAAAAAGAAACGAAATTAATCGTGTAAATCAAAGGTGATCGAAATGGCAATTATAAAGGACTTACAGCTTGAACTAGCGGCAGTACCGCTGGACGCTGCGTGCGGTGCTGCAGAGGTCGACGGACCAGCTGTGTACACATGGGCGGACGCATGAGATGAACTGGAGGCCCCCACGTCATCTCTGCCGCGACACGTCAGTGCACGTAACGCTCGCGCCAAGTTGTCTTGAATCTTACGCAAGCTGTTCTTGTATTGTGCCTCCGGTACACGTACTCCACGTTCAAGCAACGTGATCTGAGATGTAGCTTCGACCTCCGCGAAGTTGATCAGATCAATCTGCATTCGTAATGGGATGCGGAGTAATATTGTTATCGATCTTTTATAAAAATAAAATTTAATAATTCAAGTTGCGAAAGACGTACGGCGCCACGCTGCTCCTGATCACGGTACGAGGGATACGTGTCCGAGATGGTCGGCTGGTGCTGATGCTCCGCATCATCAATACGTGAAAGAGTGACTTACGGACGCGTGCGAAGGAGGTACCAGCGGAGGTATGCGGCGTATGACGCCTCCGTGAGTGGCTGCCCCTCGTCCCACACATCATCACGTGCATCAAGCCACCCTTCTACGTACTCCTGCATCTTGACGACCCAGTTGACCTCGTTGGCATGATAACCCCTGCGCGAATATCTGTTGCAAACATTTGAAGGATAATATTGCTTTATGATAACGAATATATAATTAATACAAAACGAGTTATCACAAACTTACTCGTGTACGTTGCGCGGCACGGCCTGGAACGCTCGAGGTAGGAGAGGAAAGTGCTGTCGTCGCCCGAACTGCCTCATCACACGCTCGACGCAGTACGACTCGACAAGAATATCGAACACTAGGTTCGCCTTTGTCAGCCAGTACTCCTCGTCACGCGTGCAGAGGGAAGACAACCCGTGCGGCGCACGTGTCTGAATAGCCGCAGCGGTGTACGGTGTCCAGATGACATCCTGTGGCCGCATCCGATCAAATTCGGACACGAACTGAGGGTATGCTTTTCGGACCTGCCGATGTGCCCAGCTCATCTGCAAAATTACACAACTGCATCGGTACTCCTCATATACAGAAACGTACAACAGTAAATTAAAGAGCTTAAAAGAACTTACCCGTCGATCGGTCCAAAGCGAACCCATCGTGGGGCTATCCTCGTCCCACATCCCATACATCTCGGGCGGATAAGGCTCCTCGTTGATTAGGGGACGTGCTGTGGCGAATCGCTCGTACGACCATAGATGCAGCAGAAGTGGGCAGCCTGTGATGACGGCGGTCCTCTCCGTCTTCAAACAGGCTTGGCAAAGGTCTCGTTACGTGGCAGCAAGCACTGCCGATCCCCAGCTCCACCCAGGTACCTGGCCCGGCTCCGCATCCGCAATCGCGCGCGCGTATTGCATGAGCACCTTGTCCACATAATTGCCGGTAGAGTTGCAGAAAAGAGTCCAGCCGAACAACCACAACAGATATGCCTCCAGTATCGCGACACCTCGTACTGCCCAGCCAGAGGGTGCAGATCCTGAGCCTGAAATATATTTGTTCAAAACTTAGAGGTAGTCACATATGATTCAATTAAATTAATTTAAAAAATAATTGGACGTACCCTAAATTGTATTACCCAACTCTTGGCGGGGCCGGGCAAATCAGGTACGTTCACAACAAGTGGCGGGTTCGCTGGAGCAAACCGCTCCTGCAACTCCGCCCTCCAGAAAGGTGGCACGGCAACCGGGCCAACAGCTTCACCCGCAACGGGAAGCCCGAGCAGATACGACACGTCCTGCAACGTGGGGGCCATCTCCCCGCACGGCAAGTGGAACGTGTGCGTCTCCGGACGCCACCTGTCCGCCAACGCTGCAAGTAGAGAGCGGTCCAGCTGCATCTGCTTCTTGGCGCCACCGTCTTGGCCGTCGCCGACCTGAAGTATACGTGCGAGTGGCAACAAACCAGCCTCACGTAACCTGTATATTTTGCATTGTGATTACAATTACCGTACAAGCTATACATTAGTTTCGTTAAAAAATATAAAGTATCACCTGTCAAGCCAGCGGTCGTCCATATGCAACAACTCCTTTGCTACACGAGGGCGCAACTCATGAAGCTCCTGCCCCTCCACCGCTACCATGTACGACCTGTGCCGTTCGTCGATGTGCGCGTCAAGGAGCTCCGGTGTCTGCGCCATATCTGCATGAAAAATATACGTACCGTAAGACATATTCCTACAAACAATTGAAAATAATAAAAACTATTTATAATAGAACTAACCTAACAAATATTTCTAAAAGCTATTAAAAATACTAAAAACTATTCAAAATATAACTACCCTAAAAATATATTTGAAAACTATTGAAATTATAAATACTATTCAAAATATAACTACCCTAAGAAATTTATCTAAAACTATTGAAAATACTACTAATAAATATTTCTAAAAGCTATTAAAAATACTGAGAACTATTCAAAATATTACTACCCGAAGAAATATATCTAAAAACTATTAAAATTATAAAAACTATTCGAAATATAACTACCCTAAGAAATATATCTAAAAACAATTGAAAATACTAAAAACTATTTATAATAGAACTACCCTAAGAAATATTTCTAAAAGCTATTAAAAATACTGAAACCTATTTGAAATATAACTACCCTAAGAAATATATATGAAAACTATTGCAATTATAAAAACTATTCAAAATATAACTACCCTAAGAAATATATCTAAAAACTATTAAAAATACTCAAAACTATTTAAAATAGAACTACCCTAACAAATATTTGTAAAAGCTATTGAAAATACTGAAAACTATTCTACGTATAACTACCCTAACAAATATTCGTAAAAAATAATTAATAATTATACGATTATAATACCTCCAAACTGACGTGTGGACAGAGCTTCGCCGCTTCCTCTCCTTCTTTTCTTTTTTGTTGATTTTTGATGAATATTATGAGAATTAGGGATGGGTGGGGGGCTTAAATAGTGGGGGGTGACATCCCGCCCGTTGGAAGGGCGGGATGCCCCTCAGGGCAACCTCCCGCCCGTTGGGGGGGGCGGGATGCTCTTTGGAACCTCCCGCCCTCCCAACGAGCGGGAGGCCCCTCGGAAGACACCCTGCCCGTTGGAACGGCGGGACGTCGCGTAACTTTCGCGAAGAGGCCCCTGCGAAAAAATTTTCGACCCCCCACCGACCCCCCGCCCGTTGGATGGGCGGGATGTCTCATCCCACCCGTTTATTGGGCGGGAGGCACCCATTTTTCGAAATGTTCTCAGCCGCGACCCCTTTTTCGAATTTAAATTTTTTTAACCCTTTTTTAAAAAAATTCTTGCTCTTCTACTACACTTTTGTGTACAAATGGACCATGGGCCTTTGCGGATTCGCCAGTCACACCCGATTTTAGAAGCAAATCCGAGTGTATTTTATATGTGCGGTAGGATCAAATTATACACATATGATAGACGTCATAAGTGAATATATCAAAAGATAAGGTTCGAAATGTAAACCTTATGTAAATAAGAGAGTAAATAATATTATTACACTTCGAATAAAATAGACTCGAAGGTCTTAAGCGTTTCACCGGAATCCTAAACGAGACCTGCAACAAAGCTTCTTTCACAGGCAATTGATCGGTGAACGCACGACTAGAACTCCTTGAAGTCGTTATAGTGTTCCACTTTTACGTTTTCTTCTTTATAGCAGTTAGGCAAGGGTGAGTATTCTTATAGTTGGTACTCAACAAGTGGGGGAAGAATGCAAGACCATCAAGGAAAGGCTAAAGACTTATAGCGGTTAGCGTTTTTAGTTGGTCAAATTTTATTAGCAAGCACCTATTAACTACCCACTTAAGCATAATGCAAACAGCATCGTAGCAAAACCAAGGAACCATAAATTAATTAGTCTTCAAGTTCAATTATCATGTGAGAGTCCAAATCCCACGTAACCATAAGCACGGCTGATATATCAGTTTTCATTTTGCAGAGGTTGTACACTTTCACCACACATCGTGCTCCCCTGAGTCACCCGGGTTTGCAAAACCCTTAAACACTTCTGACGTGAGTGGCGAGTGGTTCACTACGAAGTCTTTACAAACACATATAGAAAACTAGATAGCCCACTAGAGTTTCGGTAGCGCACGAACCATAACCCTTCCTAATGGTCACCACCTTAGCAAATGCTACTACCCCAAGAGGACCGGACTATACCCCAATCACCGACCTCCTTTTTGCCCTTTCGGTATGACTACCAGTTAACTACACGTCTAATTAATCAGGTAAGGTCAGAGCCATGTGACATTGTGGTTGTACGGTTTTCTTTCATGGTTCTCCATGTTCCATTTAAACAAAGTGATCTTGCAAATTATCCAGGTATAACAATAGAATAAAGTCATAATTAACATTCTCAAAAGTTTGTGATAACACCATATCCCAAACTTAAATAACTAAGCATTTCTACCTAAAAAGATAACTAAAACCAGGTGTTCAAGACTTGGGTGAAATGACTAGGTCAATCCTTAATAGGTATCCCATCAAGTTTACGCAATTCGACAAATAAAGCAAAGTGTATTATCATGTTATTATTGGAATAAAAATAGAATATGTAGGGGAAATCCACTTGCCTTCCTCGTCAAATTGCTGGTTCTCTTCCTCGTACTGCTGCTCTTGTCTTTCCTCGAACGTCACATCGTCTACACGATCACACAAGAAAAAATATACATAAAATAAGAAACAATACAAACAGAGAAAGATAAGGTGATAAGTTTATAGAGCCTGCTGCAAGGATCGCGTGAGTGCAAAAATCGCCGAAAACATAGTTAAAACGAAGAAGATATGGCTTAAACATGATTCCAGAGACTTAACTGCAAAGAAACTAAACTTTCAGGGGCTAAACTTAAAAAACCGAGGGCTAAAACCTAATAAAACTTAAAACATAGGGGCTAGACTAGAAAATAGAGAGGTTAGGATGGCGTGTAAAAAATAGAAAACAGGGGCTAAAATAGAAAAGAAAGGATTGTTTTGTAAATACTTTTGAATTCTCGAAAATAGAGGGGTCTTTTTAAAAGAGACAAGAGTTGACTGGTAGGAGGGATTGACTCGGGCTGGAACTAATCTGATCCGTCGGATCAAGATCGGACGGTGGGAGTGGCTCGGGTGCGGCTCGGCTGGGATGGCTCGGGTGGGCGGCTAACGCCATGGCTCGTTCTGGTGGCTCGGGACGGCAGGCTCGGGCGGCGTTGGGTGGCTAGCGGTGAGCCGAGGCAGCGGCGAGTTATCGGAGTTCACCGAATCCGATGCTTCCGGATTCGGTCTTGCACGGGGAAAAGTCGAGAAGAGAGAGGGAAGTGTAACATTCCAGGTTAACCTTTAGAAAGTTTGTTTAACGAAAATCGTGAATTTCAAAAACTTTTGCGAATTATCTTGGTTTGGAGGGATTGATGAATTTTATTTGATTGGATTTCGAATTGCTTGATTCAAATTGTGTGGAATTTGAATTTGAAAGGGGCAATCAAATTCAAATCCAAAAACCTATTCTCTAACACCCCTAATGGGCCACCAGCCCACCGGCCAACCCAAGCCCAGCTGCCCTCTTCCCCTTTTCCCTTTCTTTCCCCGCACGCGAACCAGCCCGCACGACCGGCCCAGCCCACCGTCGCGATCTGTCGCGACGCTTCGTCTTCACTTTCGCCCGGGGCAGCTGACAAGCAGGTCCCACCCGTCAGCTTTCCCCTTCCTCCCGATCGCACCTCTTCGCCGCGTCGCCCGCTCCGCGCCAGGGCACTCCAACCGCCGCGCCTCCCTTTTCCTCTTTCCTTCCCCGCCGCGGCCCCGCACCCTCGCGTCATCCGCCCGCCCCGCGCGCCGCTCCGCTCCACGACAACCGGCGTAACCGCCCGCCCGCGCGTGCGCTCCCTTTCCCCCGCACCCTGACCGCCCGTGCCGTGAACCCTAACCCTAGCCACGCTGCCTCCACGCCGCGATGCCGCCACGCGTCCCGGCGCAGATGCCAAAAAGCCCCGGCCGCAGCCGCACACGAGCCCCGGCGCCGCGTATAAGAACCCTAGCCGCGCTCCTAAACCCTAGCCACCCGTGTCTCTTCTCCATTCCGCCGCCGCCGCACGAGAGGAAGAGAGAGGAGAGGAGGAGGAGGAGAAGAGCTCGAGGAGGAGGACACCGACGCCACCACCGGAGCTTCACCAGGCCGGCGCCCCGTACGACGACCTCGACGCTGCCGCTCACCCTGCACGGCTTCGACCCACCGGCTCCGACCCGCCACCGCACCAGGCCTTTCTCCCTTCAGCCCCGCCAGTGAGCATCACTGCCGCCATCCCTTTTTCTTCCCCCTGCTGCCGGCGATGCCGATGAGCCCTCCGTAGCCCGGCCATAGGACCCCCTTTCCCTTCCGGCCGCCGTGCCGTTCTTGTGCAGGGACCCGTCGCGCCGCCCATCGACCCGCAGCCGCCGTCGCCCTTCCGCCGCCGCGTCGTGCTGCGGGCTCGGGATGCCGGTGCTCCGCGCACGGCACGGCCACGCCGCGGCCCTGGGAAGCCAGGCCCGCGCGCGTGCGTGCGCACCTGCGCCGCGAGGCCGAGCCTTGCCCCTACCTCGCCGCGCCGCCGCTGGCCTCACCTTCACCGTGCCACGCGCACGCACGCCCCCGCACAAACCAACACGGCCGTGCCTGCACTGACTTCTAGCCGCACCCCAGCCTTGCCTCGCCACGACCCCGCCACGGCCTTGCCGTGCGCGGTGACCACACACCGACGCCGCGACGTCGCGTTCGCGTCGCGGCCGACCCTTTGGGGATTTTCCCCGAACGCCTCGCGCGCGTCTGTTCGCACTCCCACAGCACCCGCAGGCACCGCACGCTCACCCCCGCCGTGGCCGACGCGTGGGACCAAGCCGTCAGCGAGAGGAGGTGGAGCAGATGCAGCCCAAGAAGCGTGGAGGAGAAGGCCGCGAGCCCACTGCGGCCCAGGGATCATCGCGAGCCGACCCAAGACGAGCCAGCCAGCCCGAGGACCGAGCCGGCCTGCTAAGCCGCAGGCCGAGCTGACCCGCGAGCCTAAGCCGAACCTGTTGGGCCGTGAGCCGGCCCAGCTCCACTTTAGGCCCAGAACTTGTCCGAGTCCTTTTCTTTTTCCTTTTCCGGCCTGACCCGAGGGGCCCACCGATCAGCCTCAGGGCGAGGCTGACCGTGGGACCCGTTGACCGTGGACCCCCCTTGACCTTTGACCGTTGATCGTTGACCGGTCAACGCTGACGTCAGCAGGGCCCACTGCTGACGTCAGCAGACCCGGACCCCCTGATGATGTCATGCTGACATCAACATGCCACGTGGCACGCCCTGGATGCTGTCACGTGTCCCTGCTGTCTGATTTTCTTTCCCGAAATCCTTTTATTAATTTCAGAAATAGGTTTTTCCTTAGAAAATTTATAATAAATCGACCGGGCCTCCGAAAATTATGAAACCAGTTCCATAATTCTTCTAAAATCATAAGCCACCCGTTAGAGTAGGTTTTGTGGTGCTTTGGATCTTATTTGTAGAGTTTTGTGTATTTTTGCACTTTGGTCCATACTCTTACTCGTATTTACGAATAGGACCCGACCACGAGGAGTTGACCGACGGCCAGGACTACCCGGAGGCCCAGGAGGACTTCGAAGAGATGCCAGGTTCACGCCCATCTACGATTTGAATTCCTATTAGGCACACCCTACGGAGTACCTATGGCAGGTACAGTTTTGGTTACGAGGATGAGGTGTTGGGGGCACCCGTTAAGGATGCAGTCGCGGACCACCGCGGTGGATACGCTTTTGACGAAGATGCCCGCTTCGGCAATTAAGGACCGGGTGAGAGTAACTATGATTTGTGGGAATCTGTTAAGCGTGCACACCACTTACCCATTATGAGGGTGGGTCCGGTCCGGGGTTAGCAAGTGCGGTACCAAGCCGGTGGGAGGATCAAGTATCAGTGCAGGGGGAGGAGGTGCTAACCTCACGATCCCCAAGACTCAAGGGAGGCTTCACAGTCCCGGGGCGACCTCCCGAGGGAGGATGCGCCCAAGACCCGGGAAAACCGGATGGTGCCGTGGCTCCTAGTTCCGTTTCTGTAGACCGGTGTTTCGTATATTAGTCGGCTGATCTCCAGCTAGTGTCGATTCGAGTGGGTCGAGGTGTACAACCCCTGCAGGGTGAAAACTATACGTATAGCCGTGTCCTCGGTTATGGACATCCCTACTCCTCTGTTGCTCTTATTAGTTAGTGTTACTCATGATTTCTACCTCCCTCTAGAATAACTTCCTGCCAGGAGGCAGTTGAGATGCGAGGAGAGGGAGTTCTCGCATCGACTCGGTGGTTTAGGAAGGTGTGTGTGGCAGAACCAACCTGAATTATACCGGCTCAAGTACGCGAGTCCACTCCAGAGGGCTCCAACGTGCTTCAAACGGTGTAATCCCTTGGCCTGTCGGGTAACGTCCCGATAAACCACCGATACACAGGATCAAATAAGGTTACCTCACACGAAGGTGAGTCCAGAGATACAATCACCATTACATTTTACATCATAGAGAAAATTACATTACAAGGGTTTCCAAAAGAGATACAAAGTTTTAAATTCAGAGAAAATATTACAAATTGTTAAAACTATGGTTTTTAGCAGCGGAAAACATACGCGATGATTACAACTCGTCGATAAGACGGATGTCATGCTAAGCCCGAGCACGACATCGCTCGATATCACCAGTGCTGGCCGGGGACGGGTCCCATTCCACGGACCAACCTTCTGAAAGAGCACAGGGCCAGGGCAAGGGAAGAGTAGGGTCTTCAAGACATTACCTGCAAAACATATATCTAGCAAGGCTGAGTATACTAATACTCAGCAAGGCTTACCCGGGATTGGGTATACTTAGCCCATAACTAGACTTATGAGAGCTCATAATGGTTCTGGGTTTAGTTTCAGCTGAAAAGCATCAAAGAGTAGATCCTTAACTTCAAGTTTTAGCTTTCAGATTCTAGTTAATTATCCATTCTAGGTAAGCACCTATAACTAAGCAAGCATGGTATAATTTTTGGTCAAGCATCATCTTTGATAACCATAATGTTGCTCTTGTTACTCTATGTGATAAAGGGATTAAGCAGTCTCAATCTTCGTGAGAGGCGGACGATTCTGAATCGAATTTTCAACCTTGCAAGGTAAACCTAACTCACACGCTTGGAACACCACCGGGCCGTTCCGAAGCAACCGTTTACCTTTCATTCCGACTCGTGGATCAGATCCACCACAGGCGACTGCAGGAACATACGCACACCCAATGTGTGCAGGACATACGTCTGTAGCGCGACTACAAAACCCGTATTCCTGGTTGCCCTTGCAACACGTATTTCCTCAGTCGAACATGAGTAACCAAAAGAAGCAAATCGAGTGGTGGGAGGTATGTCCACTTCTCGGGCCGATTGGCTACTAGGCTTACCGCTTACCATATTTCGCGGCATGTGGTTAGTACTTTCAAATGCTTAACCACCGCTAACACACCCCGCGGCCTTATCCAATTCAACAACACAGACGGGGTATCACCTCAACTATGATACCTCACAAAACTCCCGTCCGGCATCCTTATAGTGATAACAGGAATGTAAACATTACAACTCCTATATCGCGCGAGTGACAGGAAATCACCCGACTTTTACCGGCCCTATTAGCGGAGCATCTATCCGTTAAGGACTCGGGAGCATTACATTGGATTCCTGGAATTTATGCATCTAGGGTTTCACTTCAATTCCTAGACTTAATGTAAGATATAATATGAATAGATGTAGATTGCAGTGTAAATAAAGTAGTGGGATATGTCCGGGGCTTGCCTTTACTGGTGGGGCTGGGGTTAGTCAAGTTAATAACGTCCGAAACTTTGGTTCGGGTCTTCAGAGAATTCCCTGACGAAGTTCTCGGGATCTTCAGAACAACCTCCTTCTGGTTCCGGGATTAGCTGATAATTTCCGTCGGCGGGAGAGATGAGTCTACATGATATGCAAGATGAAGTTCAATGGATGCACACACTTTCATCTTAATTCATGGTAAATTTGCAATCCAAAAGCTAACACTCAAGCACTTATGGTATAAGAAACCTAAGTTTTGAATCATAAGCATTGACTCATGATTAAAACATTAGTTTAATTGAAGATAAAAAATTAAGCATTCAAGTTTAAATTTAATTCAAATTGAATGTGAACTCTAGATAATTAGGGTTATAAAGTTTTGAAAACTTAAATATAGATCAATTACATATTTAAAGATTTTGACCAAAAGATTTAATTAGATAAGCTTTACTGAAAAGATTTAGTTGATTGTATTATAAATAAATTGAATTAATCCAAGATAAATATTAAAACATCAATTAGAATTAAATTCAAATTTAGATTTGAATTTAAACTTTTTGAGTAAAGAATGTTATAAGATTTTGAATATTTAAAACAAATAGATTACTTTATAATTCATGATTAAGAGATTTAATTGATTAAAGTTTAAAAGGTATGCTTAGCAAATTTTTGCTTAAGATAATTCAAGATGGTTATCTTAAAAGAAATTATATTATATTATGAGTTTAGATTTGAAGATTTTATATCACTTTATATGTCCTATAGAAATTTGTATATCAAAAATTATGATCACAAAGTTAACCTTATAGGGTAAAGATTGGAATTACGGATAAGACATTACATGTTTATGTCTTAGATTCAATACAGATTCAAAACTATTTGGTTTCAAGTCAAACTCATTTAATGGAAGTTATAGAGTTCAAAACCTAATTTCAAACAAAACTGGTTTTGCAATTTTTTGGATTTTTCTACAATTCTCTACTGAATTTACAAGTCAAAAATACTACCCACATGAAATAACAAACATCCACTCACTTCCATTCTAAATACAGTACAAACCATCCGTTTTCACAGCATGGTCATAAAACAAAAATGATAGAATTTGAAATGAAGATTCACATGCAACTGGTTTTATATTTTTTTGAATTTTCTACGATTTTCTAGGAGTTTTCCAAGTTCAGCACATTGGAAAGGTTGAAAGGGCTGAAAACTTCTGTTTAGACCCTTGGAAAGAACCAAACTTTCGCAGATAGGCCCTCCTGCCATTGCCGGCCGGGGCAAGCTCTGTTCCATCACGAATTCCGGCGATGGAGTGGTTAAACCGCTAGGGAAAAGGGGTGGGGAGGAAGAGGGGACTACGACGCACCCGATTGAGGGCTTGGCCGAGCTTGGGGAGGCCGGAAAGATGGTCGCCGGCGTGGAGCAGTATGGTGGCGGCGGGGCGGCTCTGGTTGCAGTACTCCGGCGAGGGGAACGGCGCAAAGGGGGTGGGGATTAGCTTCAAGAGGGCTTGGGGGTGCTATTTATAGGGAAAGAAGGGGAAGGGAGGGGCGCTCGGCCGGGGAACGACGGCAGCGGCTCAGGTGAGCTGCACTGGTTGCTCGGGCGGGCGGCGGTCCGTGCGTGGCAGCACAGGAATGGGCGGGGGAGAGAAGGGATAAGCGCGGGGAAGAGATAAGGCGGCGCCTGGAGTGGAGAGGGGGCGAGGGGGGCTGCTCTGACGGCCGGAATTAAAGAAGGACGGCGGCAGCGTGCTGATACAGAGAAACAGAGGAAGCAGCCAGAGGTAGAAGATGAGTGGGAGAGCGCCAAGGACCTGTTTGCAATTTGCAAAAACTTCAAGGGCCTGAAAGTAAAACTAAATTTCCCACTGATACAGGGCTCTAATGGAGAAATGACCAAAATGAAAGTTGTACAACTTTTCAAGCTCTACAACTTTGCTTTAGGGTTTGATTTCAAAAACTCAAAGTATGCATCTTTATTTTGAAACTTTAGACAAATTTTAAGTTTTATAAGATTTTATCCTTACTACCTATTTACACACATAATTTTGGGCCTTAATGCAAGTTTTCAGAACTGTCATGATTAC
The DNA here is from genome assembly GCF_002211085.1 of Panicum hallii. Lineage (NCBI taxonomy): Eukaryota > Viridiplantae > Streptophyta > Magnoliopsida > Poales > Poaceae > Panicum > Panicum hallii. The sequence goes on along the minus strand of NC_038048.1, from coordinate 47,641,737 downwards.
TTGCATTCTTATAATTTGGCCCTTAGTAAATTTTGAAAATTACTTTTGTAACTCATGCATTTTGCACAAAAGGACTCATGTTTTTATAAAATTACACATACGGTCTTAATGCTACAAATACATCCATTCTTATACAAATCAACACATGCATTACATCTTATACATATCATGGTACAATTTGACACCTGGGGTGTCTCAGCCCTCCCCCCTAAAAAGAATCTCGTCCCGAGATTCGAAGGCGGAAAGAATCAAACGATTAAGTTTGGGGATTGGCTTGAAGGAAGTTTGGGAAATTTTGCTGAAGATAAGATTCTGTTTCCCAAGTTGCTTCTTCTTCGGTGTGGTGATCCCATAAGATCTTGTACATTTTAACTGTCTTTCTTCTGGTGGCTCTTTCCTTAGTATCCAAAATTTGAATAGGTTGCTCGGTGTAAGACAGATCAGGCTCAATCTCAATGGCGGTGGTCTCAATGACCTCTGTAGGTACTTTAATACACTTCTTGAGTTGAGAAACATGAAAAACATCGTGAATGGCAGCCAATTGAGATGGAAGACGGATTTTGTAAGCCACTGGGCCACAGACTTTAAGAATCTCAAAGGGTCCAACATACCGTGGTGCTAACTTTCCTTTTATGCCGAAACGCTGAACACCTTTGGTAGGAGATACTCGGAGATAGACAAAATCTCCTACTTGGAACTGCAAAGGTTTCCTTCTTTTATCTGCATAACTTTTCTGTCTAGACTGAGCTATTTTGAGATTGGCTTGAATAACCTTGACCTTATCTTCGGCTTCTACAACCAGATCAGGTCCGAAGATGTGGCGTTCACCGGTCTGAGACCAATTCAGAGGAGTTCGACATCTGCGACCGTATAACGCCTCAAATGGAGCCATCTGAATACTAGATTGATAACTGTTGTTGTAAGAGAACTCGGCCAAGGCAAGACATTTGTCCCAGCTTGTACCATAATGTATAACACAAGATCGGAGCATGTCTTCAAGAATTTGGTTGACTCGCTCAGTCTGTCCATCAGTCTGGGGATGATATGCAGAGCTTCGAATTAGTTTAGTTCCAAGAGCTGACTGCAACTGTTCCCAGAAGCGTGCAATGAATTGGGGCCCTCGATCAGAAATAATGGTCTTAGGGATACCATGCAACCGGACGATTTGATCTAGATAGACTTCGGCATACTTCTTGGTGGTGTAGATAGTACGCACGGGAATAAAATGAGCAGTTTTAGTAAGTCTATCTATAATTACCCATATGGAGTCATGCTTCTGAGGGGTATTGGGAAGACCCACAATGAAATCCATACTGATGTCTTCCCATTTCCATGACGGAATGGGTAATGGCTGAAGTGTACCAGATGCTTTGAGATGACTGGCTTTAACTCTCTGGCACGTATCGCATTCGGATACATATTTGGCAATTTCTCTTTTCATTCTGGTCCACCAAAAATTTTGTCGAAGATCTTGATACATTTTGGTACTACCAGGATGAATAGAGAATTTGGACAGATGTGCCTCATCAAGGATTTGCTTGCGAAGTTGATGATCTTTAGGTACAACAATTCGATTGTTGAACCATAAAGTTCCTTGATGATCAGTGTGAAAACACTTATATTTAGCTTCCCCCTGAGATAACTTTGATTTAATAATTTTGATACCCTCATTATGTAGTTGAGATTTGATAATTTTATCTCGAAGGGTATTCTCAATGGATAAGTGATTCAGACTACCTTGAGGAATGATTTCTAAATTGAGTTTCCTCATCTGATTGCAGAGAGTGTCACTGATAGCCTCAACGGATAAGCAATGACATCGTGCCTTGCGGCTAAGTGCATCTGCAACCACATTGGCTTTGCCAGGATGATAGTGTACCTCAAGATCGTAGTCTTTGATCAGTTCTAACCAACGCCTTTGCCTCATATTTAGGTCAGCTTGAGTGAAGATATACTTGAGGCTCTTATGGTCAGTGTAGATGTTACACTTAGCACCCATAAGATGATGTCTCCAGATCTTGAGAGCATGAATAACTGCTGCCAATTCAAGATCATGAGTTGGATAATTTTGCTCATGATTTCGAAGTGCTCTGGATGCATAAGCGATGACTCGGTTGTTTTGCATAAGAACACAACCAAGGCCAGTTCCAGAGGCATCACAACAGACATCAAAAGGCTGAGTATTATCTGGCTGAGCTAGTACTGGGGCAGTTGTCAGAAGTCTTCTCAAAGTGTGGAATGCTTTATCACACTTAACATCCCAACAGAACTTAACTTCTTTCTTCAGTAGCTCAGTCATTGGTTTAGCTATCTTGGAGAAGTCTGGAATGAATCGGCGATAATATCCTGCCAATCCAAGGAAACTCCGAATTTGATGGACTGAAGTTGGAGGTTTCCAATCCATAACTTCTTGGACTTTAGTGGGATCAACCGATATGCCTTCACTAGAGATAGTGTGTCCCAAAAATTTCACACTATCTAGCCAGAATTCACATTTCGAGAATTTGGCATAAAGGCGATGATCTCGTAGTCGTTGAAGCACGACACGTAGATGATTAGCATGGTCTTCCTTGGTCTTGGAATATATCAGAATATCATCGATGAAGACCACGACGAATTTGTCAAGTTCCGGCATAAAGACTGAATTCATAAGATACATGAAATATGCCGGTGCATTGGTAAGCCCAAATGACATAACCAGATATTCATAAAGTCCATATCTGGTTGAGAAGGCCGTTTTTGGAATGTCGCAAGGCCTAATCTTGATCTGATGATAACCAGAGCGTAAGTCAATTTTTGAGAAGACCTTAGCTCCAGCTAACTGATCAAATAATATGTCAATGCGGGGAAGAGGGTACTTATTTTTGATGGTGACCGCATTGAGTGGACGATAATCGACACATAGCCTTAGGCTATTGTCTTTCTTCTTTACAAAGAGAGCAGGACAACCCCAAGGTGACGCACTTGGGCGTATGAAACCTTTATCAAGGAGGTCTTGGAGTTGGATCTTTAGCTCGGCCAATTCATTTGGAGGCATGCGATATGGCCTCTTCGAGATAGGAGCTGTGCCTGGTTGGAGTTCAATAATAAACTCAATATCTCTGTCAGGTGGCATTCCAGGCAAGTCGTCTGGAAAGACATCGGAATATTCACAGACTACTGGGATATCTTTTACTTTAACGTCTGTGATAGCATAAGTGCAAGAGTACAAATACTCTTGCTGAGGCAGATAGAGGATAATAGCTTCTTGATGTGGTGAGTTAATCTCAATAACTCGGGATGAGATGTCTAATAGCACTCCATGTTCTGTCATCCAATTTGTCCCGAGTATCACATCAATACCCTCTAGATTTAGCAGTACTAAATCAGTCTTGATTAGTTTACTGCCGAACTGAATTGGCACACTTTTAACCATTTGGTTAGAAGTAATCTTTCCTCCAGGGGTAGAAATCATATATGACCCCTTAGTAGAGCAAAGATCAAGTCCTATTCGGGTACCGCAGTTGTTACTGATGAAACTATGAGTTGCTCCAGAATCGAATAGTGTAACAACTGGTTTATGGTGTATAAAGAATGTACCCGACATGATAGGAGCTCCATCCGGAAGTTCTGCAAGGGTAGTGAAATTGATGTGCCCATACCGGACTTGCATCATCAGCCTCTCACCCTTGTTCTGATCATTCTGACTGGAACTCTGCCCTTGATTAGGTCTTCTGAGTTGCGAACAATTTCTAAGGAGATGATCCGCACTTCCGCACTTTAAACAGCAATGAGGGTTGCTTTTCTGTCGAGCTTGTTGAATATTCGGCCGTGGGCCAAATTGTTGTAGTTGTGGTAGAAGTACAGGAGGTTGACACTCTTCTTGTTGTTGAGGCGGCCTAAGAACCAGTCTACCAATCGGAACATCTCGCTGTGGTGCTTCAAGCAATATATTCTGATCAACTTGATACCACGAGGGTTGAACACTCGTGGATCCAGTGGAAATCTTTCGCTTCTTTTCGGCACGGTGTGCCGTAATGCAATCCTCCTGAGTCAGTGCCATGTTGACCAACTCGCTGAAATTATTCGCCTTGACAAGGTTCAGATGTTCTTTGAGCTTAGTATCCAAACCTCGACGAAAGCGATCCTGCTTCTTGGCATCATTATCGGCATGATAGCCCGCATACTGACATAGGTGGTTAAAAGCCTGTGCATACTGCAGTACAGTGCGGGTGCCTTGAGTAAGTGCCAAGAACTCATTCAGTTTCCGTTCCACCAGCCCTTCAGGTATATAATATGCCCTGAAGGCATTACGGAATTCTTCCCAGGAGATAACATGACAATCAATTTGCATAGCACAAAAAGTATCCCACCAAATACGGGCAGCTCCATGCAATTGTTGGGCAGCAAACCGAGCCTTGTTGGATTCCGCACATGGAATCGTAAGAAGAGCAAACTTAGATTCAATGGTGCGGAGCCAAACATCGGCATCCAAGGGCTCCTCCGCTTTGCTGAATAGCGGGGGCTGAGTACTGAGGAAATCTTGATAGGTTGCTGCCAGAGGTTCGTCACGACTTTGTGACTGCTGGTTTTGTTGCTTCTGTTGTGCCTGAACCAACAGATTGAGAAGTTCAGTTTGCCGAGCCATAGCCTCGGCTAGATGTGAAAGTGATGGGGATGGTGGTTGGGTATTGCTGGATTGATCTGCCCGGAAACCTTCCGGGGTTCCACGTGTGGCACCAACCATCTGAAACAAAGATTCGGATGATAGAATTTATTTACCCTGCTGAAGACTTACAAGGCAAATAGGACGAGATAATTGATTTTGATATAGCAAGGATTGGAAAGCAGGAAGATACTTAAGAGACTTAATCAACACTACTACAAGAATCCCGCTAACCACACAAAAGATCAACATTCTACCACACATCCTTAGAGGAACCAAAACACACATGATGCATTTAATGATGAGTTATGTATGCACGCTCTACTCGTCCTCACAAACCAAAAACAACTGCCGAATATCTTCGGACTTACGTGGTTAGTTTCGGTGGCATAGTACATACGTCTCTCACTATTAACTAGTCGATAAACCCTATCCGTCCTAGTTTCGTGGTTAGTGTACCTGCAGAAAACCACAATATATACCCAATGAACCTTTCATGCCAGCATGTCATGAAAGCGTTCCCATTCATTACTGTTCACTATAGAAACAGCATCTGTACAATTACCGCCGTACAGACAACGTTAGCATACGTTATCGAGATAACGTATTCACGGGGGTACCGCAAAATGCGGGGATATGAACAGCGATCGCCATATCCTGCGCCGAACCATATACTCCCAATGTAGTCAACCGAGGTTGGTACATTGGCAGCATCTCAAGTAGACCACTGCTTGAGAAACAGCGTTCGGTTCGCATCACCGACGGGAAGGCCAAGCTCGCTCAGTTGGCTGAGGATCCTTACCTCCTTACCTCACGATCGAAGATGTCGTTACAGAAAGTAAAGTTGGGTTATGCATGAATTTAAGTTTTGACAGAAAAGTAATGCTGGTAGTTAGGGTTATATATATATATAGCCACCTCTATTTCCCTCATAAATATTACCCTAGGGCTTTACGTACTAAGCACGATTCTTAACGAAGCCAACGTAGTTTTGCCAAACATTTTGTTGGTCAATCTTTTATACTAAAAGCATTTTTAAGGTAAAATGTAGCTCCAGGGTAACCTTATAGCTCTGATACCAGCTGTGGCAGAACCAACCTGAATTATACCGGCTCAAGTACGCGAGTCCACTCCAGAGGGCTCCAACGTGATTCAAACGGTGTAATCCCTTGGCCTGTCGGGTAACGTCCCGATAAACCACCGATACACAGGATCAAATAAGGTTACCTCACACGAAGGTGAGTCCAGAGATACAATCACCATTACATTTTACATCATAGAGAAAATTACATTACAAGGGTTTCCAAAAGAGATACAAAGTTTTAAATTCAGAGAAAATATTACAAATTGTTAAAACTATGGTTTTTAGCAGCGGAAAACATACGCGATGATTACAACTCGTCGATAAGACGGATGTCATGCTAAGCCCGAGCACGACATCGCTCGATATCACCAGTGCTGGCCGGGGACGGGTCCCATTCCACGGACCAACCTTCTGAAAGAGCACAGGGCCAGGGCAAGGGAAGAGTAGGGTCTTCAAGACATTACCTGCAAAACATATATCTAGCAAGGCTGAGTATACTAATACTCAGCAAGGCTTACCCGGGATTGGGTATACTTAGCCCATAACTAGACTTATGAGAGCTCATAATGGTTCTGGGTTTAGTTTCAGCTGAAAAGCATCAAAGAGTAGATCCTTAACTTCAAGTTTTAGCTTTCAGATTCTAGTTAATTATCCATTCTAGGTAAGCACCTATAACTAAGCAAGCATGGTATAATTTTTGGTCAAGCATCATCTTTGATAACCATAATGTTGCTCTTGTTACTCTATGTGATAAAGGGATTAAGCAGTCTCAATCTTCGTGAGAGGCGGACGATTCTGAATCGAATTTTCAACCTTGCAAGGTAAACCTAACTCACACGCTTGGAACACCACCGGGCCGTTCCGAAGCAACCGTTTACCTTTCATTCCGACTCGTGGATCAGATCCACCACAGGCGACTGCAGGAACATACGCACACCCAATGTGTGCAGGACATACGTCTGTAGCGCGACTACAAAACCCGTATTCCTGGTTGCCCTTGCAACACGTATTTCCTCAGTCGAACATGAGTAACCAAAAGAAGCAAATCGAGTGGTGGGAGGTATGTCCACTTCTCGGGCCGATTGGCTACTAGGCTTACCGCTTACCATATTTCGCGGCATGTGGTTAGTACTTTCAAATGCTTAACCACCGCTAACACACCCCGCGGCCTTATCCAATTCAACAACACAGACGGGGTATCACCTCAACTATGATACCTCACAAAACTCCCGTCCGGCATCCTTATAGTGATAACAGGAATGTAAACATTACAACTCCTATATCGCGCGAGTGACAGGAAATCACCCGACTTTTACCGGCCCTATTAGCGGAGCATCTATCCGTTAAGGACTCGGGAGCATTACATTGGATTCCTGGAATTTATGCATCTAGGGTTTCACTTCAATTCCTAGACTTAATGTAAGATATAATATGAATAGATGTAGATTGCAGTGTAAATAAAGTAGTGGGATATGTCCGGGGCTTGCCTTTACTGGTGGGGCTGGGGTTAGTCAAGTTAATAACGTCCGAAACTTTGGTTCGGGCCTTCAGAGAATTCCCTGACGAAGTTCTCGGGATCTTCAGAACAACCTCCTTCTGGTTCCGGGATAAGCTGATAATTTCCGTCGGCGGGAGAGATGAGTCTACATGATATGCAAGATGAAGTTCAATGGATGCACACACTTTCATCTTAATTCATGGTAAAGTTGCAATCCAAAAGCTAACACTCAAGCACTTATGGTATAAGAAACCTAAGTTTTGAATCATAAGCATTGACTCATGATTAAAACATTAGTTTAATTGAAGATAAAAAATTAAGCATTCAAGTTTAAATTTAATTCAAATTGAATGTGAACTCTAGATAATTAGGGTTATAAAGTTTTGAAAACTTAAATATAGATCAATTACATATTTAAAGATTTTGACCAAAAGATTTAATTAGATAAGCTTTACTGAAAAGATTTAGTTGATTGTATTATAAATAAATTGAATTAATCCAAGATAAATATTAAAACATCAATTAGAATTAAATTCAAATTTAGATTTGAATTTAAACTTTTTGAGTAAAGAATGTTATAAGATTTTGAATATTTAAAACAAATAGATTACTTTATAATTCATGATTAAGAGATTTAATTGATTAAAGTTTAAAAGGTATGCTTAGCAAATTTTTGCTTAAGATAATTCAAGATGGTTATCTTAAAAGAAATTATATTATATTATGAGTTTAGATTTGAAGATTTTATATCACTTTATATGTCCTATAGAAATTTGTATATCAAAAATTATGATCACAAAGTTAACCTTATAGGGTAAAGATTGGAATTACGGATAAGACATTACATGTTTATGTCTTAGATTCAATACAGATTCAAAACTATTTGGTTTCAAGTCAAACTCATTTAATGGAAGTTATAGAGTTCAAAACCTAATTTCAAACAAAACTGGTTTTGCAATTTTTTGAATTTTTCTACAATTCTCTACTGAATTTACAAGTCAAAAATACTACCCACATGAAATAACAAACATCCACTCACTTCCATTCTAAATACAGTACAAACCATCCGTTTTCACAGCATGGTCATAAAACAAAAATGATAGAATTTGAAATGAAGATTCACATGCAACTGGTTTTATATTTTTTTGAATTTTCTACGATTTTCTAGGAGTTTTCCAAGTTCAGCACATTGGAAAGGTTGAAAGGGCTGAAAACTTCTGTTTAGACCCTTGGAAAGAACCAAACTTTCGCAGATAGGCCCTCCTGCCATTGCCGGCCGGGGCAAGCTCTGTTCCATCACGAATTCCGGCGATGGAGTGGTTAAACCGCTAGGGAAAAGGGGTGGGGAGGAAGAGGGGACTACGACGCACCCGATTGAGGGCTTGGCCGAGCTTGGGGAGGCCGGAAAGATGGTCGCCGGCGTGGAGCAGTATGGTGGCGGCGGGGCGGCTCTGGTTGCAGTACTCCGGCGAGGGGAACGGCGCAAAGGGGGTGGGGATTAGCTTCAAGAGGGCTTGGGGGTGCTATTTATAGGGAAAGAAGGGGAAGGGAGGGGCGCTCGGCCGGGGAACGACGGCAGCGGCTCAGGTGAGCTGCACTGGTTGCTCGGGCGGGCGGCGGTCCGTGCGTGGCAGCACAGGAATGGGCGGGGGAGAGAAGGGATAAGCGCGGGGAAGAGATAAGGCGGCGCCTGGAGTGGAGAGGGGGCGAGGGGGGCTGCTCTGACGGCCGGAATTAAAGAAGTACGGCGGCAGCGTGCTGATACAGAGAAACAGAGGAAGCAGCCAGAGGTAGAAGATGAGTGGGAGAGCGCCAAGGACCTGTTTGCAATTTGCAAAAACTTCAAGGGCCTGAAAGTAAAACTAAATTTCCCACTGATACAGGGCTCTAATGGAGAAATGACCAAAATGAAAGTTGTACAACTTTTCAAGCTCTACAACTTTGCTTTAGGGTTTGATTTCAAAAACTCAAAGTATGCATCTTTATTTTGAAACTTTAGACAAATTTTAAGTTTTATAAGATTTTATCCTTACTACCTATTTACACACATAATTTTGGGCCTTAATGCAAGTTTTCAGAACTGTCATGATTACTTGCATTCTTATAATTTGGCCCTTAGTAAATTTTGAAAATTACTTTTGTAACTCATGCATTTTGCACAAAAGGACTCATGTTTTTATAAAATTACACATACGGTCTTAATGCTACAAATACATCCATTCTTATACAAATCAACACATGCATTACATCTTATACATATCATGGTACAATTTGACACCTGGGGTGTCTCAGTGTGTGTTGACCGGGAGTCCGGGATGCCGGAAAGGCCCGAGTCGGGAATGAAAGGAGATGTGTATACTTATATATATATTGCATGCATAGGGAAACCCCAGCTTTACCTCTTGAACTTTGTTATACCCGTAGTATGGACCACGATAAAGCTTGCATTCAGATGGTGATGTGAATCTATCCCATTCCTTGGGGATAGCCTGGTACGATGCAGGATCCGATCCGGAATTCGACCCCAATAACGACGGGTGGTATGACTGAGGCCTGAGCTACGCTCAAGTCGCCTGTGGAGGAGATTTCCGAAGATGAAGGAGGGCCGAAGACCTAGCTACCGTTTTGCGCCTTCTGTTTGTTCGACCTAGCCGAGAGGCTTGTAATAAATTCCGTACTACAGATCCTTTGGATTTATGTAATAATTAAACCCGTGTTTGACCCTATGATGTGTATGACTGTGATATTATGCCTGAAATGAGTTCTGTATGTGATAGCGCTTGATCCAGGGACTATCACGATGATACAGGGAGCCGGATTCCTCGATTCGGGAATCCGGTTCGTTTCAGGAAGCATGGCAAAGTCAATGAGGGGCTCAGGACGGCGGTGCAAAAGTCGGAGTGGTGCGCGCCATGGCGGCGCGCGGCTCAGTTGCTCTGCCGAGCAATCGAGGCGGCGGGACGGCGCGAGAGAAAGAGGGAGGAAGGGTTGGCGACAACGCCCACCACCACACGAAACTCCGGCGGCGGCTTGTTGTCGAGAAACAGCGGCGGTGAAGAAGATCGACGGCGGCGGTGGCGCTCTGGAACGACAACGGTGCGAGCGAGCACGAGGGAGAGCGTGAGTGAGAGAGCGCGAGGGGGGAGGTGTGGAAGTACGGCGGGGCTCTGCTACTTTTATAGGCCAAGGGAGGGAGCGGAGCGGTCGGTAGGGGAAGGGGCGGCGTTGGTGGTGGCCGGCCATCATGGCCACCATGATGGCGGCGGCAGTTTCCGGTGGGAGAGGAGGCGTGAGGTGGGGAGCGATGGCGGGGCTCATCACGAGCATTGAAGGGGGTGGGCACAGTGAAGGAGGGGAGGGCGATGGGTGGCCAACGGTCAGGCGAAGCGCACGGCGCGAGGAGGGCGAAATGGCCGGAGGTGGGGATGATAAGTGGGCCCCAGGCGGAGAGGGAGGACAAGGGAAGGTGGAACGGGCAGTAGTGGGCAGATCGGGCTGGCTGGGCTGACTGGACCGTGCGTGGAAAGGAGAGGAGGGAGAGGAAAAGACAGAGAGGGGGGAGAGTTGGGCCGGGCCGGCTGGAAAGAGAGGAAGGGAGAGAAAGGAGGGCCGGCAGTTTTTTTTTTTACAGGGTGTTAGAGCCACCCTCTCCTCTCCCCTTTCTTCTCGTGCTTTCGCGATGGCAACCACCGACACGACGACGACGGAGGCGCCGGCGACGGTGGGCGGCTACGAGCTATTGGAGCGGCTGGGCGGGCGTCCTCCGTCCACGGTCGTGTGGCGCGCGGTCTCACGGTCCACCGGTGCGCCCGTGGCCGTGAAGCAGGTGCGCCTCGCCGGCCTCCCAGCCCGCCTCCGCGACAGCCTCGACTGCGAGGTCCGCTTCCTCGCCGCCGTCAGCCACCCCAACATCATCCGCCTCATCGATGTCATCCAGGTACAACTCTATTTTTGTTTTATCGAATTTTCTTCTAGTAGCGCGGTACCAATCGCCGCTCTTCTCCATTTGGGTCAGACACAGAGCTGCCTGTACCTCGTCCTGGAGCTGTGCGAGGGAGGGGACCTGGCGGCCTTCATCCGGCGCAACGGGAGGGTAGCCGAGCGCGTGGCCAGAAATTTCATGAAACAAATTGGTAATTCACAGTTCTCCATCGGTTGTTATTCATTCAATTCGCGGCTGGGGATGTGATATGTGAGAAATGGCGCTTGCCCCTTGTGGCAGGAGCTGGCTTACAAGTGCTGCGCCGGCACCAGGTCGTCCACCGGGACTTGAAACCTCAGGTCCAGGGACTGCATACTTTTCTTTCTCTCGCCCTTTTCTGTTTTCTAACTGAGATGGATCAGCAATTTTTTTAGTAACTGATCCATGGAATGTTGCAGAATATCCTACTGTCTTCACCAAGCAGCGATGCAATCCTTAAGATATCTGATTTTGGCCTTGCAAGGTGCACTCATCATTTTCAGATACCTTCTGAATTAAAACTTTTCGGCCACAGTAGCAGAAGTACAGGACGATTAGGCTTTTGAAACAGATGGGATCCAGATGTAAGTTAAGCCGTCCTTTCTCTTTGACCTGCAGGGTTCTTCGTCCTGGGGAGTATGCAGACACAGCTTGCGGCTCTTGTTTGTACATGGCCCCAGAAGTGATGCTGTTTCAAAAGTACGATGACAAGGTATGATATACGAGTGACATTTGTGTTCACACGGTCAGTTGGTACCAGCATGATAAATCTGAAACTCTGTTGTGCGCAGGTAGACATGTGGAGTATCGGCGCGATCCTGTTTGAGCTCTTGAATGGCTATCCACCATTCCACGGCAGAAGTAATGTGCAGGTGGCTGCCCCTCTTTCTCTCTTGCCTGAGTCGTTTATCTACTCTGAATACAACAGTTATGTTTGGGAGCTTAATTTCTGTCTATCTTCAGCTACTTCAATGCATAAACAGAAGCACATCTCTTCCGTTCTCCAAACCTTTGCTCTCCAGCTTGCATCCTGATTCTGTTGAAATGTGCACGAGACTACTATGCGCAAATCCAGGTCTGTCACAGGTTAACTTTATATTCCCTCATCCAAAATTCGTGATGATTTGGTGAGAACAGCTAATAATGTAGCACAAATCTTTCAGTGAATAGGCTGTCCTTCCAAGAATTCTTCGACCACAGCTTCTTCAGAGTATGAATGCCAGCCACGCTGAGAAATACACATGAGTTCTGGCAACAATACCATGTGATGCTGTAAAGCTGTATTGTTTGTTCTTCTGATGTACTACTTGACGTGGGTGTTGATCTGACTGTAAAGCTTCAGAGAGCTTGTTTCCTCGGGATTATGTATTCAGAATGTGAGTGGATACATGTGCATTGTGGTCATCTGTATCTGTTCTCTCCCATTTTTTGAGGAGCCCATCAAACATTTGAAGATCTCCCTGTTGAAGAAGGCTTGTGTCCGATCCGCAATAGCCAGGCAGAGCCCAGGAAAGGAGGCACAGAGTCAGTCACCCGCTACAGTTTGCAGCCTTTCTTTTTCCCCCCGGCGCCGCGACACTCACTGGCCCTTCCTTGATCCAGTAACCTGACTGAAACCCAGCCAGCAGAGGCGAGCTGTTTGCATGAGCTGCGGTGGCATTTCGATCCCACGAATCCAATGGAGCGGCGGAAGATGATCGCCGATCTCCTCAGGGAAAGCGCGAAAAGCTCGACCCTCCGCGGCGGCATCCAGCTGCACGCCGCCCTAACGAAGCTGGGGTTCGGATCGGACACCATGCTGAGCAACAATCTGATCGACATGTACGCCAAGTGCGGGAAGCTGACCATGGCAGCCAAGGTGTTCGACGGAATGTCCGGCAGGAACGTGGTCTCCTGGACGGCCCTCATGGTGGGCTTTCTGCAGCACGGGGAGGCCAGGGAGTGCCTCAGGCTGCTCGGCGAGATGCGGGTCTCCTCCGAGGCCACGCCGAACGAGTACACGCTCTCGGCGAGCCTCAAGGCCTGCTGCGTTGCCGGCGACACGAGCGCTGGTGTCCGGATCCATGGAGTCTGCGTCAGGACGGGGTACCAGGAGCACCACGTCGTCGCAAACTCGCTGGTGCTTATGTACTCCAAGGGTGACAGGATCGGCGACGCGCGGCGAGTGTTCGACGGAACCGCCTTCAGAAACCTCGTCACCTGTAACGCCATGATCTCCGGGTACGCGCACGCCGGCCACGGCAGGGACGCGCTGCTCGTGTTCCGGGAGATGCAGCACGGAGAGGAGCCTGATGAGTTCACCTTTGCCAGCTTGCTCAAAGCTTGCAGCGGCCTTGGCGCTGCACGCCAGGGCGCGCAGGTTCATGCGGCCATGACGGCTAGAGGGTTCTCCACGGCCTCCAATGCCATCCTCGCCGGCGCGCTGGTGGACCTGTACGCCAAATGCCGGTGCCTGCCGGTGGCAATGCAGGTGTTCGAGAGCCTGGAGAGGAAGAACGCCATCCAGTGGACGACGGTGGTCGTCGGCCACGCGCAGGAGGGGCAGGTGAGGGGAGCAATGGAGCTGTTCCAGCGGTTCTGGAGCTCCGGCGTCCGAGCTGACGCCCATGTTCTGTCCGGTGTGGTCGGCGTGTTGGCGGATTTTGCGCTGGTCGAGCAGGGCAGGCAAGTTCACTGCTACACTGTCAAGAACCCGGCCGGGCTGGACGTGTCACTGGGCAACTCCATGGTCGACCTGTACCTCAAGTGCGGGCTGATCGACGAGGCAGAACGGCTGTTCCACGAGATGCCGGCGAGGAATGTCGTCTCGTGGACGGCGATGATCAATGGCCTCGGAAAGCATGGACTTGGCCGTGAAGCCATCGACATGTTCGAACAGATGCGAGCAGATGGCGTCGAGCCTGACGAGGTGACCTACCTGGCGTTGCTGTCGGCGTGCAGCCACGCCGGCCTTGTCGAGGAATGCCGGTTGTACTTCTCAAGGATCCTGCAGGAACGCAGGGTGGTGAGACCAAAAGCAGAGCACTATGCGTGCATGGTCGACCTCCTCGGCCGCGCAGGAGAGCTCAGGGAGGCAAGGGACATCATCCTGACGATGCCCATGGAGCCGACCGTCGGCATATGGCAGACGCTCCTGAGCGCGTGCAGGGTGCACAAGGACGTCGCCGTGGGCAGGGAGGCAGGCGACGTCCTCCTGGCCATCGACGGCGACAACCCGGTGAACTACGTCATGCTGTCCAACATCTTCGCCGAGGCCGGCGAGTGGCGCGAGTGCCACAAGGTAAGAGACGCCATGAGGCGCAAGGGGCTCAAGAAGCAGGGCGGGTGCAGCTGGGTGGAGCTCGACAAGGAGGTGCACTTCTTCTACGGCGGCGGTGACGACACGCACCCGGAGGCCGGCGACATCCGCCGCGTCCTGAGGGACGTCGAGAGGAGGATGCGGGAGCAGCTCGGGTACAGCGCCGACGCGCAGTTCGCGCTGCACGACGTCGACGAGGAGTCGCGTGTAGAGAGCCTGAGGGTGCACAGCGAGCGGCTCGCCGTCGGGCTGTGGCTTCTGCGCAACGGCGACGGCGGCGGACAGGAGAAGGTGATCAGGGTGTACAAGAACCTGCGGGTGTGCGGGGACTGCCATGACTTCTTCAAGGGCTTGTCGGCTGTCCTGAAGAGGGTGTTGGTGATGAGAGACGCCAACAGGTTCCATCGGTTTGAACAGGGCGCGTGCTCCTGTAGGGACTACTGGTGACTCGACGGCACTGCACCCTCCCGAAGCGACATTGTATTCCCTTTCTCTAGTTCTGTTTTGATCTGGTCAGCATTAGTATTTCAGTCTGCCAATCAATAAGCTGTGCCATGGAGAGAACACATAATCATCATTCAGCACTAACAGGATTCTTGACCCCCAATCAGATGTTCAGTTATTGGACAAGATCCAGCCTTGCTTCTCGGCTGGCATGATGGGAACTATCCCCATTTATTGGACGAACAGTCATACCATACATCATGGACAAACTTAAGTTACAGGGAGTCCAACAAACAACAAAGGGTAAAAGAGACCGCCCAATCAATTCAACGGCAGGCAATAAAATCAACAATCCAGATGCTATGCGCTCTTTCAGAAGGCTCAACTTCTAAAAAGCTCCCAACCTCATTTCGCCGGGCTAACAGCTACACCAACATGCATCAGTTTATAGCAGCCACCGCCTTTTGTGACTCCACTGTCTTCAAGACTTCCTCCCCCATCCGCTTGCATCCAACCAGTGTCTGTAGTTGAGAACATAAGTTTCCAGAAAAGAGGTAAACCAAAATGAAACGCCATTGCCAGCCTTGCAAATTGGTACTAGTTTCCTCCACGCCAACTTGGCAGTCTAAACCGGCATAGGCCTACCACATTCCTTACATAAGTGCATCATACAAGAAGATGATTCCTAAGTGAGCACCAAGTACTTGAAATTAAACATACACAATATGAAGCTAACAAGATTTACCCTTTTATACAGCAAAGAAAAGGTATAAATAAATATTTTCCTTCAAATAATTAAGCAATGCTAAACACAGTAAATTTTAGAAGAAATGGAACCATATGATTCATCAATAATTAAATAGTTCTGTCATGAATTCATCTTACAGTTCCAGGAGAATATATGTCCCCAGTTCGGAATCCCTGGTTCAGAGTTTCTGTAACTGCAGCTTCAATTCTCTTTGCAGCATTTTCTTCTCCAAGGCCATATCGCAGTAGCATTGCTGCACTAAGAATTGTAGCTAATGGATTGGCCTTGTCCTGCACCCAACAAATAACAAGAGAGGAAGCAAATTCAAACAAAGCTACATACTTTAAGCCAACCCAGCGCCATAAGAATTATTTAAAAAATAGAAGTCATCTTAACCTGCCCAGCAATATCAGGGGCAGAGCCATGAATAGGTTCAAAAAGACTGGGTCCCTGCACAGAAACATAACCACCTCTTGAGCTGTACATCCAAATTTTCAGCAGAATATGATAGCTTCCATAAATGGTCTAGAGGGATCGAGAGCATTGGAGGGAGTCTATTACCGATTCACAGACACTGGCAGATGGAAGCATTCCAATGCTTCCCGTAATCATTGATGCTTCATCAGATAATATGTCACCGAAAATGTTGTTTGTGACAATTGTGTCAAACTGCAGTGATACGGGAAATTTACTAATTTAGGATGTCAAAACATCCGACTGACGCTTGGCCAGAAGGCAACGAATCACACAGGAAAACAAACGATAGCCAGAACGCAATGAATCACACAGGAAAACAAACAAACCTGCTTAGGATTCCTAACAAGCTGCATTGCAGCATTGTCGACATACATGTGCGAGAGTTCAATGTCAGGGAATTCAGAAGCTAGTGCAGTCACCCTTCTTCTCCAAAGCATGGATGCCTACAATAATATTGGAGCAAAGAGTTATAACCTTCCAACAGGTATTCTAGTGCCAGCATAATGCTAAAAGCTGATGTACATCAATAAGTTCTACAGATCCTTTATACCATGTAAGAAAAAGATGGAGCTTCAATTCAAATGGAAAAGATCAAGTAACATTCCAACATTTGGGACAAGCATAATACAGTACCTCCAGCACATTTGCTTTATCAACCGAGCATAGTTTCCCTCTTCTCTTGCGAGCAACCTCAAACGCAACACGTGCGATGCGATCAATCTGGGGATGAAACAGAGGATCACATCATGACCAAGGATCAAAACTGTACAAAAGAACCTTTCAAAGGAAATTTTATACAAGAATGCATTCTTCAATAAAATATTATCAAATAAAAAATTCTGTATACATTATAGATATTCTCGCGGAAATGATATCCTGCCATCTCCAATTAATTCTACTAAAGGCATGAATGTTAAAATGGATGGCACTATTTAAAAATACTTTTTTAGGAGACAGTGGAGGATTAGGATGAGTCACCTCAGAAGCTGAATAAACTTCTGTGTTGAAGCCAGTTTCCTCTCCGTTGTCATTTGTTCCAAAACCCCTAGGTTTGCCAAAGTATATTCCTGCCATGGAGGATTACAAATTATTACTATTGGCAAGCACAAGGTTTATCAGAGTGCACTAGCAGATATTGAATTGAAAATGAAACAAAACTCTTGGCTCATGTTTGAAAAGAATTTGGTCAACATTACCTCCAGTAAGCTCTCTGACAACCATAATGTCAACACCTTCAGCTACCTCTTTCTTCAGAGTAGATGCATCTACTAGCTACGATTTGCAGATCAGTTAAACAACCAAACAGCCATAGTACATACATGAAATGTATCGAAACTAAGACGTGGCTTTGTAGTTTTTCAAAAAAAAAAGACGTGGCTTTGGTATACCTGCGGCAATACCGCAGCTGGACGCAGGTTGGCAAACACCCGGAGCCCAGCACGGAGCTGGAGCAAGCCTGTCTCAGGCTTCAGGTTCTTTTCATTGTTATCCCACTTATACCTACATCGACAACATGAGAACAGAGTTGGGGAATTCTGAACAAACCAAATGCACTTGGCTGCTGTCAGTCACTACTGGGACTGCTGCTGAAACAACACCAACTCACCCCCCTATGGCTCCGAGGAGGACGGCATCAGAATCCCTCGCTGCCGCGAGCGTTTCGTCGGGGAGTGGCACGCCGGTGGCATCGAGCGCCGAGCCGCCCATCAGCTTCTCCTGGAACCGGAGCTCGACGCCTGTGCCGGAAGATAAAAAACAGGGGTTCATCGTCCTGCCGATACAAACGGATTTCAAGCTAAGGCATTGGATGTCTACGAATCAGCTTGCCTTCGATTGCTCCGGCGAGGGAGAGAACGTCCTTGGCGACGGCGACCACCTCCGGCCCGATGCCGTCCCCTGGGAGGAGCGTGATGTTGTAGCTCCTCGCGGCGGCGGAGCACCGGAAGGAAGCCATCTGGCGCGGGCGCAGCGCCGCGCCGCCGGCTCGCCGGCGGGAGAAGGCTAGGGTTTTGAGCGGCGTAGCTTGCAGAGCCGCCATTGCTGCCGCTTAGCTCAAGTTTGGGCTCACCTACCTATTAGCCACAATGGTCTACTACAAGGGTGTGTTTGTTGGAAGGGATGGATGGTGTGGTGGGACCTATTCGGCCCAGCCCATGTAGGCCCATGTCCACAATAGTGATCAGTGGGCCCAATTGAGCCGGGAGCGAATCAAGCCGGGCCGCGGAGACGGCGGGGACGGTGCGCAGATGGCTCCGGGGAAGCGAGGCAAGGCCAAAGGGCAGACGCCGCCGCCCGCCGTCGCCGACGCCGGCGGAGACGGGTTCCCGGGCTGCCTCCGGTTGATGCCGCCGTCGACCGTCGCCATCTCGATCCACGCCAAGCCTGGCTCCAAGGTCGCCACCATCACAGGTCGGTTTGCCCCTTGATTAATCTCAGTTGTCACCGCTGTCTCCATGCTCAGACGCGGACCCTAAAGCGTGCGTGTGTGTGGATTTTGCAGAGATCGGGGACGAAGCGGTTGGTGTCCAGATCGACGCACCAGCGAGGGATGGCGAGGCCAACGCCGCGCTTGTCGACTTCATCAGCTCGGTGAGCAGTTCGTTGCGGTTGCAAAACATTAGATCGACTTGAATTGACTAGCGATTGGTACTTGCGCGTTATCTGTCGAAACTGGGCTATGGTTGGTACGATTTGATACTATCCAGTGCCCTGCTCTGTAAACTGAGAATTCAAAGCTGTATGATTTGCAGATGCACTTTTATGTCTTTATATATCCGTAGTAACTGATGACTTGTGATCCTCGCTTAATCGAAATAGAATCTTCTTTCGAAATGCGTTTATAATTTTAGCTTGGATCTGCAGAGTGGACGACTTTAACCCCCCTTCAAACTAACTGTAAATTTGATAATACTGATAGCTCTGTAATTGAGTTCTCTTACTCATCACCTACCAGATTCGGTTGCTATGCACCTGGAGGAAGGCTGTATTGAATTGCGCAAGTACTCAATTTGGCAGCATTAATTGTCTTAGTGCTTGCGCCCTTGGTTTTGGGATGCAAAGAAAACTGTAGTAACACTGATGCTGATTTAGACATGAACAAGTATCATTTTTGTTATCCGTTTCATTGTCGAACTGCAATTCAAGGGGTTAAAAATCATGGACCAAAACATGGGTTGGGAACAAGCTATTTGATTGGGAATAGTAGCTCAATGTGACTACTATTAAGTTCATGAGTAAAAATGCTAGTATTAAGCTTTCATCTACACCCTTTGATGCTAGTATTGAGCTTTCATCTAGAATGGCGACAACTTAGGAACTATGGTGATATAGACAGTGCTGCCAATGTTTGGATCATCTAGAGTTTTGTTTCTCTGCCATCTGACCTATCTTAATACTGAGAATCCGTGTGAAATCTTCAGGTGCTTGGGGTGAAGAGAAGAGAGGTATCTATTGGCTCTGGCTCTAAATCAAGGGAAAAGGTTGTGCTTGTACAAGATGCTACTCTTCAACGTGTCTACGATGCTCTGAAGAAGTCCTGTAATTGTTGATGATGTGTGTATGCTAAACCTGATATTACTTGAATGGGCATGAGCTAAACTAGTGAGTGGCCTGGCCTTTGTAATAACACATTTGCGCTGCTAATGTATGTATCTTGCTAGTTTCTGGTGAGTGGTCATCTTCACCCTTGCAAGATACGGGAAGTTTTAGCATGGGGGGTGATGGCTTGAATGAAGAGGAAACCGAACTGGATGATGTCTTCCTTCCTGGTCATGTGCTGCATTTCTGTCAATGAGACCATGATATGGTAATGCTCTTTGCCGGAAAGATTTACAGAGATGGCTCTGTTAAGAGAGATTTCCAAGCAGATGGATCCTAGAAGAGTACATAACTGAAGTGGGCCTATTGGGCTGTTGCGAGTTGCTGGGCCAGGCTCAACCAACCTTTGTTAATCGAATCGTTTGTGCCAAATTTCCTCTTGTTAATTGAACACCAAGGTGTTCATCGCGAGAGAGATCACTGTTCCCATCTCGATCCTGGCAATTAGTGAATGAAGCTGAACAACTGCAGTCAAATTGGCATCTCAAAGGGGGGGAAAAAATTAACAAATCATGAAACGCCTTGGTCCCGGTCCTGTAACCTGTTGGTGAGGCAACACGTGTAGCTAGCGTATTGCTGCCGCAGAGTGGAGGTGTATAATAAACTACTAGTACTCGTAGCAACCCAAACGTGCATGGCGCATTACAACGTACGTTAGGCGTTTGGCAACTTTTGGCGATCGATCGGCTCGACGCAATGCAATTTGGGCATCAACTAATGGTCTCTGTTTGGCTCCCTCTTTATTTTATTCTAGGCTGGATTCACATTCACCTGGCTGGCTGGGCATCTGTGCCAAAAGTTGGTGTAAG
The DNA here is from genome assembly GCF_002211085.1 of Panicum hallii. Taxonomy (NCBI): domain Eukaryota; kingdom Viridiplantae; phylum Streptophyta; class Magnoliopsida; order Poales; family Poaceae; genus Panicum; species Panicum hallii. The sequence continues at coordinate 47,621,176 of NC_038048.1, read as the reverse complement.
ATAGGGTGGGCTACAAGAAAAAGGAGAAGGCTCAGGCTGCTACCTCTGCTCATCATTTGCACTGCCTAGTGCATCCAGTGGCTAAGGAGTCCAGCTAGGGTAATGAAAATTTTAGCCGTAGCATCTGAATGCAGTGTGCCAATTGCGTGCGTTGGGTTTGCGGCCAGATGAGATGAGAGGCGCAGGCGAATCATCATACTCATATATAGGGTAACTAACTAGGTAACAAACAGTGTGCTGGCTGGGATTAATTAAAGTTCTCCTTGCAGCACGATTGCTGAGGCGGTCAGCCAAGCATGGACGACGCTGGGATGGATGGGTCATTGGGTGGGTGGGTACATACACTTTGACGCCATGGATTATTGCTGATCGACAGTCGTGTGCGCGCGCGAGCACAATGATGATGGACTGAATATTCTTGAGCTTGCTGAGTTGGGGTCACGAGACCAGAAAGGAAAGAGAGCACGCATCGTCCGTCCGTCCGTGGTTTCTGACCAACTCGCAGTCGCACCAAGAGGAATGAAGAGGAGAAGTTGGCTTCCTCCTAGGACTACTCCGTAACTCTCTAGGAAATAAAGAGAAGGAACAGCGGAGCGTTCGTTCCTGCGAGACCGAGCGTTAGCTCGGATGGTTGGCTCCCCAGGTTCATTCATTCACTTGTTCATGTCCTCCCAACTTGGTCGTCATCTGATCCCTCTGTATCTAAGAAAAGCATGTGTATTGATCAGTCTCTCTCTCCTTGCTTTCTACACGCTGTGCTCAGCTAATTGTTACTAGTTGGTAACGGAGCGCTCATTCATCTGATTGCAGTTGCACGATGGAGCGAGCAGCCATCATGCAGGGAGACGGTTGGTTTCTCAAGATCGATCACCCGGCTGGCCGGCTTTCAGATGGTGCAGTGCATCACAGGAAGGGCAGATATATGGAGCAGCAGACTGACGGAAGACAGGGAGCCGCCACACCTACCATCTTCTTCGTTTCTTTAACTCCATCCATGCTGGCCCGGCCGGCTTCTGTTTGTCGAGAAAATTCCTTATTCGACACCGAACAAATGATCCGTTCCTTTATTGGTCCTTAAAATTTTTCCCTTCCTTATTTGACGCTCATTTTATGATTCATTCCTAAAATAACCCTATCATCAATTCCGTTATTTGCTGCCGTTAAACATCCACAGAGAACATACCATTTTTTCTGATGGGACAAAAATACCCTCACCTGTTCTCCTCTGTCTCGTTCTCCTCTCCCGTTCATCTCTTTCACCCCCGCCCGCGAACCGTAGGCCTGGGCGGCGGCGCCGCCACCAATTTAGGCCAGCGACCCAGCAGTGCCAAAAATCTAGCCGCACGACTCGGATCCGGAGGCCACGTGCCTCGTTGGCTGGCCGTACGGGGCGGTGGAGGCGACGCACCCCCTCGTGCCGTCGAGTGTGTGCGTCGATCGTGCGGGGCACGCCCTCCAGCGCTGGCGACCCCTTGCTCAGAGGTGGCGGCAAGCCCCATCGCGGTCGTGGCACCCGCTGGCAGCCCAGCGGCCCTCCCGCGCCGGTGGACCGTGGCACAGCGGCGGAGGGGTGCCGCGTCGCCCTAGGCACGGGCACCGGCATGCCCCGTCGGGGTGGGCGGGACACTCGCCGGCGGCCAGCGGCGACAGCAGGCCTCGTCAGGGCGTGGGGAGCCAGATCGTGGCGGCGGCATTGGCCCGATCGGGCATGCTGGGCTGGTCGAACAGCTACAAATGTGATTAAACAGCTACAAATAAGAAATGGAAAATTTTTAAACGCCAAGGAAGGAACGAGCCATTTTTTTCAGTACCAAATAAGACATTTTCTCTTGTTTGTTTGATTGTTTGCACCAACATCAATCCATGGCCCCGCTTGTCAGAGTCAACGCTGACTGGTCAACTGCACGTTGACCGGAGCTGGCGGTTGCCGGGGCGTGGGGACCTGGACGGCTGGACGTACAGCGAGAGGCGGGCCGGCTTTGCGTGCGAGCGTGGCGAAGCTGATGGGAGGACGGCGACGGGCACCTGCTGCAGACTGGTCGATGGGTACGGCGGGCAGGAGGCTCGTCGTGGTTGCTTCAGCGGCTGACCGGCCTGGACCACGTCCAAGCACAAACAAATACTTTGGTGAGTAGTAGAGCTGTACAAGTAGAGCACGGTGCGATAGTACATGGAGATTGGAGACGATGAAGCGCCAGAAAATCATAGCCTCTCACTGCCATGCATGCATGTGGTGCTCTGCATCATTCTGTGGTGAGTACGAACGAGGTGATGTGACTGCAGGCACTTGTAACGTCTCTAACGAGGTGATGATGATAATAGTAGCTGATGATAAACAAAACAATAAGTAACACAAAAGCACCGTTGTTACTACCACTTAAGAGAGAGAACATACAAAAGATGGGGTACTAGCTGCAGGTGACAGGACAGGAAGGAGCAAGGAAGGCGACACGACAATTAGGCGCCATGACCCGGCCGGTTGGGATAATAGAGGACATAGCATGGATGGGATATGCACGCCGCGGCCGGCCCCCGATAGTAAGCTTGGGAAACCGAGCGCGGCGTAGCTTTGGATTTTTGGCCCATGCTGTTTGTCAGCAGCGAGGAAGGACCAAGGAGGGAGGAGATCAGGAGAGGGCGGCTCCCACAGCACCAGCAGCAGGCCTGCAGATCCCGAGGCAGGCAGGCAGGCAGCTGACGGTGATTGATCTTTAGCGGCAGTATATATATATATATATATATATATATATATATATATATATATATATATATATATATATATATCTTGTGAATGGGAGACAGAAAAAAGACGAGCACGGGAATCAGGGACGGTACAGTGGATACATTCGCATTTGGTTTGGTTGGTAGCGTAGCACTCGCTCGTGATCCAATGTTCCTCCTCCTCAACGCTCAACCTTTTAGCTGTTTCTTTTCTGCAAGTGCACACGTTGATGCAAATCTCTCTCCCCCCCCCCCCCCCTCTTCCTTCGGTGGCATGCATGTGTGCTTGATGATCTTTCTGTGTCTAGTAGAAGATGGGAAATCCATGCATGCGATGGCGATGTGAGCAAAAGGCCATGAAGCTGAATGAATCCTGACAAGGATTTGATCGATTTGGTGCTTCTTTTGAGGGAGCCGAAGGAAGAGGCGAAGAGTTGGTGCTCAGATCAGATCATTCGAGCTAGGATACGGACAGGGACGGCTCAACACACAAGGCCATTCATTGTACCTGTGATTCATTGTACTAGTGTGGGGAGGTGGTGAAACAGAGGGCGACAGCGACAAGAAAGGACGACTAGCCAGGAGGAAGCACAAAACATTCCCTAGCTTGTTCCACGTTGATGGCTTGGTTGTGCAGTACTAATACTAATAAAACTCATCAGCATTCAGCAACCGACCGGCAAACAAAGCAGCAGGGTGCGCTCCTCCACGTACGTTCGTCGCCGCCACGCTGCTTTGCTTTGTCTTGCCTTTCTCCGTACGCTGCTGTTTGGTGGAGTGGAGTTTTGGTTAGGTTAGTGCTCTGCTTTTCATTTCAGTTTGATGAATTGAATTCCACACGGACCACCAGTGTTGTGTGGCTCTGCTCGCTCTTGTTGCCATTGCCATGCCTACTACTTCCCCCAATCCTCCATCCCAACTGCTGATCTGCGGCTGCAGTGTACGATTGCTCACCGTCCCGAGAGAGAGAGAGAGAGAGAGAGAGAGAGAGAGAGAGAGAGAGAGGGAGGTGGGGGGGGAGAGGGGGAGAGAGAGAGAGAGAGATTTTACCGCAGGGCACTGCATTGCAGCTTTTTTTTTTTACTGCTTTTTTCTACTTTGAAAAGTCTCAATCTGTCAGGCCAACGGACTCCTCGGTTCAGACCTCAAAACTCCTCCGGTGCTTCTCTGTTGCGCTGCCATTGGCGACTAGCCGAGGCGTCAAACAAACAAAACTCGGGACAAAACTCGGGGAGACGGGGGGAGACGCACAACAAAACCCATGGATTACTCGACCACCAGGCCTAGACCATCTCTCATTCTTGTTTAAGTCTCCTCCGTCTTCCTTCCATCCCCGCACGACCGCACCACTCCACCACCAACAACTTCCTTTTCCCTCTTCGCCTGCCGGCTCCCCCGCCCCGCCTCACCGCCGACCACTACCGCCCGACCTCAGGAAGAGAGCTCTGCGCTTCGTCAAACCTTCTTGTGCGGCCGGCGCTCCTTCGGAGGGAGGATTTCATGGCAGCCCGCCCAGGACTTCCATGACGACCGGAGGCCGCCGATGGAATGGCAGATCCCGTCGACATCGACAAGGTCAGCACTCGCTCCTCTATTTCGCTTCTCATTTCTACACCCGCCGCTGCGCCTCATACGCTTTCATGCCTTTTCTTTCCTTCTCCCTTCCAATTCCGTTCGTGGTTCCTTTCGAGAATTTCTGGCTCACGCCCCAAATGCCAATGCGGGAAGCCACAGCTGCGTGATTCGTTCTTGCCAAAGCCCAGACCTTGCTGTTGGGGTGTGCCTGCCTATACGCCTGCACCGGAACTTCGTCCGGCTTTCGGGCAAGTCGGCCGGCCGAGCCATGGCAGCTCCCTTCCGACTTCCTCCTCACACTGAAGGCTCAAGGCTGCAATGCCGGCCCATTCCCTTTTACTCTGGTTTGCCGACCCCCAATCGAACTCATGGAGCGGGAGGGGACCGCGGTCAGCCGCCTGGCAGAACCCGCACGCCGCGCGCCTCATGACCGTCAGGCAGAGAGGAGGCCCGCCGGCGTGGCGGTCAGGGGGTGGCTGAGATTTTAATCTGAGATTTAGAAAAAAAAATGGCAACTTTGATTTCAAGGCTTTGCTAAACTGCTTGCTTGGCCCAGGGCTGATATGCCCCTTGTTAGGACCAGCCACCTTGTTGTCCAACAACTTTCATTATCTGAATACCCTTGGTTCCTCTGACCTATTATGCCTGCGTTATTTCCTCACCCTGCTGCAACCGATCCATATTAAAAATACTAGGATGTTTTCGGATGATCCAATTCCTGATGTTGACCAAACATATTACACTGCAGCTGGTCCTTTCCATGTTAGTGTTAAGGATATCAAAATACAATGAAGAAAACAATGTGATAGCGCAAACACCCCCACTAGTTACTCTTGTTTTCAGGGAAGAGGCCAGGAAGACTCCTGAACTTCCCAATAGCATTGGTGCAATCAGCCAACTCTGTATTAAGAAGCACGTTTATAGGAAATGCCCTAAAAAATATATGCTAATGTGCTATCAATAATCTGCACCCCTTACTGTTCTTCACGACTCTCAGTTCTTCCTCATGAAATTTGCAGGCACTTATTGCTCTAAAGAAAGGCACCCAGTTGCTTAAATATGGTCGCAAAGGGAAGCCAAAATTTACTCCCTTCAGACTATCAAATGTAAGTTCTCTGCAGCTGATGCTCTAGATCAATCATGCTGTCTAGAATGCTTTTCTTTTATCTGTCCATATGCATCTATTATTTTTACCATGACAATCTTAGCCTTTTGCCTCAAATAACTGTAGCAGAAATGGCACTATTCATTTTTTTTTTTGTGAATGAGAATTTAGAGAGGTAGATCTCCTCCTTCAGTTACTATCCATACTTATATAAATTCCTTTTCTGCTTTACACAGGATGAATCAACTCTTATTTGGGTTTCAAGTAACAAAGAGAAAACTTTGAAATTAGCTTCCGTGTCCAGGATTCTCTCAGGGCAAAGAACGGTAAGGAGGTTTTGAGCAATCCTTTATGTTTTATTCCAAGTTTCTTTTTGAAAAAAGATAATCTGTTAACATGTATTCTTTTCAGCTTGTTTTCCAACGTTTTCTGCTCCCTGAAAAGGATCATTTATCCTTCTCACTCATATATAATGATGGCAAGCGATCTCTTGATCTGGTATTATAATGAGAATCAATTTAACCTTCTTGCTTCTCTTTCCATTCCGATCTTATTGCATATACTTATGTCCTATCCTGTTTTGAAGATCTGCAAGGATAAAGTTGAGGCAGAGGCTTGGTTTACTGGTCTTAGTGCCTTGGTATCTCCAGGACAGCATGGATCTCAAGCCCAACACATAGATGGAATACGAAATGCTGGTCATTCTTTTGATGTAAACTCTTATGCTTCAACAAAGTTCACTTCTGTACACATTTTTTCTCGTCAATGTTTAATTACTTTGATAGTATATATTTCATATTATTAACTGACTCATTGAGTCTATCTTTATGTTCTACTCTTTGTTGACTTAAATTTGATAAGACCCTTTGCTGCTCAAATTTCTCACACTTTTCTCATAGTTATATGAAGTATCAAATCATTAGAACTAGCATAATCTCAACAAATGTCTAACCAGTAATCACAGCAGAACCACAGTTTCCATGACTATCCAATGGAGCTTTTCTTTCATGTTCCTTTGACCTGATCACAGCTTTAATTGTAGAGGTTCTTGGGAATCAGCCATTTGTTGTAGGTGATGTTATCAGCTATTACTAGAGTTTGACACGCAATGCACGATGGCAAGTTAGTATCAGTTTGTAGATAATCTTCTGGTTCCAGCACATTGCTGATAATGCATCATGTTATTTTTCTTGTTACATTTTGTCTGTCTGTTATTACTTATTATACTGTTCAAATAGATAAATCACAGCTAACCTTAGAATGCTAGAATTCTTATCATTTTCGTTTCTATTGATTGCAGTGTGCAAGAGAAAGTAGCCTAAGCAGTAGCTCTACTTTTACGTCAGATTCCCTTGAGAATAAGTTGAGCTCTGCAAACTCGACAAAGGATCGTTCTTCAGGAGAATATACATATTCAGAAAGGACTGATGTGTCAGATATGCAAGTGAAAAGTGTTTCTTCTTCAGACATTCGAATCAGTGTTTCCAGTGCCCTTAGCACATCCAGCCATGGCTCTGGAGGTGAAGATTCTGAATCATTTGGTGATATTTATGTATGGGGAGAAGTCATCTGTGATACCGCTTCAAGATCAGGGTTGGATAGAAGTCCTTGTTCTCCTGGCGCAACTACTGATGTTCTTGTACCAAAGCCCCTAGAGTCAAATGTAATGCTTGATGTCAGTTATATTGCTTGCGGTGTGAAACATGCTGCCCTAGTTACAAGACAGGCAGAGGTATTTACATGGGGAGAAGAATGCAGCGGGCGTCTTGGTCATGGGGTTGGAACAAATGTTTTCCAGCCACGTCTTGTTGAGTCATTATCTATCTGCAATGTTGAACTAATCGCTTGTGGTGAATTCCATACTTGTGCTGTCACTGCAACTGGTGACCTCTACACTTGGGGAGATGGTACACACAATGCAGGGCTGCTTGGTCATGGTAGTAATGTGAGCCACTGGATCCCAAAAAGAGTCTCAGGTCCACTGGATGGTCTTCAGGTATCAACTGTATCTTGCGGCACATGGCACACAGCCTTGATAACTAGTTCTGGGCAGTTATACACATTCGGTGATGGCACATTTGGAGTCTTGGGTCATGGAAACCGAGAATCATGCTCATATCCAAAGGAAGTGGAATCTTTGAAGGGTTTGAGGACAATTTCTGTTTCCTGTGGTGTCTGGCATACTGCTGCTGTTGTTGAGGTTATCATTTCACAGTCAAATGCTTCATCTGGGAAGCTGTTCACCTGGGGGGATGGAGACAAATATCGTCTTGGGCATGGTGATAGGTCCTCAAAACTGAAACCAACTTGTGTGCCTTCGTTGATAGATTACAACTTTCATAGGGCAGCATGTGGTCATACTCTTACGATTGGGCTGACTACTTCAGGACACATTTTTACTGTGGGAAGTTCTGTGTATGGACAGCTTGGTAATCCAAATAATGATGGAAGGTATCCCCGCCTGGTAGAAGAAAAACTTGGGGGCGGTGGTGTTGTGGAGGTTGCTTGTGGATCATACCACGTTGCTGTATTGACAAATGCTGGTGAAGTTTACACATGGGGTAAGGGTGCAAATGGAAGATTGGGTCATGGTGATATTGCAGATCGTAAAGTGCCTACAGTTGTTGAGGCTTTGAGGGATAGGTCTGTAAAACGTGTTGCTTGTGGATCAAGCTTTACAGCTGCAATTTGTCAACATAAATGGGTGTCTGGGATGGAGCAGTCTCAGTGCTCAGCATGTAGACAGCCATTTGGTTTCACTCGGAAAAGGCACAACTGCTACAATTGTGGCTTAGTACACTGCCATTCGTGTAGTTCAAAAAAAGCTTTAAGAGCAGCATTATCTCCTAATCCCGGGAAGCCATACCGTGTATGTGATTCATGTTATGTGAAATTAAGTAAAGTTTTGGATACAGGTGTCAGTTATAGCAGAAATACAATTCCCCGTTTACCTGGTGACACAAAGGCTGAGAAAATTGACACAAAGGCAGCCAAAGTTGCACCGCCCAATAGCTCAGATATGATTAGAAATTTAGATGTAAAGGCAGCTAAGCAGACGAAGAAGTCTGACTACTCTTCACATGTTCCAGCAGCACTGCAGCTGAAAGACATTCCTTTCATCAGTGCACCTGACCTGCACAACTCGTCTACAATGGCTAATCAATACCCTTATGACTCCAGATCTACTTTACCATTTTTGAGGATGCCATATCTGAACTATTCCAGCTCCTTGTCCTCAGAAAGCTTGGAGAGCCTTCGGGATGCAAATGAACTTCTGAAGCAAGAGGTTCAAAAACTACAAGCAGAGGTATGCTTTTTCTATACTTCTGTAGGGACTAAAAACATCAAGTGAGAATACTTATACTTGTTCTTGGATCAGGTTAATAGCTTGAGACAGGAACGTGAACAGCAAGATGCTGAGCTGCAGAAATCACAGGCAAAAACCCACGAAGCGATGACCCTTGCTACTGAGGAAGCATCCAAATTGAAGACTGCCAAAGATGTCATAAAATCACTAACAGCGCAGGTAAGATTTCTCATTGAATCTTGTTCAGTATTATCAATCCAAGAGCTGGTGTTAGCACCATCTTCTTCAGTTATTTATCTTGCACCATGTGAGTGCAATGGTAACAGCTGTTGGAAGCCAGGCAGTTGTAGCTTATCTGCTTATGTGACCCATTTGGATTTTGTAGATCCCCAGGTCCGCATCGAGGCAATGGGATTTCTAATGTTTAGCAGTTTTATCATATATAGTTTGTTTGGTCTTGTTTGTTTTACAGTACTGGAGGCTGTTGATACAAATCATTTATCATGTTTCCTCTTTCTTCTTTTGGCAGCTAAAAGAAATGTCTGAAAGGCTTCCTCCAGGAGCATGTGATGTGAAGAATGGACGCATGATGGGTGCTTTACCGCCTGAAATTGGGAGAGAGAACCAGATCAGATATGACCCAGGCAGCATTCTGTATCCCCAAACTCCTACTTCAGTTGCATCTGCTCGGTTTGGTGGATTACCTGCCCAAGTTCATCAAGCAAACGACTACAATGAAACGGTCATGGTTCCACAAGAAGGAAGGGGTGAACACCTCAATGGCTTCAGAGAGGTCTCCTCAGTGCAGCAGAGAGCCAATGGAGGGACTATTGGGTATCGTCATAGACCAGATGATCATGACCGGAAGGAAACAGACAGGTTCCAGATAAATCTAAGCAACTTCACCATGAGAAGTTCTGGTTCCCCCAATAATCAAGTTGAAGCAGAGTGGATAGAGCAGTATGAACCTGGAGTTTACCTGACTCTAGTTTCTCTCCGTGATGGGACCAAAGAGCTGAAACGAGTTCGGTTCAGGTAAGACACATTACTTATTCAGAACAAGTGTGTTTTTTCCCTTGAATAGCCACATATATTATTAGGTGGTATGCATTATTTGGTAGTCCGTAGTTGTATCTATTGAAAAAGTTTTCGTCCTTGAACAACATAGTTTTCTGATAGGGAAGCGTTGTTTGCAGCCGGAGGAGGTTTGGAGAACACCAAGCAGAATCATGGTGGGATGACAACCGCGAAAAAGTGTACGACAAGTACAATGTGTGTGGAGCGGATCGGCTTTCTTCAGTAATGACAACTTAATGGAAACCTGCATGAAGAACCGAGACGCCCAGCATGTTTTTGAAGTGTGCTGCATCATGCTTATGTAGCTTGTTATGTTCTATCATCTACCTCATCGCGCCCTTGTTGTATAGAGGAAATGATGTGTAAAATTAACATGATGGGAGCAAGTAGTCGTTGCTCCTTTGACCAAGATACATAGTTGTATGTATATTTCGGTTTAATGGATGAGAGAAAGCTCCATCATCTTATTGACCACGTCATGTTTTGCTGCTGGACTTATTCCTCTGTGAAATGGACTAGAGAGCCCAATTGGGAGCTCCTGAGCTCCAGGTCGACGAGTGCGTATTTGAAAGATGCTGCTACTGTCATCAGAATCCAGTTCATCTACGGGTAATCTGAGTTGCTGGATATTTTTAGAGCTAACTCCAGTAAAGCACCTACTTGAGTCCCTACTTAAAAAGTAGGGATCGAAAGCAAAAAATCTAATCCCACTTAAAAAGTAGGGACCGAAAGAAAAAAATCTACTCTTGAGCCTCTTCTACGGGTGGGCAGGGAAGCCCCTACTCGCTCATTGATTCCGTCTCCAGCCCGTACGTGCCTATTCCTCCTACCTCCGCCAGCGTCGCCGCTCCATTGACCACCACACCTCGCGCAGACGAGCCGACGACCGCAGTTCAGGCACACCTCCGAGAACTGAAAACTAAACCGAAAAATCGAGAACCAAACCGAAAAAACCGAGAACCAAAAATTTCAGTTTCAGTTCGGTTCCAGGTGCTAGAGAACTGAAATAATTACAGTTATTTCGGTTCTAACCCTCGGTTAACCGAAGTGACCGAACTAACCGTATGAATATGGAGGCCCAGTAAAGAACGCTTTGCAGCCCATCCCATTAGCCAAACAAACCCTAAGAACATAAGCAGCAGCCAGCGGGGCACCACTCCCTCTCTCTCTCTCGTCTCTCTCCCCCTCGAATCTTATCCGCGGCATGCCCTTCCCCGACCGGCAGCCCCTGATGCCCTGGCTGACCCGCCGGGCCCCCTCCTGCGCAAGCTCGAGCCGCTCTCCGACGAGCGCTGCACCCCTGCACCTCCTCCGCTGCCCGCGCTGCAGATTGAGCAGACGTGCTGCTCATCACCACGTTGAGCTGTCGAATTCACCACCAGCGCCGCCGAATCGAGCTCGCCTGCCGGCAAGCGTACGTGGCTGATAATAGATTTGTAGGTAGGATGTCATCGAGATCAGGAATTTGAAGGTGTAAGCAACGCAAGGTTTAGACAGGTTCGGACCGTGATGTGCGTAATATCCTACGTTCTATAGTTTTAGATGATGATGATACGTTGATTGTTTGGAAGGAATTTCTGTCCGTCCTTATATAGTCTGGGGGACAGTGTTATATAGAATCCTAGCCTGATACTAGTTTAGAAGTTATACTCAAGCACTGCTCGGATGGTTTCCTTATGCTTCGACTAGCCCTACTCGCAACGAATAGTTATAATAGATATAAGGTATGAGATATGATTCATCCCTTGTTCTAAAATATTCTAAACTATATACGCAATTCCGCAGCTCCGACTTTGACATCGCCCGCCGTTGAATCAACCACCAGCGTCGTCGAATCGAGCTCGTGCATCGTCGAATCGTTAGTGCCATCAAATTGAGCACTGCAGCTGTCAAAATCGGAGTGAGGAGGAGGCAAAGAAGTGACGACCGGCTCGAAGTGAGGTGAAGGCTGCCTGGGCTAGGATCTTGCGTGCTGCCAACCGTGACAGGCCGTGGCAGCAACCATCTCGACCGGCCCCCGTGCGGCCGCCTCAACGGGCTCTGGCTGGAGAGCTACTTGAGAGAGTGTGAGAGAGAGATGCAAGGTAGACAGATGGTTAGCAGAGACGCAAGGTAGAGAGATGTTTCAGGAGTGATACAGAGAATCTAAGGCAAATAAATATATTGGGAATAAAAGGGAAAAATAGAAAAAGAAAAAAATAAGATCCGAAAGGTAGGTCCTACATTTTAGAAAAAGTAGAGGCTGAGATTAGGGGGTATTGCTGGAGTTAACGGTGGAGATCATTTTAGGAGCAGCCTCTGTAAAAAAGGAGGGACCTTAAATAAAATCTATTGCTGAAGTTACTTACGTGGACAATCTGCGTCAGCTGGATGCTGCTTAATCCTTATCGCGAGGAAAGTTGCAGGAGGTGGGTTTGACAAAGGACGAATCAGAATCACACCAGGATAATCTTGCAAAAGTGATGACGCACTAGACCACTGACGGGAGAGGAGAATGCTCAAGAATCGCCCATTTGTGTGATCTGATAAGCTTGGAATTTCCCTTTTTCCGATCGATGACTCGGGGCGTCACATGGTAGGGGATATCGCATCCGTCGGCCAAGGCTGACGCGACTCCTTCTCGGAGCACCACGACATGATCGGAAATGTTATCTGAATATGCTTAGAACAGCTACTAGCAGCATTGAAGTTTATGTTTATCTGATGATCAGGATGACGATTCCTTGATTGATGCAGTACTTCCGTGATCCTCTTATCTGCACTGCTGGACCTCACCGTCGGCGCTAATCTGATACTGGTATTGGTCGGTCGGATAAAGCTCCGGCACTCGAGGATTATATTGGATCAGCATTTCATCAGAATTCCCTTCTCTCTTTTTCCTATCAGATTTACAGTAAGTGAAAGTGTGAGAGTGATGGATTGACCAGCTTTGAACTAAAGATTGAGGTCTCCTTCTGAACCGACAGGAATCGAAGCTCAGGCTCCTCTTATGCGGAAGCCATTGATGGAGCAGACAGCTTGCATTGCTCCTCCTGGCTGCTGCATGTCATGTCATGGCGGCTCCCGTCGAAGGCGGTGTCTCGCCAAGACTGCGACGGAGGCAGCGGGGCGGGGGAAGGACCGCCTGAGCCTGTCCTGCATGTGCTCTTCTGATGGATGGAGCCGCGGGATGCATCCCGACGGCCGGCGGCGGCGGCGGGCCTCAACCCCGTCGGGATATGGAAGTTTTGCATCGACACGAATCGCGATCAATAATCGCGATCCGATATTTTACATAATAAAGACCCCTAATATTTTACAAATAAGGCCCGCTCGGGGTCCTTCTCCTTGGTCGCCGTCGGCCGCCGCAGGTTCCGCCCGATGCTTGCGCAAGGGTCGACCGGCGATGCATACAGACCTTGGCCCTCCACGGATCCTCCGCTCCCGCGGTTAGGGACGAGAGCAAGCGCGCGGCCGGACTCATTCCGACCGGTGGAGCGGTCCGCCGGGCTGGTTTGTTGTGTGAGGCTCGCCGGTCCGTCGGAGCTAGCAGAGGATGGCAGAATCGGAGCTTGGAGTGCTCCTGCCGCGTTTTGTTCCTGGCCGGAGCTCAATGCCGCGGCGCAGTCGTCTCTCAAAGCGGAATTAATGGATGGTGGCGGTTGCTCTGCGGCTGCCGTGCGGTTTGCCGGGCGGCAACAGCAACCCACCCAGACCCAGGCAGGGCAGCTGCTACTGCTAGTGCTAGCTCGTCGTCGTCTAAGATTGGGATTTGGGAGACGGGCCGGGCTTTGCGATCTGAGAGCTAGCTACCTAGTAGCTCATTAGAGGTCGACAGCTAGCCATCCATGAGCAGATGTGTCAGGAGCTGCATGCTCCGAAATACAATGCAGTTAGCCCCTACTTTGGTGTTTAATTAATTTGCATCCAAAATACAATGCAGATGCCTTCCTTTCTTTTCTACTAACGCCAAGGGAGGGCGAGGGCGAGGGCGAGGGCCAGGCGGCAGCGAAGCAAAGCAAAGCATCATCCCCTCCTCCCTTTCCCTTGGAGGGAGCTGGAGCTGGAACGTTCTTCCAGGCTTTGGTGGGCAGCTCTGCTCTGTTATGCTTGTGCGCTGCACGCCTGCACGGAGCCGGTTTTCACAGAGCAGCAGCAGGCAGTAGCAGAGGCACAGAGCTGCAGCAGCGCATGCCTTTTCTCATGATCACACACACCGCCCCGTCTCTCGGTCCGGCCAGCGCCCACAGGGAGGGGGGATATTTCATTCACTCAACACGGGTGTCTGGGTGTCAGTGTCAGCAACGACGGAGGGTGGGGAAAGGGCTGCGAGTCCAATCATATCAGAATTTCAGACTTGACAGATACAGAAAACCATGGAGGCGAGGCGAGGAACCCGAACCAGCAGCCATGGCCCTCCGTCTCCCTCTCCTCCCAGCCATTGCCACTCATTCAATGCAGCTCCCGTCGCGTCGTCGTCGTCGTCTCGTGCGTGCGTGGCCGTACCCTGCGCCGCCTATATCCCATCCCCCCCTGACGACATGGCTACTCTGACCAAATGCAAAGCTGCTGCAGCTAGCAGCTAGCACACACAATCCAAATCCCCATCCCCGGGCCGGAGGGCATGATTGGCGAACGGCATCCTGCTGCATCAGATGCACACAGTATGTATTGTGCGTGTCTCCACGAATCAATTGAAATGATTATACGTATCGTATGGTATCTCCCACCCTGATGTCAAACTCAAACTCGCACTCTCGATGCCGATGCGTGCAGTGCATGCTATAGTAGAGGGAAGTAGTAGGCCTTTTGCTGTGTGGTCATAATAAAGCTACCCAGGTCTCGATAGATTCAGCCATTCAGGTATCCAGCAGCAGACCGCAGACAACCAGCAGCTCTCTACTCTACTCGTGTATACAGAGATGCAAATCCAAACGTTGACCTCTACACTGTGTGTGTACTGTCGTCTCCAACGAACGAGCTGTCACAACACTCCCCCGCTGCACTGCAGCAGTCGATCGAATGGCTATCTAGCTAGCTGCAAGTTGTTCACACCGTCCGACCTTTAACATCATCATCATCATCGTCCTCGTCGTCATCATCATCATCGAGCAGTAGTACGTACGTGAAAAAGCCAAGTATTGTCCCAGCTAGCTTCTCTAGTCGTACGTGGACAGGTGCAAGTTGGTACAGGAACAAAATGGATCGCAGGGAGGGGACAAGCAAAGCAAGTGCCTTGTTGTTCTGGACATCTATCATCATGTTTGTAGTATATCTGTCTTTGCTTCTTTTAATTCACTGGTATTGTTGTCTAATGTGTTTTTGCAAAAAAAACATACGCTGGCATACATATTATTATATTAGTCCCCCCAACCCAAAAAAAAAGATAGAGTTGAGAACTTTGGTTTTGAGATTATATTTATAGGATCGACGGTATTCTCTTTTACCTAAATCTACATAAGACCACCAACTTTATACTCTTTTACGGACGTATCGTGACCGCTTCTGGGTTCCGATTGGTTTCTCGGTGTTCCGATTGGAATTACGATTGATTTGTTCGGATTTCGATTAGGATTCTTGTTGACGGATAAAATATTATTATTTATTTTAGAAATAACAGAGATAGAGATAGAAATTATCCAGAAAGCTCACCGTCCACCTTTTTCTTGCATAACCTTTATCTTATTATTTATTATTTACTTGTGCTTTCCTCTCTCCGTCGTCCCATCATCAGACTCAGCCCAGAGGCTGCCATGCCTCTCACCGCACTGAACCCCAGCCGGCCCGTCTGTATATATATGGCACCACATTGCACATCTCTCCCTCCGATCCATTTCCCAATTGTCGCAGTAAACCACCATATCGATCACACCTCTCCCTCTCCGTTAGTTCTGCCAGAAATGATGAGTGGCTCCCGCAGGCGCACCGCAGCCGCCGTGCTCTTCCTCTTCCTCCTCGCCACCACCTTGTTGGGCGCTCGCTTCGTCGACGGCGCACGAAGCATGCAGCAGACGACGAGGAGCGGCGACGTCGTCAGGCCGGCGCCGGCGATGAGGCTCTACGGCGGCTACCTTCCACGGCCCAGGGTGATCCCGCCCTCCGGCCCCTCGGAGGGGCACAACGCCATCGGCCCGGAGGACGACCAGCGGATGATGCTGCGCAAGCCTTGATCCATGCATCGGCATCGACCACCAGCAGCCATGGCGGCCATGGTTTGCAGCGCCGTGCGTGGTGCTGTGCATCAAGCAGGTCAACGCCATGCATATACAGCACTACTACTTAGCTAGCGGCAGCATGTCGTAGCGGCCTCTCAGGCATGTATATAATATACGGTTGCTGCGCTTCACTTTTTTTTTTTGAATCATGATTTTAAATCGTCGGGCGGCCAGCGGCAGGGCTGCGCTGCCTCTGGGATGTTTAGCGGGCTATAATCGGTATTTAACTGTAGCGGCTGCCCTTCCTGACAGCTTTAACTTGGTTTTAATAATATATACGGTACTCGTTCATCTCTGCTACTAGCTAGCTCTTCTTGATCTGAGAGATTGCTGCTACTCACAGAGTATAATCCGATTTCTCTTGAAACTAACCATCTATGTATAGTACGTATGCTGGTTAAGTGACTGAAATAGGATTATTGGATCTAGCTTTTGCACTGTGCTTGCTCAGTTGCTTTTCTTTTTTGACGACGTTGCTCTGGTCTGTTGATCGTGAGTTGAATTCTCAATCGCCGGTCTAGCTATGAGCGAGAGAAAAGGGCACAGTAGAGGAGAGGATGGAGTAGTGTAGTGTCACCTTGGAGGGGAGGGTGTTGTGCAGCAAAAGGTTGGCAGAATGAATGCCAAAACATTGTGCATCCATCATCGGGTTTACGTTACTCCCATCATTGCAAGCAACCTACTGTTTTGACCTCGTCGATCGGCATCTTCGTCGTCGTCGTCTACAACAAAGTACTGCAAATTGCCTGCAGCAGCAACTCTCTTGCATTGCTTTGTTTTCTTTGACATTGCGCATTTGATTCGTGTTAGTAGAAAAAAAAGAGAGGATCTCGGGTGATTATTCATACCAATAATTGGTGATCGATCGAAGAAAAGGATGCATGCGCCCTGTCCCTGTGTGTGTGACTGTACGTTGATCCAAGAGTTTGTTTCCCCTGAAGGCCTGAAATATGCAGTACGCACACATGGAGGCAGGGGCAGGTAGACGTTGCTGTTCCACACCACGTCAGGGCCCGGCCCGGGCGGCCTTTTCTTGCTTGACTAGCAGAGTGCACTGCATGCGGCAGCAGTACTAGAGGAACATATATTATTAGAAAAACAAAGGAGAAGAAGGATGAACATGCATATGATGTGATCGAGGCATGGCACACAGTACATGCAGCAATAAAAGACTAGTGTGAAGTGCAGGAGAGAAGAGGGGATGCATGTGTTTGAGTGAGATCGATCGATGGGAAAAGACTAGCTTGTGGTACGGCAGCCGGCCATCACCCCTTCCCCTACCCCTCTAGCTAGCTGCTGTCGCTGCTGATGAGGTCACAGGAGGGCCGGGGAAGGGAGGGAAGGGAGCACAGGCAGAGCACAGTGTCTGTAAATCCTGCACGGCACGAGCCTGGCTCCCTGGATACGGCCGATTCTGGCGTTCCGCTAGAGCCTGGCCGCGAGGGCTCTTGTGCACGCGCACAGCCTGGCTCGGAGGGTGGAGCAGGCAACCAAACTGACGGACCCTGCATGGGGTGAGCCTGGCAGGACACCAAGCACGCCCTGCTTGTACTGTGCTATTAGTATTAGTATTAGTATTTCGGGGTGCACAGATAGAGCTAGTAGGGCAGCTGTATGTAGAGGCGTACAGTACATAGCTCCCTTGTGTCCGTTGTTAGTGTAATCCAATGTTATTCTCAAAAGAAGAAGAAGAAGTGTAATCCAATGCTGCAAGTTATGAAACTGCAACCCCCCCCCCCCTTTACGTACTGAAATTAGGATTGTTTGTGTCGGCGTGGATGCATGTGTGTGAACCCTACCTTTGGCCGGTAGTAGCACCAAAGGATCAGCGTACGTACGTGTCGTACGATCCAATCGAATCCCATCCGGGGCATTGACTTGTACACAGCGTGTGCGTGCGTGTCCAGCGGCGTCCTTCACTACCTGCTTCGTCGGCGCGCCGGACCTCACCGATCTTCTTCTTCTACAATCAGTTTCTTCGATAGATCAGGTGGAGAAGAGAAGGTGCCACCGAAATGCAGTCGTTTCAACTCATCGACTGATGGACTCTGCTTCGACTGTTTCAGCTGCATCAATCACGAGCAGCGCAGATAGGGAATTGTATTGAAGGCCCAACCGTCCAAGCAAAAGCTCAGCTCGGGACACTAGTACATTTTAGGCAGCGTACCCTCTATCCCTTTTTTTTAAAATAAAATCTTTTTTTCTTGAGCTACACCTCAACATATATGTGCAATAATTATCATAAACTCATTTATTAGACAATGCATGCATCAGCTTGTACTTACATGTAAGATGATGGAACTCATGCATGGCGGAATCTATCTTTACAGAATCATCAAAACTCTCAGCTAGCTTAGCTCGTGTGTACCAATCAAGTGCTACTCCAACGTAACATGTACATGACACGCCTATATATCTTTACATGTATACATACATATATATATATTAGTTACTGCTGGTTGACGAAGAGATCCCCCTGATAACACGCGCCAAGAGACGACGGCACAAGGAGAGGATTTGGCGTCTGGACCGCCGCACCTGCAGGACCAGCAGCCGCCATCATGCTCTGACGACTCTGATGATCGTATAGGAACGCCGCGGGGCTCATCAGCTGATCGTCACTGATGAAGAAGCCGAGGCTTCTAACGATGCTGGCCGCGGCATCAGCAGGCAGACAGGAGGCCGCCGGCGTGGCCGGGGCAGCCGCCACTGTCGTCGTCGTCGACCACAGGGACGAACTCGCCACCAAAGGCAGCTGCCCGTACAACTGCAACGGGAACTGTGGCTGTAGCGGTAGAAGGGATGATGCTGATGAGAGGAGCATGGACGACGATGATGACGGCGGTGGAGCACCGGTGAGGCGCTGCACGACGGACTTGAACTCGCTGGGTTGCGCGTGCACGACTTTGGGTGACTCCACGTAGATGATCACCGGCTGCTGCTGCTGCTGCTGCACCGGCCGCTTCTTCCTGCCCTGCAGGTCCGCCTTGTTGGTGACCTTGAGCGTAGCCGGTCGGGGGCCCTGCAGCCCGTGGTGGCGCTGCATCGTCGATGGAGACACCGCCGCCGGTGAGTGGCTCGGCATCTTCGTTCGTCTCCGCCGGCTGCTGGTGCTGCTGGTGAACGTAATAGCAAGCTAGCTCGCTCTACAAGTACGTACTCGATCCGTATAATTGTTGTGAGCAAACGGCGGTGTCTTGCTGGCTTAATCTGGTAATAAGGATTTGCGGCGGAGTGGCATCTGAATATATAGTAGTAGATGCCCGGCCGCCCGCTGGTGCCGGGACTTGGTATTCATCATTCAGTCAGTCAGTCAGTCATTCAGGTGTTGGTGTGTGCCTACCGTCGGGCGCGCCATGGATCAGGTCAGAAGAGATGATAGTCAAGGAGCAGTAGCGACTAGCGAGGGTGATGGAAGCAGAATCGAACGAAGGTGAAGAGAAAGCAGGGGCCCGGTCAGACCCTGTACCAGTTCAAGTCGCTTTCTTGCAGCTTAGTTTCTCGCATGCAAGTCACTGCGTCGTCTACTCCATCGCATCTCGATCCATCTCTGAATCATTCAGCTAGCTGCTCGAATGTAAATATGCTTAATTAAATATAATTGAACCGTACGTGTCATGAATGAGTCTCCTAGTATAGTATAGACCAAAAGTTTCTTACATTGCACGTAGGTACGACGGTGCAAAACTTAATGCGCGCGGCATGATGAGATTGGACGCGCGCCGTCAAAACTCAAAACCCCAACCTGCATCGTATTTGCACCGACGTGTTGCTAGCCAGCAACCTACTCGATTGATTAGCATAGCAGATATAGTAGTGCTCTGTATTTACTGTCCAAGAAACGGATGAATAGTATACTGTATATCTTTTATTTGGGCAAACAGACAGGCGGAGATGGAGGCATATTATATGTAATAAATGAAGAATTTGGTAAGCAACGACAAATTAGATCATCGAGTTGTAGACTCTTTGATTATTTTGGCACTATATGTATATGAGGACAAGAGGCCAGACAGGGCTCTGACCACTTCTCCACATAGACTTTGTGCTTCAGCTAGCTAATAATGCTGACCAGTTAAGCACGGCTAGCGCTACCTCCGATCCATGCAGTATCTATCTAGCGGTTGCAAAGCTCAATCCATTCATAAATGCTGCTGCTACTCCTGACTCCTCCATGCATCTACCTATCATCATCATCATCATCATCATCCATGGCAGATTAATTTCTTCTTCCTCCTCACCGTCATTTGGCAGGCCCATAATAAATCATGAGCCAGCAGGTGAAGTGACTAGCTAGAAATTGAAGCCTGGTCTCATTCTGTCATCAAGCTATACTATCTAGCAAGCATCGAAGAGAAGGTCGGAGTCCATGACGACGGAGTCGCCAGCTTTGAAGCTGAATGGATCCAGCAGTTCCATTTTCTATTCTCCGATCGATCATCATATAATAACTTTATTTGTTTGATCTGCGCGCGTTAGTTGGTGCGTTTAATTTTGCTGATTTGTGCATGCATGGACCGATGCATTTTAATACTATCCATCTATTTATCTAGTACCAGAAAGCAGCAGAATGGGGGTACGAGACGACGATGGGGTCCAAGTCCAACCACCTGCTTAATTTAATTTGCAGCGAATCCATCCAGAAGCTGCGTAGTATGCAGTAACCCAAGTAGCACTGGCTGGAGGTCGCATGCATGCATTCTCCGAAAGCGGCAATGGGATGATGCGCTAGCTAGCAGCTTGGCGCCGGTTGCATCGTATATACACTTTTTCTCCGATTGTTTCCCAAAAGGTTTACCCAAATATTTGTTTCCAAAATTTTCTAAAAATTTTCATACTAATTTACAAAAGAAAAATATATAAAATTACCATCACTTGATATTTTGGAAAAACTAAAATTGGATAACTTTGGAATCGGACGGTTTCTAAAGGTAAGGGGATGAAAGCCTGGTTTTTCAGTTGAGAGGTGAAAATCAAACGTTTTGGATAGGTGATGGGCCACATGGACTTTTTCTTAAAACAAGTGCAGTCCGAACTGGACCCGGAGGCCCAGGTAATTTATCTCTCGTCTTTTTTTTTTAAGATGGAAATTCTCTTTTTACTTCTTTGAACTTTGAGATGAATCCACGTTTCCTCCCTAGGCAATAAAATCGTCCATCTAGACTCCTCGAACTCGCAATACCGGACACATGACCTCCCCGACTGATTTCTCTCGATGGATTTTCTCTTTTTTCTTTTATATTTATTTTAGCTGAATCTTTGAAAAATCATAGTAAATAAAAAAATCATAAAATAGAAAATCCAATTTTGTTGGACTCCAAATAAGTAGATCTATGCAGTGAATATATGATATGATATAATTTAGTAAAAAAATTATTATACTTTCGTATATATTTTTTTATAATTAATTCATAGCTACAGTTTCCATGGTCCAACTATAGTGGACTAATCATTATATTCTTACCATGTAGTAAAAATTTTATACTTATTAGATTATGTATTCTTAGGAAACTGAAGAGTCTAGTTTCGGCAGGAGTGAAGTGGAGTGGAGAAGCTGATCGAGCAGCGCTATTCCTCCCTGCTTAGTCGTTCCTATTATGTAATATCGTCTTAGGAAATCTTTACAGCCTAGCCGTGGTGAGCGTGTTAACCTCTCATTGTAACAAATTCTATTTCTTCTATGCACTATAAAGATACGCAGCTTTTCTACGTATTCGAGAAAAAAAATTAAGGCCAATCAACCTTTTATGTTCATGCAAGTCGGGCTGATGATGCCAACATACACAGTGTAAATTATTGTCCATTTAAAAGATTAGGTTCATACTATATCTATAGGCAACGTTGGATGGTCATCGATAGCTTAGCTACTAGCGAGCTAGAAAATTCAAGGACTTTCCTCCACATCGACCATCACTTACCTCCACATCGACCAAGTATATTTTAGCTTTTCTGCATTTGTCTTTGTCTGTGCATGCGTTGGAGCCGTTCGAGAGATAGCAATGCGTAGTCTCATCTAGTGTGTGTATCAAGTCAAATCCAACAGACAAATCAACCTACTCATTATTAATCAGCGCCTTATTACGAGAGAGATTGGTCGAGACCGCAGCAGGGCGACCAAAAACCGAGACTTACATACCGTTTACCAAAGCCTTGGCATTTCTCCTGTCCTATTCACTACTTTTCTCTCCGGAACACGTCATGTCCTATTCACTTGTCCGCACCACTACTATTCTAGCACTGCATCTTCTCCAGTCACCTCAAAACGTACGTCTTGGTTGCATGCCAAGACGGTAAACAGCTAAACATGTCGCTCACCTCAACGTCTCACATGGAAAAGATTGAGCTATATTTAGCCTGTAGATGAGCAGAGTTGTTGAAGAGATTTTTGCTATCTTTTGGTTCAGTTCACCTAGCTAGCTGGTCGGGTCCTACTGCAAATTAATTTGTAAGGGGTTAAGGAAAGATGCCTCTCGGGGCATCTGAGAATGCACAGCACATGTGACGAACAGGTCAAAGATGCCCCACCTATGCAAATTTCCCGTTCCTGCCTAGTAATTCACCACGCAATTTCCGTCCTCAGCGTACGTACCATCAAGAGGAGCCGGCCAAAACCAAAAGCATCGGTACATACAAAACCAAGTTAAAATAGAACGGCCTCCTAGGCGTTGGAGACCTCTCGTGCACATCTGTTTTTCTCTCATTTCGGTCAACTCTTTTCAGCTGCATGCATGCATCTCCACTGTCGTTCCTGCTTGACCCTTTCTTCTCACAGAAATTATTAGACAAAGTTTGGTGCAAAAACATCTATCTCGAAAAGAAAGCTTGGTATAAGATGGAAGCTAGTATTAGTTGCTCTCTTTTTAATGTGCAATATACTATATAAAAGTAGTACAAGTCTATTACTAAGACAGCACTTAATTAGCTCCTACCAAAAGTATATATAATATAATATTCTAGACCCAGCAGAGAAGGTCGTTTATTATTTAATGTTTGGAGTAGAATCTTCCACTCTACCACGCTACCAGACCAGAAAACCAATTTAATTTCGAGAATTAATCAATGGAGCATGGACTGGTCAGCTCACGCTCGTGCTCGAGCTCATCGCCGTGTGGACTTGCACACGTCTTTCAATCCATCCTCCCCTGCTTCGCCACTACCGCTCTCTTTCTCAGCTCCTGCTAGGTGGGTGCTAGCTCATATAAGGAGAGCGCCATTTTATTTCCACAAGCTCCTCTCTGTGTCCACTCGCGCGCCCGCAACAACTCTACCTCCATCCGCCATTGCTCTCTTCTTCCTCTTCTTCTTCATCTCTTCGAGCTTCAGTGCCACCACACAAGTAGTTCGAAAGCACGCAGAAGCAAGAAGAAGACAGGGCCATCTGCTTGATCTCCAAGTTTTATACCAATAATATATGGAGGAGGAGCCGCAGGTGGAGGTGCCTTGCTACTTCCTGTGCCCCATCTCGCTGCACATGATGCGCGACCCCGTCACGCTCCCCACCGGCATCACCTACGACCGCGACGGCATCGAGCGCTGGCTCCTCACCGCCGGCACCTGCCCGCTCACCAAACAGCCCGTGCCGGCCGACTGCGACCCCACGCCCAACCACACGCTGCGCCGCCTCATCCAGTCCTGGTGCGCGCTCCACGCGGCCGACGGCGTCCAGCGCGTTGCCACGCCCAAGCCCCCCACCGACCGCGCCCGTGTCGCCTCGCTCATCTCGCGGATCGGCGCCAATCTTACGTCGACGCCGCAAGAGCTCCTCGCCGCTCTGCGCGAGCTCAGGGACGTGGCGTCCGAGAGCGAACGCAACAGGAAGCTCGTCGCGGCCGTTCCCCGCGCGGTGGACACTTTGGTCGGCGTGTTCGTCATCGCATCGGCGACAAGTGCTGCCGTCTGCGACGAGGTGCTCGAGATCATATCCTCGCTAGAGCTCTCGGAAAAGTGCCTACTAGCTCGTGTCATCGAGACGAACGAGGCGCTCTCCCTCGTCGACGCTCTCGTCTCCGCTCTGCAACGATCCAACACCGCTTCCAGAGCGCACGCGGCGCTGCTTCTCCAGAACGTGACGGGCGTCATGTCGACCAACAGCCTGGTGCCCCTGCCGGAGCAGGTGTTCGGGGAGGTGGTGCAGTTGATCCGCGACAAGGTATCCAGGGCTGCGACCAAGGCAGCCCTACACGTGCTCGTGGGCACAACACCGTGGGGCCGCAACCGCGTCAAGGCGGTGGACGCCGGCGCGGTGCCAGTGCTGGTGGACATGCTCCTGGACGGACCGGAGCGCCGCGCGTGCGAGCTGGCGCTAGGCGCGCTGGACCGGCTGTGCGGGTGCGCGGAGGGGCGCGCCGAGCTGGTGGCGCACGGCGCGGGCGTGGCGGCCGTGGGCAGGAAGGCCTTGAGGGTGTCGGATGTGGCCACCGACAAGGCGGTGCGGGTGCTGCGGTCGGTGGCGAGGCACGCGGCGACGACGGCGGTGGTGCAGGAGATGGCGCAGACCGGCGTGGTGGGGACGCTGTGTGTGGTGGCGCAGTCGGAGCAGTACGGCGAGAGGACGAGGGAGCGGGCGCGGGAGACGCTCCGGCTGCATGCGAGGGCGTGGAGGAGCTCGCCATGCCTGCACCAGCACCTCCAGGCCATGTACCCTTGCTGAACAGCACCACCCTTGTTGTTTTGAGCAGGCTCGTTTTCCCACTGTGCTGTGCATGGATTATTGGTGTAGTTGTAGCTCTGAATGGAGGTGTACAAAGGCCGGACATAATCAAAATCAAGATCGTTCAAGGCAAAGAATCCGATTTGGCAATTCTTTTGGATGTTTCATATTAGCTTTTCTTTCGTACAGTTTCATTCGGATTTGCCGTCGTCATCAGCTGGGTCTGCTGCCAAATTTGATCAGGAACATAAACCGAAACATATGATGGTTGCTGGGTAGGCAAGCGATGCAAGGATTCGATGCCCTTCTGGCAGGACGACATTCAAGCTGTTCACGCGATACGATTGGTGCAACTAACGGTACCAAGATTCAGTGCACCATGCAAGCATGAGAAACGATCGATGAGGAAGAAGTAGCTAGGGTCAACCTGTTCAAAAAAATAAGTAAATACAGAGTGTGTAGTGTAGGAGGGCAAGTTGGTGTGTCGACTGTCAAGCTCTCGTCTCCTCGTCTCATTGTGATCCAATGCACTGTGCACTTCAGATTCGAAGTAGGCACACCCTGCTGTCGGATCCGACCACCATGCTTTTTCGAAGAGTGAGGCGCTTGCTGGGCGACGCCGCGGCGGCATCCGTCCCCGCGGCAGCCAATCGCCTCAGAATTCTTATGTCAGATGCTATGCCTCGAAAAGACAGCAAGAGATGTTTTATTACAGAAGAGAAGAAAATAATGAAAGAAAACATCATCGATCGTCACGCATGCCCAAAAGCTTGACGAACAATGTGTTAACATAAGACTGCGTGATTTGCATGATCAATGCGTTATAGTTGATTGACCTTGATTTATTCAAGGATGAAAACTCCGGTCTAGTGATGTATGTGTATCTATATGTGCAAGAAAAGAATCCGTAAAATGTCCTGGCAGGGTAAGGATTTCATAGAAAGGCCAGGAGGGGGAGGGGGGGGGGGGGGATGGGAGCAGGCATGCATCCAACCACTCTTAATTTTGGAACCGTGTGAAGTAGCTCTGCTTCAACTCGCGCACTTGTTGCAGGAGCTTGAACATGATGGCCTTTGCGAAGATCCTGAAGAATTTTGACAAAGTTTCTGCTCATATCTCTTGCTCTCTCCTCACGCCATATCCTGAAATTGGCATTAACATATAAGCACCTCTGACAGAAGAAGATATATTTTTCAGGTTTCAGGTTACAGCAAAGGAAATGCAGCAAATTTACCTCAAAGTAGTGGAGAGCTCTTACTTCAACAACTCTGACAAGGTATTTGCAACGACAAAGCAATTTTGAGAAACTTTCAATAATTTCCTTTCTATCTAAGCTCCAAAGTTCCTGACTGAAGTTTTCTTCTTAACAGGCAGTCAGGTTATTGGATGATGTCGAGGAGCTATTTGTGGATATTTGACTGAAGGTGACAAAAAGAAAGCAAAGATGTATCTGAGGCAAATCAGCGGGAAGACTCACACTCTTACCACGTTTTTCCTTGAGAATACTAATTCATAAGGTTTCCATTCCTTAATTGTCATTCTTTTCTGATCTTTACACAAACTGTCAAACTTCCAGGATTATTCACTGGCGGTTTCTAAGAATTATTCATCAGTTACTGTATCATGGCACACATTGCTGGAATCCACCCTCAGCAATCAAACAAGGTGTACATGTCAACATCTTATCCTGTTCTTAGGTGAGCATCTCTGTGTTTTCAACATCATCGAAAACGTTGGCTGACAATAAAGAAAAGAAGTGTCACTATATTTTCTTCACTTGTAGCACCCCAGGTACAGTTTACAACACCGGCAGCATCATAGAATGTTGCACCTTCAAACATGATAATCACTGAAAGTCTACAACCGTGTCCTGCGCAGTAGAAAGCCTTTTGCACCAGGACCATATCATTTTCTCAGTGATAATATGACACAGGTCAGTTCTCAAGGAGTCTAGGATGACCATGCTTTGCTTGCGCTCATGGATACCTTTGTTCAGTTCGTTGATTTCTTATGATCAAGTCCACTATGCTTCTCTGCAACTATGGCAAGTAAACTCGGCACTATCAACCACTCTTACATCACTCCAACTCGTAACACATCAAATATATTCTCAGATAATTCTTGTGCATCAATCCAACTACTACCCATGTCCTTTCTTGCTCTCTGGGTATCGAACACAGTGCGGTTCCAGGCTTTTTCATCCCACATGTCAACTGAAGCATGAATGCTTGATAGTATAATGTACGGTGAAGGATCATCTGGTCTAATTTCTAGAATCTTCCTGGCTGCTATTCTTCCCAACTCCACATTACCATGAACCCTACAAGAAGCTAGCAAAGCTTCCCACACTATTTGGTCTGGTTCGCAAGGCATGGCATCAATGAAGTCTATTGCATCACAAAATCTTCCAGCACGGGCAAATAGATCAACCATGCAGGTATAATGCACCATCTTGGGCTCCAAGTTGTATTTTTCCTTCATTTGTTTGAAGTACACGCAGCCCTGTGCTACATGGCCCATCCGGCTGCAAGATGATAGCAGGCCAGCAAAAGTGAAATCATCTGGGCAGACCCCAGCCTCTTGCATCATATCAAATAGCTGGACGGCTGCCAGCTCATTGCCATGCTGTGAAAAACTTGTGAGTAGTGCATTCCATGAGATGATGCCTCTATTACTCATTGAGTTAAATATCTTCCATGCGATCTGAACACTTCCACAACTGGCATACAGGGTGACAAGTGCATTCTCCACAGAAGTATCATCATCAATACCTAGCTTCAGAGCCCTTGAATGGATTTGCAATCCAGCAGCAAGATTTGAGGTGGTAGAGCAGGCTCCTAGCACACCAGTGATGCAAAATACTGGAGATCCTAGCCCTCTCCGAAGCATCTCCCTAAAGAACATGAGTACCTCTTGAGCAAGACCATTTTGAGCATAGCAAGTTAACAATGCCGTCCATGATATGGTGTCCTTTTTTTCCATTAGCTTAAATACGGTTTCAGCACTAGTGATATCACCACATCTGCTATAAACAGTGATGGTAGCATTCAGCAGTACAGTATCCAACTTGAAGAAAGTTTTTAGAGAATAGCAATGTACCTCCCTAGCCATTCTCAGTTGTCCAAAGGATGAACAAACCTGCAGCAGACCAGTCATAGCTGATTGGTCGATTGCTATATTTTCCTTTATCATTTCCCTGAAAACTCCAACTGCCTCCACATTGCATCCATTCCGTGCATACGCTCCAAGAAGGGAAGTCCTTGAAAATGAATCATGCCTTATACGACAAGCCAACCTAGCTATCTCATCAACTCCGCCACATCTGCCATACATTGTCATCAGGGCACTCCCTAAAGCAGTGTCTACCTCAGTCCCCATCTTCAGCAAGCAGCCATGAACTTGCATTCCAACAGGTAGCAACTCAGGCACATCAAACACCTTGAGGATGCAAGAAAACGTCACATTGGTAGGCCAAATCTTCAACGCCAACATTTTCTTGAACAACACAAGTGCAGTATCATGGTACTCAGACGAACCGTGGTTGACCAGACAGGCAATCATGCTCGTCCAGCTCACTACACTCCGATATGGCGCCAGCGTGAATGCCCGCCACGACGAGTCCACCCACCCGCACTTGGCGTACATGTCCACCAATGCTGCCGTGACGCTCTCATCCTCGTCGACGCCAAACTGGACTGCGCAAGCATGCACCTGCGTGCCAGCGGCGATGTCCCTTGCGTGGGCGCACCCAGCGGCAAGGCCCCCCAGCACGAACGAGTCCGGGCGGTCCCAGCTTCCCCGACCCGCACCGCGGAGCAAGTCGGAGAAGAGCGCAAACGCCTCTGCGAGGGCTCCGAGGCGAGCGGAGCCGGAGATGAGGACAGACCAGGACACAAGGTTGCGGCGCGGCATTTCGTCGAACAGCCTGCGGGCGTCCACGGGGACGGGGTGGAGGAGGTAGGCGAGGAGGATGTTGTTGCAGAGGAAGGTGGAGGCGATGCATCCGAGCTTGATAGCCGCGCCATGGACGGACTGCGGGTGGCGGCGGCCGCCGCTGCTGCGGAGGAGGGTGGCGAGGTGGTCGTGCATCGGTGCATGGCATCAGCGGCTAAGCGCTGCCTGTTCTCTCTCGTCTGCTGCTCGAGGTGGCCCACAAAATGACCTGTCACCTGTGCCCGCGAGCATCAGTGAGGTCTATAGAATAATAATCTGATATGGGACAATAATATGAAAGGAAATTAGAAAGAAAAAGAAAACACTACCAGCAACCAGCCTACGCCGGCACGCCCTACTTTTCGCCGGCTGCGAGACCCCATCCTACACCTCCGGCAGCTCCCAAGTTCGAGCCCCTGGCGGCGGGCGCCATTGGAGCTAGGTGGTGCACAGGCAGGCGATTGTGTAGCGCCGTGTTGGGGGGAAACGAAGGGGTTACGCGCGGATGGGCCTACCATG
Source organism: Panicum hallii (assembly GCF_002211085.1). Lineage (NCBI taxonomy): Eukaryota > Viridiplantae > Streptophyta > Magnoliopsida > Poales > Poaceae > Panicum > Panicum hallii. The sequence goes on along the minus strand of NC_038048.1, from coordinate 47,592,095 downwards.
AACACATTGGGCTGGGCTGGGCTGGGCTGTGGTGAGAAAAGACCCACACATCCAGGAGTACTGGAATTTGCTGCTTTTTTTTGTTGACAAGGAAATTTGCTTCGAGTATATCCAGGAATACTCATCTGCATGCTACAACATTTTGAATGTGCTGTCCAGGCCTAAATATTTCTTCCATGGGCCGCATGCATCTAGATCGTTCGTTATAGGCCTGCATGGGCCATCAGCAGCCTCCCCTCTCTGTTGTTGCTTCTGTTCTTCTTTCTCCATTCATTTCGCTTGTGTGCGAGGACGCGGGAAACAGAATTATTTGCTATCATGCTCTCAAGCAGGAATAGCATGTTCCGGACCGCCAACAGATATTCATAGAACGAAGAGCAAACTGGAATGAGAATAGTCCTTGAGCAGAGAGCTGCATGCTCCTACCTCCTGCTACTGCACTACTAGCACGACTGCCCAGGAGTATTAGCAGCAGCAGCAGCAGCATTCTAAGCCCAAGATAGATGCATGGTCGCAGAGCATCCATCGCGTAAATGATCGACTCTATAAAAAAAAGAAGTGTGTGCATGCGCTGTCGACTGCACATGCTCCCGTGCCATTTTAATTAATCTCTGTTCCTGTAGCCGGTCGGCTAAGAAAACTAAAGTGGTTGTAAATGAACAAACTCCAACCATATCATAGATGGTGTGATTGATTTTCTTTGCTTCACAAGTGGGGACTTGGCAAGTGTCGTTTAATTTCGACGCGACTAGAACATACATGCGACTCTGAATTTGTCGGTGTGGATCGTCCATTCCACCGACTAGAAAGGCCCACGGCCGGCGGTACTACGTACGACGCTCGACCATTAGCATTTGGATCTAAACGAGCGAGATGTTAGTTGGACTATTAGCAGGCAGGCAGGCAGGAGCAGCAGCAATGCTTGCTGGTGATGATCTTCTTCCACCGATGGATCACATGCATTCATTCACCAACCGTTGCAAACGAAAGTCGTCCATGGAGGATTAATTGGATGCTGCTAAGATACATACTTTGCTATATAGTCAAATGAATAGTACTAGCTAGTCGTGAAAGCAGAAGGGAGACGGAATACTTAACTCCGATCCATCCGTCAATGCAAATTAAATACGACAATCCAGCTTTTATTTCGGGTGCGTACTGGTTAGCTAGCTTAGCTACTTGGCAGGTTTGGTTGCGGAGATCTAAACTTTAGCACTGTTATGTCAAAAATTATATATTATTTGAAGTATTAAATAAAATCTAATTATAAAACTAATTGCAGAACCTCTAGGCTAATTCGCGAGACGAATCTAATGAGATATATTAAGCCATGATCAGCGGATGATTACTGTAGAATCAATGTTGCAAATCATGGATTAATTAGACTCATTAAATTCGTCTCGCGTATTAGATGGATGTGAAGAAATTTTATAAATAGATTTTATTTAATACTGCTAAATAATAAGATTCTGTTTAATACGTTAGACCTTAGAAATCAAACGGAACCTTAGTCATTTTCTTGCATTGTGGCACGCATTGCATGCAGCTGCCGGCAATATAATGGAGTCGGATACCTAGCTATAAACCGCAGGGCGCAGGGAGCAGAGAGGGAGGGAGTGTCGGCAGGCAGGGCAGCGATCATGGACGAGCTGAGCGATAGATGATATGATTTTGCAGCTAGCCGAGCCAGCGCGACGGCCCCGCTGGAATAAGGGCCCCTGCTGCTCATCACAAGTTCCCAATGCTACACAATAATTCAGCAAAGCAGAACAAGCTGCGGCTGTTTGGATCGGACATCTGATTATCGTTGTATACGTACGTGACTAGATCGACTACCTGCTAGCTCCAAGCTGACCTCAATGTAAGAGGGTTTGCCCTGCCTAAGTTTACTGCTTTAGTTCGCTTTAGTACTCCAATTTATACAGCCATAAATAAAGAAAGTAAAGCCAGCTAATTTCAGTTATCATTACTGAAAAAAGCAAAGCGAAAGAGTCAATCTCACTGTCGCATGCATCTATCCGGCCGTGAAAACTCAAGACAAATCCTCTGACGGGACCATGTGTGTTTCGATCGGTTTTCAGTCATCTCATCTTGAGCACCAAGCAAGGAACGCTACCTGCGCAGCTTTGCTTGCTTGCGCGCATTGTTTCATCCTATTCATATCCTATATGTCCTAGTATATATGTATATATATCCTTGCTAACACCAGCATCCATCATATGTATGTGCAAACTAGCATCGATCACATTGGCGGCGGTGGGTAACATGCCATGCCATCTTCCAATGCAAGGCAAGGCACCAGCCTCCTGATGACAGAGAGAGATAGATTATTCTTCAATTAGCTAGTTTAATACGCCGGAGAAGACTGCGGCAGAGGCCGGGGCGGCGGTGGCGTGCGCCGCGGACGCGAGTTGTGGGAGGTTGAGGCCGGACCGGCGCAGCGCGCGGTGGACGCGAGGCAGACCCAGCTCCTCCCGACGCAAGCCTTGGCATGGAGCGCGACGAGCGCGGTACGCCGCGAACTTGGCGCTGGTGGCGTTGCCGGGCCAAGCGCCAGAGGCGCCCGCGGGCGGCGTGGGGGTCGTGGGCGCCGGGAAGGAGATTGTACGGCGGAATCCGGCCACTATCTTGACTCTCACCGCCTCACACCACCAGCCCCCGCTCTTACTCGGATCGATGAATCGATGAATTGATCAATTGTACTTCCACCTCAGCCCCTAGCGATGATGCGCGCCTGCCCCACACGGAGACGCCCGACGCGAGGGCCAGCGCCTGCGCTCGTTAGGCTATCTCCAACCGTCGTTCTCTGTATCCTTCTCTATATCTTTCATTTACAGAATTTTTTATAAAATTCTTTCCTCTATATCTCATTTCTCTCCAACAACGTTTTCTAAATCTCGTTCTCTATACATTAAACCCTATATTAGAAACGTATTTTGTTCCAAATTTTTATACATACGTATTTATCATACCTCAAATGCTATCGACATATTTTATTTTTATTTAATTCAGTGTTTAAAACGTAAAGAAAAATAGAGAAGAGGAGAGAGAATCTCTATATATAGAGGAAACCTGTAGCGTTCTCTATTTTACAGGACCATTTAGAGAACGCTGCTGGAGCAATAGAGAACGGAATCTTCTCTATATAGGTACAGAACGGTTTAGAGGATACCATTGGAGACAGTCTTAGGAGTGACGCGACGGCTCGCGTGTGGAGGGGCTGCGCGCATGCCCCTGACGCAGCGCGCCATCCGTGGGAGCAAGGAGCGCAGTCGGCGCCGGGAGTCGGGAGGTGCAAGTCACCGGTGCTGAGGACAAGGTATTAAGAGAATTTTCTCTAGCTGCCTAGCGAGCTTCTAGTCTTGAGTCCTGTACATGCACCCTAAATTTTAACTTTTTACACTCTCTCTCCGTCACATTAATTTTGGAACACAAGCATGGAACAGTAAATGTATGTAAAAAGATAAATAATTGTACAATTTAATTATATATCACGAGACGAATCTTTTGAGCCTAATTAGTCCATGATTAGATAAAATTTGTCAAATACAAACGAAAGAGCTACAGTTTCACTGTTAAAAAAAATTTGCAATCTAAACAAAACCTTGCTTGCGATTGCGTAAAAGGGACCTGCTCTCTGCATCGAAATGCGCATGTGCCCTTTTGACCGTCTGCCCGTTTGTCCAGACATGCCATCCCACTGTACTTGCTTTCTCCCTTTGACCTTTGATTTTGCCGCCCTGCCTATCTTCTTTCTTTTCTGCAAGCAAAGCCAGGGCAGCAATGCATTTCTCTCTTCCTACTACACAACATTTAGTAATCTCATCTTTTTATCGGTCAATGCAAACAGCAGTTACTGGCTTATTTTTCATGTCGAAGAAATAAAGAACACAAAAGTATAGTAACCAAGCCGCCTACCTATTACAGTATGAGACAAATCAATCAGACTGGCTTTCTTTTTGTCTGCTCTGCTACCAGGGCAGGGCTGGGCTGTGCTGGGCTGTGCTGTTTTCTGGGACTGAACAACAGAATCACGCAACCACATGGTCCTCCTGCAGTAGGCCCATCCAGCCATCCATCTCCTGCTGCTAAAAGCTAGCTAAAATCACACCACCAAGTCGAAAAGGGCATCCAATAGAAAACACACGGATAAAGCAGTAGGATGATCGAGTAAACAATAGCAGAGGCATGCATCCTGTGAGAAAGAAAAGGGGCCGGGGACACAGGCATACGCTGATATGCATGCATGGTCATAATTTCTGGAGGACTAGCTGCTATAGTACCAGGCACTACTGAAGTCTCAACTCCCAACAGAAACTGAAAAAAAAGGCAACGTAATTATGTAAAACGAGTTAATAATAAAGAGTGAACTTGCACACCGCAAACTGTACATTTCTTCTTCGTTGTCTTGTTTGAAACTTTTGCCCTGTTCCCATCAAAAAAAGAACTTTCGTCCTGAGAAGAAATTAAGTTGCGCCACTACATGCATGTGTCCATGCCTGCTGACTGCATGTAGCGTTGCTGGCTAGCAAACTTCTCTGGTACCGTACCTTTGGCTGAATGGCAGTGGGTCGGCTCTTGCTCTAGCTCTTGCTGGTCTGATATTCTCTGGGAATCGGATCGCATCTAGCTGACGCGCGTAGCAACAGTGTGGACCGGCTCTTCTTTGTGAAAGATGAATAAGAGAGCAAAGCAACATAGGAACCAGTACTGCTACTGCTAGCTAGCAATTGCAGTACTGATAGTTCCAAGAAGATGCATGCACGCAGGGGCAAATTCCATCTGTGGTAGGTATGGGTCAGCCAGCAATTTACATAAAGCAGCTAGCTTCATGATCAGTCAGGCAGGAATGGCATGATGAGTGAAGGCGGGGGCGAGCAATGCAATTGCAGCCGCGATCGAGAGGCGGGCGGAATAAGAGCACGGCGGAGGGAGAAAGCATGCGAAGGTAAGGTAAAGGGCGTGTCTGGAGTCTGGACTCTGGTACTTAGTTCGGATCACATGCCAGTCAGAGGTGCTTAAATATAAGCATGCGTGCATGGAGGGTGACAAATATACATCGGACATTTAGATGCTCTCATCGATCATACACAATGCATGCATGCATGCATGCATGAAGGACGACAAATATACAGAGCGGCCAAGGAATATATGACAGCACAAGACACCCGGGTCTACCTACTCCAATGTGAGCAAGGGCAGGGAATTGCTGCATGAATAAAACAACAAACCGAAGGTTAAACTGAAGCAATGTATGTTGTGGGTTTCAGATTGACCACCGCGTGTTGAGGATTTGGAAGGAAATCACTGGTACGTACCATGAAAAATCAGAGGGAGATGGATGGATGGATGTTACTAAATGGAGGGAGGATTTGCATTGCTGGTCCGAGTAAATAAAAACATGATACTAGTAAATGTGTGTGATACGGTACATACATCCGGTTTGCAATGCAATATAGGAGTAATTGCCGTCGTAATGAATGAGTAACAACTAACTCGAGGATCCCATTCCCAGGTAATCAGTGGGGGCGGCGGCGGCGAACCACTGCAAATCTGAAAAAAAAAAACTTCTTCTTCCTCCTGCGGCGCAGTGCGCAAGCTCAAGGCTGTGCAGTGCAGGCATGGAGTGTGCTGTGTACTCCTACGGAGTGTGTTGCGTGGCCGGGGAGTGAAACGAGTGATGGGGGTCGCAGAGGGGCAGCCTGGGAGTCAATCGCGGCGCTGTTCCTGCCTCGGGTCCGGTGGCCCGGCAACCGACTACAGTGCACCGAGCAACAAACAAACCCTTTTTCCTTTCTTTTTTCTCTTTTCATTCACCAGAACAAGGTCAGGCACGTTTACCCAGTACTCGCAAATCATCTTCTTCTCCTCCTCCTCTTCTCCTGATGACCACACATGAGATGAGAGAAGAGAAAGGGAGAGAATGCCAAGCCAAAGAGAAAAGGGCAGGCAAACAGCCCAGCCGGCACAGCCGTCCCATTCCCATCCAAGCCGCCATTGCTCCTTCCTAATCACACACACACATCCTGCCCTGCCCGGCCCCCAACCAGAAAACCCCCAACGAAACAAAGCAGAGCCGAGCAGAGCAGGAACCCGACCGACCAGCCTCCTCCTCCCTCCAGGCCCCGCTGCCCGCTCTTCAATGCTCCCCCCGTCCCGCGCCACGCCGCCTCCCCCATCCACATGGACTCCGCCGACGCCGCTTCCATCCTCCCCATCCTCCTCCTCCCCCTCCTCCTCCTCGCCGCGCCGGCGGCGGCGGCCACGCACCCGGCCGACCTCGCCGTGCTCAAGGACTTCCGCAAGTCCCTGACCAACCCCGACGCGCTCGGATGGCCGGACAACGACGACGCCTGCGGCCCCCCCGCCTGGCCGCACGTCTCCTGCGACCACTCGGGCCGCGTCGACAACCTCGACCTCAAGAACGCCGGCCTCGCCGGCACCCTCCCCGCCAGCATCTCCTCCCTCGCCGCCCTCCAGGGGCTCAGCCTCCAGGGGAACCGCCTCTCCGGCCCGCTTCCCTCCTTCCGCGGCATGTCCGCCCTCCGCCGCGCCTTCCTCAACGACAACGCCTTCGACGCCATCCCGGCCGATTTCTTCGACGGCCTCACCGACCTCCTCGAGATCTCCCTCGGCAACAACCCGCGCCTCAACGCCTCCAACGGCGGCTGGGCGCTGCCCGACGGACTCGCCGCCTCCGCGCAGCAGCTGCAGGTCCTCTCCCTCGACAACTGCAGCCTGTCCGGCGCCGTACCGCCCTTCCTCGGCACCATGAACAGCCTACAGAACCTCACCCTCTCCTACAACAACCTCTCCGGCCCCATCCCCGACACCTTCAACGCCTCCGGCATCCAGAGGCTCTGGCTCAACAACCAGCTCGGGGAGACCAAGCTCTCCGGCACACTCGACGTCATCGCCACCATGGCTAGCCTCCAGGAGCTCTGGCTGCACGGCAACCAGTTCGCCGGCCCCATCCCCGACGCCATCGCTGCCTGCAAGAACCTCTACACCGTCAGGCTCAACAACAACCAGCTCCTGGGCCTCGTGCCTCCTGGCCTCGCCACCCTACCCGAGCTCCAGGAGCTCAAGCTCGACAACAACAATCTCTTGGGCCCCGTCCCGCCCGTCAAGGCGCCCAATTTCACCTTCTCCGGCAACGAGTTCTGCGCCAGCAAGCCCGGGGACACCTGCGCGCCGGTGGTCATGGCATTGCTCCAATTCCTCGCCGATGTCCAGTACCCGACCGGGCTCGCCGATACCTGGTCCGGGAACGACCCCTGCGCGGCGGGTTGGACCGGCGTTACCTGCGTCCAAGGCAAAGTCACCGTGCTCAACCTGCCAGACAAAGGCCTCAACGGCACAATCAGCCCGAGTCTCGGCAACATCACCACGCTCTTAGACGTCATTCTCGGCGGGAACCATCTCACCGGCCGAGTGCCGGACAGCCTCACCAACCTCGACTCGCTTCGGAAGCTGGACTTGTCCATGAATGACTTATCCGGGCCACTACCCACCTTCAAGCCGAGCGTCCAGGTGGATGTCTCTGGTAATCTCAACTTCAATAGCATGGCGGCGGCGCCGGATGCGCAGCCAAACAACTCCCCTCATTCTCCAGCAACGCCGAACGGCGCACCAGGCTCACATGGCAGTAATGCAGCCATCCCGGGGAATGTGAAGAAGACCTCATCATCTGTCTTGCTGGGCACAACCATTCCGGTTGCAGTCAGCGTGGTTGCTCTGGTATCGGTGGGTGCTGCATTCTTCTGCAAGAAAAGGGCATCAACGCCGCCTCAGGCAGCCTCTGTTGTTGTCCATCCCCGTGATAGTTCCGATCCAGACAACTTGGCCAAGATTGTTGTGGCGACCAATGACGGCAGCAGCGGCACATCTCAAGGCAATACACATAGCGGGAGCAGCAGCCTGGCTGGTGATGTCCACATGATCGAGGCTGGAAATTTTGTGATCGCAGTGCAGGTCCTCCGTGGCGCCACCAAGAATTTTGCCAAGGAGAATGTGCTTGGCCGTGGGGGCTTTGGCGTCGTTTACAAAGGGGAGCTGCACGACGGCACCATGATTGCGGTGAAGAGGATGGAGGCTGTTGCGGTCAGCAACAAGGCTTTGGACGAGTTCCAAGCTGAGATTGCCGTTCTAACCAAGGTCCGGCACCGCAATTTGGTGTCGATTCTGGGATACGCAATCGAAGGGAACGAGAGGCTGCTGGTCTATGAATACATGCCTAATGGGGCTTTGAGCAGGCATCTGTTCCAGTGGAAGCAGCTTGGGCTGGAGCCTCTCTCGTTGAAGAAGAGGCTCAACATCGCCTTGGATGTCGCCCGCGGAATGGAATATCTGCACAATCTGGGTCATCACCGCTTCATTCACAGGGATCTTAAGTCTGCAAACATTCTACTAGGCGATGACTTCCGGGCAAAGGTGTCGGACTTTGGGCTGATGAAAGATGCGCCAGATGGGAACTTCTCTGTGGCAACCAGACTCGCCGGAACTTTTGGATACTTGGCTCCTGAGTATGCAGGTCAATTTTGAAAGCGTACCATTTTAATCTTGGCTGCTTTCGCTTTAATTGTGACCATTATATGCTAATTACTATTGTCAGATATCAGATTTTTAGGTGAGAAATTGTCAGCCTATTTTATTATGAGTCTGCAACCAATGTCTGCCTCATATGGACTAAGAGGGGTCTAGAATTAGAAGTTAGTTCTTTCCACCACAAAATATCCCCCTTTTTTGAAACACCACAAAATAGCCTCTTGTCATGTAACCAAATTGATCTCATAGTTATCTTGGAACTCTAAAGGTCATTTCACACATCATAACTGGCCCAAAATTTACAGTTATTAGCTCACGGTATTATAGTAATTTGTGCATGAGATGAGATTTTTTTAATGAATGTTTGAGTAATCAATAATAATAAATTTAAGATCCGTCCAATATTATCCTCTGCTAATGCTGCAAAGGTAGCCACTGTTTAGTAGTTTTTCCTTTTTGGTTATTACGATAGTTTGTGACCTTGTTATTCTGATCGTTTCCTGAATGTGTGGCTGATGATAAGTTGTTATTGTGATCCTGCAGTGACGGGGAAAATCTCAACAAAAGCAGATGTCTTCAGCTTTGGGGTAGTGCTGCTGGAACTGATAACAGGGACAACTGCTATTGATGACAGCCGTGTAGGCGAGGGTGAGGAAACCCGTCATCTGGCATACTGGTTCTGTCAGATAAGGAAGGATGAGGAGAAGCTGAGGGCGGCGATCGATCCCACTCTGGATGTGACCGACGATGAGATCTTCGATAGCATCAGCGTGATCGCGGAGCTTGCTGGACACTGCACTGCCCGGGAGCCCTCCCAGCGGCCGGACATGGGGCACGCCGTGAACGTGCTGGTCCCGATGGTGGAGAAGTGGAAGCCTGTGAAGGACGAGGCCGAGGATTACCTGGGCATCGACCTGCACCTGCCGCTGCTTCAGATGGTGAAGAGCTGGCAGGACGCAGAGGCCAGCATGACGGACGGGAGCATCCTGAGCCTGGAAGACAGCAAAGGTAGCATCCCGGCCCGGCCGGCCGGGTTTGCCGAGTCGTTCACCTCGGCGGACGGCCGGTGAAGAGGAGGAACTGAGGAAGCGTCAGCATCTTTATCTACCGACTACGGTGATGGGATAATAAGTAGTACATCTCTCTCTCTCTCTCTCTGTCGCCTGTTTTCGCACAGCGTTTAATTTGTTGTTTGTAGGTAAAAAGAAAAAAGAAAAGAAAAAAAAGAGAGCGCAGCATTGCCCATGTGCTTGTGCTTCTTCTGTAGATAGATGATATGTTTCTTTTTGGTAGTAGGATTGCTTGTTTGTGTTATTCCAATCTTGAGACTCAAGTCTCTGGCTTCTCCGAGCCGTCATCAAGACATGTGTACTGCTTGTTTAGTTTTGCAAATGGATGGCATGCATCTCCTGTCTCGTGCTCTGCAAGGGGACAGGCAGCATCAGTGATCCAAATCATGAGAAGAACCTCGCTCACACCTGGCACACACGCAAGTAGCCATCAGTCCAGGCTTGCTTTTGGCACCTTCCAAAAGCCCTGCACTGGAGGCATCATGGCTGCATAATTATCAATGTCCCAATACGCATCTACTGTTATTCTTCTTCCAACAGTGCTACTCTGCTAGAGGTAACAGTGGCGTCGGAGAGCAAGATCGATGGTGGCTCTGATGGATGAGTTCGGCGCCAAGTGGCGGTGTTACTGGAGAACTGGCACCGGCAGCAGTGTCTTGATAGCATTATATATGCCAGTGGGACCTGCACAAGCAGCTAATTAGGGGGTTGATGTGAAACTAGTGAGGATTAGCTGTAAGTCACTTCAGCAGCAGCCTGAATTTGTGCTGATTGTTGTCGGCCTGCTGAAAGTGACACGATGAATGCCTCCACTCCATCCGATCCAGTCCAGGTCCAGCAATGACTAATGAGTGTCATTCGCGCGGGCCGGGACACATGATCGATCAGCCCCGATTAGTAGTTGCTTAATGATAGTGTCGTGTCGCTTGGAATAAGATGGGCCAGCTGGTGGCCGATGGAGCGCATTAACCTGGTGGCCGAGGGAGTAGACGCAAAGCGACGTTTCTGCCTGTCGTGTGCCTCTGCGACTTGCGATTCAGCATGCCCATTGACTGAAACTGCTGTGCTGGCCTTGGCCGAGCAGCTTGGTATCTTAACTTGTACCGGATTGGCATTGCTTTACTCTATGGAGATGGAGGTGTCTTTTGATCTGTGCATGTGTGTAACCGATCACTTGATACGGACGCCATGGCATGTGGTCAAGCTGCATCCAGTGCAGATTAGTACTCCTAGTAAGAATAGTGATTAGAGACTTTTGGCATCCATGCAGAGGAACAAATACGGCGAGGGAAGCAGAAGGCCACCACATGGCCAGTGCTCACAGCTGACACCGTCCTCCATCCATCTACTCGTGCATTCTCCCTCCATCCTTTTCTTTGAGGTAGACTGCATCGTGCCGTGGTGGCAGCATCTGAAGACTAGCTATCAATTAATTAGATGGCATGTATCGGAGGGGTGGCTAGCTGCAAGCTGCAAGCTGCTGCTGGCACCCCACGGCATGGTCGTGACCTGAATTCCTGAAACATCACGAGTGGAGTGGTCCTGCGGGGGGTGGCAGGTGCCGCATCGGCGTCACCAAGAAAGAAGGAAGGAAGGAAGGAAGGAAGGAAAGAAGAGGCCTGGCCTCAACCTCCCCCCCCCCCCCCCCTTCCCACCAGCAAGCAAACAAGGCTCCACACCACACCTGTCATGTGTAGCAGCATAGCATCCACGATTGAGGTCTGATCATATGCAGGCTCCCACATGCTGCATATCTTCTTATCACCTACACTTGCTCGTCACACTCTGGTCTAATAAGGCAGCACTGCACTAGTGGCACGCACATACAGACGAATAGGAGCTGCTGCCCTGACGATCTGATTGATATCGCCAAGTAGCTAGCTAGGCACGCCACGCTGCTCATTGCTCAACTTGTGCTTGTTAATATGGATGGAGAAATGGAAGAAGCGACTAGGACAAATGAGACGGCGGGTAGAATAGAATATACATACTGTGATGTAGTGAGGCCAAGAGGAGACATGCATGTGGGGAGCAAGCAGGGAGCGAAACATGCACCACAGAGAGCGCCATGTGAGAGAACAGCACACCTGCAATGCAGCAGCTGCTGCACTGCAGAGGACGACGAGCTAGGGAGCACCACTTGTTTCCAAGCTCCACCGCTACTGGGATGGCCATGGCGACTGAATTATTATTGGGTGCGGCCACGTTGGTAGTGCCATACAACACTCCAATTGCATTTGCATAGCCCTGCCCTGCTAGGGTCCTGCTCATAGTTTCTTCAAAAAAAAATAGGGTCCTGCTCATAGTTTCTTCAAAAAAAATAGGGTCCTGCTCATAGATTCTCCGCACTTCACTTTCAAGACGACTCCCTAGCGGTAGTGGTGCGTGTTTTCGTTTCAGCAACATCTGGAGAGATCAAAATGATGAACCCCGCGTGGATTTTCTTTGGCATCTCTTTTTGTGCAGGTGCATTACAGGAATCCGTTCCTTGTCACAGCTAGCTGTTGCAGTCAGAAAAAAGGAAGGCGACAAAAGAGGGCAAGGGAACCCACATTTCTAAAGAGAGACTCCTTCAAAGCCCTACCCAATTCGTGAGGTAAAGAAGCACGCGAGCACACAAGAAACTAGTTAGTTGCTTTCTTTCTCCAATGCTAGAGACCCACCCACCTTTTTTTTTTAAGGATGCTTCATGCTCCTACGCACGCACCTCGTGTTTTCATCACTCGTCCGATCCGCAGCGGGAGAGGAAGGGTCAGTGGAGGAGGGGCACAGCAACTCAAAGCGAATGCTTCCTATTCCTCCAAAGGCGACCATATCATGGCGCAGTACAAAGTGTAACCGACACTTTTGCTTTCTGTCCTCCCAAACAAGTGCCACCACCCATTGATATCTGCTGCTGCCAAACGCACATCATTTTCCGACATTGCTGCACAGTAGTCTATATAGTAGGATATAATAATAGTACTAGTTCAGCACTGCGCTCCCAGAGCATCGAGTTAATTGCGATGGCAAAAGCTTCAAGAAACACTGGACATGTTCCAAACCGGCAAAAACCAGATTAGATAATTACCGTAAACAGTTTGCACGACTTATTATATGATAACTGAAAAGATGAGGATCCAAAGCTGACATAATAATTGACCAAAATAGGCCATCCATTATAAAACAGTAGCATACCTCCATCACTTCATGGGAAATTATTGGGGTTTCGGTACAACAGGGTAGCTCCAAATAAAAACAAATATATGCAAACTGGTCGGACCTACGACGAAGCGGTTGGATCTGACTGTAGATAGGGGGCAAAGTGTTTCAGTGTTTCCTCATATACAGGTTTTTTGAACTCAACTGCCTGCTCAGATGGAAATATATTAGATACTTCAGAAGGGAGGGGGGGGGGGGGGGGGGGGGGACATGTAAACAGCCCACCTTTTCAATAACTTCCTGGGGTGTCATCCATGTCCATTCGGCAAATTCTGGCTTCTCAGATCCATCACCACTAAGGTTAATCTCATCATCATTTCCAGTAAATCTAAATAAAAACCTGCATTTTTGCATCACATGTCCACACGTCACATACCAGAACAGCTACTAAGAAGCAGGAAAGCTTGTTAAATTACTTTGAATTGAGTGTTCTGTCTGGGATTGTAGGACAGCTGATAAGATATAAACAAAAATACAGTATGACAGAAACAAGTACTATCTAGTACCAGCCCATCTACAATATCCCCAAGTCCTGGGCCCAAACTAATCAGTCAACCACACCATCTCCTAGTCCTGAGCCCAAAGATAGTAGGGGCAGAATAGCAGCAGATGTGACCTGATAGAGTAAGTGGGCTTCACTAGAATACTAGAGCCATGGATAAGCAGGCCTGATGATGTCTCTCTACTGAAATCCAACTGAAACTTATTTCTTAGCCCATCTCATCTAAGATCCAACAAGACCAAATTGTAAAAGTTCAGAAAACCATGCCATACCAAGTTATAGACTATCAGCTGTAAAATTTACACCAGTGATGTTAGCCAATGGTAAATATAACTGGCCAGTATCTAGAACAAAGCTATAAAAATCCTGATATTGTATCAGAGAGTACCAGTATTAACAGAAAAGCAGTTTGGCAGATACTATATGAGGAACAGAAAGGGAAAATGCAGTCAGTTCAACACAACGACAAAGGGGTGCTCTTATTGTAAGTCATAAAAGGTGTTTTTTTGGCTTCCAGTAGCACAACATTAGAAATCTAGAATATGTACTTCTAGTAAACACCAAAAGTGTATACACAACCATTGCTGACAAGAGATTAGAAAATACCTATATTAGATAAAGAAATCAGAAGAAGAAGAAAAAAAACTCCTACCAAAGGATGGAACAGGAATGTCTTGGATCAGAACAAATATGACACAGGACAAGGATGAGAGTTGATCAAGTCTATCTGTTTATCAATCGAACTTTTAATGAACCTTAGAATAGTCGCCCAATTCAATATAAAATCCCTAGTTATTTGATATCTGGAGTTCTGTACCAACTACATTTTGGCCCAAGCTCTTCCATTGCTATCCAATTCAGCTATAAGAAGGTTGGCATCGAACTTCTGTGCCTGCATCTCATGGGAGAACTTTTCAATGTCACTACAATAAGGGACACTTATATTTGAGTGCTCTTGCTTGCACGAAAAATGCAGAAATGAATACAGGTCCATTCCGGCACATGATTCATTAACGGATGCTAGTTGAAATGTATCTAAGCCTCGATCTCAGTGTAGAACATTTTGAACGTAAGTTGAGATCTAAGAAACTGGGTTGTAACAAGTATGCTGCAATCTACATACAACCATCGTACACACAATATTCCTTAGCAATTATAATATTCCTACATGATGTGCTTCACAAACCGTGGCATATTTCTACATACAGCACTAGATGCCAGAAGGGCAGTGGGGTGTTGTCTGGGGTGCAATTGCCAGTTGGTCATATCGGTGTCAAGCATCCAGGCACCCTCCCTTTAAAACAGTGACATCAACTGGCCTTTGATTAGCTTGAGAATCAGCATATATAACGGTGCATTTCTACAGCAGGGAGACTAATTAGCCCTACGGCATAAAATATTTTCCCAGCTCTTTGCTATGCTATGTGAAACCTGGAAGACTTTCACTTTGATTCGTTCAGAATATTAAGAGAAACTATACTGTCAGAATCTTACATTCATATATTGTTTCATAGCAAGTAGCTATACCAGTCTGCCATCTAAGATTGTTCTTGCAGTTTGAAATTTGAGGCCAAGAAAAGGACGGAATGAACTGCAGCTACCGCATAGAAAATTCAGCAGCTTACCATTTTTGAGCCTGGCCTTTCCAATCTGTTCCCCACCTAGCATTCAGTTTTTCTCTCACATCCGGCGGGAAATCATATGTTAACCAGTTAGGAGCCTGCAAAGATACATTCATGCACTCAGCTATCACTTTTTTATTTTTAAAAAAGGGCAAAACTATCTTAACCATCGGGCTATTAAGGTGAAGGCATTAGGGGGTCTGTAAACAAACTGCTATCTGCCGTTGTAGGATCGTTAGTTGACACTGGGCATTTCGCAATTATAATCATGAAACAAAAGGGTGCGAGGGAATCGGATGAAGAGGTCAACTGACCTCAGCCACTATCTCTGCAGATGTGACTCCAGTTTCTTCTCTCAATTCCCTAACAGCAGCTGCTCTTGGTTCTTCCCCTGCATCTATACCACCCTGTGTGCAGATTAGTACTCGAGGATATGTGTTTAGGAATTGCACGCTTAGGCTAAGCAAAATTAGATGCCAATGACTAGAGAAGACATCCCGAGCCACCTGAGGCATCTGCCACGCGCTAGGAATGTCGATCCTAGAAGCCGAGAAAATCTGGAGACAAGGAGGACGCAACCATCAGGACGACCGAAGCCGAGAATATGAGGGGATGGGGCATGAGAGACCCAACGCGCAGATGAGTAGGATCGGGGCTTGAGGGGATGCCTTGGTGAGGGAGGGGTTGGCGAGGCAGATGCCGACGTTGGTGCGGTAGCCCTGCGGCGGCGCGTCCATGGATGCGACGGTGACGAGCGGCGAGGCGGAGGAGGAGAGTGATGGCCTGGTGATTCGTCGTGGGAGGCGGAGCGCGGCGGAGGAAGCGGGGCGGCTGTGGTGAGCGATGGGAGTTACAGCCAGGCAGCAGCGTGCGGATGCGGCGGCCAGCACCATCGCAGGGGAATGGGAGACGGGGGTGGGTGTGGTGCTGGGTTCGAGATGCGCCCGGTCCATGGAACATTACATGGAGGAGTTGGACTTGGGCCAAGCAGATTAGTTGGCCCGTGGGCTCACTATGGTGGAACACCCCGCCCACGGCGACGTTTTGTTTTCCTCTCCGATCTGGAAAGCTAGCCCACGTGCCGACCGGTGGACGCGCTTCTCACACCAAATCCATGACCCGGCCGGGCGGCGGCTGCCAGAAAACGAACCCGACTCTCTGGTTGTGGTTGGCGCCCACGTGTCGGCAGCCAAGCCCGTCGGCCTCCTTGCTCTCCGGCCCTCCCACGTTTTCTTCCCCCGCTCCGCGGTTGCACCCGCGGGCAAGGAAGCGCTGACGTGCCTGCTGCTGCCGGTCTCTGCCTTGGTTGCCAAGGAAAGACACACGAGACCGGTTCTCTTTGCCTTCTCTCGCACACCTCACCGCCTCCCTCCCTCTCCCCCAAATTACCGAACCGCCTTAACTCCTCGCTATAAAACCCTCCCCCTTTCTCTCTTTCTTCCCCTGAATTGCAGAGCCGCGCCCGCGCCCGCGCCCGAGCCCCGGTTGGGTTGGGTTGGGTTGGGTTGGGTTCGATTCGATTCGATTGGATTGGATTGGATTCGATGCTTGCGGCCTCCGCCCTGCCAGCAACCGGCTGCTGAAGTCGTCGAGTCGTCCCGAGAGATCGAGATGGCGGACCTCGCCGCGGCGCCCTCGCCCCTGCCCCCCGCCGTCCTGCCGGTGGTCTTCGTCGACGGCGAGCGCACCGTCGACCTCGGCACCGTCACCGTGCAGCCGTCGCTCGGCGTCAAGAAGCTGCAGGCCGTCGTGGCCGACCGCGTCGGCGTCGCGCCGCACCAGATCTCGGCCGCGCTCGCGCGGCCCCGGCGCGCGCGCCGCGTGCCCCTCGAGGAGGGCGCCGACCTCGCCGCCGCCGTCGCGCGCGAGGGGTCCGGCTGCTACGTCCTCGCGTCCCTCCGCCGCGCGCGCCGCGAGCGCCGGGGCGGCCGCGCCCGCCGCGACAAGCACAAGGGCTCCGCCGCGGACGCCGCCCCCCCGCCCGAGAAGACCATCCTCAAGCGCCTCCCGCCCACGGATCTGGCGTCCCTGGTGGCCGCCGCGCCCCCCGCCGCCATGTTCGGCGGCTGGGACTACGAGGCGCAGCTGCGGGAGCTGCAGCGGCAGCGCGACTGGTACCTGATGAGCACCGCGGCGGCGGCGGCGGATCCGTGCCTCCTCCCGCTGGAGGACCCGCCGCTGTGGTCCCCGCGGCCGGCGTGCCCCGAGTGCGAGGCGGCGGCCGCGGCCATGCGGCAGCCGCCCTTCCACTGGTGCGTGCGCGACGCCGTGGTCACCGCGGGGTTCCGCTCGCACGTGGGCCCGATCGAGCGCCCGGCGAAGAAGTCCGCCTCCCCGCCGCCGAGCCCCGGACGCCTGCCGGGGCTCCTCGGCATGCCCGTCTACTGATTTACCAGCTGGTTGGAAATTGTAAAGAAATCAAGCTGGAGATTGCCTTGGGGATAGGAAGGGTCGACGAGGTTGCGTGCGGAGCTTGTTCAGATTTTAGTTAGGACCTGTATTCCTGTGGAAGAGGAACGCAAGTCAGATGCGGCCGGCCACCCGTGGGGTGCGAACGAGTCTTCTGGCAGTAGGAAATTGGATGGCTTTTCCTCTCTGTTTTTGTTTTTGGCACATTTCTGGACCCGTCTTTTGTTTTTCTTCTCTATTGGTTGGGGAGGGAGGGAGAGAGCGCCATTTGTTTCTGGTATATCGAAGTGGTATATGCAGAATGCAACCGATCTTTTCTAGTTTATTAGTTTTGTCTAATAATTAATTAAGAGTAAGAGGATGCATCAGGTCATTGATACGGATAATATTCAAATACCAAATACGCTCACTGTGTGATCCATTGAAAGAAAAGCACGTTACGTCACACAAGCCTCAACATGCTTAATTTGAGCGGCGTACAAGCTCTCTCTTCCTTTACAGTACAACTATAAACTAAAAGGCTACGGGACCTTACGGTTAACGTGCAGCTTGTACGCGGACCGCACACTTTGTTGCTGTACTACCTGGTAGAAGCGAGCAGGAGTACGTGTTGATTTCCCTTCCAATTGCTTGCTTGCCTTTGGTGTTCATCCGATCCGATCCGATCCAATGGGCGTCGCCCGAAACAATGGGTACCTGCTGCCTGTTTTTTTTTTCTTTTTCAGCAGAGAAGAGGGCACTAGCAGCAAGCACAGAAGAATGCCCGCCATCTGTCGTCACCTGCTCCTGGCCTCCAACTGTCTCGACTTCCTGTTGATGCAACGAATGATGACGTATATTTTCCCTGGTCACAAAGCAGACCCCGTGGCAGAGCAGAGCCGGAGAGCGAGCTAGCTCCAAGCCTTTGACTTTTCTCCCTCGTATTTCCTTCCATATATATAATCCAAAAGCAACTTGAATTGTACGACACCTTCCAGTGAACACAAAACTGATTGGACCATCGAGCCGAACAGCTACACCGATATTATTTAGCAAAAGCTTCTTTCCATTTATATCCTTGCTTCTTCCACGGCAGTTGAAAGATGAAAACAAAGGACCGTATAAATCACTGCTTGGCAGAAAAGGAGCTTTATAACAATAAAAACGGAAGACCACGCGCGTGGAGAATATTCCGCAGGCGGTCCAAGCTGGCAAGCGAGCGGTTCCTCACTTTCCTTGAGCAACCAACGCACGCAATAATCACCTGCTCCCCCTGGCTGCTTCGCTTCCTCCGGGCGCCACCGTGCCCGTGGGGTCCTCCTCCTCCTCCATCCACCCTGTCCCTGTCTGCTCAACCAAACCGGCGAACCGCTCCTCCTCTTCCAGAATCCAGATCCACCGCTCCTCCTCGGAACCATCTGGGCATCTGGATTCCGGACTACTTGACTAGGGGGGGGGGGGGGGGGGGATTGGGGAAGAGGAGGAGCGCCACCAGCAGCCGCACGGCGAGGTGGCGGCGGGGGAGATGGAGAGCCTGGCGCAGCGCGCGGCGCTGCTCCGGGAGTCGCTGCAGAAGAGCCAGCAGGTCACGGACGCCGTCGTATCCATCCTCGGCTCCTTCGACAGCCGCCTCTCCGCGCTCGACTCCGCCATGCGCCCCATCCAGGTCCGCTTCTTAATCTATTAGGGCTCGCGCGTGCCTGCTGGAGCCAAGCACTGATGCTGTCGCTGTTTGAGCGCAGGTGAGGACGCACGCCGTCCGGACGGCGCACGAGAACATCGACCGGACGCTGCGCTCCGCGGATGTCATCCTCACGCAGTTCGACCGAACTCGAGAGGTGCTTGCTCCTAACTTCAATTCCATGTTCGCTGCTCGTTTTCATACTATTTGCGTTCCTCTCGCACAGTTGGAATTGTAGCTTAAGTTATCTTAGGGGTAGGGATCCTCTCGTGCAGTTAGATGACGTGATCCTGTACCTGAGCATATTTGGACATGGTGTGTATATTTAGCTGCAAGCCTGAATTGTCGCTTTTCCCTTCCCAATGCAGAGCTTCTCCTTTTAATGTATATATCTGGTCCGAAATTTGTACTCGTGTGTCCATGGAGTGCTGGAGTACAGTTAAGGTTAGGCTCCCCTTTGCGTGCTTAGTGTAGGAGATGCTTCTGTTTTAGCTCAAGCCGGAGCTTATTATGCAAGGCCATGTACAGTGCAAGAACGCTTGTATAGATGCTTGAAGAGAAAGGATGGTGAAGAATCCCAATCCACAATGGAAACAACAAAAAGTTCCTTGATAATCTTCAGTTAGCATGCTGGAACTATTAGTTTTTTCACGCTGGATCTGTTCCAAGCATTGTCCGCTTCCGCTAGCAGCGGTGCTGCAACAAGCGTCCCTCATGTCCACGCTGGCACGAAAAAAAGGCCAACCACCTGCAAGCTCCCAACTAAAGGTTCCTGTTGTACATGAGCTAAGGAGACTAGCGACAAATATATGTTGCTCCCAAGGTTACCACTTGTTGTTCCGATATGTTTGAGTCGTTAGTTAGGAAATTAAATCAGGTGTAACTAGTGGAATACCAGCCAAATCTTTCCTACTCTACCCTAGGGATTTTCTTTGGCACTACTCCTTGATAGAAATTAGTGAATCCTAAGTAACTACCAATAATGGAGCCATGTGTTTGAAACCGAGTTTATTGCTATATAACACATTCGTCCCTAGTCGTCATATACCACTTTTGTTTTAATATTTGAAAACCTTTCTTTAGAGAGCAGCAAAGGGATTCGTTTGTTGGGATACAGTTTGTTAAGTATGACTATTTGAAGTGCACCTTAATACCCACAAAATCTCATATTGTGAAAAACAATAACAATGTTGCAAAGTATATTTTTTATGTCTAAGAAAACTTACTGAAATGGGCAACAATTTTCATTGATGATGTCTTATGATTTTGTCTTAAGGATTGATTGCATTAGGTTTGTTAACAATTGCAACTGGATGTGATTTTCATTTCAATGGAGCCTGAAAGCATTGATAGCAAATCTCTAGAGAGAGAAAAAAAATGCTTTTTTGGGTGATGGGTTGCTTTTTGGGATTATGGCCTTGGCTGACTTGTTATATGTACAGGCGGAGCGTGAAATACAGAAGGGGCCGCATGAGAACCTTCAAGGTTTTCTAGATGCAGTTGATCGGTTGAGAAGTATTGAGCGCTTCTTTAGCTCAAATAGGAGTTACCGCAGTAGTGATGGGGTGCTCAACCATGTGAATGCCCTCCTTTCTAAGGCCCTTGTGAAGATGGAGGGAGAATTCCAGAATCAATTGTCCCAGCGCAGGTTTGCGTCTGAACATTAATTTAGATTTGTATTTTCCCTACTTTATCCTCATCTAACCCGTGCATTGTGCACCCTCGGTATTGATTTCAGCAAACCTATGGAGCCTGATCGGCTTTTTGATTGTCTTCCAAGTACACTTCGACCATCCTCTGAATCTCAGCCAGAAGGTGGGAAAAACCCATCATCCGAAAATCAGCAAAACTCGGAGGCTGCTGTGTACAGTCCTCCTGCTCTTATTGAGCCAAAGTTTGTTCCATTACTCTCTAAATTGGCACAACAGTTGGTTCAAGCTGGATGCCAACAGCAATGCTCAGAAATATACAGGTACAAGGAGTTACCCTGAAATTTTTTTAGTTTCTTTAAGCATTACAAACTCTTCTTGTTTCTGTGTGCCCATGTGCTAAGAGACACAGCTACAGTTATGCTTTATTGAATGACATGCTGAAGCATATTTTCCTTTGTGTGCAGTGAAGCTCGCGCTTCAGCTTTAGAATCAAGTTTGAAGAATTTGGGCGTTGAAAAACTGAGCAAAGATGAAGTGCAGAAAATGCCTTGGGAGATTTTGGAATCTAAAATAGGAAACTGGATTCATTTCATGCGAATTGCTGTAAGAAAAATTTCCTCACAGATTTTCTGTTATGGTATAGCATTCGTCCTGTGACATTTTCCTCTGCTTGGAATAGGTCAAACTCCTTTTTGCTGGGGAGCGCCAGCTTTGCGACCAAGTTTTTGAATGCAGTCAATCTTTGAGGGATAAGTGCTTTGCTGCAATAACAAAGAACAGTTTGGCTACACTACTCAGTTTTGGAGAGGCAATTGCTATGAGTAAACGATCACCAGAGAAACTGTTTGTTCTGCTAGACATGTACGAAATAATGTGCGAACTTCAAACAGAGGTAAATCTCTGGTTCTGACCATGGCTACGTGGCACATTTCAGTTGATGACCACTGCTCTTGTAGTCTTGTGTGCCCACTGATATCAGTGTAATTTGCATTCTGAACTTATAGTCAACATCCATTTGTTCTGAAGTGAATTTTAGAACCATTTGGGTGTCTCATAACTTTTGATTATCAGAATCCTGGAGTACCTGTCTTCACTCTTCAGAGCTTGGTCCACTTGTGTCGATAGATATTTCAGCTGATTTACTGTAAAATGCTGCTGCATATGTTTACCATAAACTACAACTTTCTGGTGTACATATTTGAAGTAAGAGGAGTAGTCGTATATCAAATTCAATTTCCGGACCATATTTTCTCTTAGCCATGTGTTAGCCATGTCAAACTTTTACCCAAAATCGATTTGCCTGCTCTTGGGAGTTTGGACTTTCTTAGTTTGATTAGAGAAGTTTGCTTTCACTAGACTAAGTCTTGTAGGAAATCTAGAGGGTTGTAAATTATCTACTTAATTTCAATTTATTTTAACATGTAAATAAATGCAAATCTACTTTAGATTCGTGATTATTTTTTGTATGGGAGGAACTTAAAGACCATCTTGTTGAATTGAATTTGTAGATTGACACCATCTTTGTTGGAGAGTCATGTTCTCAAATGCGTGACTCTGCACTGAGTTTGACGAAATGCTTAGCGCAAACGGCGCAGAAGACTTTCAGTGACTTTGAAGAAGCGGTTGAAAAGGATGCAACAAAGAATATTCATACTGATGGAACAGTTCATCCTTTAACGA
This sequence comes from Panicum hallii, assembly GCF_002211085.1. Taxonomy (NCBI): domain Eukaryota; kingdom Viridiplantae; phylum Streptophyta; class Magnoliopsida; order Poales; family Poaceae; genus Panicum; species Panicum hallii. Next base: position 47,569,752 of record NC_038048.1, on the reverse strand, counting down.
GCTATGTGATCAACTATGTTAAATTTTTATTTGAGTAAGTTTCTTATAATATTCTAATGTTGTTGTAAACAAATAGGTGCATGAGATTTGTCCGTATTTTCATGTGCCCTTCTTTTCTCTGAATTATCCACTGGCTTGTCTATAGCCTCCAAATTCACCAAGAACCAGATTTTTATTTTTTTTCATTGGACTGTTTTCACAACCAGAACTAAAAGATGGCATTCATTTGTAGCCCTAGGTGAACTCCTTATGCCCCATAATTGACAACCACCTTGTAATGTCTGTGCAGCTACCAGTCCACTCTAAAACAGCTTTTCCAGGAGTTCAAAAAGGAAGATGGAACAGGTTCTGAGTTGGCAGCTGTAACCATGAAAATCATGCAAGCTTTACAGAATAATTTGGATGCAAAAGCAAAGCAATACAAGGATCCTGCTTTGATGCACATATTTTTGATGAACAACATTCACTACATCGTCAAATCCGTCCGCAGGTATGTTCTTATGAAGTAATGCAGGAAAGAGTCATGATAGTGTGTGTGTGCAATCTTATCCTATCTTTTCTGTCACCCAGATCAGAAGCCAAGGATTTGTTGGGCGATGACTGGATTCAAAGGCATCGGAGGATTGTACAGCAGAATGCAAATCAGTATAGAAGGATTGCTTGGTCAAAGGTTTGCTTGCTCTTTATCTATGATTAAAACTCTGTGATTATTTTTCATGCATACTGATATATTTTGTTCAAGGCTTATTTGACCTAAATAGATATTATCGCTGCCTAAACCAGTCTATTCCAAACCATCGAAGCTTCCAGTATTCATGTTGCCATTGTGAACAACTCAAGCGTAGATAAGTAGGCTTCCAGAGATATCAGTTGCCATAATATTACCACTCCTGATGGGATTGACCTAATTATCATGTACAGTTATCCTTTAGCATCTAATATTTGTTGCTGAGTAGGTTAGTTTTTAGGGACCGTGTAGTACGGGATGTATGGTTCCTCTAAAGAAAAAGGGCAATACCCCTAATTTCTCAGCACTGCATGGGCCACAGCTTTATCTGTTATGGTGTGCACCGTGGTAATCAGTGGTGAAGTCAGATTGGACTTCCTTGGTGCACTGGCACCATGGTAGGAAGATAAAATACTCCTAAGCGGCTTATTTTGACTAGCTAAAATGGACAGTTTGCTTGCAAATTAGATATGGATATTATATTGTACACCACCATCAAAATCTTGCTAGCGTTGCCACTACTGGTAATATTACTTAGAAAATAAAACTGGTAGATATGTATGTGCATAACATTATATTTATTTGATCCAATGTTGCAGGTGTTGCAATGCCTCTCTGGTCAAGGTTTGACTTCATCAGGAGGTAGTGGTCAAGTAGGGAGTGAGGGTGGCAATAGCAGTGGAGCTTCAAGAGCAGCTGTCAAGGAGAGGTTAGTCAGATCTACTTACTAATTTAGATTGGTTTCTTGTACAATTTCTGAATTTGTCTTTGTTATCTTTTCCTGTGGTGCTATCAGATTCAGGTCTTTCAATGTGTTATTTGAGGAGATCTACCAGAAGCAATGTAGCTGGTCCGTTCCAGATACTGAGTTGCGCGAGTCACTAAGACTTGCGGTTGCTGAAATTCTGTTGCCTGCGTACAGATCTTTCATCAAACGTTTTGGGTATGCTTCTATGACAGCTCGTTTACTTGTAAACAACGAAAGTTAAATGTATGAACCCAGGAATCAGCAATGCTTTCTCAAGATTTCCTCCAATTATTGTGCTCCATTCATGTTCACTGTGCTCACAGATTAACTTGCTGACCTGTAGGCCACTCATTGAGAACAGCAAAGCGCCTGGAAAATACGTCAAGCACACGCCCGAGCAACTCGAGCTGCTGCTAGGCAATTTGTTCGAGGGGAAACAAGAACGTGCTTGATAGTCTCTCGCTGCCTACTATACCTCAACAATGATGCGATGCTGCTCCACGTAAACTGGAGCCCCTGTCAACATTGTTCGGTGATCTATCCATGGGCGTCAAACAGCTGCTATCCACACCATTCCTTGTTTCGGTGCATGATTTGTACAGAATGTATTTCAGTTATGTCTGGTAGGTAGTAGGCTTATTTTTTTATCCTGACATTTTGAGTTCTTAGCAGTGTGCAAAGAAACCGGCTGGCAATGCATAGTGTCAATTGAATCATTGAGTTTTAGTTCGGTGTGTTTGCCCCGTGTGGGCATGTGCATTTGTGTCAAAAGCTCGTGGCTGTTCTGTTACGGTTTGATTTTCTAAGATGGGAATCGTAACGAATTCCTGCGAAGATTTTCTGCGCGGTTATGAGATCGGCGCAGGGGGCATTGGACCGTCTGATGGACCGAGAAAAGGTCGAGGATCCCTGTTGATTCATCCAGTTCGTCAAGAAGAACTGTAAGAGGACCGTCGGATTGAGGCAGTTGCAGACTTGCAGTCTAGTGTAAGGGAAGTCCACACCTGTAGTACGTACTAGATCAAAAAGGAGTTACCAAATTTCCTTTCATTTTGGTGCCGATCCATCCAAACCCATGCATAATTGCTTCGAGGCCCAGGTATGGAAGCCCAATAATAATACTATTACGAGGCTAGGCCAACTTACCAGTCTCCTCCATGGGTTGTCGCGGGCGACGGCCGGCAGGCGGGGGCGGGGATCTCCCTCCGGCCGTCCGGCGGTGCACTTGCAGTGTGACCTAGCTGAATCCCTTCGGGGAGAGGCGGCGAGTAACTTGCTCCCGACTGCAATGCCCCTACCCTACCCATTTCGATCATGCTTTCCTTTTGTACGTGCCCATGCACTGTGCCGCTGTTTTTGCAATTCAGGTCTTGAGATTCTGCCCTGTGCTGCTGTATTTATTTTTATTGTGGGGCAAATCAAACTAGCTAGGATTGAGAAATCAGATCGTCTGCAGCTTTAATTTACGTACATGGAGCCATGGTAGCTTTCGAGTTGCATGCTATGGAGTACTAGTGATAGGCATGGGCTGGATGACAATGTATGAATTTGGTAGGCGTATCTGTGTAATTAAGCTTGTGCTGCACATTTGATACAGCTGCTAATGTTAGTGGTGATGATACGTTTGAGCTGGGAGGGACGCCATCGCCATCTGATCGATCTGCCAATGCAACAACCATGCTCATCGTAGCAGTTCAGTGCCCCAATCAAAGTTGTTGTGGCCCAAACTCGAAGAGGAGAAGCTTCCATTCCGTCGTGACGTGTCCGGTCATCCATTGACGTTTGTGCATGGATGATGATAGAATGAGCAGGTGATGCCGTGATGGGGAGGGACCCACATTTAATTTGAGTATGGATTTCCTGTTTCGCTTTGGGATGGGGATGGGGTTCGCCTCTTCGATCGATCTGATGCCGACGCGCCACCGGCCGTCACCTTTTCCAAGTTGCCAAAGTTTCTTTCTTTGCTGCTGCTGTCCATCCCGCTGCTCCGTTGCTATCTCCCAATCCTGCGGCTGCTCCGTCTGTGCCTGCCTGTCGGTGATTACATAAGCGCCGCCTGAAAGGAAGACGTACTTGGTTTGCAGGCAGAGATGAGATGAGATGAGATTAGTGGCGTACGTGACGTGTTTCGTGGACTTACTTATTGCTTGACGCGCGGCGGCCTTCTTATTGCTTCCTGTGTGTTTGATCATTAGATGAGATCACTCCCCATGAGGACTCAACGTCTAGAAAGCAGGATGGATAGGGGAGTGCCAACTGCCAACTGCAGTGCAGAGCATCAGGAGATGAAGGCGCTCTGCTCCTCGTCGCTGCACGCGCTCCGACCCCCCGGGCCAGACCTAACCAAAAAGAAAATGTTAGTTAGGCGCGCACAGCAGCACTCTTTGCGGCAAGGCAACTTAACGTTGCCCCTCTTTCTGTCTCGTTCACTTCCTCCTCTATTTTATCTTATTTTATAAGTACATCATCATCAAGGGAGCAAGAAAAAAGGCCGTCTTTTTGGCACCCAAATCTTAAGCCCGAAACTCGCCTCAATCATTGCTGCTTTTGGATCGCAGTATGTACTCGCTCCACTAGCCTCCACGCACGCATGATCCGATGCTTAACCAACTCCCTCCTCTGCTGCTACCTCTACTACTACAATTCCATATCATCATCCAATCAAGAATTTGGACACAGAATCTGGAAGTTGAGGCGCTGTTACGTTGCAGCAGGTACCAAGCATGCAGTGGACGGTGTAGTGGCACCGGTAGTTCTCCTGCCCTTGATTGGCACCAACTCAATCTGTCAGCCAGCGATCGATCACACTCCCAGATGCTGATCCCCTCCCTGCTCTGCTCCTCCTAACCCCAATTAATCACCCTGATCGATCCGTAGTCAGTCAGTCCCGTCGTCGTTGCCTAGCTCCTACCAATCACAGTCCCCTCTTGCGTTCCCAAGCAACTCCTAACATATATACTCCTCCACGGCCCGGAGCCCCGAGCTCTCCTCCCCCGATCCCTTTTCTTTTCTTCAGCAGAAGCTCTCGATCTCTCTCTCTTCTCTCCAATCTCCAGACATCCACACAGCCCAACTAGGTAGAAGCAAGTCGCCGGTGGCCAAGCGGCTAGTAATTAGCAATCACACTGCAGCAAAGGTAGCAAGCAAGCGATCGCCGGCCATGACGGTGAAGAACTGCGGCGGGCACAAGGGTTGCGAGTGCGACCGCGAGCGGCTCTACCGCAAGTTGTGCGCCGCGCTCGTCGCCTTGGTCCTGCTCGTCCTCTTCGTCATCCTCATCGTCTGGCTGGTGCTCCGGCCGCACAAACCCCGGTTCTACCTGCAGGACCTGTCCGTGCTGTGCCTCAACGTCACCCCGCCGGCGTCCACCTACCTCTTCACCACCATGCAGGCCACCGTCGCCGCCAGGAACGGCAACGAGCGCGTCGGCGTGTACTACGACCAGGTGGACGTGTACGCGCAGTACAAGGACGTGGCCATCACCGTGCCCACGCGCCTCCCCGTCGGGTACCAGGGCCACGGCGACCAGTCCGTGTGGTCCCCCTACCTGCAGTCCATGGACAGCGTCCAGCTCCCGCCGGCGCTCGCCGTCGCGCTGGCGCAGGACGAGACCGCCGGCTACGTGCTCATCGACATCCGCGTCGACGGATGGATCCGATGGAAAGTGGGCTCGTGGATCTCCGGCCACTACCACCTCCGCGTCAACTGCCCCGCGCTGCTCACCGTCAACGAGGGCAAGGGCAGCTACGGCGCCAACACCGGCGGCGGCAACGGCTACTTCAGGTTCCAGCAGGCAGCCGGCTGCGCAGTCGACGTCTAACTAGTTTTGGTGATATAATTTGAAGCAGGTAGCGATAGATCGCTCCAATTCATGGGTGGGTTCTGGGTTGGTTGGTTGCAAACTTTGAGTGCAAGAGAAGGGAACTATTGGGCATATTGATCGAGGAAGAGATGATGCGCGCGGATGATGAGCAGACGTGAAGGTTGCTCTTGCTCCACCAATAATATTGTGAATTGTTCATAACTTCATATATACACACACAAGTTTATCTTGGTCTAGCTAGTTGAATTCCCATCAGTTTAATTTGCTTTTTCCATGGTCGATATATGTTTGCTAGCTTTTTGATCGATCGATCGAGATCGATCGATTCCTCGAAAAGGAAAGGAAAAGGTTGGGCTTTCTTTGTCGCCGAGAATTGAAGGAGACGCTTAGCTTGTAGCGACTAGCTATATGGTCGTCCCTTTAATTTGCTATCTTGTGGCTGAGATAATTGACCTTTCTCTTGGATGGATCTGAGGCGGCAGCTTATTTCGCTGAAAACGATCATCAAGCTAGACTGATAACGAAAACCCTGCAGCTTAGTTAGTGATTGATCGAAGCAAGCATATATGAGACGAGCGAGCGAGCGAGCCCGGCAAATATAATGCATGGGCTCTAGCCTCTAATAAACTGGGAGCACGTCACCCGCACATGGCTACGGCGGCGGCGATGGTGATGCTGACGCGGCCGCGCGCGCCATGCTAGTTGCGAGGAAGGTCTTCTCGCACGCAACGCAAGCATGTACCCGCCCGTTTTGGTGACACCGCCGCTCCGAGCAGCAGCCACAATCAAGCTATATGTTTGTGATACAAGATTGTGACGAGTTAGCACGGCTTTCAGAAACATTCAGGAGCCGAGAGGATGGAGCGCGTGTGCAGTAGTAGCTAGGTGTCGACATGGTTGGTGAATGCTACCAAATGCTAGCAACTTCCGATCCACACAGGATTGAGTACTCGACAGATATAGAGTATAGACTATCCAGTACAAGAGAGTAGAAGATCGAGTCAGGTAGCAGAAACCCGGCGCAAAGGCTTTCTGTTGCAAGTCTCTTTCGTGTCATCGTCGCAGCAACTGCTCTGCTTCCGTAGGCGTAGGGCCTGGCCTGGCCTGGCCCTGGCTGCAGCATCGATCCGATCATAGCAAAACAAAGGACAGAACAAAGTGGCTTTCAGGTTGGTTGTGGTTATATATACTGTGCGCCACCAGCAGGCAGCAGGGTTTTCATCAATTCAATTGCGCGCCGCTCCGTGGAGTTGCCACATAATTCAGAGACTGAATATGATGCTGACAGACAGACAAGAGTGCAGTTACGAAAGGTTCAGTGAGATAAGAGTTTGCACTTTGCACACACACATGAATACATGATCCCTAGGGAAGAAAGAAATAAAAAACTGATGGTAAAATGCAGTGGTGGGAGGAGTAGGCGGAAGAAAGTGCAGCCAGCGGAACCCTTTGCGTTGCTCAGATGCTAAAGGCGTACTACTAGTAGACTAGAGGAAGGTGCAGTCTAAAGCGATCCTGGTGGCTTCCTTGCTGTTTCGCTAAAGCCAGGAGCAGGAGGGTCGTCTCGTCTGCTATTCCTATTCGGGCCTAACTTAGCTTGTAGGCAGGAAAAGTATTTCAAAAAAACTTGATCGGATGGGTACGACGGTCCAACCGTTTTTTAATAAAAGAAGCAACCGATTTTCCGATGGAGAAAATCTTCCGAACCCTAGTCACGCCAGCGAGAGGAAACTTTTTAATCTCAGCTTAAAATTCGCTCCACGGAGAGCCCGTTCAACACAAAATATAACAGAAGGGGAGCGAGCAACATGCATGATTGATTGATCTCGGCGAATGATAATGTGAAAAAGGCCATTAATGGAGCCGAGTGGGGTTACAGGTTGAGCGGACAAGTTAGAAGATTCCTTCCGTGGATTTGATCATCCAATCATGCAATTTTTGCAACCATGTACTGTGTGTGGGCCTCTGGCTTTTGGTTCCGGGCCCTGGTGGTGCGCTCCCCGGATAGTTAGTTGGTGGGCCGTCCGTAGCTGATGGATAAATCGATGCAACGGAAAACGGCCATAAAAGCTGTTGCGCTTCTCGGCGGTTTGCTGGCCCATCCGAGGAAAATTGGGAAAACGGCCCATGTACATTGCAGACGCGGAGCAGCTTCCAATTTTGAGATGAGGAGATGCTACGCGGCGCGATTACCTATCGCTTATTCGCTTGAGGTGTGCGCATATTAAATGGGGCTCAGACGTCAGCCCAATAAATCAAGCCTAGCATTCTCTAATTAATTTGCGTATATTGGCTGAAGTAGTACCACAAAAAGTACTCTCGCCCGAATAAAAATATAATAACATATGCATACGTACAGGTGCAGATAAATTGATGATATCACCCACAAGCAAGGAGAGTTCAAACTAAAAAAAATTTATAAATCTTATATCGTACATCCAAATTAAATTCTGATCACACCATTATAATAAGATTTTCAAAATAAGATCACACTTGTCTATATTTGCACGATATTTTTTAAAAATATTTTTTTAATATAAAAATTTAATTTCGGATTGTGAGAACAAATATTTTAACAACACGAACAAATAATTATTTTATAAAAAAATTAAACGTAATGAAAAAATAATAATATACAGCGGATAAAACACTAAACATCATGAATATTTGATTCTATAGGATAAATAATAAAAAAATAAATATCGTGAACAAATAAGTCAATATGGCCGAACAATTTCATCCACAAAGCGAACAAACAATTTAACACCGCGAACAAATTAGTTACACGCAAACAAATAATTTTATGTGAAGAGCAGATAAATCTAAACCGCAAAAAAAATTCTTACGAGCATATATATATATATATATAAACAAGTTAATATATAAAGAATCTAAATTTTAAAAAAAACTCTGCACAACACGTCCACACTTTACATAAATTCTAAATCATAATTAACAAGTTAGTTAAACAAAAAATAAAAATTAATGAAAAGAAAATAAATAATTAGCATTACTTAAATGAAGAGAAAAGGAGAAATGAAGAAGATAATAGTAGCTTTGTCTAATGAATAAAGAAAGTTAATAAGTTAGAAAAGACCATTATAATCTGTTCATAGAATATCTGTATTATGTTTAGAAAGAAGAAACAAAGAATGAAAGAAAGAGGAAAGAAAATGAATGAATGAATATAGAAAGAGAATTAGAGGAGAAAAGGTAAATAAAAATTAGAAAAAAGAAATAAAAAAGAGAGAATTAAAGGAATAGAAAACAACGTTAATGCTGAAACTAGCTTTAAGCCTGGGTTAAAAAAGAAACGGGCAAAAAACAAATATGCACCAGAACGGGAAGAGAAATAAATAAAAAGAAAAAACGTCGGTTGGTCCGTGAAGGCGTGTGCGCGGTGGGCTGGTTTGTGGCTGGATTGATGCTTCTGTTTGTTGGTTTCTCACAAGCATGCATGGCCACAGGCCTATTGGCTGCTGGCTGGGCTATTGCGCTATATTGGGTCTAATAACTAAAACAGTCCGAAGTGATGAGATTGCTTGCCCAGCTCCTGCTCAACAAAGAACCCAAAGACGGCGCTGAAATTTCGCAACACAACGTGTTGAGCGGAACGAGTGGAACTCAAGACATTGAAAACGACATGTGAGCGACGTGGCCGGCCTTGAGTGAACGGGAAAGGTTGCCGGGCAGAGCAGAAATGCAGAATGGATGGGGTCAAAAATATCCTGACGGTAACGGTGTCATACTGCCATTGATAAAAAGAAACGACGACGAAGAAGATGTATTTCAGCTTAGTGGCTGGGAAAAGAAAGTACCGTGACGGTAGTCGAAGGGATTTGACCTGCAACGGCAGGCAGGCTGTATTTCAGCTTTGGGGCCCGTGTTTGATGGGTTGAAGCAGAGGCGCCGTCGCAGTTGCTTTTGTGGCCGTCGTCCCTTGGTGTTTTTTGACGCGAATGGCCCTGGACGCTGATGAGATAAACAAATCAGATTCAGATGGATGGTGCCCAGCTTTGGGATGCAAACGGTCAAACCAAGCCAGGCCGCCCCCAACGGCTACAAGGAAGGATATGGTAGCCTGGGCAAGTGTCCGGGCCATATCCCATCACCTCCTCCACCGCGCCCGCCACTTCGCCGCACCTTCCCCTCCTCCCTAACCTTACACGACCCGGCCAAACCCCATACCAACACCGCACAAGGAAGGAGGAGACCAACACAACCTCCTTCCTCCGGTAGTCCAACCTCCCACGCGCTTACACAACCGCGTCGCCTCTCTCCCCGTCCGCCCATATAAACCGGCAGCCACAATCCCCGGCCTCACCAGATCAAATCCACCGGATTCCTCCTCATCGAATCGAATCGACCAAGACCACCACCACCACCACCACCGCCGCCAGCATGGGCTCCGCCAGCCGCGCCGTCTCCTGCCTGTGCTGCCCCTGCAAGTGCCTCGCCTGCGGCCTCTTCAGCTGCCTCTGCAGCATCCTCATCTCCCTCCTCGTCACCGTCGGCGTCCTCGCCCTCGTCCTCTACCTCATCTTCCGCCCCCACATGATCGCCGCCACCGTCGACTCCGCCTCCCTCGCCACCTTCAGCCTCTCCCCGACCTCCTCGCTCGCATACAACCTCACCGTCGCCATGACCGTGCGCAACCCCAACAAGCGCGTCGGCCTCTACTACGACAACGTCGAGGCCCTCGCCTTCTACAAGGACCAGCGCTTCGGTTACGAACCCATCGACGCCTTCTACCAGGGCACCGAGGCGTCCACCCAGCTCAAGCCCGAGTTCCACGGCCAGCAGCTGCTCCAGGGGGACGTCACCGCCGCGCAGTTCAGGCAGGAGCAGACCGACGGAAAATTCGCCATCAACGTCGGGCTCAACGCCAAGCTCAGGGTCAAGGTCTGGGCCTTCAAGGTCCGGGGGCCCAAGGCCAGGATCACCTGCAAGCTCTTCGTCCCGGCGCCGGGAGCCACCAACGGAGCCACGTTCCAGCCCACAGACTGCAGAGTCTGGTTCTGATCTGCTTCCGCTTGGTGCTTTGCCACCTGTTACTGCTAGCTAGTAGCTATTCATGATTCTTTCTGTTCTTCGGTTTTCGATTTGTTGGTGGGAGGATGTTGCTGTACATCGCCGGCTGCTATAGATTCTAGATTCCGTCCCGTACCCTTAGGCATGCACATATTTGTTTGTTATATCCATCCATGGATGACTCTCTTGTTTTGCCATTGGATCGATATTTACCAGTATACATTTATCTACCATCATCTTGCTATTGCTGTTCAGACGAGATATTCAGATTCTGTTCTGTTTTGTTGTGATTCATGATGCTTTGATGCCCGAATTCAGAGGATTCCTCCTCGAATTCGGCGATTCGAACCGGTTTCTTCCTCAGTTCTACGATGCTTAATTTGATGCCGGAAAATTCTGAGGATTCTTCCTGGGATTCGAATCGGTTTCTGCTCAGCTTTAGTTATCACAATGAACCAGGATGCAATTTTGCAATCACAATGGGTTGTCGCCTCTGAATCATGCGCTTTGGTGCTCGCAATTCGAAAAGTGGTTGGGCTTCACTATCATGAGACCTTTTGGGTGTTGCTGGATGAGCTTTGTTAGTCACGGGCGCAGGCAAGAGAGTAAGTAGATTGCACACGGAAAGCTTGCAACCTTTCTACTCAAAAACAGCAAACCTTTTCAGTGCTCTGTCTATCTATCAGGCAAGAGAGCAAGCAGCAACGTGTTTGGTTCCGGAGGCTAAACTTAGCCCTGTCATGTAATAAAAAAATATTATCATTTAGAAGTATTAAATAAAATTTAATTACAAAATTAATTGTAGAACCTATTTAATGAGATATATTAATCCATAATTAGCAGGATCATCTCGCGAATTAGCACCATCCGTGAAAAAAATTTATAAACAGATTTTATTTAACTAGCCTATCAACCCGTGCTCACCCACGGGCTAATTAGAATTAATATAAAAAGTAAAACTTATAGCTAATAATTATAATAATCTATCTCACATCCTCTTTCATCTACTAAATATTCTAACACATACTCTAAAATATATTTATCATTATCTAATTACAACAGATCTTATTTTGCATCACGTCTCTAGATGTGTTTAGTATATATTTAATTGAACCATTTGTTTGTGAATTGATATTCTTTTCTCCTCCATCGTATATAAATACACGGTGACATGTATGGTCGGTACTATTTTTATATAAGAATAACATAAATAATATTTTAATAATGATAAAAATATTAATTTAGAATTTTATATTGATGCACTTTAATATTTTATTATAATTATATAATCTAAATTCAGATTTAGGAGTTATTTTAACTTTTAATAATAATACAATTGGATAATTTATATGTAGATTTAGAGGATTATTTGTATTATTTTTATAATGGCAGAGATGGGTAATTTATTAGGAAAGATAACAAATCAAATTAGAGTTGTCGGATTGATGGCCGGATGCTTCAGATTTTTGTGAGAATTTCTAGAATTTCTCTATTTTTTTATTTTTTAAGTGTCCACCTAGGATCCTAGGTGACTTCATGTGAAGGTTTCGAAAAAAATCTTAAATAGTAATAGTAAGATACTACTAAACGATAATATTCTTGTTTCATGCGATGGACTAAAATTTAGCCCTCCGCAACCAAATAGGTCGAAGTTACAGTTAATCGGGGAGATCCATCCACTCAAACCAAGAGTGGAGCGGTGATGACAGCGCAGCGCTTGGTTTGTTTTGTTTCGCTGTCTGCGTCTCTGTCATCGGAGCCAGCTGACACAAAACCATTGGCGCTTCCATTGACGGGAGGGGGCATTCAGGCCAGGTCAGCATGCTTCTGAATCTGACATCGATCCTTCAACTGCAAGCCTGCAACTGACCGAGGAAAGAGCCATCGGTGGCTGGGTTTCAACTTAAAGCGATTTTGCAAGCAAAGAGCAATCTTTGTGGTGCTGCCGTGCTGGTGCAGGTGACCAAGAATAACAACCGGTCCGTCCTTGCAGAAAATATCAAGGAGGGAGTTGTTGGGTTGGCCATGTTCTGCTCACGAGCGCAAGCAGCAAATAATGCACGCGGCGATGTCGCCCCAGCTGAAAAGACGACGACAAGAGACGGACAGACAATGGTGGGACAGGACAGCGAATGCCGAATGATATGCGGTTCCAATTCCAAGGACCAAAGAACACCCACCATGGGCTGCGCCGATCCTGCTGGTGCCCTATCGGTGACTTGTTTGTACAATATGAATTCCGTTCTCGGCCTCGCATCGGTGACTAGGAGAGATTGAGAGATAGGCCACCAGCCCACGTTCATTTCGAGCTTTTCGTCCTTTTGTTCGACTCGGCCCACCATTAAGGCCCACTGTACAAAGGAGAGCGTGCTAGACCAGATAGGTGCGAGCCTGCCCATTCAGTACGTGTTGGGGTTCTGGAGTAAAATAGGCACAAAAAAACAGCACCAGCAGGACAGCAGGACAAAGACCTACCTTCATAGTTCATCCACACAAATTGCTCATCCAAATGCCAATTAAGCTACAACGTCTTTATTGAGGAATTACCGGCTCCACTGTAACCTTATTCGTTCATTTTTTAATATAAGAAATAACCTTATTCATACGCACAACGCTCTGATGCAAAGTTGGTGCAGATTTACTGCCGGCAGTGCGAGTCAGGACGAGCTTTAAACGCGAGGAGAAAATGCGCACATCAAAGAGGGGGGGGAGAGAGAGAGTACAGTGCCGACACGGTGAGGAATGGCACATGCTCATTTCATCAGTACCGTCAGAGTACTCCACTGAAATTAGGCCATATAGTTTCATGGTATGGTTATCAAGATGGGAAAATCAAGCACCTATATCAGATGAGTTTTATGTGATGAAACTCCTCTCACGTCCCATGAAACTCTAGTCTTTATCTCTCCTTATTAGCAAAATTGATGGTATGATATAAAATTTAATGCTACAAAGCTCACAAACTCGTGCTGAGACACACCTTGGGTGACAGAATTTAAAACAAGCAATGAAGCCACGCGACAAGAGATAGAAATGGCAAATTACAAAGAAAAGGATGATTACTGTGGTAGCACATGCTATCCCTCTTCCCAAAGCAATCCGTCCGTAAACAAAAGGAGGAAAAGCATCGCCGTCTTTTTGCTCGTCTTTTATTTCTCTAGCAATCTTTTACCTGCACGCTTATGGCTGACTATGCATCACGCGACAATGACATGGGTAAGCAAGCACACACGGTAGGTAAATGCAGTAATTTTATTAGCAGTAGCAGGACAACCCGAGCACACAATTAAAGAAAGCAAACACCTTTGCATTGTCATTAGCAGCAGTACGTGGCGGTGGAGCAAGCAATTAATTCATGGACGACGACGACGACGCGGCGCACGGCTGCCGCCGGAACCCCAGCCTCTCCTTCTCCAGGTCGTACTCCACGTAGTAGTTCTGCTGCTGGAAGCTCCCCAAAATGATGGCCGGGCCGCCGCCCACGTCTCCCGCTCCACCGGCCCCTCCCAAGTCGGTGACCACGGCGAGGCAGATGGCCTCGGCGGCGGCCGGAGCAGCGGCGTCGGCGCCGGGCACGGGAGCGCGGCCGGCGACAACGAAGTAGTTCTCCAGCGGGAGCTGCATCTCGGCGCCGCCCTTGAAGTGGAGCGACAGCTCCGGCAGCGCCATGGACTTGGCGCCCTGCGGCAGCGCGAAGCAGGGGCGAAGGCCCAGCCCGTCCTCCGCCTCCTTGGACCGCTTGTACCTCCCGCCCACAGCCGCGATCACGGCCTCCGCCACCGGCTGGAACACCGTCGGTTCCAGGTACGTGAACGTGGTGCCGGAGTCCACGATGGCGCCTCCCGCTCCGGCGGCGTTGGCGGAGAACGCCCGCTCCGGCAGCCGCACGGCCTTCCCGCCCACTGTCACGCCGGTCAGGGCCAGGTAGTAGTACACGGCGTACGGCTGCTTGTCGCCGGCCGCGCTCTTGACCAGCGGGACGTACTGCATCCCGCCGGCTCTGCCGCCGCCGAGGACCAACGAGCCGCTGACGGCGGCGTTGTCGTCGAAGCGGCGGGAGAGGAGGCAGTAGGAGAACTTGGTGAGGCCGAGCTGCGCGGGCACGGACGGCGCGCCGCGGCCGAAGCCCGCGAGGCCCGACGGCGGCTGGTGCACGGACACGAGGCTGCAGCCGACCACGAAGTTCCTAACGGCGCGGCCCGGCGCGCGGAGCGTGTCGGCGATGAGGAGCCCGCCGGTGGAGCCCGAGCCGTAGACGACGGCGTAGGGCGGGCAGACGGCGCCGGTGGTGCAGTTGCTGCCGGCGAGGCGCGCGGCGGAGTGGACCCAGAGGCAGGAGGGGTTGCGGCAGCCGACGAGGCGGGAGGAGGAGGAGTTCTTGGGGTGGAAGGTGGGGACGGCGGCGGTGGGGCAGTTGCGGCACTGGTAGCTGGAGGTGCAGGGCACCCAGGTGAGGTGGCTGCCGGTGTCGAGGAGGACGGGCAGCGGCTGCGGCGGCGTGCCGAGGGAGGCGGTGAAGGCGTAGCCGCCGTAGGAGTGCGGGTAGAGCGCGGTGGCGGAGGCGGTACCAGCTTGCCCTTTGTGGTGGGCGGGGCGCCTGAGGTGCGAGGCGCGGGCGAGCGAGGCGGCGGCCAGGCGGGAGAGCGGGTGGTGGTGCGCCGTCTCGGCGACGTGCGGGAGGTGGCGGTATAGAGGGAGCGTCGTGGTGGAAATGGTCGGCGCGGCGGTGGAGAGAAGAGGGAGGAGGAGGAGGAGTAGCGGCGGAGGAGGAGCCATGGTGGTGGCGCTGTTTCTGGAGAGAAGAGGGAGGAGGAGGAGGAGTAGCGGCGGTGGAGAGAAGGGGTTTGGGTTTTAAGCAAGCAGCTTCCAGCATCGTGTGCTTTGTCCCTGACGGAGGCATATGTGCCTTGCTTGTGTTGGAGGGGTGGGCGGTGGGGGCCATGCCCATCCCATCATGGTCACCATGGATTACACCACCACACCGCGGCACGCCGGGTAGTCACGGGCGCGCGGCGGGAGACGCAGGAAGGACGACGCGTGCGCGGCGCGGTGAAGTCACCACACCAACCAGGGTCTCCGCGACGCCGCCGCCGGGCGTACGTGGAGTCATGGGTTCGGACGAGCCAAGCTACCTGGCGTGCATGGTATGGACGACGGCGCCCGGTCGAGGGGAAGGCATGGTGCGGCCATCGGCAGTGTCAAGCTGTCGGTCGCCGGGCTGTGGGGATCAGAACGGAACTAGCAGGCTGGCGCCTTTTCTGCTGCTAGATTGGCATGCCCCTCCCAACTAGTGTCAGCATCACCATCAGGTCTATACTTATTGTTAGATAGATTGTTGGTTCTGACTCTCCGGCCCGGCCGGCTTGACAAAAGGAAACCGTAATACTGCTCAGCTCTACTGTCGAAACGAGGAACACATCGATCTTGGCATGGCAACCGTACGTCCGTACCTGCTACCGATTGAATGCAGATCTACCCGCGCCAACCACACATCTAATTGCTGGGCTCCATCAACATACCACTGAATTTAATTGAATCAACCAAACATACTGGCCTAGGTGCTCATATTTTCAGCTGATATTCGTTCAGTAGTAGATGATGATGAAGTACCTGTTGATAATCTTTTTTTTCTTTTTGAGAGGAAGTGCCTGTTGATAATCCAGTGCGGCTGAGAAAGCATAAGGGCTAATCATAGTAGGGGTTTTATGACGAGTTTTATGGCATTAATTACCATGATACATCAGCATTTTTGATGATGTGGCACTAATTTAATGAGGGAAGAGAAGGAACCAGTTTCATCCCCATAACACTCTGCTAACTCGTTTCTAAGATGTTGAAAGTGGCGTGAAACCACCACTGTGACCGCCGTTGTTTCATTGGAGATCCTGTGCGCATTTAATTACACTTAATTACACTGGTTACAAATATACATACCATACTAGATCAACTAGCATTTAATTACACTGATTAGTTTTGAAATCAGTAAAATAAAACTCTCCATTGAGGTATAGTATTTCATTTATCCCCAATCTGACGTGGTATTGTTGGAAACAGAATATGAAACCCTGGTTGGGCTACTCTAGCCCACATTATCGATCCTCCCTTTCCATTCTACGATGCTGGGCCGTTCAGTGGGCTTCGTGGGCGGCAGATTGGGCAGGCAGAAGACACGGCGGGCCACTAGATATATCCTTCCTAATCCTACCCAAGGCCCCAAGTAAAACCGTAGCTACTCGCCGCTTCGCTTCAGTTCTTTCCCCAACCGCACCGCCACGCACCGGCGCAGCCATGGCGGACGCTACGCCAGCCGCCGCCGCCTCCAGCTGCGAGGTGGACCTCGGCAACCTCATGGTGTACGACCCGTCGCACCACGTCTCAGCCGCCGCCAGGTTCGCCCCCGTCGCACCACCAAGCAGTTGCATGCCGTGCTTGCCTTTTGTGCTGTGTTGTAAACGTCCTGACGAAATTTGGGGTTGGCCGCCGGAAGCAGGGAGGAGCTGAGGCAGGAGTGCCTGCAGAAGGCGACGGAGCTGGCGCAGGCTGTGGCCAACTCCCTTTTCGCGCTGCCGCCCAGCGAGGACCGCGACGGCCCAATCGTCCACCTCCCGCCGCCAAACATCCGACTTCCGCGCGAGAAGCATGTGAGAACCTCTCGCTTCATCAATTCCTAGTGATCTAATCTGACCATCCGCTGACGATGATGTGCTGTAGAATTAGTCACACGGTCTCTGTTTCTAACTATCTAAATCTCGTCCCTAAATTATAATTTTTTTTTACTGCGAAACATGCACTAGTTGATTCAACTCTTACTGATTCGAAGAGACGTTTGCCATGAATGGGAGCGAAACCATTCTCAGTCGCCCAGTTCTTTAGCTTGATGTATGCCTTGAAGATTGTACTGTAATTAAAGGTGGTTTGCATGTTTAATAACCCTGTTCCTGTTCTCACCAGCTACCCAAGCCAAAGCCACCGACCAAGTGGGAGCTCTTTGCAAAGGCGAAAGGTGATACCATTGCCCATATTATATTTCCATGACTCTGTCGTGCAAATTGAAATTTACTTACTCTTTCATCCTTGACTGGGTCACCATGATGCAGGGATTACCAAGCGCAAGAAGAACAAGCGTGAATGGGATGAGCAAACTCAATCCTGGAAGCGGACTTATGGCTATGACCGTGTTAATGATGACAAAGACATTCCGATCATTGATGCCAAAGCCACTGATGGTTAGTAATTTGTCTTCATGAACTTTTGCCAACAATCCTGTTGACTGTTAAGCAACAAGAGTAGAAGACTGCTGTCTCTCCCCAATCCAGTAGCATACTGCCGGTTGTCATGGGCATCTGCTTGTGTTCGCTGATTTTGTCTAGCATTTTTATGCAATGCTTTACCCTCGAGAAGCAGTCATTTTATAGTTAAGACCTGAATCTGAAATACTTTCCCGTTGCCAATGATTCTCATCTAGAAGTGAATGTGTCCTAAACCTGGTTTGTCAATCTGATATACCCTTTAAATTGACAATTTCCCTTGTTACAGAGCCTGGTGTTGATCCTTTTGCACAAAGAAGGCAAGAGAAGAAGAAGCGGGTAGAAAAGCAAGAAAAGAACAGACTGAAGAACTCAAAGAAAGCTGCAAAAGTTGGTGCTTTGCCAAGGTTGTAATCCTTCCCTAGTTATTACTGCTGCCCCCTCTCTCCTATGAATTCTTCTTTGTATCAGTAAGGAACCTTGTAAAATTATCCAGTATAACAATCTAACAGCTCTTCTGTACCCCTCTTGATTGCAGTCATATACAGCTTGCTGCAAAGGCCTTGCCCATCACAGGAACTAAAGCTGATCTTCCGAAAAAAATCTAGAAAAGAGGATCTTGAGAATGTTGCTGGCATGGCTTCATCAGCAACAGCAAGTGGTGGCAAGTTTGATGAGAAGTTGCCTGGCGAGAAACCTCCAAAGCATCCTGGCAAACATAGACAGGTTTTTATATCTGGGTGGCTTTGATTTCTCAGCCTGCCTTAGCAGGCTGATTTTGTGCACTAGCTGAATCATGTCGTTTCTGCAGTTCCTCCCAGTTGCTGAAGGGAAAGGAATGGGCAACCTGGAGAAACAGCAGAACGACAAGATCCTGAACTCTCTACTTGCCAGAAACTCTGACGAGCAGCTTGATGTTGGCAAGGCAAGTTCCTGGACTCCATCGCGTCTATTAAATTTGTTTTTCCAATCATTATTGGTACTGCTCCTTGTTTGTTTGAGTGAGCTAACAGCATCTGTGAACAATTTTGTAAGCAGGCAATTACAATGTACAAGGTGAAGAAGGAAAAGCAAAGAAGGAAAGACAGAGAGACGTTCCCAAAATCTGATAAGCTTAAGCCTCAGAAGAAATCCCTGAAGAAATCATCGAAGAAAAAGGCTTAGGCTCACATCTTCCTTGTGACTTGCTTTAGGAGGTGACCACACTTTTGAAGGCTCAAGGAGACCTGTTGCATCTTGCTATTGTATTTGTCCGCTTGGAATCTATGGAAGAAATATTATTGTTCCGTTTACTGGTTATGACACAAAGACCTGAATGATATAACATATGCTGCCCTGATATGCGCATATTATATTTTTCAAATTTTGTTTGGATGTGGTTTGCAACTCATATCTATCGATTCCCGAGAGCCATCCCAAAGGAGCAAGTCCTGGCAATGGACAAACTGGTTTGTGTGTGTATGGTAGCCCAGAGCCAATCTGATGCCTGGTTCTCCAGTGCCAATCTGAATCATCTGATGACCATTGACCTGTTCACACTTCACGTGCTCCAGGCCTCCAGCACCTTCAGGTGCTCCCGTACCCCACCATTAAAAAACACACAAAAACGGGCATGAAAAATTGAACCAGAAATATGTATGGATAGAGGATGCAACACGCACTCAGTCCCGTCAAGAGAGTCAGAACACACTGGTTCTCGTAGAAACTAAGATAGGATTAATCCGTTCGTATTCCATCC
Source organism: Panicum hallii (assembly GCF_002211085.1). Classification (NCBI taxonomy): domain Eukaryota; kingdom Viridiplantae; phylum Streptophyta; class Magnoliopsida; order Poales; family Poaceae; genus Panicum; species Panicum hallii. The sequence continues at coordinate 47,550,438 of NC_038048.1, read as the reverse complement.
ACTTGCTTCGGCATGCAATCACATAGCAACAAAATAAAACAAACACATCTAAAGTACCGACATCAGTCTAACAATCCGCTAAGACTACAAACTAATTCAACAATCTCCAACTGAGAAAAAGCACGGAACGTAAACATCACAGTTAAGCATGTTAGCATCGACCATTAAAGTATGTACAAGATTCAGTGATCAAAGTTGAAAATACCAAAAGGCCCCAACAGATACCACAAGCCAGAAATATCTCAACGCCATCTCTTGGTTGGCTCCACAAGCTATTGATCTAAAGATTATTTAGATTTCTTTAACTCAGAGCACTTATCTGTCTTCTAACAGCCAAATTGGCATCAGCCTAATTAGTTTGGCTTCCATCTAAGACAAGCAGTGATTCACCAAGCAGCTTTTGCGCTTCCTCTCTCCTCCTGTAGTAAGAAAATACTCAGGGTCGTCAAAAGACTATAATTATGCAGTCACAATCTACAATGAAACCAGAAGACTTGCAAGCAAGCGCTTAATTGTTATGTTCCCTGAGACGAAGGTTACTCACGAAAAATACTCAGGGTTGTCAAAAGAGTCAAATGCTACAATTGCACAGTCACAGTCTACAATGAAACCAGAAGGCTTGCAAGCAAGTGCTTAATTGTTATGTTCCTTGAGACAAAGGTCACTTGTGGAAATAAAGCAAGCATATAGAATACTACGTAAAATGTGTATCCAAGTTAACAAAATCAACTTTATAGAATACCATGTTTTCTACAATTTCTTATAAAAACTATCAGTTAACCATCTCCTTAATTACATTATACATTTCAAACTGAAGCAGCAAAAAGTAGTTAAATGGTCCTTTTTGATATTGCAACGGATAACTATAGTCCGCTCCTTCAGTTCCTTACTATGCCAAAGTCGAAATGCGATGGCAAAAGAAAAGGAAAACACAAAAAGAATTTTGCAACATTTGTGAACTAGGAAACGTGCCTGGAAACAATCCTTTTCTAACTCTAATTATGAATATAGAAAAATTGAAAAATATATACGACAGCTTCAGTGTATAGTGGAGCATTGTGGGGGATTAACTAGTATAGTCAAACTAATAATAGGAGGCATTGGCGGAAAGCTCATAGGTCTACCCTTAAAATTTCTACAAACCATGTCAGATGAAAATCCTAACTTATGCAGCTGAGCTGAAGAAGAACTAGTTACTCACTGTTTTATATCTTCAATTGCCTGCTTGCGACGCTGAATTTGGCTCTCAAGCATGTGAATCAATGTGGCCCTTGCCTACAAGATATTAAACAATGTAATTACATTTTTGGCAATCGAAGAAAAATGCACCATATGGAACAGAAACTGAGGCTCACCTGATGAGGCCGTAGGGAATTGAGAAGATGGTGTAAGTTCTGGAATATGAGTGAAATATCTTCTACCCTGCGAGCATACTGAGATGGTCTCTCCACTAAAATATCTGCCAGCTCCAAAATATGCAGTTGAAGCTCTCTGTTGAGGGTCCTTAGCTCCTTCTTGAAATCTAATTTAACCAATTTTCCAAAGAGGCAGCTCATTAAAAGTTATCCAGTCCTCAAAGTTGTAGTAGCCACTTATTTGGTACATAAAAATTTCAACTAGCATATGCTTATAAATATCTCTAACATTCAACAAATCACAGATATTTGAGATACATATGCATATGCAGATAAACAGATCTGTTTCTCAAGAACTAGACGCACCAATATTGGGGCCCTTTGGATAAAGCTGACGAACACCTTGACTCTCCAAGCTTGGCAACACCTGATTTATCTAGATACCATGGTGGCAAATCACGGTAAGTTTAGCACAATCAATAACAAGAGTAGCACGAAAAGTACAATAAGCAACATACTTCGTGCTCAGCACCAAATACTGTATATTTTCCATCAATTGGCGGTGGAGGTTCTGGTGCAGATGAGGGATCCTGCTCGTAATCCTTGTAAAGTCGGTAAAATGGAGGAGGCGGAGGGTATGCTGATGATGTGGCCATTGCTATCCTGCCTTATGCTGCACAAAACCAGATACTAAATCAATAAAATTTTCTAGCTTTTCCGTTCTAGTCTATTTAAGCTCAATGGATCAAATGTAACCTTAAGATATGATTCACAAGTGAAATACATTATAAATTTAAGAATTTTCGGCATACTACCAATAATTCTTAATTTATAAGTATGGAGAAATTCCCAGGCCACTCAACTTTCTAACCACAGTTGTGGCTTAAGCACCATACATTACAAGACAATATACTCTAGACTCAAAAACCTATCTGATTTGATTTAATCAAAACAGCACAGTGTAGTGAGCACTTACTCCAATTACTATTAATTTATCCAAGTAAACCAACACAAATGCAAGGACAACTTACATGATCTAAGACGTCACCTGTAATTAGTTACCCTAGCAATATACAACAAAAATGACATTTCTAATACATGTAAATCTCAACAAGTATAACCAAGCAATCACAATCTTGAAACACAATCATTCCACGCGAACACTTCACAGCCCCTTACCTACCACCAAACAGTAATTTCAGCAACCAACAATGTACACAGGAAATGAGAGGATCACTTCCTGAAACACAATGTAACCCTAGATGCATACATATTTTCAGATGAGATTACCTCTAGTGCTGCAGTTCCTTGGACGATGGAGAAGAGGGTGTGCTGCTACTTGTGTTGTCCTTTACTGCTGGCGAATCGAGCGAGGACAGGGGCGTCGATCTGCTACAAACAAGAGAAGATAGGCATTAGCAATTGTGCAGAGGAGGGGATGCTGGAGGAGGAGGCCACCAGCCCGTTCTGCTCACCTGGACCGGCGGGCGGCTTGCTGCTGGGGGCGGAAAGCGGGCGGGGGTCGGGGTCGGGGGAAGAGGAGGGAGGGGTGGGGGCGGCGAGGCCGCCTGCTCCCCGCGCGGGAAGAGGAGGGATGGGCGGCGGCGCCCGGCGTCGAGGCCGCCAGCTCCCCGCGCGGGAAGAGGAGGACGGGGGGCTGCAGTGCTCGGAGGGGTCGGGGGAAGAGGAGGGAGGGGCGGCGGCGGCGGGAAGACCGCCTGTTCCCCGCGCGGGAAGAGGAGGATGGCGCACAGATGGGAACAGGGAGGGGGAGAGGTGAGAACGAGCGAGGGAAGCGGTGACTGAACGGAGCAGAAGCTGCCTCTGTGCAGGAAAATGAGGTGCTTTCTAGGCATGCTCCGTGCGTCTCACGAACGCTGTTCGTATACCCTTTATATTTTATACTATAAAGACTGTTCGTTTAGACTGTAGTAAAGTTTATCTAATTAAAATATCAAATTCTAAGAAATAATTGCAATAGAGAAGGGTATGTAACTAATCAAATGATTAAGGTTTCAATACATTTGTATTTATCGAGGATCTAGGGAATCAAATAAACAACGCGGTCTTCAATTACAACTGCTGTTACAACCACTGCAATTAATTAGGGGTAGCATGGTTATTTTCCACTACCAGTAACATATTTGAAAATTTTCTAAAGGAACGGTTTTTGAAACGGAGGGTGTACTTGTGAGTGGGTGCAACCTTCCCTTAAAATAGAAAAGTTTTCTATTGTGGATGTAAATCTTGCTACTCATATTCCTTTTGCTTATTGATAATATAGCATTTTCTAATACTAGCCTATCAACCCGTACTTCCGCACAGGCAAATTAAAAATAATATAAACATAAGGCTTATAGCTAATAAATATAATTATCTATCTTACGCCCTCTTTCATCTATTAAATATTCTAACATATATTCTAAAATACATATTTATCATTATCTAGTTGCAATAGATTTCATTGTACGTATTTAATTGAACTATTTATTTGTGAATTGGTATTCTTATCTCTTCCATCATACATCAATACATGGTGACACATCGTGGGTAGTATTTTGATTTAGGGGTTACTTTAACTTTTAATAATAGCATAGGTGGTAATTTATATGAAAATTAGGGGATTATCTTAGATTTTTTTATAATGGTAGAGGTGGGTAATTTAGATACATGTTTAGGGGGGGTACTTTAGCCTATAGCAGATGCGGGTAATTTATTAGGAAAGATAACAGATCCAATGACTATTATAATTTGAGTTGTCAGATTGATGGTCGAATGTTTCTGATTTTTATTATGAGAATTTCTAGAAGTTCTTTATTTTTAGAGTGTCCATCTATGATCTTAGGTTGGCTTCATATAGAGTTTTGAAAAGAAATCTCCAATTAGCAATAGTAAGATGGTGTTTGTGTAAACTTTTTTGAGTGGCGCCATATTTTTTTTTAGCTCAGCTTATTCCTTTTCAATGATCAGGATGGTGTTATCCTTATAAAGTGAATTTACCAGTCTCTGGCTTTATACTGATGAATATGTTCAACTTCCTCACTAAATTTTGAAAAGAAGTACACATGATATGATGTGTTAGCATCTCTATCTTGGTTCTCCGGTATTGTATCACACATGCACAGAAGTATAGAACCCGGAAGAGAGTGTAGATGCCTACTTTTGTAGCAAAAACATACGGTTTTAAAGTTTCTCCAATAATACCAACAACTGACAAATGATTCACACATCCAAAAATTCTTAACGTATACAAGATTGAGTAACTTCTACTGATGAACTCAAGATTTAATAGTTATATTGATCGCACTCAATCCTTTTTTTTCAATGTCCTTGCATGTTCTCATGTTCCAGCTAGTGTTTCCCGCTCCTTATTCTAGGAAGAGATGTACCCTTTTTGGTGATCACAAATTTACTGAACCTATTCTCGTATGGTCATTTTCTGTGCCACAATAGCACCGTGTTTTCCCCCCATCATATTTTATTAATTGCTGTTTGCCAATCAGCATGACAGCCGATGTACCAGTTATTGCAAACTGTAACATCAGTGAAGGTAAGACTGAAGCCGCTATTGGCAATGGTCAATTGAAGAGTTGGGAGTCTCATACTGATGACGAGAGAGCATGTCATTTTCTGCCTTAGACTTATATGCACAAGTGGCAGACTGGTGGTATATTCCGTTTTAGACAGCGAGAGAGTGTAATCTGCCTGCATCCTCTCGGCCAGCATCACCAGGTCGTCTTCTTTTTTGGAGCAGCGATCACCCCCGTGATTCGGTTCCCTTTCCTCCCTCCCCTGCAGAAATCACACCAAAAATGAACAACAGTACGCAAATGTCGTCCATGTAGGAAAAGACAAGCTAAGTAGGGTGTCGCTGAGTCTATCTAGTGCAGTAATGGCATTGGCTGTCGGAAAAATTAGGAGTTTCAGTTTTAAATTAATCCGAAGATAAATCATGACCACGATGAAAATTGTGTACAGAAAACGTATAGATCTAAACATGCTCATAATATGATAGAAGATAAAATATTGCAGCAGCAATATCAATCCTAACCAAATCATACTAGGTATGAAAAGCATAGTTAGGAACAGAAAGTCGTACGTGTCTTGCGTGACTGGAATAATCAGGCAAAGATGACGACGTCGATGATCAGCACCTCCGCGCGCTTGACGACGCCGAGTCGTGCCCCACTGACGAGGAGGTAGGCGAGCCGTGGTGACGAGGATGCAGAGCCGATGTGGAAGCGTTCGAGCAGTCGCGCAGAGCGCTTCCCAAAAACCTTATTCGCCCTCTCCCGGTGCAGGATCGCTGAGGACGAGGTTCCGGAGACCTGCTCTCCCGATCGCCGGTGCACGCCGACGAACGGGATGAAGTAACGTACGCGGCGGCGCAACAAGCAGGCTGAGGCGTGTTGTGCGTTGTAGTTTTTTTCTCTACGCTGTTTTTCTTGTGCTTGTTTCTGTGCTGGCACCCGTGCGTATTTATATGGGGAACCGCTAGGGTTTTGGCGTTCCAAAACCTAGTCAGTTATGAGTCCCAAAAATCCGCGCGTGAAATCCGTAACAGATTCAAAGTGGCAAAAAAGGAAGGAAGCCGCCGGGCTTTCTACAGCCTTTTACCCGGATTTTGGCGGACCATTCACGCGCACGTCGCGTGCGCGCGCCCTTCGCCCGAAGCCCAAGCCCGGCGAGGCGAGGCGAGCGAGCGCGCGTGTGTTCTTTCTTCTTCCTCTCACCCACACTTGCAAGAGCATGGAGAGCATCCAACTATTTAAGTTAGGTTCCCTCCACCTCCACTAGTAAGGTGGGACTAACTTGTTACTATGCACCTATGCACTAATGGGCCTTTGAGATTTTACAGGAATTATTTAGATTTACATGGCTAGGCCCAAATATTCCAACATTGGCTCTCTATATACGATGATGACTAGGAGGAGGGATGGAGGAGGTGGTAGGGGCCTGTTTAGATTCCAAATTTTTATAACTTTTGGCACTTTTCGGTACTGTAGCGCTTTCGTTTGTATTTGACAAATTTTATCTAATTATGGACTAACTAGGCTTAAAAGATTCGTCTCGTGATGTACAATTAAACTGTGCAATTAGTTATTTTTTATATACATTTACTGCTCCATGCATGTATCTCAAAATTGATGTGATAGAGAGAGAATGTAAAAAGTTGGAATTTTGAAGTGATCTAAACACGACCTAGGATAGGAAGCAAGCACTACATTAGATTCTGCCTAAACCCTAGTCAAACTGTACCAGATCGACGGCCTGTCTCTGTCTGTCGGAAATTGGGGCGCGCGCGTTTGAGTGAGACAGGCTTCACAGTCGTCTCGGACACCATTTCGTTTCAGAAAATACCAGTCCCCATCAACGTCTCCGGTTGTAATCGACGATCACAACGCTGCTGTCACTCAAGGAGATCAAATTACTTGCTCCAGCTGGAGCTCTCCCAGCGGATCTGATGATGGACACTAGCTGGCATCTTGTGATCTGATCTATCTGATGAGGAGAGGGGAGGGAGAGCAGCAGCACTGTTCGGCTAGGCCAAGCCAGCAAACAGTGGCTTCGATTGCGCGCGGCCTCTGCTCAGCTCCCTGCAGCCTGCGCCCACATGCAAACAAAACTCGGTCATCTCTCTTGCTCTATCGTTTCCCTGATCCAAATCTCAGCTTGCATGTGCTGGACTGCTGGGTGCCATTGCCAATGCTGGAGGCTGCGCGCAGGGAAAATTGCATTTTTGGAATTTGCAATACCACTCAGCACTACTAAGCAACCAAACACCAGAACCAGAACCAAGCAAACCTTACTTCTTCTGTTTCGACAGGAGATCATAAACCTCCCTCCAGATTTGAGTACGTTAACGCCATTTGCCCGTTTTATTTGCAAATGTTTAATTGACTGACTAGTAGATTGTAAATAAAACAGATATATGTTGCCAGACTAAAGTTGATATAGAATCCATTTATTTTAGCTCTGAATTTGAATTGTTGTACCGCACACTTCCCGGGAATCGTGGTGCAAGTGCAACTGTGCACATCAGTTGTCGCCTAAGCTTTTTCAGGTTTGCTTCCTCTGATCTAGCTGTGCTATTTCACACTTGCACAGTGCATATGCATCTTACAGCTAGCCCTTTTCGACGAGATGCTGCAGTGAATGTGCATTCGTTCAGGCGGTAAAAAAAATAACTGAAAGTAAAAGCATTCGTACACGATGAAACGACCACACACATTCAAACGTCGTCAGTGCTTGTTCATGTGTTGGCTGTGAGTACATGAAGGACTCGAAACCAGCTTGGCAGCGTCAGGAAATGATGGTCAGATATATAGTACTCCAACCGACTGGTACCATGACTGCCTGACGCTTTCAAGGACGGCGGGCGACGCCAACAAACAGGAAAGGGGCCCTAGCCGGCCAGCGCCATGCCATGCGTCTCCCCGATCACCATGTGTTCAAGCAACATTATATTCAGAAAGATCATGAAGGGTAACGACCAGCCACATGCATGATATGATCACGATCACAGATTCTCAGATTGTATGTACATACACATCGACAGGGATGCATGGCCACAGCTGAAACTAACTAAGCTCTCTAGCTCTCAACCGCTAGCAATTCCCTATACACAATAATCATACAGCAGTAGTCAACAGCTACGTACATCTGCACTACCACGCAGGATCAATCAAACTCGCAACACTGATATCCAATCAATTAACAAGCACCATACATTTAGTGTTGTCATGGCACAAACCAAATCAGTTGCATACACGCATTGAATTCGCCCAGAGCTAGCACTCGTCACTCAGCTGTTTGCCTTTCCTTGGCAGGCTGATGATGAAGATGATGACTCTGCAGTCTGAAGCTGGAGGAGCAGGCAGGGGAGGGAGCCGACGAGGAGGCGAGCGCCACCAGCAGGTCCACGAAGGCGCCCACGATGAGGCCGTGCGTCTTCTTGCCGTTGGCCCTGAGGTACCAGCCCAGCATCTCCTCCAACCAGCCCCAGTCGTTGACGCCGTGGCTCAGCACCATCTCCTCCATGGACCGCCGGAAGTCGCCGTACGGGTCGGCGGACTCGATGGCCAGCGCCGTGGCCCCGTCGAACGCCGCCGCCCCCCGTTGCTTCTTCACGATGGAGCTCGTGGACTCGGGCTCGAAGAAGAGCCTGCTGTTGGACCGGAGGCCGTGGATGATGAGCTCGTCCTCGTCCGCGACGGCTGGTTTCACCAGCTCCGGCGCCGTGGAGAGGGTCGCGGAGGAGTCGGAGAGGCTGTCGTCGAAGTAACAGCCGGCGGCGTAGGCCGGGTTCATGGTCGTCTTGTACTCCTCCCCCTCGTGCTTGTTGCTGTCCTGGCGCATGGACACGATCTCCGGGCTGCCGCGCCGGAAGGAGAGCGTCTTTGCCTGCGTGCAAGATGGCCACTGCCACGACGCGGCCGTGCTGAAGGAGGTGGCGGACATGGAGGTGGAAGAGGAAAGGCACTGCCTTGTCTCGCTGGTGTTGAAGAAGAGGGAGGCGAGCGCGAGCTTCTTGACCATCGTTGTTCGATCCCAAATGAGCAGCTAGCCGGAGAGGAAGCTGAGGCGAGGCCGTACGTGAGAGTGTGAAGACGAGACGAGGTGGCTGGTGTCGAGGGGGCAGGGCAGGGCAGGGCAGGGAGTGAGCTAGCTGTTCTTAAAGAGGAGAAGATCGAGGTGGGCGGGGGCGAAAGGGAGGGAAGGTGCGAGGGAAGATGGGTGTGGCGGTGCGTGCGCGTGTCATGCATTCTTGCTTGTGTGCGTTGGGTTGGGTTGGGAGTCTACGCTTGTCTGGGCCCTTCCCTGGCCTGGCCTCATCTCATCTTTCAGCTGGTTCCCTTGAACTATCTATCCACCCGGCAGCAGGTTAAGCATTAATCCAAGGATCTCTGATGAATATCTCCGTACATATATGATTACGCTGTTGCATTTGCAAGTACAGACTATATATACATGCATGTTTACCATGAATGTATCGATTTTAAGGAGAAAGATGGATTAGCATTGTTCAGTGAACTAGCATGATATGATAGGGAGTTGCCGATGCCACTGCGTGTCCGAAATGATCAGATGATGATTGGTTGAAGATCTTGGTCAACTTTGTGGTGGCACCATTTCTCTCCAAACTAATCGAATAATAAACTTTGCCTCAAATAATATAGTCCTCGCAAATTCAGATACTATCTCTTTTTGAGGGAATATCAGATACTATTTCAGATGTGCTACTATTAGCTAGCAATTCAGAGACCAACTGCCTGCACCTTAATTTAGTGTAGTGTAGTCGGTTGCTCTCTACCAACAGTACAGGGAGAAAGAGCAGCGTCGTTTCCCAGCCCCAAAGCCTCAAATCCTGCAGGAGGACACGCTTGCAGCGCCATCCTGAGGATCACGCAACTCCAATTTCTTTTAATTAGTCTGCTCGTGCGTGCGCGCCGACGAGAAATACTTCCATAAACTCACACGACGACGGTGACTAGAAGGCGACGGTGCACAAGTTGGCTGCCAATGGGTTGCTGGAAGCTCCTCCATGATTGTCCACGAACAGTGTGGTGGTTGCGGGTGTCTGTTTTTGAAAGATGAGATGGATGGATGCGCATCGCATGGAGAGAGAGATCAGAGATGGCGAGGAACATGCAAGGGTGCTCGTTCCTCACAAACTGTACTTTTTGCTTGGTTGCCGCTTCAGAGAATTATGTAGATGGCGAGCTTGCAGAGAGGTGTCATGTCGTCTCAAGCTCGCTCTAGCTGGTCTAAACCAGGTCAAGATGCTTTCTTCTCCTATCCATTCCACTGGCACAAACAACATGTGTTGGATTACTGACCCAGATATCACTTCAGTTAGGAAGCATAATTAGCCAAAGAGAGAACAACTGTAGGGCCTGAACTGTCCTTCCTTCAGAGCCAAGGCCAAGCGCGTGGATTCATTTATCCGAGATTCCAAAGTCTCACTTTTCTTATCTTCTTTTGAGCAAGTCAGTTTTCCAATCTGATATGAGGATGATAAAGAAGAAATGTACCTGACCGATTTGAACCACTAAGGAGTGATGCTTCGTTCATCTGAGGTTTGAGTACCTACCGAGAAGAATGGCAAAACCTAGAAGCAAACATATGTATTGGACAGACGAGAAATAAATGCCTTCTTGATGTTTCAGTTTTTCTTTGCAGCTATGGTGGCGACCACTTGTTGAAGAAAATTCCATGTGTGCCGCCAACTTGCTATTTCTTCTAGGAGCAATGTTGCACTGGCAGAACAGACTGGTGGCGACAGAAATTTCGGAGCATCTGTGCAAGTCTGGCTAACCCAGAGACCAAATTTATAGCTCACCTCTCTAAGGTTTCCTTTTTCCAATTCTTTCTTCAGTGGTTGCCTATCCTCACCCATCATTCGCGTCCCTGTATCAGATACGCCATGCAGGTCCAAGCAAGCACAGGACAGGTCCATCTGAATTCTGAACCAAGAAAATTGCATTGTGACACTTTATCAATGTGATACTCCGCTAAGATCCTTTCTACTCAGTAGGTGACTGGAATGTACTAGTTAATAGTGATCCTCGAGTAATTTTATCTGCAAGGATCAAATTTTTATGAAGTCTTCCCCAACATTCTACTACCGATGCAGCATAGGCTCATGCATGCCCATCAGAAAATCACACCATCCAGTGAGGCTGTGAGATTGACCTTACTACTAACTCATGCCGTACAAAGGCAGCAAAATCTTCTCCAGGATCTTATACAGAAGAGAGTTGAAATAATTGACGCTTGCATAGACTTGCATTGCACAACATGAAGTTGGCGACAAGAGGAGACCGCGGCGTTGTCCTGAATGCGACGCATCGACTAATCTAACAGAGCTCCATGCCTGGGCATGGCCAGGAGCTCATATCATTCAGTTTTAGCCGGGTGTTGTTATCTTGGGCAACCAGCCTGTTATCGCCTCTCGCATCTTTGTAGTTGCATTGAATTACTGAATGACAGGTGATTAAATTACTGGCAGATATCGACGTTGTACTATGGTCGGCGGCAAGCGGATGCCATTGCCTACCTGTATTACTGCAGGATGCCGCAGCCTGCAGAGGACAAGCCCAGGTGACTGTAGGTGAAAGCCTGTATGCAGAACTGTTCGCAACAGTATTGGTGACAGTAAGATCATGCAAGAGCACATCTCAGACGCCTTTTGTTTTGTTTTCCAATTTTTGAGGGGAGCAGGTCTCAGATTGTCTGATGCTATGTGGAGCAGCTTTCCATCGCGTAATCCACACGCTAGATGCTGCAGGAGACACAGTATCCTCAGGCGCATGCTTCACGTTCTAAATTGATTGATTTTACACGGAGTAAAATTGGAGACTTATACCCCCTCAAATAAAATTGGAGACCTATTTGTTTGAATGCATTCCCTGCCCGCAAATAATCTGTCAGATCATCTTTTTGATACGCCAATTTAACTTCTCAGTATTTATGAAACAAGGAAGGAGGGGAATTTAGTTTTGAAATGTTTCAAGGAGGGGAATTTAGTTTTGATACGCCAATTTACACTTCTCAGTATTTAGGAAAGAAGTCTGCAATAAATCATGAAAGAGAAAGATGTGCTGTTGCAGTGTCCGTAGACCGTAGGCCTCTTGCTAACAATAACAGATCCACTGCTGTGAAACATGCATAGATGCAGGTTTCCCAGGGGCAAGCAGGGGTCTAGAAAGGAACTGTTGTTGTCAGATCGCCTGCGCTGCAAGGGTAGCAAAAGGAGGACTCCCAAAGTACTGTGTCGATGTGCACACCCTTTTGCCAGATCAATGATGAAGCTTTCCTGTTTGCTAATCACGACTGATTTTTAAATGGGGGCAAAGGCAGCGGCAATTGCAAATGATGGGATGCAATAATACGAAACATGTCTGATGTCTCCACTGTAGTGTATACTATTCCTTGCCTGCTATCCACTGCATGGACACGACAGCTACACAGGGAAACCTGGGGAAATAAAAAAAGAGAGGGCATCGAATCTTGCCTCTGATCTCACCAAAATGGCCGTGTTTTGTAGCCATTCCATAGGACGCATCTGGGCTTTTGATCATTTGCTGGGCTCAATCCAAAGTGGATTGTGGATCGGTTGGCCACCAAGATCCAAGGTTGGGGGCAGACAGACCCTTCTCGCTAGCAGGAGAGCTGACATAGTAGTATCTTGCACGAGGGGGAAAAAGAACAGAGAGAGAGAGGAGCGGGTGAGCTGAGCGTGCGTCATCAGCCTGCATGCTGTCGCTTGCATGTATATCTCAAGGCAAGCAACCCACATGACATGGGTGTAGTGAGATCTCACGTCTGTCTGATCCGATGGGTTGAGCTGTGAGTGTGCCAGACAACAAAATCGTGATCGTGTATGGAGACAGGGAACAGTCCCTCCCAGTGTAGCAAAGTTGCATTTCCGCTCTGCATTCACCATGTCAACCTCCGTGCTTTTTTATCAAAAAAAGAAAAATCTCCGTGCTCAAGATGAGAATGCAGTCAAAAATTTTGTATAAACCTCAACTATTTGGATCCTATATATCATTTGCTGCCTGCACACTTGAGCGGGCACGGGTTGGCCAGCAGCGAGCAGCAAAGCACAAAATGCTCCATGCATGGCTGACGACGGGTATTCAAGTGCGCACCTTTTGTCGTAACAGTTTGAACCGGCACCCGTCGTACGTAGCTCAATCACGTCCCTTGCATTGGCACTCTCCTCTTCCTTCATTTTCAGCAGCAGTCGAAGAAAGAATAGTTTATACACAGCTAGCTGCTACCTGTTGCTGGTACGCGCTGCAGAGTCCAGCCAGGGCAGGGAAGATACGGGATGGGAGTGGAATCTGGAGCAGCGTCGGCGTCGCCTTTTCCGTTCGGTTTCCCCCCGCCCCCACCACCCCACGCGCTCGTCCAAACATTCCACGGGGGCCTGGCCGGTCAAACGCCAACGGCGCTGTCGTCTCTCTGCTGTCAGCCCAACCAAGTGCTGCTGCTTCAGTGTCACGGCCTTTGGCATGTCCTGTCCTGCTCCAGCTCTGGACTCTGGAGTGCAGGACTTGTTTTCAGCGGAACAGAGGAATCGTCCGTCGTTCTTCCAGCGCTCGATCATTCACAATAATAAATCGGAGACGCAACCAAACTATAACCAATCAAAGAACCATTCTTTTCTCTCTCTTACTGTTCATTTAATTATTTTTTGTCCCCGAACGAATTCATTTCGGGAGAGGAGCAGATGGGGGCTGCTCTGTACAAGAAAAGAAAGAGAATGCCTGGTGTTCATCTGAGCTTGGCGTCCTCTTGGAGCTCGAGTCCGAAGAGCACGCCGGCGCAGAGCTGGAGGCTTCCTTCCTTGGCGAAGTAGAGGCTCTTCATCTGCCTGAACGTGTCCCAGGTGAGCACGCTGTCGGAGGCGGCCTGGTGGCACCGCCCCGCCGCGCGCTGCACCTGGAGCGCGGCGGCGACGCGCTCGAGCCCGCCGTAGAGGCCGCAGAAGCGCATCATGTGCTTGATGTCGTAGACCTCGGGCCCGAAGTAGACGCGCACGTACTTGAGGAACTCGGGCAGCGACCTCGGCAGCTTGCGGCCCATGAGGATCTTGACGAGGTAGGCGAAGTCGTAGGCGGAGTGGAAGGTGACCCACGCCACCTCCGGGTTGCAGACGAGGCCCGAGGACATGAGCAGCGCGGCGAAGGCGCGCGCGCTGACGCCCCTGGCGCGGTGCGCGGCCAGGTCGACGCCGCTGGCGGCGAGGAGGGCGACGGAGTCCGGGGCGTGGCGGTGGAGGCGCGGGTCGAACTCGCGGAGGTTGACCTGGAAGGCGAGCGCGGGCGGGGCGGTGGGGGAGGCGGCGAAGGTGAGTCCGACCTGGATGAGGTGGAGCGCGTCGACGTTGGCCTTGATGAGGGCGTAGCGCTCGGCGGGGGTCATGGCGGCGGGGTGCTTGGCGGGGCGGTGGATGACCCCCGGGAACTCGGTGTCCATGGACACGTAGGGGAAGTGCTCGATGGCGGCGCGGATGAGCTTGAACTCGCGATCCACGTTGTCCGCCCAAACCTCCCGGATCTGCAGCTGGTGGTGGTGGTGGTGCTTCTTCTGCCTCCGGCCGCCGGCGGCGAAATCCTCGGAAGGCATCTTCGTCTTAATTCTGTTTCTTCCGGTCGGGGGGATTCGATCCAATTGTTAATTGCCGAATAGAATCGAGAGAGATTTGAATTCCGTCCCGTGTCCATGGCCGCCGGGGTTTTATAGGAGGAGGGACGGGGTGGCGGGGGGGAGGGAACGGGTCCGGGCAGGAGGGTGCGGGGAAGGAACGCGGCAGGCCGGCGGGCGCGCGGAGATTCGTGCTGCGCGGCGACAAGGGAGGGATCGACAGCGGGGGGGGGGGGGGGGGGGGGGGGGGGGGCACGACGCGTTTATGGCGTGCGACCAGGAATAATGATTGGGTGGCGCGCGTCCAGGTTGACCGACCAGACCTGAGCAGGCCGGTTTCCCTTTTCTTTTCAAGGCACCAAAAAATATTCAAGTTTTTGAAGCAAATTTGAAAGCATCGAAGAAGTATCCATTTTGACTGGAGTTGCTTTAAGTAATTCTAATTTGATGCGGGCTCCATCCATATATTGAATGAATGCTGCCAATCTAGAGCTAACCAGGCCATGGAAAACAGCACGGATGCACGCTTGGGTGAATAGGGATGGACATGCCGGGCCGGATGCGTTTCTTGCCGACGGAAGCCGCTTATGATTCTTTGGGAAATAAACTTGGCATCGGCCTCATGGTATGGACACGTTTGGATACTAAGAAATATTAAATATAGATTAATTATAAAATCTATTGAATAATTCGCGAGACGAATTCATTAAGTCTTATCAGTCCATGATTTGATAATATTATGCTATAGTAAATATATGCTAATGATTGATACTCGTCTCGTGAATTAGCCCCAGCCCCAACTATATAATTAATTTTATAGTTAGCTTATTTTTACTTTCTTTAATTAGTATTAAATATTAGTATCTGTATCCGAACAGTCGAACAGCCGTCAGAGGAGAAGGAAGGGGGGCCGAACGTGGCAGGCGCAAACAAACGGGAAGCGAAACCAGCGCGCGCGGCAGCATGACCAGACCGCGGCGGACTCGTCGTCGGCGAGGACCCGGTCGGCACTCGGCAGCCATTCAGTCTCTCCAGTCATCTCTATCTCTACTTCGCACTCGCCTCCGCTCTGCTGCCTCTGTCGGAGGCGGCCTGGACGCACGTGGAACACGGCAACATTAGCCCGCTAAAAGAAGTTAAAAGGAGAAGTTGAGAAGATTTGCCCTTCATTTTAATCACTTTATTTAAAATTTTAGTTACTTGATCAAAACAGAAGTGACTAAAATTTAACCACTTTACTTTTAGTCACTTTTCTAATAGTATGTGTCAACGTCAGTGTAACGGAACGAACAAAACGCGGGGACGTCAGCGTCGCCCCTGCACTGCACCACCCCCGCCGTAGTAGTAGCCGTAGGAGTTGGAGTAGAGCTTCCTCGGTGCTGCAGCCACCGCAATTGACCCTGTATTAACAACTCCACTCGCAGATGGACGGTCAGCGTCGACCGCGTCTTGCCACTCCCTCCTCCGTGCGTGGTAGGTGAGCCAGGCACCATACGGAAAGTAGGGTTAAAATTTTGACTGAAAATATGTTTTCCTTATTCCGGCAGAAAATCGGATCGCCGGTGGCGGCACGGGACAACTCGTTTGTTTCAGTTTATGTCCAAGTTTAAAGATCCGATTTTGAAAAATTTTAAAGTTAGATGATCTCAGAATCAAGACCCCATAGTTAGCTGAATTCTTGATTCGGTCATCTGATTTTTAAAATTTTTCAAAATCGAATCGACCATAAAATAAAATAAATGGTTGGCACCGGCTGGGCGGGCTGGATGGAAACCGCTAGCTGAGCAAGTGATCAGGGCAGGATCCTACCACCACACCCAGAAAGTGCGATTCCACTTGCAATCAACAGGCCGGCGGCTGGGCTGGCCGCCGTTTTGCAGCGCGTGCACAAATTCCTGAACCTGGACATGTATATGCAACCATGCTTGCGCCCAAGCCGAACGTCCGTCCACATGAAAGAAAGCCCCGTGCAAGCAATTTCCTCACCAAACTGATCAACCCAACCACATTCACCTCACTTCGTTCCAATAAAAAGTAGCACACGCTCAACACACAAATGACCACCGCAGGCAGGCGTCTGTTCCTTCTTCAGTTCCAATCATCAGAGTACAAACCAAACACGTGCAGATCGACAACTAACGCACCAGGAACATCAAGTTATACACTCCGTACTCCGCAAGTATACACACAGCCTCTTCGATCAGCTCACGAAGAAATTGGGATATATATATATATATATATATAGACACATATACATACGATGAGGCTAAAATGCAACAAGGTGCATTCTCTGTATAAAATATCACCCACCATACACTTGCAACCTACAGACTACGTCGATTGTAACGGGAAGAATAGATCAATTGCAACTGGACGGAACTAATAGCAACTTGACGCGAACCAGTTGCAACTCAGACCGATCCGGTTGCAATTGGACACGAACTGGTTGCAACTCAAACCAATCCGATTACAACTGGACACAATCCAGTTGCAACTAGAATTGTCATAATTGCAACTGAGAGGGTGGGTGCATTCTCTATAAAAATACACCCAGGTGCTTTATAACAAAACAATATATATATAGTCTATTTGGAGCGAACCTTCTCTAAAATCCCATCATTCTAACCCAATAGCAGATTCTCGTTGCTTTACTTGCTTTGTCAAACCCTCGACCCGGTCATGCAAAAGGATGCGTAAGTCCTCTAATATCTTGATCTCCTCTTTCAACCTTTGATTCACCATAGTCATGAGAAGGTTCTCGATAGAGCTGTTTAATTTGAGCTTCGCCATCTCTCTTGGCGCTATGAGCGACGTCTCGACTCGCCAGCAAAGTCTGCACAAAACAAGCGCACCGTCCAGTCATCGCCAAAGCGGACTACACAGACACCCGAAAAGAAAATTACCTTACCTTCAAACATAAGGATGTAGGAATGTGGTCCAATGACTCGGTACCATAAGCTCCCAAGCCCTTGTTGAACTCTACAAGTTACAAAAGATTTAGCAACGATGACAACAGTAAGAGCAACGAGCAGGAACATTGAAGCAACAACCTCTGACATTGAAATAATCGAACTCTTCGGAAGGGCCCCCGCTTGAGCAAAGGTAACAGCCTGTGCAGATGCCTCAGCGCCGGAGGACGTCCCACCAACAACATCGCCAAGCTCGGACATAAGTTTTGCAACATCTACTTTAAGTGCATAACGAAGATATGGGTCAATATCAGGACCTTGAAAAGGAAGACGGTGAGTCGTCGGAATTTTACCTAGCTCCGTAAACTTTCAAGGCACACGTTACTCAGGCAATTTTGCCTCCTCCAAAGGTGCCTCTTCATCAACGCCGAACCCAGGCGAGCGCACCGACAGAGTCATCCCTTCAGGAAAGTCTTGAACCTTCTGCGATGCCACCAGTTTAGTCCCACCCGACGTAATCTCTGAAGGCATCACAACCTTCGAGGGGACCTTCGGGGCTTCCTCATGCTCTCATCATCAGCCAAGTTCACCATACGGGGCGGCGCACTCGGCTTCCGATGGAGATCTAAAATCACAGCACCGACATTATCAGGGCCTGCACCGACATTACCAGGGCCTGCGCGCAAAGAGCCAAATTGCTCGATATCAATCTCTATGGGCCGCCCCCTACTCCCAACCTCCCCAAGGCACACTACGCTTAGTCGCCCTCAGAGCCTTCATGAAAGCCGAACTCCCCATGTTACAATCAGCAATTTCAAATGAATACTTACTTGGGTTAGCAATTTTCTTCTTTTGAGCCCCCGCCCGGCTGGCCGTCGATTTAGCAGTGGGTTTCCTCGGAGGTTTCCCCAGCGCAATATGCCCAGAGGTACTCTCAACCGCAGGTTCAAGCTCCTTCTTCCCCTTTTAGAGCTACAAGTGCGTGTAGAATGGATTTTTCCTATATATACATTCTACACGTGCTATTAGCTACTTCTATATATGTATCTCATGATTTAGGACGTATCTGACCCAACAAAAGGTATGTACGGGATATATGTGATCATAGTAGACCATCTGTGATGGTATATACTTTAAGTATGTGACCATATATGAATGTATGGACATACTTATTTTTATATACTAGTATTAATGTATAATCATGATATATTTAAAAAATAGGGATGCTTTTGAGATTTTTCATACATATCCCTTGAAGTATTTTAGAATTAATATATGAACATACTGAAAGTGATTAATAAGTATATGGACATACGCACGGTGGTATACTGACAGCGAGAGTAGCTACAAGCGAATGTATATATCCTAGCAGCAACATCCATATATCATCTCAGTTTTTTTCTTCTTTCTAGTGATCTCTGATGAGTAGCTGCAGCATGCTGACTCGATCGATCTTACGTACGTGTAGATAGGTTCGTGCAAATCAATCATATATATATATATATATATAGTTAATCTTCTTGTGCGGCGCAGAAGAAGGTCCCTTCCGGTGGCTGCACCAGCTTCCGGTTGTGCGGCGCCGCCATCTCCTTCTTGAGCTGCGTCAGGATGTGCTCCATCGTGTACTCACGCTGCCAGTTGGACAGCATCTGGAACTTCTTGCCTTCAACCTGTGCGTGCACGCATATCATCAAGATGTCAATTAAATAGTTGATAGCATAAATAGGAACAATAATCTATCTCAGTTGGTTAGGATCGGAGGAGGATGGATTAAGGAAGAATCGAATGAAGTTGTGCTGTTACGTACGAGGCCTGTGTCCGGGTTGACGCAGGTGAGGTTGATCCTGGAGTGGAAGCGCACGGTGGGTGGCTTGTCGGGGTAATCCTTGTCGCACAAGAGCTTCAGCTGGTAGATGCGGCCCTCGTGCACCGACTGACGCATGCGGAGCAAGAGCAAAGCATGATCATCATCGATCAGAAAACATGCATGTCTGAATGTTTACACTATCCACCGCACGGTCGGCATGACGAGATCATGAGATGGAACGTACGTTGAGGGGGCCTATGATGGTTCCTGTCCACGAGCGCATGAAGATGTCGTCCCCGTCGTCCATGCCGTAGCTGACGGTGCCGTCGCCGATGCCCTTCTCGCCGCGCTCCAGCTCCTCCAGCAGCCGGAAGTTGCGGGGCACTGCAATAATGCAGTAACGGTGGGGGAAGGATCGATTGCGGAAGGAAATGAAAGGAAATCACAGCCTACGCGCGCGTACTTACCGACGACGGTGGCGGAGCCCATCGTCATGTTTGCACGGCGGCGCGGTGAGTGAGGACCGAGGAGCGGAGCAAGACAAGGGCGGGCCGGTTCAGGAAGCCTCCCCTTTGCAACCCGGTCGGGGCGGCATAAAAAGACAGGAAGGTGTCATGCTGGGTGGGTGATGCCTGTGTTTGCCGCCGGTAGGGGGAGGGAGGTGTGCGTGCGAACCACGCACCGGCTGCCGAGATGCCCACCCCACTCCTGCGAATCTCTTCTCTTGTCCCAACCTTTTTTCCTGGGTCCTGGCTAGGCTTGGCTTCTGTCAACGGGAAGGAGCAGAGTCCGTTTAATAATAATTATGAGATTATGAGATGCGACGCGATGCCGGATCATCAACATTTCTAATAATCCAATTCAACATTTTACGTGAAAGTGTTGAAGCTGTGATGTTGAACATGTACGTCAAAATGTTGAATTAGTACACTTCGAATATTGATTTTTGAAAAATAAGAATAAAAACATCTATATGGGATTCTATTTTGTTGCGTAAATTCTAAGTAACACGATTATGCAAACGGAATACAAAACTCATTTATAGTTTGAGAGAAAAATAAAATCAAAGCTCCAAATCCAAAGAAATCCCTTCCATCACTCCACATCATCCAACTCAAGGCTGACACGTGCCCCCTCCTTCCCAGCCCACGTTGAACAGTGTGTTTTCATCTGACCCATTCATTTAGTTTTGTACGCATCTCAAACGTTTCTGGGCCGGCCCATCTAAGGTGCTGTTTCGAGTCGGGGCGAAGAAGGAAGGCGAGGCCCTCCGCCGGCGGCCGCCTCTATCGATCGACCACCGTCCACCGATGTCCCTTTTTTTCTTTAGGTCACGCACGCACAGAAAGCACGCGACGAAAGAGAAGTTGGCCTGCATCCACGGTCAGTGGGTGATGGTATAAATGTAGCCGTGCTTCATCACCAGCGCTGACGTGCGTGCGTGCCTGCATGCTAACACAGCAATTCAAGTTCCTCCTCTCAACTGCCCCTTCCTAATTATTAGTAAAGTCTCCGGTCGCCGTTTATTACACGATGATGACGACGATCCAGGTAGATAGCCATTGCTATTGCATTCCATGCATGCATCTGCCCAACCAGCAATTAAGATGCACGCAAGCTACGCATGATCCGTCCCACCATTGCTCTCCTCGATCTCCTCGGGTCGCCCTAATTAAGCGAGCTGTGGAGAGGTTGATCGGACGGGATGGTCACAGGCTACTCTACCCAAAATTAAATTAAAAGTAGCTGCCTGCTATTTAATTCTACCCTGCACTGCACAAACAGCTCGATTGCACGCAACAGATGAGATTAACGAACCAGCTGCGCCCGTAACCACACGGTACAGTACTGCTCCTCAGCTCATTCCTCTTCCTTTGTCATTCATGGAGATCGATGCAAGGCAAATTTTGCCCTTCGTCAAAGCACTCAGCGGCTCTACGTATACTCCACAAGAGACATGGAAAACATTAACCTGCGTCGTCAACAACACAACAGCTGCGAATTAATCAGGACTAGCTAATTGCAGCACTTGGATCGATCTCGACTGGCTAAAATTAACTCAGCTGCATCATGGATACATTATATATTGTTTGCCTAATCTCATCCTCCCTTTGCTAGCTAGCTAATTTCGTTCCAAGTGATAGAGGAGAGGAGGTACGGTAGTACTAATAGTGCAGAGAGAATAGAACTGCTGATAGATTAACATACGAATGAAGAAACAAATTAACATGGAGGAGGAGGAGGAGGAGGAAGAAACTACAGAGCGCAGCAAATTAAATTGAACACACCACGGGTTAATATATAATATAAATTAGAGGCCGGGACAGACAGAAGAAGCTGTGGGCTGTGGCTCTAGCGCCTGGTGGCGGCCGCCGGCAGCTTGGTCTTGTTGTTGTTGCTGGCGTCGTCGGCGTCGGCGCGGAGGAAGTGCAGCAGCACGGGGCTCTTGCACCGCGGGCACTTGGGCTGCGCCTCCTCCCCGGACAGCATCACGTACATGAGGCACTGCGGGCAACCCACCACCACCATCGGCTTGGCCGCCTGCACCACCACCAGCTCGTCCTCCGCGTCCGACGACACGCACGAGCTCGCCGGCGACGACGACTCAGCTGCCGCCCCGGACATCGACGACCTCTTCCCCTGCTTCTCGCCGCTCATGCACCTTACTTGCCTTGCTCTCTGCCGCCTGCCTATAGGCTATAGCTACCTACCTACCTATGGCCGGAAGAGAGGAGAGATGAGGCTAGCTCTTGATGCTGGTTGGCTTGTGAAAGAATGGTGCAGCTCCAGAGCATTTATATATAGCGCTGTGCCTTGCGGTTGCGGGTGGAGTGAAGAGGGGGCATAGCCACTTCGGTGCATCAACTGCTCAACACTTGAATTCGAGCTTCCTCCGATCCTCCTCTGAATCGAAGGCTGCTGTCCTCCTGCAGCAGCTGCAATGCAATGGTCAAGCAGGACTCATGATATAGATAGTTTTACAGCCTTTATTTCACGAGAATGCTTGTTTCATACTAATGCTCCATCCGGTTACGACGTACTAAAGAGAAGCATTAGTACCATTGCCTTCTTATTTAGTAACCCGATTTATGTTTCTAGAAAAGAATGCCACTTTGGCCCAAATCAGTTTCGTCTCCTCATTCTGTGTCTATGCGCATGATTAGCTTGGACTTGGTCATTTCAAGCACGTGCAAGCATCTGTTTCAAAATGTCGTCCAACAACCGCAGACCAGCGGTACAGAAATTGCAGCGGTAATCAATGAAATTGAATTCTGCATAGTTGCTTAGGGTCGTACTTGTGTCCATCAACACAGGAGCTATTTTGATCTAGAAAAGTCAGACTTTACACGTCAATTAACCCAAAGTATGCATTGATCTTTTGTGTATAAAATAACATCAATACATTCGTATTCAAAGTATTTTTCAGAAAAACATTGATTTTATGGATATTGGCAATATGCAATTAAGATTTCCTTGCAAGAATTTATGGTGCATATGAATTCAGAAGGGCAATGCAGCTAAGCAAGCATAAATAACGGGCATAAATGAAGCACTGTTTTATCTTGTGGCAAGACTTGAATGTGGGAGGCCACTTTCGATTCAATGAAAGATACCGGCCAGCTAAGATTCGCAGCTCATACCACACACAAGCGCACAAGCACACACCAGTCTCAAGAAATATAATGCCGTCTTGTGCAGGCAGGCATTCAAGTGACCCGGCTAGTAAAAGCGCTCAGCTTGGACAGGGGCGAGCAATTCCAAGCTCACACTGAACCGGGCTGTGCTACGTTAAGGCTCATTTGATTGAAGCTGCTGTACTGGAAGATGCCAAACCTTAAATGAGAAAACAGTCATCATGTATCACTTGATTGGAGTTGTACTTCAGTTTCAAGAGGGAATTCCTCCCATTCAATCGGCACACAGGCCGCATTAAAGCAGAAGCCACGAATCTAAGCTCCTATTTTACCATGTGTAAAATCATTAGAACAATGGCAAGGATCCACACACATTATCTAGCAAGTCGCTTTAAAATTATGTTTAAACTCCTATTTTACCATGTTTAAAATCATCAGTTGGTTTTCGTAGCACGAAGTTCAGCTAATCAGCTCATAGCTTATCAAAGGAAGAGAAGAGCTTACAAACTGTATGTACACTAGTACTATAACATAGTACTGTCCTGACCAAGTGCAGTTACGGGTTCCGTGCTGGGAAATGCTCGCTCAATGCCGATGACAGAGCCACAGAGGTGGTAATCAACCATAGCCTCACAAACCCCTACTCCCCGTAGGTCCTAGTAATGTCATACTATGAAATGCGTGCAGAGCCCTTCTTAATTTCTTATTATGGCTGGTACATTACGAAAGAAAGCCAAGAATTTCCTTTTGCAAAATGTTGCTCCAAGTCATTGTACAAAAACCCCACCTGGAACAGATATCAAATAAGCTAAGTAAAAATATAGCTTAGCCCAAACTTCTCCAATTACAATAAACTGGACTTTAACTCATGAATTAGGTTGCAATAGAAACAGAGCAATAACAAGAATGAATTTGTCAATATTTTCAAGAGTATAGAGAATATTTACCTGTACTACGAGTCATTGATCTGTACAGCAACACACATAACTGAGTGACCTTCATCTGTTGCATTGACAGCCTGTGCCTTCAGCCCCAGCAGAACAGTTACTGAGCGTCTGCGACTTGTGGAAATGCCGCAGTGGCCAGACAGCTGAGGCTTAAAAACACGATAAGATTCCAAACCCTCCTCCTCTTTGGCAGTTCACAAGCAAATAGCCTGTGACGTGAATACATAGGGCTTCGTCAGAAACACTATCAATTCGAAAATAGTTTTAGCTGTGGCCTGGAACAAAACTATCAGAAACTCCACAAACTGGCAATTAGTGATCATTATTATTGGCAGACTTCTCTTTCAATCATGGTTGCTACAAGAACTTACGGTAAACGTAACCCATTCATGATAGGCATACTAAATTATTACGTACTAAATTATTACGTATCTTTACAACGGTCAGAAAAAAGTTTGACATATATTAAGCACACATGTGCGCAGCATACCTTGATGGCTTTGGCACTGAAGCAGTAGCGAAGGATTGCAAAAAGGTTAGCACTGTCTCGATATTATGCCAGTGGTCATCAATCAATATCATGATCCTCATCATTGTCACTAAAGTCTGAATCACTGCAAGACTCAGAATCTCCATCACTTGCAGAATTTGAAGCCTCCAAATTTTCTGATGAATTCCAATCAGGCGGAAATATTCTCTGAAGTGCTTCTGTTAGTGCCCCTCCCGTCCTCTCAATCTTGTGAAGCCATTTTGACCAGTGAACAGCAGTGCGCAGGTCAACAGTCAAATCATTCTCATACATTTCCCTACAGACACTCAAGATTCCTGTGTAGGTGCTTCCCTCCATCACAGTTGCCCTCGAGAGAAGTGAGGTCACCAAGCAATGATAAGCAGCCTCATCAGGCTTAAGCCCAGCCATTTTCATCTCCTCGAAGCATTTCAACGCTCTATCTGGTAGTGACACCCTAGCCCAACCTTTAATCAAGGTGGTATATGTCTTGACATTGGGTTTCAATCCAACATCTGCCATTTCTTGAATCACATTTTCTGCTCTCTACAATAAATAGTTCAAACAAGAGGTTAACAAACAGCGTGCAACAAAGGCCAGGATAAATACTTTCACATTCATAACCTTCCAGTAAGAATAAGATGAAGCCACGCAGGCACATTATACCAATGAAGGGCCATACAAGCATTGTGCTCGGCTGCCTTAAACAACATCCATTAATGTTTATCTCATTGCATTGTACTATCACTATCAGGCTATGCCCAGCTCTGTCACCGCAAACTAGTAATAAATATTTTGATGAAAAATGGGCATACCTGCATGTCTCCTGCTTTGCAGCAAGCATTTATGTAGGATGTATATGTATGGATGTTAGGAGGAACTCCATCCTCTTTCATTTGTTTCATCAAATCTGCTGC
Organism: Panicum hallii; assembly: GCF_002211085.1. NCBI lineage: Eukaryota > Viridiplantae > Streptophyta > Magnoliopsida > Poales > Poaceae > Panicum > Panicum hallii. The sequence continues at coordinate 47,525,202 of NC_038048.1, read as the reverse complement.
CTCCCAGACATCTCCTCTCCGAGCCCAACTGCACGGAATATAAGTGATGATACAAGAAAATACAATCTCTAACAAGCATTTAAGAAACTACTAGTATCCCAGATTATAATATGGCTCATATAACAATAAATCAACATGAAATGGCTGAGGTAAAATCTTTATAATTCGTCCTGTTTGAAAACATTTTTCACAAATGGGCCCCATAGGGTAATAAACTCTGAAAAAGGACCCTTTTGCCTGGCAACCTGACATTTGGCACCGTAATCGTTGCCTTGTAGGATCCTGCAAGTCCAACACAGAAGAAAGCGCCAAATGTCACAGCGATGTGCTATTCTACAATGGCACCAAATCTCACGAGGCTGTGCAAAAAGGTCCATTTTCAAAATTGTTTCCCAAGAAGTGTATATGTAAAAGAAAATCTTAAAAGTGATCGAATTGTAAAGATTTCCTTTTACCGAGGCAGTAAAAAAACTAAAAATATTCAGATGCCATAAGACTGGATAGAAATGAAGTTAAGTGGCCTTAACTAATGTGTTTATATTAGTACCTACCCATCAATCAAAATATTATATATGAATGTATTCCTTGGTATCTTTTGAAAGCTCATCTCTCGTGTGACTGCTAAGGCGCTTTGCATCCTTCCTGATTTGCAACAGGCTCTGAGCAATGTTTCATAAATGTACACATCAAGCTTTAGACCATTCTCTTTTATTTTGGTGAAATACTCGAAAGCCTTTCCAATATCTCCAACAGCAGCATAACCTCTCATAATGATAGTGTACGTATGCTCATTTGGTGCAATGCCAGCAATAGACATCTTGTCAAGCACAGAAACGGCTCTTTCAACCTGCGAACACACACACACACAAAAAAAAAGGTTCATGCCAGAAGTAAGTCTGAGTGTGAAGAACCTAACATGTTTAGTTGAAAATATACCTGGTGCTTTCTAATTAGCCCATGGATAAGAGCATTGTAAGTCATTACAGTAGGAGCACAGCCACTTCGCCGCATCAGATCAAGGGTATCCAGAGCCCTTTTCATATCTCCAGCAACTGCAAAACCTTCTATGATAGGCCTGAATGTTCGATTTGATGCTTGCATTCGTTCCTTCTGCATTTTTTCAAATATGCGAATAGCTCGATCCATATTTCCCATCTTACAAAATGCCTCTATCAGCAAATTGTATATCGCACGATCAGGCTGCAAACCTGATTTTAGCATGTCCTCAAATATGCTAAAAGCATTTGCAAAGTCATGCAAATGGATAAATCCATTGATCAGCATGGAATAAGTTTTGTTATTATGTTTGACACCACATGATTCCATTTCTTTGCTTATAGTTAAGGCTTTGGGAACCTTCCCAATCTGAAAAGAGAAATTCCAAACCAGCATTAGTTATTGTTTTTCATTCAAACAAGTGCACATAGGGATGTACAAACATTACAAAGCTTCAAGTTCAAATGATTTGTCAAACAATTTTATGACCTCACAGTTCAAATCAAAACTACACTTCAAGTATCTTATTTTGTCAGTCATCCTTCCATTGAAATTTCCAAGCACTAGTATAATGAAGCTACTTTGATGCATTGAGACAAAAAAGGAAAATGATAGAAGAAAAAACAAAGCATATTCAGCACGATGATCGGGCTGCAATACATGAGAACATACAAGAGACGAACAAACCTTGACATACAGGTTAATAAGGCAACCATAAGATATTATTGATGGTTTGAAGCCACACTCCTGCAAAGTGAGAAAAAACTTCGAATCAGATTGGCCAATACAGCACTTCATTCCCCTTCCATCCCATATCAAAAGCCTCAAACATATTGTAGGTTAAGAAGGTGATCATAATAAATGTAAAAAGCAATTCTTTCTTTGGAACACATGGCATGCCTTCCGTACCTTCAGCCTATCGAACACAATTAAACATTTCTTTTCATCCTGAACGATAGTATACCCATGCATCATACTGTGGTAAACATCAATAGGAGCATCAATTCCATCCTCTTCCATTTCACGGACCAGCTCTTCAGCTCGATCCATATTCCCAGATTGGCTGCAAAAGTACATATATCTGAGTGCTCTAACATAATATATTGGTAAACAAATAATGTAGCAATCGTTTTCCTGATAGCTATACAATTTTTTTTGCCATATGTCTATGATATTTATGAATCTGGTAGCCAGTAACTACTAACCAGTGAGCATGGATAATGTTGCTATATATGATTCCGTTCAGAGTGTCGAGCTTGGCCTTAGCTTCTTTGAACAAGTTGTCTGCAGATCTTCCAGAACAAGGTAAAATGATTAGCAAGAAACCAAGGGTACTGAACTACTGATATGACAAAGACTGTGTGTGTGTGTGGGGGGGGGGGGGGGGGGGATACTCACTGAGCATCATTGATTTTGGCATATCCTGCGATAAGGATACTGTAAGTAACAACTGTCAGCTCAAGGCCCTCAGATTTCATTTCCTCGGTGCATGAAAGTGCACCACGCATATCTCTAGCAACTGCATAAGCGTGAACAAGGCTGCATGAAATGAAGTAAATTTAATGCAGGAGACAAGCCAGCATAGGGACACTGATAGAGCTAATTTGCTGGTCATTCACACACATACACGCATATGATATTGAATATAGTAAAGTAAAGAAAAACTGATGGAGGTGACTTAGGAAAAACCTAGATGGGACTTCTATTTGTGATCAGAGGAAGGTTCAAACAACAGGAATGAATGAAAGATGCACCTACCTTGTGAAGACAAACGCATTGGGCTCTATTCCTCTTGCTCTCATGTTCTCAAATGTTGCACGAGCATGATGCTTATCACCTCGCTTGGCATAATACACAACCATCAGACCAAATTCCCTCCTTGATGGCTGAAAAATCAAGGTAAAAAAGAGACTATAAGTAATGCCACATTGCCACCAAAAGGAAAACCTTAAAACTATGAGACAACTCTATATTCTGATCATAAACTCCAAAGGAAAAAAAAATCAACCTACATATTTTTCCCTTCATTTGGAGCCCTGCACATTGAGCAAAGGAGCTATGGAATTTTTGTAGGAACTTGTTAATACTTAATACATGACTACTAGATGCCAAAAAAAAACATTGCAAGCAAAACATAATTGTCAACATAAAAAAAATAAATGACCACCAACTCCAGATCTCTAACAAATCATAGGGCAAGGTAACAAAGTTTATGTTGAAATTATCAGGGTTATGCGCTGCATGTTGCTAATACAAACAAAGAGTACCTTGCGGAATAAGGAAAGGCTTTGCACTTGAACTAGGATGGAAAGAATGGAATTGTTCATTGATTCGTACCTGAGTTAGTAGCAGAGTGAGGCTATCTGATCAAGTTGGAGATTAAGTTTTGCTATCAGCTCATGATTGGAAATGACATCAAACAGACACCATATAACATTGTAATTATCTCTACAACTAGGACAAGAAGATGGACATATTCAGTGACATCCTAGCAAAGCTGATTCTAAGCAGAGCTGTCTACTGTTTAAAAAGGCTTTATCAGAGCTGGTACCCCAGCAACGTTTGCAGATGAGAGCGCAAAGACAGGGGAAGTTCACCCCTCTCTGCATTCTTCAGCATTATGACGCTGCCTACACCTTGCAATTGCGTAAATGGCATCCTACAGTAAAAAATAAGCACGGGTGATAATGGTGAGGTGATCGGCGAAGCCACCTTTGGTATCCGCTCGAAAGCAGAGACGACAGCCTGCCAGTTTTCGGGCCGCGACTCCAGCACCCTCCGGAACTCGCGGCACGCCTCCTCCCTGCCCTTGTGCCACGGCGAGCGAGCCTCCCGCCGCTCCCCGGCTTCAACCCAGCGCGCCCGCTCCTCCGCTCTGGCCCTCCCTTTCCTCCCGTCGTCGAGTCGCACGGTGAGAGACTTTCCCCGGAATTCCACCCCGTCCACCTCCACCGCCCGCTCCGCCGCGGCCTCGGGTTCGTCGCCCCCGTAGTAGAGAAAGCAGAACCCGACGTTGCGCTCGGGGTCGTCGTGGCCGCGCACGAGCTCCACCTTCTCCAGGGGGCCGAACTGGCGGAAGAACTCGGTGATCTCCGGCTTACGCGCCCACAGCGGGAGGTTCCCCACGAAGACCTTGCCCTTCTGCCGGAAGTCCTCCTGCCGCAGCGGTTCCGCATCCTGCTCCGGCTCCGGTTCCGGCGGTGGCGGAGGCGGCGGAGGCTCCTCTATCGCCTCGAGCGACGGCGGCGGCGTCGGCGGCGGCGGCGGGGAGAGCTTGCTCGACAGCCATAGCTTGGAGGCGAGGGGGTTCGTGGGAGGAGGCGGCAGCGGCGGCGGGGGTGGAGGAGGAGAATGTTTTGGGGGCGCAGGCGGAGGCGGGGAGGGGCGGCGGAAGGAGGCGGAGGAGGCGACGGGCTTGAAGGTCGTCCTGGGAGGTGGGAGGTGGGGAGTGGGCGAGGAGGCGGCGGGGAGCGAGAGGAATTGCATCAGCATGGTGGGCGTCGGAATTTTCGAATGGCCCGGGAAGACGACGATGCCAGCTGCACCTGCCTTCTCTTCTCAGGCAGGGTGGATGGAGGGAGGATAAGGGTGCCCCTCTCGGCTCGAACCAGATTTCTGATTTGGCCCTTGGTTTGTTCTAATGTTTGGTGCGAGTCCACACTGAACTGGGCCGGGCTTCTATCGGGCCGGATCTTGCAGAGAATACATCTGTGATCTGTTCCTTTTTTTCCTTTCTTTTTTGGAATTGTACTGTACTTCCAGCCATTTCCATGACGCCCTTGCTGTTCATATGACCACGCGTCGAACAATGCATTTTAAGGCTTTAAGCTATGTTCCACTTCAATGAACACCACGTCGATCGGCTTGCATTTGCAGGCAATAGATTTTAAACTCATACACCAACAATCCACTCCACTAGCCAGTGCTCACGCACGATTGCACAGAACATCTCATCATAACACAACCGAAATTACACGATTCAAGGCAGCTAGCAAAGCACACACGTAGTCACGAAATGGGTAGAGCAGAGCATTCAGTTCAGCGTCTCCTGATGGCGAAGGCGGCCAAGATGACGAGGAATACGAAGACGAGGACGGCGAGGAAGGAGGCGACGACGCTGCCGCTGGTGCGCTGGCAGAAGCCGTGGAACTGCATGCAGATGGGCACCCAGTTGGCGCGAACGTTCCCCGAGTGCGCCAGGTCCACGATGGCCGCAGCAGCAGCAGCCGCGGCCGTCAGCATCCCCACCATTATCTGCAGCAACAATGCGTCACCCGAGCAATTCAGTACTAGTATTACCATTATCCCGACCATAATCGGTGTTGTTCTAGTGCCGCGAGTGGGTTTGTGTGATCGAGTGCAAGATATTAAAGACAGACAGAGAGAGAGAGAGAGTTAGCCACCAAGTCGCAGACGAGCAGGAGGTGGCGCAGGCCGATGGCCTGAGGGCGCAGGACGACGGCGGCGGAGAAGGGGAGGGACAGCACCAGGTACCCCGCCGCGATCGCGTTGGCCACCATGAAGAACCTGCAGCAGGCACGCGCAATTATTAATTATTGATGCTGGGGCATGGACGCTATCAATATGCAAGCTACTGACAGGAGCGCCGGGAAGTCGTCGAAGCGGGCGCGGAACTGGAAGAACTGGGTGAAGACGGAGAGCGTCTCGTCGGAGGTGGCCGTGGCGATGGCGGCGGCCAGGGTGGGCCCGAAGGCCGCGATCCTCAGCACGAAGTCGATGAGCGCCACGCACCGGCTGCCGCGGTCGGCGCGCCGGAAGAACGGGAGCCCCGTCTTGCGAGGCGCCGCCGTCGTCGCAGCAGCCGCGGGGGCCGCTGCAGGCGGGGCGGCTGACGATGCCGCGGGAGGAGGCGCCGGGACCTTGCCGTGGTGGCGGGCGACGTCGTCGATGGGGATGACGGTCGCGGCGGGGGCGGGGGCGGGGGCGGCCTCGCTGGTGCTCATGGTCGTTGCTGCCGTGCGCGTTGAAGTTGCTGGGCAGTACGGGCTTTTCGTGAGATGATGATGGGTGCTCGGCTAGCTTGCTTAATTGCGTTTGAGTGCATGGAGAGAACTAGCTAGAGAAGATTATATTTATAGAGCTAGCTAGAGAACTACTCCTAGTATAGATATAGATATAGATATACAGGAGCTGTTGGAGTATGGTCTGTCTGGGCATTGTGAAGTTGATCGGTTCGTGAAGAGGTTGGGAGCGGGAGGGTGTGGTGGCGTGGTTTAGGAGAGTGGTTACCAACTGCTATGCAAGCGCCAAGCAGATGGAGCGAGCTAGGATGAAACGGCCAAGTAATGTCATAGGTATCATTTCCAGGTCCTCTTTAGCTGCAAGCATTTGGTACAGTTCACGACACCCTGAGTACTAGTACCTGACTAGCGCCTGGCTTGCTCGACCATCACCGGATCGCCGCTACCTTGCCCTGTGGCTCTGTCTGACTGTCTCTGGACCATCAGGCTCCGGCACTCCGCTCGATTTGTTGCTCTCTCACGTCTTGAGCACCAACTGCGCCTGCGCGCCGCACGGCCGTCGACCGCCGCTTGGACGCGATCGGCGCACGCCTGCCCATGCCGGCGATGGCCTTTTGCCATCTCGCTTGGCAACCGTGCGCCGGTTGCATGAGCGACCAAGGGCCAAGGGCAACGGCGCATGAATACCCGGGGTACTACTAGAAATTAACTGGAGCAAGCCCGCAAGGGATGAATGCGTCGAAGATTAAAGAGCTGTTTGGACTCCAGGGGCTTATAATAAGTTCTATCAAATCGAATATTTCGATACCAATTATAAATATTAAATATAAGCTAATTATAAAACTAAGTACATAAGCCTAGAGCTTATTTGCGAGATGAATCTATTAAGCCTACTTAATCCATGATTAGCACATGCAGCTTCACATGGGCTAATTATGGACTAATTAGGCTTAATAGATTCATCTCGAAAAAAGCCTAGAGTTATGAAATTTATTTTATCATTAATCTATATTTAATACTCCTGATTAGCATCCAAACATCCACGTGACGGAACTTGTAATAAATCGTGCAGTAACCAAACATAGCCTAAGAAATGGAACAGCCCATCGAACACTGCTATTTTTCGCCTCTGAAAAGAATTCCACCATCTTCACCACAAATATACCAATGGGAGCTAACACATATGAAACAAAGACGGGCAGAAAAAAAAAAACAACGCTCGCTGTACAGGTTTACACACCCACTACCATCACGATGGAAATGTACATCAGCAACCCCCTTTTTGACGTTTCCCTTCGGTTTCCTTTTCCAGCTGGACGAACCAAGAAAAAGTTTTCCTTTCTCCATTAATTTCCTGTCTGCGGTACTTATTCACCTTTGGATGTCTTTGCCATCTCTTTCAGGGCCTCTCTGTTGTCGCTTTCTTCCATATATACATCATCCTACATAAAGATATGGGAGGGACGACGTTCCACACGCACAAAATCTGAACAAGGTTAACCAACCCCTAGCCGAATCGACAAATCACCAACACCTGCTTCCATATCCAATAATACTCTCTGTTCAAACAAGCACCTGCACCACAACCAAAATAATGAGAAAAACATAGTGATGATCATGCTTATGGAACTTCCTGAAGACTACTAGGTTCTGACAGCAGCATATTTCTGACAACATTTAGCAAATTGAAACTCTGGTCATGCCCTTTAGATAACCAGGATATTTCCATGGTATTTAAGCAGGGTTAAATCCAAAAAAAGAGTTTAATCATTTAGGCACCTAGTAAAACATTAAGATTTGTAGAGAGTATGTACCTGAAATTATGTGCATTTTGTGACTGCAAATCTGTTCGCACTCAATGCCCACTGCTGCTACTTTGCTCTAGGTTACAACCATCTTTTAGTGCTTCTTGAGCTTCATTCTCCATGCCTTGTGCTAGTAGTGCTGCTGCCTGAAGATAGAATGCTGTTGGCCACGTTGGGGATATTACTAGAGCCTGCATTGCATCACTCAATGCTTCCTGTGGCATGTCATTCATCAAATATGACAGGCAGCGCCGAGCATAAATGGTTGGTGAAACCATTGTGCCAACTTCAATGAACTGCATGTTAAAGAATCAGCAAAAAAGATGAAGTCAACAACAGCCATGAGGTAACTCCAATGAACATTCCCATTCTATTGCCATAGTTAAAATATGGAACAGCAAAAGTTTTAGGCTATGCAACCCAGAATTCTTCTTTACGATAGTGCTTCCAAATATTAGGAGGCAAATTGGAAGATGTTCAACCTATATATGATTCTAATCACGTTCAATCAATCAACTCCAATATCTCTGTTACATCCATATAAACAAGCAGAACAAAGGAAGAGAAAGCAACCTGGGAATAACAATCAATGGCTGTAGTAAAATCCTTCTGTCGAAAAGCATTGTCACCCTTCTTCTTTGAGTTCAGAGTATCTTGCATTTGATTCGTCCACATTTGAAATGAGAGCTGCGGCAGATAGGGCATGAAGAGGATCACATAACAGCAAAGTAATATGAACAGTTTGGTGAAACAAATAGGGTACCAAAGCTCAAATTTCAAACTACATGATGAAGACCCAAAAAAAGAGTCAGTGTAATCTGCGTAATTGACAATTATGTAGCATATGAAGGGCTTTTACATGCTGCAACTATATCAAATGAACACCATGATATTTTGCAGGATAAAAATATTAGTTGTGTAACTATTCAGATTATCTGCAGATGAACATTGCATTATGATTAATACTAATATTGCTCTAGGAGACTGCTGCGCATCAAAATGATTAACTGGTAAATATTATCTATGTTTTCTTGTGCAACAGATTATACCAGTGCATCTAATAATGTTTTGTTAAAGAATGGACAAGCAATTTTATTAATCTCTAAAGAAAAATAAAAAAAATGAAATGAACCTCATTTGCTGTCCCCTCGTCATCCTTGTAGCCTGTCTTTTCTAGAATTTCATGTATTGCTGTCAGATCCTTTCTGGAACAGGCTTCGGCAAGAGGGGAAAGAGGTAATGATTGGATAGATGATGCACCGCCGCGTGGAATGTCCATCAGTTCGTAAGACGGAGTCTGCAAAAGATTTAAATATTATATACTAGTTCAACATGATTGGAAAACATTATCTCGTGACAAGGGCTAAAATGTTCTAAATTAAACAAAAAGACTGATAATTGCCCTTGCCCAATCCAATTATTTTATCAGGTAAACTTAGGAACATACTAAAATGTTATGCATAATGTGTGCTGATATAAATCAACTGTCGGAAGACAATGACTGAAATGGCCTACCCATTGCATAATTTTCTCAGCATAGTCATGGATATTGGATAGTAGACACTATAATTCAAGCATGGTACAAATAGAAAGGGAAAGTATTCACCTCAACATCCTTCTGAAGAGGAGCCAATGATTGCACAAGTGATCTTACGTTAGGTCGCTCACGGGGTTCATAGTGAAGGCACCTTGAAGCTAATCGCACCAGTTCTGTTCCTTCCTCATTCGAAAATTGACCCTCCAAACACGAGTCTGTAAGCATATTAAAGTTCCGATCTCGAATCAGGTCAAGAGCCTGCACATATTTGCCCCAGAGTCATTAGTCTTGTAAAGATGATAACAGATACTGTTGACTTGTTATACTTGGTTCTTAGACAGGTATGTCAATCATCATCAGACGACTCTTCCTCACAATTCAAAATAGTCAAGATGATAACCAAATCACTAGATTGGCCTTCTTATTGTCTAGATAACACCAATGCTTCCATGCAGGTTGATGTGAATTAGGGCCTATAATCTGATACTATATCACCTCAAATTGCTTCATATAGATGTAGACTGAAACATATAGACAAAGAAAGGGTATATTTCTTGCTAAATAAGCCTTTCTATGGACTATGAGCTAGCTAGTCATATTCACACTAAATTGATAGCACATGTTTCCATACCAGTAAGTGTAAAAAGAGCGCTTAAAAGCAATTGAAAACAAGAACATTTCTCAAATAATTAAAGCTTAACGTTATTACATGGCTAGGAGGAATATGCTTCCCACTAAGAACATCCAATAGCATGGTCCCAAAGCTGTATATAACACTTTCAGGAGTGATTCGTCCTGCAAGTAAAACAAAAGGACAAATGTGAGTGGGATGTTAATGATTCGAGGTTTATACAAAGTTAAACAAAGATAATTTGATCTTCTTGTACAAAGAACGCAAAAATAAATGGTCTGTAGCTTCCAACCAGCTCAAGCTATGTATAATTTTTAAGCTAAACATAAGGCCATCACAAAGGACACACGATCAAAAATATGAATTCGCATGCATGATGGCCAGTTGAAATTCTCATCATCATTTGTATCAAGTAGGCCTTGCTTCGCAAATCAAACCATCAGTGTGCGGAATGTTATGCCCAAACTGTAGGACTGCAATAAAATGGTTCTGAATTATAACATAAAATAAACTTGCACTGTATTGGGATGCTCCATCGAATGGCAGAGCCAGATTAACTTCACAAAGGTAGCTACGCTTCTACTACATCAAAACTTTCTTTGTTCCACAAAAAAAGAAAAAAAAATTGATCTCGATATCTCACAGTACATGACAATGTTATTAATAGTTTCTCAGAAACTCAGCATTAACTATTGAACTCACATCAAATGGCTATTTAACAGAACTAGGTATAGGTCATTAGAAAATAAGAGATTTTCTTTTACCAGTCCTCATGTATTCTGGAGGTGTAAATGCTAAATTGGTACTGTAACTTTTTCCATCCCGACTGTTCTTCATGAGGCCAAAACAGGAAAGTCTAGGATTACAGTCCTGCAGCGTGTAAACAACATAACTAGGTTACAGAAAACACCGCTGACCATGCTGAAAACGTAAATCACATTATACTCACGTCATCAAACAGAACTCTGTAGGCATTGAGATCATGGTAGAGAGCACGACCCTTGCTGGTGCAATATTCTAAAGCCTCAGCAAGATAGAGAACAACCCTTAATCTCATGGGCCATTTCATTGCTTGCGATTCCCCTGTTAAATGCACAGAATAATGCATCAACCTTGTAGTACTTAGCCATGGATTTGGGAGAATGGTGATTGTTTCTAATGCTAAAAATAATTAAAACATCAGCGTTTTGAAATGACTCACAATGGAAAAGATGTTTGGCTAGCGTGTCATTGGGCATGTACTCTGCAACAAGCAATCTCTCATCACCTTCACAGCAACAACCAAGCAAATTTGCCAATCTTTTGCTCCGGATCTGGCCAACTGATTTAGCTTCTTCCTGAAGGATAAATATTTATTTCCCCAAAGGTCAGTTTCGGCACATCTTAGAAAGTCTGTAATTAGTGGTAAAGAAAATAGATTCTGAAATTACACATCAATGAAGAGGATGCTTTCCTCTGTGTATTACACTATTACATGTGACACAAACCAAATTTAGAATGGACTAACAGAACCATAAGTGAGAAAATATCTTGTGGGGTGAGTATGGCGATTTGAAAGGCACAAAAGGCACTAGCAGAAGTAGACCTGATAGAATCAAATGGAAAATACAAAAAATGTTGACAAAAGTTGATGGCCACTATTAAAGCGGCGCCATCCAGATGGATAAAAATGCTGACTGACTACAGAAATATCATTATTGAGATGACAACATGCATTCTATTTCTAGATATACGTGTAAGCTCACATTAACCAGTTCAATCTGGAAAGGAAGGGGCCAAAGGCAATGTTAGGGATGGACAAAATGATGGGGCTGATACCAGCTGGTATGATTGCTGCCTCACACGGCTAAACACTTATTTAGGAACGGAATCTAATAATCAAACAAAAGAAAAGAAAAATGTTAGGCAAACAGTTGGTAGGTGCCACATTCCATTTGCAAGTCATCATAATCCATCCAAAAGCGAAATTAAGTAAATAACAAGCACGCATATCATCTATGGAACAGGTACAAATCAACAACCTCAGTCCTCCATGATAAGAGGCACTCAAAGTCGAAGGCTTAGGTATGTGAATCAAAAGGTTTGCAAAGAATCTATCATTCCCACAATGACCAACCAGGTGTTTCACCCACCAAATGCACATAATTAGAAAGGGCAAAAGTGAAGGCAGCGGGGTATACCAGGAACTGGCGTGGGTCAGGCCAGGCGGAGCGGTTGAAGCGCTTGACGGCGATGCGGCGCTGGGCATCGAGCTTCCCCTTGTACACCACATTGGGCGCCTTCTCGCCGTGCTCAGACACGATGTTCTCGACCGCGAACCCTGACGTAGCGAGGCGCAACTGCTCGAAGGTGAACTCCTGGAACATCGGCAGCTCGTATGCCTCCCCCTGCTCCTCCGTCACTATTATGAAAAGAAGAGGAGAGGTGTTCCGCTCAAATTAGTCCGAATTGCATGGAAAAGGTAATCCGCAGGCCTAACAGAAACCCATTTCCAGCCCTAATCACTAGGTATCAAGGAGCGCCGAAATCCGAAACAGTTCCTCAAGGGGGGGGGGGGGGGGGGGGGGTAGTGTGAACACGTAACTGCAGATATCAGCAATCGAACTGGAATGGGCGGAACAAATCAACAAGCACTCTACTCAATCTAACAACCTTCCAAATGCGGATGCGGCAACCATACGCGAATCCAAACACCCAAAAATCATACTCTCGGGTGGGAAATAGATAACAAGAAAACAGATATAGTAAACGCCAAAAAAGTATGAATATCTGTGGAGAGAGAGAGAGAGAGGGAAAACCAGCCGCCAAAAATAGCAAGAGCCAAGCAGACATGGGAGGCGGAAGCATCACCCCACCAGCATCAGTGTTCTCGTTGGTTATCCCGTTGCGCGGCGTGCGGCAGCAGCAGACGGTGACCTTGGACACGCAGGCGCCCATTCCGATCCAGCCGAACCCGGAGACGGAGAAGGAAGAAAGGGGGAGGAGAAAAAAGCCGGAAGGCAACCTGCACGTGAGCAAAGAGAGCAGCAGGCTGGGAGGTCAGAGCGGAATTCAAAGCGCGCTCGGATCTGAGCACCGAATCGAAGTGGAAGCAGCAAGCGGGTCACCTGCGCGGAGCAAAGCGAAGCGCAGCGTAGCGTAGCGCGGAGGAGGGAGACGGCGACCGGAGTGGATTGGATGGGATCTCTCGTCTCCTCCTCCTCCCCTGTGTGCTGTGAAGGAGGAGAGGGGGGGAGGAGGGCGCTGCAACTGCTGCTGGTTCGAGTAGGAGGAGACCTGGAGGGCAGGAGGAGGAGTCCTATTATTATTTCCTGGCCATATACATACTAATTAATACTCCTGCCGCTGCTTTATTTCGCCGGGTGGTTTATTAATTTATCTATTATCATACCGACATGCCTGTCTGTACTCGGGAGCTGTGCGGGGTGATCAAATCATTCGAACGAGAGCAGGTCTGAAATTTGATTTGAGCTCGTGCGCTTGCGCTTCCACCCAAATTGATCCCAGATTTGACGCTTTCAGCTTTCTCTCCTTCCTTTTTCCTCCAGAATTCAGAGGCGTGGCTCCACCTCAAAAGGCTGCGGGGACCAGACCAAGGTTCCGATAGAAAAAAGAAAAATCTGCGTGGAAATCAGCGACGCACGCCTGCGCTCCGGCGAACGGCCGGCGTCGCGGCTTTGCATACTCTACGGTGCTCCTGTTTGACCGTGTTTCGAATCAAACGGCTCCAGTGTGTTTGCAGCCAGCAGGACTGCGATGTTGCCATGACCTTTCCGCAGTACGTACATACTGTATGCAGCAGCTGAACCTTCGAGGCTAGCCATTTGGTCGTCCTGGTGCTGGTGCCCGAGACGATGCCAGCATGACGCACACGGCACTAGTAGGATGGCATGGCTGGTGCGCGCACACGGCAATAGCTTCAACCAAAGTGCTAAGCTAAGCTGCTTTTGGCGTCAGTTTTTCATCGATGACCAGCGCGAGGAGTAGTTGCATTGCATTGCTGCCTGGCATGCTGAAAGTGATGCTGCGAGAAAGGTCACTGACCTGGTCGCTCGCTGAGGAAAGGATCGGATAAAACAAAACAATGGAAAAGAGATCCGTGCCCGTCAAAAGCGGACCGGACCTACGGCTGCGGCGAGGAAAATCACCCACCCCTTCCGTGGACCGTTGCCGCTGAATGTGAAGCGTCATCACCCGCCTACAAAAGGCGATCGAACCCAGGTACCAAACAGAATCCACAGCATTCACATGTGTGAAAAATGACTGGTCGTCTAGAAACAACAGCAAACAATCCAAGTCCTGCCGGCCTAACACGCGATCGACTCATCATCAGATCAGGCCAAGAACGCACTTGCAGGCCCTGAAAAAGCAAGGCCTCACGGCTTCACAGTTCACACGCAGGCGCGCTTAAACTAGCAGTACTTGTTACAGCTACTAGTGGTGGTGTCCGGTAGAGTAAGAGGGCCGGGAAAGTGACGGGAGATAGAGTCATGCCTGCACGACGCAGCAGCTGATCCTGATACTCTGATGTGTGCTTGTCTGAATTGAACTGGCCGTGGCCGATTCGATCGTCTCCGTCGGCCGGCTAACGGATGCCAACATGCCATTGCCAGCTCGCTCGGGCGGCGGCAGGAGCCAGCAGGGGGTCGGTGATTTCGTACGGATTTGCTTTGCTCCTGAATGCGAGCTGGCGGCCCACCCCTGCTAACCTCCTCACGGGAGCACAATCCAAGCTGGACACGAACAAATAATCATGCTGCATCTCTCGCATCTGCCGCTTTGTTCGTATTGTATCCTTCTCCTTGTTCAGTTCTTCTCCTGGTGGTTGCACACGACGGAATGCTGCCCGGCTAAACAACTGCAAAAGAGAAGGCCGGCCGGCTGCTCACTCCAATCAATCATGCCCCCATCAGCTCCATCATACATGCTCGATCGTATCAGCGCGGCCAAGCATACAGCTAGTTGCAGCGGTGTACGTACCTAGCAAGCTAGCTAGCTACATGCATGCAGCCTGTGCAGCAGGAACAGTACGGTGCTCCATTACAACCACAGGAAATGAATTGAGTCGACGATCCACAGAAGCTGCAGAGCAGGGTCGAGAAGAAGAACAAGAGGAGGGAAAGGAAGGAAACGTGGGGGCTGTCACCTCACCTCCTCCGCCGACCCTGAATTAATTGAGGTCTCTCTCTCTCTCTCTCTCTCTCTCTCTCTCTCTCTCTCTCTCTCGACTCTGCCAACACGCCCAGATTTTATTTAGTTGAAGGACGACGTCCCGTTGACCTAGGCACGCGGACACGACGCGTGTTTGTGGACTTGCCATTACTGACGCGCACGTCCGGGATTCCATGCGACCGACGCCGCCTCCCTTTGTACCCCTCCCCGCGCCTTGCTTCCTCTTCTCTCCTAGTACTACTACTACCTGTGCCGGCTGCTCTGCAGACCATCAAATCCTTCTCGTCAGATCATCAGCATCGCATTATCGAACATGGAAGCCATGCATTCTTCACTCTTTCTCGCTAAACATAAGCTACTAAATCCTTCTAAACTTTATACACTTTGTGTTTTTTTTTTGGCCAAAAAAGTTGAGTAAAATAAACCTTCTCAAATGTAGGGGAAATGGAGAGAATTTTAGACCAAAGACAGCATTGGCCCTGCTTTCTTAGAAAGCACTGAGATTCTGACAGAAGCTAACAGAAGTAAAGCGAAGCAAAAGAGAATGATCTTCTTCAGTGAACCGGCGGGGCTCTGGGAGCAGCAAGTTGTCCAAAAAAAAAATTATGAGAACGTAACAGATGATGAGAAAGCCCACTCCACTACTGGCAACGCTAACGCCACACCTAAGGCCCACTTACATGAGCCCAGCAATGGAAGCCCAAAAGAACGTCAAGTCGCGAAACTCGCAGCCCACTTCCACTCGTCCGCCGCTTGCGGTTGCAGGCTTGCTCCATCAGCAGAGATCATCATCCCCTCTCTTGCCAGTTGCAGCCGCGCAGGGGGTCTACCACCACGACAAACAATGGCGCTTGCCCATGGGTCTACCACGGCTGCTGTTGCTGCTGCAGAGAAGAAGCCCGGCCGCAAGCCGCACTATGGATCCCTCGACACGCCCGCGCCAAGCTGCCCGGTGCGGCATGCTATTGCACGCCGCGGACACGCACGCCAAGTGTTCGACGAAACGCCGGCCGGTGGCAGTGCCAATCACCCACCATGTCTTCGGTGGCCCTGCCAGCCTGCCCGTGCTGTTCTGGTGAATTCCATTCCATCCCATAATTGCGCTGCCACTCCCCGTTGGTATTTCATCCCGTCGTCAACAGCTTTAACCTCTTCTCACCTTGTCCGTGCAGCTGTGCCTCTACAGTGGGATGGCCACTCGGATCCGAGCATCTCAATGCTTTAGGACCAATTAATTTCGTGTTATCTGACATGACTGTATCTTTCTGGTTGGCGTGCCGGGCTTCATGTCCACCACTATGCCAGCACAGTGTCCGTGCCGTGGGCATCAGCCCGTCATCATCCAAGCTCCACACCGCTGCTTCCTCGCCGTGGAGATGCCAAATAAATCTAATCGACTGTCTTTCAAGTGGCCAGCAACATCCTTTTCTGGAGGATATATTGCACAGCATCCGGGGAGCTGGATGATCTCGACCGGAATCGCCTTTTGTTCTCATCTTCCTCGTCATCAGAATTCACAATTCAGCTCACCTGGTTTACCAGCCTCGGTTCTTCAAGGGCTGAAGGTACCGTAAAAGACCCATTAATGCTACTTCTATGGGCTCTTACTCCTTATCCTTTTAATTCCTGAATGCTCCACATTGGATGCACTGACGCGCTACTCCTGCTTGCTTAGGTTTTATTCAGTGGCACATGACAGAATGCTGACCACTGCTGATATATGCCACTAAACCATGTGGAGGTCAGCTTTACCGCATCTTCACCTTTTGCGCTTGTAAAGCCACCCGTAACAGTTTCATAATCGAAGTGCTTTCTTGGATGCCTGAAGAGCTACCAGCTAGCTCTGTAGCTAGTTCGGCATCAGCTATTCACCATCTCCACCCCAGAACAACAGACTGCTGGGCTCTTAAACGCACACATGAAAATGCAGGAATCTGTTCCTGGATCGACCTGTTACCCTTCATCGAATGCCCGACAATTCAATCGTCCTCAGTGTCCTTTTACATGTCCAAATGCCACCACGCATGCCTGTCTCCATTTCTTTGTACATTCTTGAAGCTGGGAAAGCAACGTGACGCTGTTAAACAGCGACCTTGTATCACCAAAGTTCTTGCACGCAGCTCTCAACATTTGCCTAGCTGTCTTTGCAGTAGTTGGAGAGTTCAGTAGCCAGTCCACTTTTCCCACGGTGAAATATTGTTCTCTCAGAAAAAGAAATGTTCTACTCCATTTTACTATGCGTGGATCGGTGTCTGTTCTCATGGTTTTGTCAGCTTCAGGCAGATCTTTTTTTCCCCTAAAAGAAAGTTCCAATTGAACTCACAATGAATACATGCTCTGCTGAAGAATGGAGATCGTCAAAAGGGAGTCAACACAAAACACACTGATGTTTCACATCTTGAAAAAACTTATGTCTTAATTACGACCAGAGTCAATAATTACTTCAAGTTACGATGCGAGTAAATTATTATCTTATCTTGGCCCTTTACTCTCCCTTCAGCTTTTCACTTGTGCCATCACTTGGAGAAATGGTTGAAAGTTGCTTTTCATTGACAGGTAGCAATATCTATCTGCCTTGACTAACTGCTGTTTCTGCGCACCCCTATGAGGATCTATTTCGCAACAAGTGCGCTCTGCACAAAGTGGTACCGACTTCCAAGAACTTTGCATTTCCCCTGGTCTCACATGGTGATATAATTGGTGATAAAGTGGAGCATTTCCATCAGTGAACTTGTCCTTTCAAAAGTAGAATCATGTCATTGTTTTGCTGGTCTATGCTATGGCAACTTTCTAGCACGGTAAGCTTGTTTTCTCTTACTCGGTTCAAAGCATAAGAAAAAAGGAAGGACATCGAAAGTTTGCCTCATCTTTTGGTAGCAACGCGGGTATTGAAAGGAGGTACTATCTTGGGATGGAAAGTTGGCAAACGGGAAAGGCGAGAAGAAAATTTCTGGAATAGAGTTCTAGAAGTTTTGGATTTGATTGCCTCGATCCTGTCTTTCTTAAGGTAAGTGATCTGTCGAAATCATATGAGCTGTCTACACTCTGTTGCTTCACTTTCAGGTCTGCAAGAGTTTTTCATGTCAATTATACTATTATGCAGATAGATATGAATGCTCGTCTATAAAAGCTAAGCTTATAGCTAATTCAGATTCATACTTTAATCATCTCTTAAAATTTCGCAAAGTCCTATGACCTTTTTTATTATTATTATTTTTGGAGGACCCGCGTAAGGTTGTTTTCTTGCTAATTGCGGAGGGGTTTCACACTCTTTAATCTTTATAACCAAGAAGTAGTTTGAGAAGTGAGGACACTCAAAAGCCAATTAAATGGAAAGGACCTTTTCTTCTGTGGCACACTCATATCCTCAGATCATTGCAATTTACATGATAAAGAAAGAGAAAGGCAATAGATTCGAGCATCATCATGATACAATACACGAATCATTAGGCTGCTGTGTATCTACCATACATATCTCACGAGAAGCTGCACAAATCTTGAGTTTCCCTGGACATGTTGCTTCCTCTTTTTTCTCACTCTCCCCTCACCGTCTTCTTCTTGTTGCTGAAGCATCTTCCTTTGGGAGAATTCTAACAGAAGCTAGCTAAGAGCACCCAGGAGTCTGATGTTTTTGGTTATTTCTTCCTCACTCTGGAAAGAAGTTCAGAACGCAAATCAAATCTTGTGAATACATAAATATTTCTTAATGCTTCTCCATCGAGCTGATCATGCACCTTGGTTTACTGCATGCTTTTTTTTATTATTTTTCTAAATGACAGCAACTTACGTACCCTCTGTTAATGTTTAGAGCAGTGGTAAAAGAGGGTGAAGTGAAGAGGAGTAGAGGAGGAGGACAGCATGATGGCGCGAAGCACTGGAGGAGAGTGGACCTGCGTGAGCCACAAGAGGGGAGGCAGGAGGACGCATCGCTCACAGCATGTGGGCCCGTTTCTGTTGCTGTGGGGCAAGCGGGCTTTTTACTTGCGTGTGGGGTCGGCCTCTCAGACACTTCACATGACCATTGTCTTGGGGGCTTCGTGTGGTGCCACGTGGGCCCCGAGGTGCATGCACACACGCATCCCAAGACCTTGCCTATCCATACGCCCCCGGCCGTCCCTGAATGTAGAGGTTTACTACACTAGAATCGTAGGAAGTTAATGGAAGGTCTTCAGATGGTACGAATTTAAGTTGTGTATGAATTCGCACTAAATTTGTGTAGGTGGGTGGGTATATGGAGGTTTTGGAAACCCTTGGCCCAATGCAAGTCGTACGTCGTCAGAAGAATATACAGTGATCGAGTGGTGGTGTGAATCTATATATGGAAGACAACTTGGACAATAATGATGAGGATCATCAGAATAAGCATATGTAATTATCCAATAAGAGTGTGATTGATTGCATTGCTTGCACGCATGGGTGTGTTGGATGTAGATGGGGGCCGGGCGCATGCACGCGTGCGCCTGCAAGGAGTTGGAGTTGGAGTTGGAGCGGATCGGACGGCGATGGCGCAACTGCCTCTCCTCGATCTGGCAGTACAGTACAGTGCCTGGTTGTGGTCTGGTCCCTGCACCCTGCTGCATCTTCATCCATGGCCATGTGTGCATGCCTCATCCGCTGGCAGCGCTACCTAGCTGTTCCCATGCAGTCAATGCATGCATGTGTGCACAACCACAAAGAGAGCTGACTACTGATGAGAGCGGGCATGCAATGCCACTGAGAGAGAGCGAGAGAGTCGACGACGATTCGCGTCGACTTGCATGCCCATCTCCATCTATCTGTATCTGTATCTGTATCTTCCAGTCCAGCCCATCCATCCATCCATCCGGTTCAGGGTTCAGGTTGAGATCCAGAAATTATTATGGGCTGCCTGGCCGTGGCCGCGCCGGCCTCTGGACTCTGGACTCTGGAGTAGGTAGGTAGGTATGTAGGTAGGTAGGTAGCCAGTGCAGTGCGGTGCGCCGGCATGCTCGCTCTCCTCCTGCTGGTACTTGTGCTTGCAGCTGATCGATTCACTGCTCATCAAGAAGCAAGTGTGCTCGCCGTCGGTGTACATGTCGTACTGTGCGCTGGCTATCGATCTGCTCGCTACAAACAAACACAAACATGCATGCATGCTGCTCGAAGCCTCCTTGAAATGAAAGAATTATATGTGCTAGCTTTAGCTTCTCATCAATTACTACTACTAGCAACAAGTACTCCTCCTAGCAGCTAGCTAGCTAGCTAGCTATTAGGCAGCTAATCTAAGCATCCATCTAGTACTAACCAACAGGCATTTCGCTGTGGGCGAAGACTCGATGCACGGCCAATTCGGCATGGCTACCATGAGCCACTCGCTCACTTCACTTGGGGGGTTCTGTTGGCTCGGATCGGGGACGCGAGGACAGCCTCGTCATTTCCTTCCCCGGTCGGATGCACGCAGCATCTCCGTGGCGGGCCCGCCCTGTCCCCCAGGCCCATCTCACGTCCAAAGCGTGACAGGGGCGCTGCCTGCCTATACCTGCCCGCTGCAAGCGGCTACGGCGAGCAAAGCAACAGCCATCGCCCAACTCCTGCCTGCCCTGCCCTGTAGCTCTCCGTCCCCATCGTCTACCTCGCTACCTCTTGCATGTCGTTGCCTTGGCACCTTGCGACCTCCTCCCATCAAATCCATGGCGTTATAAACCCCGGCCCCCTCTTCTCCACCGTACCCCTAGCTACCACAACACCATGCTGCATGCATCATGTATCAGGAAGCCAGCCGCATCAGCAGTATAAATAATTCTCTCTCAGTGATTAGCTAGCAGGCTGCCTAGCAGCAGGCTCCTTCTTCCTCGGTTCTTCTTCATTCAGGAAGCTAGTGGAGGACTCCAAAGGGATCGCATTGATCTCACCATCCGCCGCCGCCGCCGGCACGCACAGCTGCGCGCAAGGACAGGATCAGTGCAATCCCTTTGGAATTTTCCACTTGCGCCTCCGTCCGCACGCACGCCCTCGGTACCCGCGCCGCCGCCGTAAATCTCCTCGATCGCCGAGCCTGCGACCCAACCCGAGGCATGCAAGAACGGCTCAGATTTGGAGGAGGATACTAGACATTGCTCACCGCCGGTAGGGTTCCAGGCTTCCAGCAGGCCCTCTGTTAAGGACGACGACGAATTGAAGCTGTGCGCTTCTCGCTGGTCTCCCATCCTGGGCTTGATATGATGATGATGCTTTAATTTCCTCGTGAGGTAAGTAGGAGTATTAATTTTAGTGTCGATATATACTAGTTCGATCAAAGATGTGATGATTAGACAGCAGAGGGAGAGAGTGATTATTTCTTATTTCTTTGCAAACTAAACGTTTGGTGCATGATTAATTTGGTCTGTTCTTTTTCGCCCTTCATTCGTGTTCTTCATTTCTGCTTGACTAGATGAAAATCGAGAAAATTCATTTTGCTAATCACACACACACATATAAATATATAAGGGACGAGAGCTGCTCGCTTCATTTCTGCTTGATTATAAAACGAATCTCATGCATATATTTTTTTGCGTCTGTATATATGCAGCCTTGAGAGAAGTACTGCTTGTTTGGGAAAATTTGGGAGGACAGGACCGGAAGAACACACAATTCCTTTGCAACTTGCAAGATCCTCGTTGTGCAAACTTAATTTGCAGTGGGTGGGTCGGATGACAACGAAGTGCAAGTGGTGAGAAAAGGAAAGGAAACGAAACGAGATAGTGGGGATCGATGAAACGTGGAGAATCGGTTTTGCATGAACTTTGCACGAATTAAAATAAAATTCTTAAGCACATGCATGTTGCCAATTCGCATCTTCAGTCTTTTATTCCCCCGGGCCCTTTTCTTGTTGGGCTAGCTAGCTGCTGCCTACTGATGATCATCTGCTATTCTCTCTCTCTCTCTCTCTCTCTCTCTCTCTCTCTCTCTCTCTCTCTCTCTCTCTCTCTCTCTCTCTCTCTCTCTCTCTCTCTCTCTCTCTCTTCCAGAACACGTTTATTTAGGCCAGTCGTGCCACCTGCCTAAAGTAATTTTTTTTTCCTTCCCTACGCCTGTACGCCGAACAACAGAACGGGTTTTGCGCGAATCAGACCAATTTCAGATGAAGGTGAAAAAATGAGCATACAAAGGATGAGTCAACAGTACATGAAGACGTATAAATGAAGGATCCTGCTTCCTATTAGCTAGCTGCACTATATTATTCGGAAAAGAAAAGGGAATGGCAGGTGAGTGGATGTATATATATACAACCCAGGTGCCTTGCCTTCTGAACATAAATTGGATCTGTTTGGATGGACTAATGTTAAATGCTAAACTTATTAGCCCTTATATATTTGCTAAAGTTTTTGAGTTCCGGCAAAAACGTTTAGCCGAGTTTAGCCGACATTATCAGCTAGCATTCCTATCTGGATGGACTAGTGCTAAACCTTAGCACTCTAGGGCATTAGTATTTGAACCGAAACATCCCTAAATACTGGAGTAATTATTCGATGTTGTTCATTATCATACTAATAACATGGTTAATATGCGTATATGTAATTTGTGCATGCAGAGAAAGATGTGGCATGCAGTGGGGCTCTTTAATTATTTCTCTTTGCCAGTTAGGGTAAAAGATGCAAGCAAAGCCCAGACAGGTTGCATTTATGAGGATTGAATATGCCGGCAGGCTGCAGCTCTAGGATCTCTCGGCTCTAGTATGGAATCTTGCTTGCTTCGAAATATATGCATGATCTCTTCTCTGTGTCCTTTCTCCTTTGTCCAAATATATACCAAACATATTCCTCAGACACTGCTGCTGCTTAATTTATTTTTCTTTATTTCCTGCACGTTTCTCGCCGATCGATGGGATGTATGACACGCGGATGATCATTTCATGCTTTTATTGTACACTGCACTGCACACACGGTGATGACCGAATCTGAAACCAAATCAGGTACGTAGGTGCTTCTAATAATAATAATATTTTTGGCTCCTTCTATCCTTATAGCTAGTGTGGATAATTAAGCCGATACAGCCTGGTCAATTTTTTTAGTGTGACTTTGCATTGGGACCCTCTCTACCTGCTGTATATATTATATTCTTATTGGTAGAGCACATCATTTTTTCTTAATAATGAACTAGTAGAGCTAAGTGCCAAAAAATGGCTCGCCGACGATGATCCTCGCGCGCAAGCTTAACACTCTAGCTTAGAAGATCTGCTTAGCTCCCGTACATATCCTAAATTTTGAGGTTTGTAGCGTGCCAGTCAATTTGATTCTGCAACTGATAAGATAGACAGATAAAAAGTCTATTTTAAACGATATCAGATGATGTCTATAGGATTTTAAACGATTGGCTATTTATCTGATATAGGTCCTGATAGATAAATAATAAAATGAACCAATCGGTCGATAACGATACAGAATATTAAATCTAGGCTCGATGATTATAGCACACATCGGCTATGAGTCTGATGTAAAAATAACTTATCGACTAGTTCCTCGATAAAAGCCATATCGGCTAGCAATTCGATGAGGATGGAGCAATTACTAAACATCCACCTTATCGCAAAAAAAACCACCAAGCCGATATCAATTAATCTACCGTTACCACCAATCGAATCGGACCTAACCGAGACAGCGTTGGCAGCAAAGCGATAAACTAAAGGCTACAAACCAATGGATCTAACTGCGACAAGATACACATGCAGCAAATGCTCAAATAAGAACAAGATAAGAAACTATTGGCTAACGAGGACTAATCTGATGCTTACAATAAAGAAATCAATCTTCTACTAGCAGCTAAGCAACAAATCCAAAAGATATAAGCCGATAGATCTAAATAAGATCAAGATAACTTTGGTTCTATCAGATCTAGCAAGAGGTAGAACGATGCAGACTCATGAGACTTGATAGGAATTGATAACTGGAAGGTGATTATACCAACCGAACCAGAGCAATCCAAGATATCGAAACAATGCAGTCTTGAACGGCGCTAATGCAGTTGATACAATTGTCATGGCCCTAAGCTAACACAAAACTTGCCAAACAAGAAATACCTAGAACAAAACTTGCCTAACAAGAAATATTTTTTAAAAAACACTAAGAATACATGGATTCTAATTTTTATTTTGTAGAGCTCTTGTTAATAAAGTTTACTTGCCGATCGTGTCCTTCCTTTATACCGAATCATCAGCTTCTTTCCATATACTTCATTGATCATAAAATTATTAAATTTTAGTGCAAACACTGCTCATGCCTGAACTTCGTCTACACCCGACGATGTGATGCTGCAAAACAGCTGGTGCGATGTGAGAGAAATGAAATCGATGACTGACCGATCGAATTAATATATAATACAGTAATTACCTGGAGGCGGAGGAGCTGTACGTACACTGCAGCAGGTAGACATGAACAACAGCTAGCAGCGCTCGCTGTGCATGGTGTCGAGACAGAATTGAGCAGGCAATAAGCGACAAGGGGATAAGTTGTGTGCATGGGAGAGGACGGAAGAAGAAGCGCTATCTAGCTAGCTGTTGGCTTCCCCGGCCATCTGGTCTGGCGAGTACACGTACGTACGCACGACTGTGGCTGGTGTGCATGTCTCGACTCAGTGTCTGCCTGGCACTTTGTACCACTGTACATGCGTGCTGATGCTAGCAGTAGCAGCGGGATTAGACAAGCCAAAACCTGAATGCAGGCTGCAGGGTTTCTGCAGGCTTTCAGCTCAGAGAACATGAGGCAAATCCAAATCTGGCCCATTAACGCGGCCCGAAGTATGTCAGCCTGTTATTTACTGGTTAGGATTCGGCAACAGTTGCTTGGGCCCTATTGAAGAGTTGGGCCTGGCAGCCTGTTTACTCCATATGAATCGATAGAAGAAAAAAAAGAGAGGAAATCTCAGCGACCATCTAAAATAAACAAACATTTGGATTCGGCCATGGGTGAAGCGAAGCGAGAGGCAGTGCAGGCGAAGACGTATTGAAGCCGACCGGCAAGCCAACCCGGCGGGGCGTAGGCGTAGCTTTCTTCTTTGTTGGCGTCAAGTTGCGGAGCAGAGAGGGATATATGTCGATATGATCGATCGTATGATGGAGAGGAGAGGGAGCGGCGCAGCGAGGCATCCAGATCCGGGGTCGCGATGCGCATCGGCATCGTCGATCGCCCACCATGATGATTGCTCAGATCAGACCAGATCATCAAAGGGAAGGGAAGGGAGCTGAGGGCTGAGGCTGATGATCGAGGGAGAGGCCTGGACGCCGGGCTGCGGGCTGCGGCTGCGCGGAGCCAAGCAATGCAAATTGGGTCGCTGTTGGTTGGTATCTTCCGGCCTTATCCTGTCAGCGTGCGGCCGCACTTATCCATCCCTTCCACACTCTCCCTCCCTGGCCAGTCGTCACAACCAAACCAACGCAGGGAAGAATCGCGGTAGATAGATTTCATTTCGGCATGGTCGTCGTGCGCTGGACGACGACGGGATGGCCGCTTGCTCCTCCGATCCACTGGCCCCGTAGGCCATTCCCTCCCCTCTGCATGCCTCTGTCCTCCGGACGCAAGCAAGCCACTTGTCGCCGCTTGCTGAATCTTCAAATCACAGCTGAACAAACCAGCTCGTTGCTACACTATTTCTGCATTGTTGTGTTTCAAATGAAATTGCTGAAAACTCCATGGCTTGCCGGAAGCTAGCCTGATGAATGGAAACCTGAAAATTTGTGATTTACTTGCTACTAGATCTAGCGGCTGTGACATTGGACTTTTTGTTCATAATCAGACTTTTTCTAGCGCTCAATTGCTGTCCCTGCCGGATCGCAAGGCGATTTCAATCGTGAAGGGTGCAGCAGTGGAGTTAATTTCTACCACGGAAGGAGTACTGTACAAACTGATTTGCTGCAAGTGGCATATATATAGTATACATGTTCCCAGAACCGCATCCTGAAAATATTTGGCTAGCTGCAAGTCGTGATGCATGAAGAGCTCCAAACCATAGCTTTTAATTAGAAGCCAATAGCTAGGCGATATATGGGTGTACGTCGTCGGTCCTTGTTAAAGCATGCGACTCGCAATCAGGCAGGTCAGGTGGCGCGTCCTGTTGGTTCCTTGGCACGCAGGGCGGCTGCTGGATGCTTGCATTGCACTAGCACTACTACGGCCGCGTTCCCTCTCCGATCCGTCCCAGCTTGGACGCGACAGCCATTTGCGCCCAAAGCAAAGACAGCGCCGCCTGCCGCGCCCCCACCACCGTTTGTCGTCCGGCGACCCGCCTCTCTAGCTGGGCGTCGCCGGCCGGGTCCCCCTCCCGGCCGGCCACAACTTGCGATCCAGCACCCGTATGCTCATCGCCGATCGGCATGAGCACGACTGGGCAAGTGGCCAGCGTGGCGGGCAAGGCGCGGCAGCCACTCGTCCCCGGGCGGCCGGATCATCGGTTATTCTATCTATCCAGCTGCCGTTGCGAGCGGATCGGAAAAGGACGCCACTTGGAATAGTATTATTATTATATACTATCCATCGCTCGATCGTCTTGTAGATATTTTCTCGCAGCTAGCTCTCGTTGGTGACTCGATCGAACTCGACTGACCGCAGACAGGATCGGATGGAGGAGATGAGACTTGCTAGTAGCAGCCTGCCCTAGTGCCCTGGCTAATCGGATCGGATGGATGCCGTCCTAGCTCTGGCCTTTTGATGGGTCGCAATTGCGACGTCGTGTACGTGTGCTGGCCTGATGGGATCGCAGCGTGCTGCAACCACAGTACTGAACCGGCCACGACGGCTCAACCAGAGATCCATCCATCATTGGATCGATCGAGTGCTGACCTGGTTAATCGTCGGAGTGACTCTCGGGCACTGATTGGCATGGAAATTAAACAGCGTGAAAAAAGCGACCAGGGTTGCCGTCGTTCACCCGACCCATCCCCTTTCACTGTCAACGAAACGAATCACAGAAAGAATCCACCATCACAAGAAGAAAGAGAAACACGCACTACTCTACTGGACTGTTCAGATTACGTAGAAACTAACCATGCAATGTGCGTGTAGTCACAACCGCCAGCTTTGGGATAAGCAAGCTGCCTAATTTGACTTGAGGAGCGCAAGCTAAGCTAGCTAGTTGCTGCTGGCAGTTGAGAGCTGGAAGCCAACAGAAAGAAGGAGCGATGAGTGCAGTGAGCTCATCATAAATGGCAGCAGGTTTGTGGGGGACGAAAGGGATGGGCCGGCCATATGCTCGTATTCAAGGGCATCACGTACGGATTGATCTATCTATATATATGTATATAATCTTGCAATACTCATATATATGTGCATGGTGCTAGCTCGATCCGCACGTTACCACTCAGCATGACACGCAGTTTTAAGCGTGAATGGCCACGCCAGCTGCGAAACTAGCTTAATTAGTTTGTCCCCCCCCCCCCCCCCTTTGATTACCTTTCCGCACCTCCAATTTTTTTTTTTGGGCAGATCAACCCATTGCCTCTTCTTCAACAGAACCAACCGTAACTTGTATTATTGAGAGTTTTTAATTGAAATTTGCGATTTTGAAGATACATGAGTAACAATAACATCAACTTGACTATGATAGTTCAATCAATTCAGATGCACGACAGAAGAAAAGGACTAACAAGTTAGCCAAAATATATATGCCTCAAAAAGGATCCAATACTTGGACTTTTTTCACAATTTAACCTGTCAGATATGTATTCCCTCCGTCCGTCCTGTAATATAAGGCATTGTAGCATTTTCATGACAGATTAAGTAGATATAGAAATGACGCATGTACCCTATTTAATATCTTGTTTGGTTGTTATTTTGCTGATTTTATGGTCGGTTGGGAATAATTAGTTTTCAAAACATCCTATGATGCTTTATTTTTAGATACAAATTTTGAACCCTCTAATATCTTATATTCCAGGACAGAGGGAGTAATTGCTAAAACTATTTAAAGTCTGGACTCGTGGAGCCCACACCAAGAAGGTTAGCATAGAGGATAGATGTTTGTTTTGCATAAAAAAGATAAAACTGCAACTTTGTGGGTCATATTTTTTGGTCATATTTTTCTAAATTTATTTTCTAAATTAATAATAATATTTTTTTGTTGCAGGCGACGTGCCTATCAGCGGCACGACGCGTGTGAGGACTTTATCAATTTTATGATCTAACAACACAGTTCCTTGGACGTGTTTATTAAGGTAGAATTATGTGCATGTTTCTATAGGATGAATATGCGCAAGTATATGTGAACATCCGTCTTTCTGTATTTATTTTTGGAAAAAGAGCAATCTCGTTCACTTATTAACAAACTCTCTCCTTCCTAAATTTTTAATCATTTTGATTTTCTAGATATATAATTTTTATTATATATTTAGATATATATCAAAACCTATGTATCTAGAAAAGTTAAAACGACTAGAAATTTAAGACGGAGAGAGTATAAATTACCTCGGCTATCCAATTATTTTTCTACGTGATATTCATCCCACTCATTTTTGCATGCTCCTCCAAAACGGTTGTCGAACCCGAACTGTGGAAAAGTCTCTCCGGTTCCAGCGAAGCTGAACTGAAGAGCGCGTGGTGTGCTGGGTCGGCAGGCACTGTGCGTGGGGCTGGCGGGTAGCGACAGGCCACCGCCCGCTGATGGATGGAATGGAAGCGACGGCGTCGCGCAACGCAACCAAAGGAGAGGAGAGCGGCGGAAATCGGGGCGCCGTTGGCCCGCGCCGCTATCTTTTCGTCGGGTGCACGGAAAATCTTATCGGCTCGCGCGCGGTGTGGGGTGGCGCTGATGCTGGTGCCCATCCTGAAAAACACAGCGCCGCTGCCGCCTGCCCGCCGCTCCTTCCTCTCTCTCTCGTCAGCTCATCGTCTCCCTCCGCTCCGCTCGTGTAGGCCAAGCCAACCGCGTCGCGTCATCTTATCTCTCCCCCATCATTTCATCCGATCTATCGTCTCATCTCCTATCTATCCCCTTTCCTTTCTCTCTCCTCCCCATCCTCCGCCTGCCTTGCACGATTCTCCAGCAAGGCCAAGGCCAAGGCCAAGGCAGCTGCACCTCCGTCGGAGGAGGAAGAACGACGACAGAGCGTTCCGGTGATCGGTCGTGATCGGAGAAGCAGAGGAGAGAAATAAAGCCTCGTCCTTGGGGGCGACTTCCATGCATGGATGGCAAGGAACTCATCTCACCGTCCGACCTGCAGTCATTCTACCAGCAGCAGCAGCAGCACAGGGCGGCGCTCGGCGGCGGCGGCGGCGCCCATAGCCCGTCCTCGCTGGCCGGGATGCACTCCGTCATCCGCCCCATGCCCAACATGCCCAACATGAACATGAGCGCCGCCGCGATCCTCAACTCCATCGGCGGGGGCTCCCTCGCCGGCATGCAGTTCCAGATGGACACCGCGCCGCCGCCATTGATGCACAACAGCACCATGGGCTCCGTCTCCGCCTCCGCCTCCGGCACGGTCCCGCCCGCCCCGGCCCCCGCGGAGCCCGTCAAGCGGAAGAGAGGGAGGCCGCGCAAGTACGGGCCCGACGGCACCATGAAGGCGGCGGCGGCGGCGCAGCAGCAGCAGCACCTCGTCAGCGCGCCGCCGAGGATGGGCTCGTCCATGTCAGGACCCGACATGCTGGGCGCCCGGGGGATGGAGGACCCGGCGCAGAAGAAGCGCCGTGGGAGGCCGCCGGGCACCGGGAAGAAGCAGCAGACGTCGCCCTCCGTAGGTAAGTGGACCAGCTAGCTGATCTTTGCCCTGGTCTTTTAATAATTACCAAATACTCTAGATGATTAATCTGAAATATGATTCCAAACGACTTTAAAACTTGTTTTTACCTTTTGGTTTGATATGTTGTACATGTAAGACAAATCTTCTCGCTAAAGAAAGTATAAACATGTCAGATTTTGTGATGGCAATTGCACCTTTCATTGTTTAACGAGCAGTTGGAGAATCATTCTGTGGTCTCCGAATTTGTAGGTTTTGCTTTCTCCCTTCCACCCCCCCCCCCCCCTTCTGCCACCGTATCCAGAGCCTGCTGCAAACATAGCCCTCTGAACTCGAAAAAACCATGTCAAACTCAGCTACAGACCAATGTCCATTCATTGTCTGGATGAAGAACATGTTTTGTCAGTCAACTCAGAAATCAAAAGTGAAGACAAGGATTTCTATTTTCCTGTCCCCTGACCATGATTTCGTGTTTCAGGCAATGCGTTCGCTGGTTCAGCTGGAACGAGCTTCACTCCGCACATCATCACGGTATCTCCTTCAGAGGTGCGCCGGCAATGCATAGTATACTGCTGTTTCGCTACACTCTTGATGTTTCAAGAAAATGCAGCTAGCTAGCATTCCCGTTAGTTGTTCTTTCTGACAGTCGCCGTTGGTATGCACTTTGACCAGGACGTCGCGGCGAAGATCGCTGCCTTCGCGAACCAGTCTTCAAGGGCGGTGTGCGTCCTCTCGGCGACGGGGTCCGTGTCCAGGGTCGTGCTCCGCCACCCGGGCGACGCCTCCCCCATGACAAGGGTTCACTCGTCGCCGCCTTACAAGAACCCTGCCATCTACGAGGTACGCGCACAACGCAATGCAAGGCCTGTCTGGGACGACGGATTCCACATGAACTAGGTGGAATTTCCAAACGGGGCCTGACGCTTTTCAACTTCCAATAACTCTTTGCACGTTGTGCATGATTGCAGGGGTTCTATGAGATCCTGAGCCTAACAGGCTCTTACAACCTGGCCGAGGGCTCACAGCAGCAGGGCCAACAACAAAGCGGCGGGCTCAGCGTCACGCTCTGCAGTCCGGAGAGGAATGTGATTGGAGGTGTTTTGGGTGGACAACTGGTAGCTGCAAGTACCGTGCAGGTACCGTTCCAACTGAATGAATGAAGTTTGTCAATGTTATACTAGTTCAATCATTGTTTGGTTGGTTGGCTACTGAATGTTGAGACATGAATGGAGTTTACAAATATAATTTTGGCTGGCCTATATATGCTATGCAGGTTGTATTGGGGAGCTTTCACCAGGGAGGGTCGAGATCCAAGTCGAAGAAAGCGGCGGCGAAGCAGGCGGCCTTCAGCCCTGACGGCGGGCAAGAGGCGTCGCCCAGCTCCGGGCACAACCAACAAAATCTAACGCCACCCTCCGTAACAGGAGGCGGAGGGTGGCCCACCTCCGGGATATTTGACACCAGAAGCTCCAGCATTGATATCAACTCATCTAGAGGCTAGCTCAGCTCATTTGTCGATAATTCCAGTTCAATTTTCTGCTTGCACAAGAATACCCAAACCATACTTCGAAATAGCTTATTCGGTTTTTTTTTGAGTAAACTGTTATAGAATTCACATTCACTAGGCGTCGCTCAAATGTTGCGAGTTGTGTTCTTGCATTGCATTGCTTATTCGAATCCGAAGATCCCCGGCCCTTCTTCTTCCTTGTATGATGATGTGCCATTCCCAGTCATGCAATGCAGTCTAGTATTACAATTTTCTCCTCCCTATGCTGAGGGCAAATGCATCTTGGATGCAGTCAGAACAGTATGCATACAAATGAATAATTACCAGTGGCGAAGAAAAGCAGGCAGCATATAACAGAACCGGATGCTGGAATGGTCTTCCAGTCCACACAGAGCTCTAGGCTTCCAAAAGCTTCTCGATGTCATTCTGCAGAAACGACATCAACCAGGTGAATCACCATGTTCTTGCAGAGAGCAGACTATGTATTGAACCATCACCTCAATGCTCGACGGGGAGCTGATCGGTGCAAATCTGCCCACGACGTGCCCATCTTTGTCAACTAAGAACTTGGTGAAGTTCCATTTTACGCGCTCTCCAAATAGACCGCCTTTCTCTGACTTCAGGAACTTGTACAACGGAGCGGCATTGCTGCCGTTCACATCAACCTGCTTGACAACTCCCGGTCTATTTAGATCGAAACGATGCCTATCTGGTTCTATGCTAACAAACACAAGAAAACAAGAAAGGTTCTTCATTGGATATACCTTGCCAAAAATAGGATACTCTGCTTTGAAACGGGTGCAAGCAAGCTCAGCAATCTGCTCATTGGTACCTGGCTCTTGTCCAGCAAACTGATTGCATGGGAACGCCAGTATCTCCAATCCTAACCAGAGCAGAAAACGGCAAAGATAAATGGAAGGTGCAGAGAAAAAAAAAGTTTTGGGTTATTGGCTCTACTGCTGAGAGCAAGTTATGCCAACATCAGAAAAGTATACACTTGTTAAAAAATAATGATAGGATATACAAGAAAAAAGGATGCAATAGCCTCCATTTCCAGATAAATGCCAGCTCTAATGATCTGAGCGTCCACAATAGCACGAGGAAAATGAAAGAATCGATGCAATGTGAATTTGGATAGAAGTACAAGGGACGCTGGAATTTACACTTTGTATAAAAGTAAACAAGAAATAGTTTAATTGAGTTCCCCAAAGAAAATGGGGAAGCCCGAAAGATCTAGTAGGAAAAAATACCATATATTCCCTACAGTTACAGATAAGCCAAATCAACTAGTTTGGTTTTGACACTAGTCGCAGCATGCTCAATCAAGGAATATTAGCTATCAGGTTCTGGTTTTAACTGTTCTCCAAACAACTGAATCAGGATTTGTTCATACTACAAGAAAGTTAAGGGTAAAATCAGGAGAACACTGCTTATTTGCCATTGTTACTTTGAGCCTTGAGGGAACTAGAAAAATACATGCAAGTATGCAATGGACAAATGCAAAGTACCTTTGTCCCCATATTTCTTATGGAGTGATCCCAACTCAGTATAGTTGGAATTCGTCAGACCACTGCAAGTGTATCAAAGTCAGGTAGAAAAACACACACAAAAAGAACGAAAAACTCGATAAACCATCTAAATGAAATTATATAAAAATCTAACCATTGGGAAGCCACATTCACGATAAGCAGAACCTTCCC
Source organism: Panicum hallii (assembly GCF_002211085.1). Lineage (NCBI taxonomy): Eukaryota > Viridiplantae > Streptophyta > Magnoliopsida > Poales > Poaceae > Panicum > Panicum hallii. The sequence continues at coordinate 47,492,210 of NC_038048.1, read as the reverse complement.
CTTGTATCTGCTAAGCTCCACATCATTTCCCCTTGAGTCCTGCAAAGTAAATTGTGGAATTCAAGGTTTCAAATACCATAACTGTTAAAAGAAAACCAAGAATTTCGATTTTGTTCTCTGCTTCACACATAGTACAAGTGCATTCATTAAAAAAATCAATGCAGTCTGTCAAAGTTTCACATATAAACCAGGCCATGTTCGATAAGAGAAATGGATGCCAGAGAGAAATCGAGGGAAGGGTGGAGACTAGAGTCTAGACCTTCACGACGAAGTCATGGACGGAGCTAGCGAGCTTGGAAGAAGACTCCGCCGCACCCATCTTTGGTTCAAGCAATGTTCAAATGTTTTCTTGGACAAGGCGCTGGAGAAAGGATTGTTTGTAGAAGAAGAAAGTAAAGTGATAATACTTGGAACGAGAGGAACAAAATTATGGCAACTGGCGAGTACCTATCATGGAATTTCGTTCTGCATTTCAGAAAGCATCCCCTTCAAGAATTCTCTCTTTTTGCTGTCCAGATGCTTTCCATAGATGCTAATGCCAGCCACACACAAATAAAAGAACGAAGTGATACTTGACTGGGCTAGTTCTGAATCACAAATATTTCAATGGCAGATAATGCTACACTGAAAGTAGTCAGGATATTATAGAATGTTGGACAACGCAACAACAACAAAAGATAGCCTTCCTCCTATCCTTACATGAAGCTGAATTACAAGTAAAACCCGCATGCACAAACCTGGACTAGTTTAAAAAAACAGAAATCAACCACAGAAAATGGGCTGCACAACGATCAGTAGTTGCTCAAGATTAAGGATTTGAGTATAAGCTAGCAGATCCATAGCTAAATGCAATTTTAGGACTGCAGATGAGGGGACAGAGCACAGAACAAAGCGAGCTACTAAACAGTGGCTAAGTAGATATTTCAGAAACGATCAACACAAAACAAAAGCTCATAGGTCTAAACATGATTTTGGCAATTATTCCCAGAATTCAGCAACTGATACGATTTACAGGCTCTCAAGTCCTGAACATAATTAAATAGCAACAAAGTCAACCAGACTACAGTATCAGAGAAAGCATCTCTAGGTATTACAATTTTAAGACCGCCAAATGGCAGCTTATTTATAGCATACTGTCGGTCCTTGCTGGCAACCGCCTGAAGAAGTTCACTGGTACTGATGGTAACCTACGTCTGAACCTTGGGTGCCTCATGACATAGAACCCTCCTAGTGCAGCAAGAACTTGAAGTGGTGTAACATACAGGACTACTGCTGCTATCAAACAAAATAGGACAAAGACTGCTGTGGCCCGAGGGTCCCTCCAGCTAAGCAATGCTTGAACCCTCTCCCCTTGTGTTGCTATATCACCAACCACTGTTTGAATCCTTCCAGCAACACTCCTCAATCTGTCATACCTCATCCTTACAACCTCAGGATTGCGGCTGGTAGGGAACGTATCAAACTCCTCATCAAGTTCATCGGGGTGAACAGCCTCTGCATGAGAGATCTTGGTATTCATGTGTGGAGGATAGCGAGGTCGGTAGCGGAAGTTCCAAATCCCTATAAGAAACATGTACAAGAACACTGTTGGGAGTATGAGCTCCGGAAAGCACACCAGCATTATATAGAGAATGTGAACTAGCACAGTGGTAATAGGATTCTTCCATGCACAGACACCACTGAACCACTTGCTAACAGCAAACAAGCCTGAGAAAACTGTCATGAGTCTGAAGAAGTTTGCTTTGCTTTTCCTCATGCTCCACAAGTGAGAATCAAAATCTGTCATGTATTCAACAACTTCCTTTCTCAAAGGTGGCTCCATCCGGCTAAGTCGAGCAGCCACAATCTGGACAGCTTGATGGCGCAGCATATCAACCTGAAGCACAGGTATTGGGCGCACATAGTGCATTTTTGGAAGCAAAGGACGAGAGTACAGACACAACATGTTTACCAATGATGTTGAGGAAAATCGAATCGCTAGGTGCAGTTCGCCCATCTTTTTGACCCCCGATGAGTGGAGAACCAGGAGAGGATATGAGTGGGTGTACACACGCCCAGTTTCAAGTGTGGAAAGGCGTATTCGAACCTTGCCTATCTTCCCATCTTTGCCAATGGATGTCTTCTCCCCACTCTTCTCTCCAAGTTGACCATTGTCAAAAACACCAATAGTCAGGACAGTTGAAGGATCATAGACTTCCCAGGTGTACTGTTCGTTGAATCTGGGGTTTGGGTTGTTCATGATGGTACGTGTCCTTACCCACTTAGACCCGTACTTAGCAACACAATAGGTATCTGATGAACCTTTTCCATCTCGTGTTTTCATAGGAACAATCCCTTGAGCACCAAGGATACCAAGTTCAAGCAAACCAATGGATGGCTTCCAGAGTTGCTTGGCTGTTGGTCTAAGGTCACTGCTGTAGTTTGTCGACTCATCAAGAACATGGTACCCTCCATCAAGACAGAGACGGAGATGAAGCCGAGTAGAGAACTTTTCCTTCTTCAGTTGGTCCACATCAACAAGAACGGGCTTCTCGAGATTGAACCACTTTCCATGGACAATACGGTCATCAGCACGTCTATCAATCATTGTCAATGGTATAATTACTCGGCCAAGCATTTCATCTTTAGTAGGAGCTACACGATCCTCAAGAGTCAGAATAAGGTTATCCTCAAATGGTTCAGCAGCCACAAACAAAAGGTCTTCATTCCAAAATGGGTTGAAATTTCTAGCCTGCACAGGTTTTGTCCTCCCCAGTTGATGCCCCACCTGAGCTCTCACAAATACATCTGGATAGCGGGTCTTATCGAACATAGCAACATCTTGGGCCTCAACTATATTAACTCGCAGGTACCACAATCTGGGAGCATGATAAACTTTAGACTTCATGTGTGTTACAGCAGATGGATCTTCAAGTGTTGCAGCATCTGAATGCCAGGCATCAGGAAATGCTTCATCAGCTTGGGTGCCAACCCAAACTGCAAGCATGAGCTCACCCATAGACTTATCCCCGTTCTTACCAACAAGCCGGTACCATTCTGGAGCCAGTGGGCTGTCAGGGGGCACACGGATTGGAACATCATTCAAATCAAATCGCACCAAGCCAACAAAGTCATCCTTAAGCAAATCTTTGTCTTTGACCACAACTTCAAGGACAGATGCCTGCATACGGTCCCTGGAAAAGGCAAAGACTGCATTCCACTCAGGATTCCTCTGCTTCTCAAAGTGTTTAGTTATCCCTCTATAGTTGCCAATTCTCACTTCAACAAAAGGATCCAGGCTTCCAGTGACATCCATGTCAGGCAAGTCCCGAGCCCTGACCACACGAACAAACAGATACTGCATTCGCTCCACAAGGTCATAAGTGCTAGCATGCTTTTCACCACGTATAACCCGGCCACCGACAACCTGCCCACCACCAAGAAATGGACTGGTCTCTTTGAGTGCATAGTCCATGGGCTGCTGGGAGGCCGCTGAATACATTCTGACGATCCTGGGTGGTTGAGGTTCAGGTTTCATCTGGTCTACAGAGTACTTGGAAGGCTGCTCACCAAAACTAGCTGGAAGATGGCCATGGTTATGATGATGTTGTGCCTCCTTAGCAATGGTGTGTAAGGTTCTCGCCTCAGACCTATGCTCCTGAGATTGGTGCAGGTTAGTACCAGTTATATCAGCTGCAATTTGCTCTGCTGAACTTGGAGCTGGAGGAGGATTATTCGAAACAGGGTCCATTGCAGGAAGAGGGTTTGAAGCTTTGATGGCGGGGTCATTGGTGATGTATACTTTCAGACCCAGTTCTCCTTTGACGCGCGAGAACATCCCGCGCTTCTCTAATGGATAGTGCATGACCACCGAGTCAGGAAAGGGCACAAATGAGGTTCCAGCAATCCTGACCTTCCCAAGGAAGGACCTGGAACTTTCCATGGTTTTGTTGACATTGTAGACATATGCTTCAAGGGCGAGCTCAGGAAGATTAGAAGGATCTGATATATTGAAGTAGAAGCGCTCATTCCACACCGGGTTCAGGTCCTTCTCCTTGATGGCAGTACGGAACCGCTGCCCATCAAAGGTGAGCTCGACGCAAGCACTGGCAGAACCTTGCCCGTCCTTGGGCATCAGGTCATGAGCACTTACGACCTCCACACCCAGCTTATATGCAGCCATTGCCTCGGCTGATGTTGTAGTTCACTATACTGCACTGCACAAGAGAGATGAAATTGTTGGAACTGCCTAGAAATAGGAATCCACGAATTAGCTACTTAAGCAAAAAAATAAAAATACAATTGTAACAGGCTAACACAAACAGCAACAAAAAAACAAACAGGACGTGCAAATTGAATAACTAAAAAGTATACTAGTATTTAAAGATACAGCTTAAGTGAGAATTATACTTCCATATACTCATTCGGCAATTTTTCGATCATGTCGTAAAACTTGTAAACAGTCAACGTATATTGAAAGACTAAATCTCTAGGAGTGTTCAGTTGAACTCCCCAACACTTTTTTTTTTGGAAAACAAAACGATATTACTACTACTACATAGTGCAGCAAACATACCAGAAACAAACTGAGTGGAACAGGTGTGTGCCAAGATCAAATATTTGGATTTGAGGACTGAAAGTGAAAGAAACTATTCCGCGCCAGCAGGATGAACAATCTTCCCAAGCAAGCAAGGTTTCCCTACCAGCAAAAGAAGTAGTCAACTCAAGGCTGGACGGATCTCCACTCCACACGTATGTGGAAGGAAGAGAGGCGCAGTTGCGTTGGAAGGATGACTGGATCTAGATCGAGGAGTGTCGCAGCTGATGCTGTAGTTGAGTATACTGCGCTGCAGAGAAAGAAAAATAGTGACTGTTAGCAATGCCTGCAAATATGAATCCATGTAGGATTTATGAAGCAGGCTACCATCAGTAATCAAAATAAACAATAGAATCCACTTTTCTTAAAAAGGAAGAAAAACAGTTGATCGATCATGTCCTAAAACCTGTATCAGTCCACATCAATCAAGCGATGACTAGAATCCCTTTCACACCTGATTCTGGGACCACACATGAGTCTGAGGCGATTCGCTAAACACTGGTCGGTGACACCGATGTTTGGTAGTTGAGAGCTGATGTCGACAAACCCAAAAGAAAAAAAAATGAGGCTACAGATATTAATATTTGGCTTTCTGGACTTATCTGAGGCACAAGCACATCAGACTTTACAGATACAGCGCAGGAATCATAGGACTGACGCGTATAATATATTGAATCTGAGCACGTTGGCGCGATTAGTTAAATCAGGAAGTATATCGAAAAAGTTGTACCGGTGCAAAAGAGTGGCGCTCTTTGACGTCGCCCCGCAGCGCTGAACTCGGACGTTCGAAAGCGACGCAACTGACCGGGGAAAAAGAAGGAAGGAACTAAGATAAACATCCAAGTGAAACTAGACTTTTCAAACGCACGAAAAAAAAAGACCTACGATTCCATAAACACAGAGAGGGAAAATAATAGAATTCGACGCACAGACATGAAGAACCTGGAATTCGACGTACAAAAAAAGACCCTAGAGTTGAACACGGGAGGCATCGCAGGACGCTGGATCAAAGAGACGAAAAAAAAAACAAAGAAAGAAAGGAGGTTCAGATCCGGTCACCTGTCAGCGCGGCGCTCCCAGATCCGGCTTCCCCAGCCTAATGCCTTGCGAATCCGAGGCTGGCAGGCGCAGGAAGCAGAGCACCGAGGCGATGGCTCCCTCACGCGGCGGCGTCCGCCATGGAGGCGAGGCGGGGATGGATGGAGCGGGGGATGGAAAGGACGGATGGGGGCGAGGCTTTTGGAGGGGTTTGGTGAAGAAGAGGAAGGGAGAGGAGGAGGGGCGTCTGGGGAAGGGAAGCCAAAAGCCGAAGGGGGCGTGGCGTGCTCTTTGCGTGCGTTACCAGTGCGCTCTACTCCACTGTACGCTTGCTGTCATGCCTGGGATTAACGGTCAAGTATGACTTGAACAACCAAAATTTACGCCCATCCATACATCATCATCATCATCATAATACTCTAGGAGGAGTTGTTGATTTCAGACCCAGAACTGGAGGCACAGTATAGCAGATAGAGGAAGGTTCCAGGAATGTCGACGGCGTTGGAGCATCTTCAAAAGATTTGTTACATCTTCATGAATAGAGATTTTAGTTAGAAAATTGAATTTCTCGCTAGGTAAAAACTACGAAAAGCTGTTGGAGATTATATGGATATAGAAAATAAATTTTACTCAAATAAATTTCTAAATTATGATTTTAAAAGTAGATTTTAGAAAAACTATTGGAGATGCTTTTAGCAGGCAACTGGTAGAACAAAATCTGATCATATCCATCTGTACTGCACTATCAATGTTTGTTCCGTTGAATATGGGGATGAGTGACCGTATCTCGACGATTCCTTTCCTTGGACGACGCACAATAGTACTAATATAAAAAAAAATCAGAAGACGGCCAGATGGGACCTGGCTTGCGTACAGGTAGGTGAACGCGTGGGTTTTATTGCTATCTGTCCGCCCAGGCGTCGGCATACGTACCACATGGGACGGCTGCGCTCCGTCATGGGTGTGCGTGCGTGTGCATCTAGGCTCTGGAGGCCTACCTGCGTCTGGGAATCGCAACGGGTCCGGTAGCAACGACGGAGCGTGTGTGGCTCCGAAGCTGCACCGCATTTTTTTTTCCGTGCCAACCAACCTAACCTTCCACGCCCAACCAACAGGGGCTAATAACAGCCACGCGCGTGACTGCCTGCATGAGCATCGCACAAGAGGCTGCTTGGTCCGCTGGGCCGGCCCACATCCTGAAGGAGATTTGTTATGACGAAACATTTAAGACAAAGACTATACCTATATGTAGTTGGATAATTTTATATCTAAAATATTTTTTGTTATGTTAGAACAATTTTATTATAAACGTGGAAGAATTGTTCTGGTTGTACAATAAAAATTGTTCCAGGTCTCAAAAAGTTTATTCTGGGCCAACCACTCTCTCCATGGGGATCTGCCACTGCGCAGAATGGGACCGCGGGCTGAGGAAACTAATAACGGGCCGCGACGCGGAAGCTAATAATGGGCCTCTTTTCCACCGTCCGTCTTGTCCATTGGAGGCCTCCTCGGGACTAGGCCCGCGTGTGGCATGCATCTTGCTGCCAGCCTTTTCATCAAAGTGGAAACCAAAAATTATCCTGGGATGCGAATGACACTTTGGCTCCTTTGGCGTAGCTTGTTAGGCTGACTCCGGTGGTGGGGGGTAACTTCCCGCCACGTCAGCTCTCACCCTCACTCTCACCCCACTCTCACCCTACCCCTCCAATGCACGGGCTATAGTGCCAGCTCTCACTCCTCTCTCCTCCACGTCAGCTTTTCTTTTCCAGATTTAATTATTTCACTCTCTTTTGTTCGCGTACGCAAAATAATTCAATAAACTAATTTTATTCAACTAAAAAAATTACCGATTACATCATAATTAAAAAAATAAAATTACATCGCAATTAAAAATAGTAAAAATATATAATAATTAAAAGAAAATTCTAATCCTCCTCTGAATCCTCGTCTAGTCCAAACTTTTTTTCCACCATCTTGACGGCCTTGAAATGAATACGTTTTTCTGCTTCGTCCATATCCGCGGTTGATCGGGACTTCATTATGTTCCATTGTTTGAATAGTTTAGCCTTCACTAAGTCACCCCACATGTTCTTCATTGCAAATGCTTTACTTGCTACCGTACTGCTTGATGAAGATTCCTTCCCCCTTAGCCTTCTCCTTCCGCCTAGCCGCCTTGGCCCTATCACGGCCTATTGGACGAGTCTCATTATCCTCCTCGGTGTCTTCTGTTCCGCCAGAGCTGTACGCACCCAAAACTCCGAGGCGGGTTCTCTTGCTACTCACATCGGATCCACTGCCAGGACCATGTTTCGCTGCCCACTTGGGTTCGTGGCAAACAGCTCTCCACCAATGATGGCGCTTCAATGTTGTCGTCACTTTCGGGTCGTTCTCGTACCTCGCCATTGCCCCCTCCATGACCATTGCATCATCTGCTCCACTCTGACGTACTCTTTCTTCTTGGATGTAGTATCCATTAAACAGAGTCACCTCGCGGTTGTACACATTCCAATGATCCTTCAGTTGCTTCGCGGTGCGACGACGGGACGGCTCCGCGGTAGAGTTGAAGGTCTCTGCTATTTGGCGCCAAAAACTCAAACCGGTCTGATTGTTGCCGGTGATAGAGTCATTCGAGTGATAAACCCAAGCATGTACCTAGCCCGAACATATTGTTAGTTATTTGAAAAAAAATACGATATTTAAATAGATGAACACTAATTAAATTACTAGTTTTTCCTCCTTCGCAATCGTCCGGTCAAGCGATGCTTTGGTTCGGTCGCTCCCGCTCCTTCATTTTGAGACTCAACGGAGACGGGGCTTGGAACCGTGGGTGCCGCGTGCGGAGGTGGTGGGTATGGACCATATGGAGGTGGAGCGTATGGAGGTGGAGCATATGGAGGTGGAGCGTACGAAGGTGGTGGGTATGGACCTTCAATCCTGCTCCTTTTGTGCCTGGTGGTAGAGCATATGGAGGTGGTGGGTATGAGTACGGACCGTACGGATAATGATATGGCGGTGGAGGTGCCCCCGGAGCCGGAGGTGCAGCAGGGGGAATACTGCCCGAGGTTGCGATGAAGAGTTGACATCGGACCGACGACGCATGGAGAAGACTCATCTTGGGGAGATGCTTATGACCCGTCGGACTGCAAGAGATCGGTAAAGGTATGGAAATCTGGAGACCAACCGGTCATGGTGGAAGAGATTTCAGATTGTAGAGGAGAGAAATGAGCTCAAATGGGGTGTGGAAGGAGTGAAAACCGGGTGGGATATTTATAGGGGGGTTGGGGATGAAATTTGGGATTTTTTGCAAATTTTTTTAATTTTTTTGGAGTTCAAACGGTCAAATAACAGCTAGTTCAATGGATAGTCCGCGTGGGCCAATCGAAGCGCGCCACGTCACTCCCGCCCCACCCCCTCTCACCCGCGCACGCCGACGCCAGCGCGCCGCCTCGCTCCCGCCCCCGCGCTCCCGCCAACACAGGCGAGAGCGGGGCGATAACGCCCGCTCCCGCCCGGCGGGATCCATCCCGCCCTCTCTCTCCCACTTGCCCGCCTCCCGCCTGCGCCACGCCAATAGGGGGGCGGTACCGCCCCCATTGGCACCAGCCTTAGATGGCTTCATGAAAAGCTTCGCTCAAAACTATACTAAACGGGTATCTTTTGGACCGGTTTCAGTCGTGAAGCTGTTCATGAGGCCACAAAACGTGGCTTTGACCGGCTTTCACGGGAAAAAGCTGTTTCGCCGAGCGTTTTTCAAAACATCTTCAGCTTCATGAGAGAACCTACTTCACCAAAAAATATGCTTCAGAAGCCGTTTTAGGAGAAGCTGAAGTCATGCCAAACGGGGACCATTATTTTTCTTGCTTCCTTGATTTATGACTAAGGATGCAAGTGGATACCAATAGTATTTTTTTGATCAGCTAATTAATTACGATGGCATGCTACTTTAGTTTATTTCTCCTCTCAAATTATTTACGAATGATATTCTAGTTCATTTTATCAACTTTTGATTCGATCCATGACCCAAAATGTATATAATATATATAGCTTGCATATCCCTAATCATGGTTCCTTTTTTACGCATCTTCCACTCTTACCCTATTCCATTCTCCATTATCTTTTCGCGAGCCGCGAGGAGCTATATATGTATATATATTCTCGTTGTTGCTACACCAAAACATCTATCTATATATAAGTATCCGGTTCCTTTATAAACAAAAAGAATGTGCTTTAGGGTGGTTCATCACGCTAAGCTAGGGTCATTTCCGTATGTATGTATTCGCCCCTTCAAAACGCCAAAAGGCAGAATACATAGCATCAGCCGCCTTATCCTAGCTAGGCCCGGTTCTCCAATTCCGATCATGATACATGAAGCTGCCAAGTTGCACTGCCACCTGGATCGGAGTATATTGGACTAGTATTTTCTTTTGGCCACATGCCACATGGATGAGCATGCACCACTGCTTGCGTGCGACCACGTGTGCAGCTAACCGCTTTCATTTAGATTTCGTTCGTTGGGCACACGGGGAACGAAGACATTTCTTTATTTCTATGATATATATTGCCGGCCCGTCATGTCACCATCGCGAGTACGCTGCCGATTCTCCTTCATCTACTCTATTATTACTGCTAAAACAAACAATAATTTCTTATCCGTTAATCGATCGGAGTTCTGATGACTAAAGTCAAAACTATTTAGAATTAGCATTTGACGAGTGCTGTAAAATGGAAAAAGACTAAAGTCGTCGACGGACACGTACTATATATATACACACATATTAATTAATATATTTTTCGTATCGACGCACGTGCATATTTGCTAGTTTTTTTAATGTTAACTTGATGGATACTTGCCTAGATATTGGGCTAATAATTAACGCCAAATATATATGAAGTACGTCAAAGATATTGCTTTCCCCTAACTACTTGAAAGATGCTTTCGCGCGCGCAGCTGGTTCTTCACCGTTACTTTACTCTGTGACGTGAGTGCGTGCGGTGACTTGCTTGTCCGTGGGTGGCGGGGGTCCAAAAAAAAAAAGGTTTGCCACCGCTGTCACGTAGTATATCGTGACGTTTTTCTCAATTTCTCCGTGAAGAAGAGCAAGATAGGTCACAGTCAGTGATGGAGCCTTGCGTCCGCTTGGAGCGAGTGCCGTCATCTACAGTAGTTTATATAAACAGTACACGCATGCACCTTGCCAGCAAAGGGAATTGAAGGGCTAAAGAACGTGACGCCACTGCACCAGGTTTAGACTTGGACTAGCTGGACAGGTACAGCTCCTAGGCAAGGTCGCCCCCGGTTCCCGCCTGTCCGAACACGCCGCGTCCACCACGCAACACGCCTCCTGCCCTACCTCCGAAACCTCAGCCTCCAGCTCTGTCGTGCTGCCACGCGCACCCGTCGGCCTTTAGATGGTCGCACACGATGGCTCTGGGTAATAATATATATGAGCTAGTTAGGCCTGCCATAGTGCGTGTTCTGGTTGGCCGCCGCTTGGGGTGTCGTCATCGACTTTATATACACGAGTGGAATTGATCGGGTATCGTATGTCGGTTGAGCCGTCCGATCCGATCGCACATGATGCCGCCTGACCTAGCTAGCTTATTAATTTTAGACGTACACTGCCGTACCGTGGAAGGATGGATCGTCGTCAGGTCAGAGAGACGTGTACAGTACAGCAGCACGGCGACCGTAAAATCCATTCCGCACAAATTTCTCATAATGTACCAAAAATCTCATAATCTAGGATGCCAACCGCCCCCGCAACGTTCCAAAGAAGTATGTAGTGAGTGTGGCTTGCTAGGCAATCACTCCGGCCGCCGGGTGCATGCTCTGCTGCTGCTGCTCCTGCTCCGGCGGATCCGCGGGTGTAACTGGGGGAGGGCGCCGTCGCCTTCTAGTGCTAGTGCGTGTGCGTGGTCGCCTGAATTCTGCAATTGCTCACTTGCAGTTAGCCGTGGACAGCAACCGGTCGGCCTCCAGCTCCGCCGTGCTTCCTGCCTGCCACCCAAATGAGCCATGGCCTTCCTAGCTTATTCGCAGATACTAAGATTAATTAATCACAACAGTGGCACCCATTTGCATTGGATTGTCAGAATTTTCTTTTTCATAATAATTATTCTGCGCGTGCCCGAGCGCTGGTTGGCCCGGTCCGTGTCGGTTTGTCCGGTCCGGTCTACGGTCTACGGTCTGCCTAGGGCGGGGGCCCACTATCTCGGTCGTGCCGGCCGGGCTCTTTCCCGTCGTTTCCTGGAAATGGGGAAGACAATCGTCCTCGTCTTCTTTCCTGAAACCATCTCTAGTCTAGTCATAGTAGCTTAAGCACACTCACCAGGTAATCCGGACACGTCATCGAGATACGAAAGCTGGATCCAACTCCATCTGGTAGTCACACCTTAAGCACAAACATGTCAGTCGTGCTGCTGAAAAGCGGCCATGGCACACGAGATTTTTCTCCCTTTTTTTTTCCCCCAAAGTTTGATTTGAAGCACGGTCCACCCCTGTAAAGTTAGTCGCAGAGGAACCGTTCCGTTTTCTGGAACCACCTCCTCCGATGCCTTCTTCCCGGCAGAAGAAGACGAGACATGTGACACCAACCGCCGGTGACGAGGCAGGCAGCCCGCGGGCCCCGCCCGCCGTGTCAGGTCACGCGCCGGCCGTATAAATACGGGAGGCCACGCCCACGGCCCACGGGTCCGCGAGAAAAGCGCCAAGCAAGCAACCGCCCAAACAGAACCACCTCTGCTCTGCTCTCCCCTGCGACTCTTCTCCAATGGCGGCGGACGCCCCCACGCTCACGGCGCTGCTCAAGAAGGCGGCCGCCGCCTTCCCGGCCCGCCGCGCCGTCTCCGTCCCGGGAAAGATCGACCTCACTCACGCCGCCCTCGACGCGCTCGTCGACGCCGCGGCCGCGCGCCTCGCCGCCGACGCCGGGGTCCGCCAGGGACACGTCGTCGCGCTCTCCTTCCCCAACACCATCGAGGCAAGCGGCAGCATCCTTTGCCTTTGATTCATCAAATAACAAACCTTTCGATCGATTGATTGATTGATTGATTCCCTAACAAGTAACAAGCAACCCGGTGCGTGCAGCTGGTGATCATGTTCCTGGCGGTGATCCGCGCCCGCGCCGTGGCGGCGCCGCTCAACCCGGCCTACACCCAGGACGAGTTCGAGTTCTACCTCTCCGACTCCGAGTCCCGCCTCCTCATCACCAACGCCGAGGGCAACCCCGCCGCGCAGGCCGCCGCCGCCAAGCTCGGCCTCGTCCACGCCGCAGCCACCCTCAAGGACGCCGCCGGCCCCGTCCACCTCGCCGGCCTGGGCTGCGCCGCCGCCAACGGGAACGGCTCCCACTCCTCCCACCAAGAGGACACCAACAACGACCCGTCCGACGTGGCCCTGTTCCTGCACACCTCCGGCACCACGAGCCGGCCCAAGGGGGTGCCGCTCACGCAGGCCAACCTGGCGGCGTCCGTCCGCAACATCCGCTCCGTGTACCGCCTCGCCGAGACGGACGCCACCGTGGTGGTGCTGCCGCTGTTCCACGTGCACGGCCTCCTGTGCGGGCTCCTCAGCTCGCTGGCCTCCGGCGCGTCCGTGGCGCTCCCGGCCGCCGGGCGGTTCTCGGCGTCCAGCTTCTGGGCCGACATGCGCGCGTCGGGCGCCACCTGGTACACCGCCGTGCCCACCATCCACCAGATCATCCTGGACCGGCACGCGTCCAAGCCGGAGGCGTCCTACCCGGCGCTCCGGTTCGTCCGCAGCTGCAGCGCGTCGCTGGCGCCGGTGATCCTGGAGAAGCTGGAGGCGGCGTTCGGCGCGCCGGTGCTGGAGGCGTACGCCATGACGGAGGCGTCGCACCTGATGACGTCGAACCCGCTGCCGCAGGACGGGGCGCGGAAGCCCGGCTCGGTGGGCCGCCCCGTGGGGCAGGAGCTGGCGATCCTGGATGAGGAGGGGTCGCGGGTGGCGGCCGGGAAGCCCGGCGAGGTGTGCATCCGCGGCGGCAACGTGACGGCGGGGTACAAGGGCAACCCGGAGGCGAACGAGGCGGCGTTCCGGTTCGGGTGGTTCCACACGGGCGACATCGGCGTGGTGGACGACGAGGGGTACGTGCACCTGGTGGGGCGCATCAAGGAGCTGATCAACCGCGGCGGCGAGAAGATCTCGCCCATCGAGGTGGACGCCGTGCTGCTGGACCACCCCGGCGTGGCGCAGGCGGTGTCGTTCGGCGTGCCCGACGACAAGTACGGCGAGGAGATCAACTGCGCGGTGATCCCGCGCGAGGGGTCGGCGCTGGGGGAGGGCGACGTGGTGGCGCACTGCCGGAAGAACCTGGCGTCATTCAAGGTGCCCAAGAAGGTGTTCATCACCGGCGAGCTCCCCAAGACGGCCACGGGCAAGATCCAGCGGCGCATCGTGGCGCAGCACTTCGTGCAGCCGGCCAAGGCCGCCTGAATGTGAAACCCTCCTCCTGCCGGCACCACCCACCACCAGTAGCTGCCGTTGCCGCATTGACAAATTACAAGAATAATAAACATTCTCGCGGTGCGTGCGATTCTCATCTGCTGTTGTTGGCTCTTCGTCGTTCTCTCTGTTGTGTACCCGTTAGCCTGGAGTAGCGTGGTAGATTCCGGAGCGCTGCGTGGCGCCAGGGTTGGTAGGTTCTTGACTGTGCCTGCGATGGCGGCGCGAGAGGAGGAAATTGCATCGAGATGGATGTCGTCATGGCATCTCTCTGCCCCTGACCTTGACGTTACCGCGAATATTCGTGGCGGCGTCGGGATTGAAACAAATGGCGTTGCGAAATGCGGATGGCGATGGAACAACGCAGAAACGGACGGACAGAATGCTCTAGCGGCGCTTCTCGAATACCGACCGGCATCCAATACAGATGCTGTCTTGATCAAAGTTTCTGAAGCTGTTCTGTTCTGTTCCGCATCCGATCAAAGTTCTCAGATAGATAGATCGATCGATCGATCCAGCATCCGTCGATTTCAGTCAGGTTTCTGAAGCTGTTCTGTTCCGCACCAAGCGGGGACACGCGTGAAGATCCATGGGATCTACTACTGGCTACGACTGACATTCTTCCTTCAGTTATGCTATGCAGAATACAGAGTATTGCCATTCACAAACAAGGTCGACATTCTTCCTACAGTTACGCAACGCAAGTTCCACCCAACACAAACACACAGGTCTGGGCAGGCCAGCACCAGCAGCACTACCTGAATACCTGATGATCACTCAGTCTATAGGGGCGGGGGGCAACCGAGATGCCACACAAGTTCTCATTCAGACAGGCGACAGCATCGCAGATACACTCGCAATGCCTCCCCCGCACACCATCAGCTATAACAAATCGTATTACATCAGTCACAAACAAATCAGTGCCCTGCGCGAACCTGAGCAGCTCCTGCTCCTCCGCCGCAGCGGAAGGTAGGTCCTCTCTCTCTCTCTATACGTCAAGCAGACAGACAACCACGGCTAATATTAGCGTGCGCGACGATGGATTTACAGGGTGACGGGCGGAAAGGCAGGCATGTCACAAGGCCAGGGCGAGCTCGGCCCACGCCAGCGACGACTCCTTGAGGATGGCGGCCGCCGACAGGTCGATCCCGTTCTCCAGCACGCCCGTGATGATCTGCATCGACGGTCTCTTGGAAGGGTCAGGGTCGATGCACCGGCTCACCACGCTGCACAGGACCGCGAGATCCTCCGTCCTCACGTTGCTCAGCTCGGGGTCGACAAGCTTCCCGATCTCCTCGGGCTGCTGGAGGAACTTGGTAGCCTGCGTAAAGAATCAGAATCAGCGCGCAGTGAGATGTGAGCACACTTTTCTTGCCCCGAATGGCCTCTTTCAGTTAGCCAAAACAATAGACCGCCTTCACATATGTTAGTACTAAGCGTAATGCTTCTGAACCCATGGTTTTTCCAACCTGCAGTCCCCCATTTATACTTCTGAACTTCCTTTTGCAGACAGTCTACTTCATGGTGGTACGAAATTAGGATTGTGGAGCAGGCTTGCTTAGCTTTTTATGTAAAATCAGCAGTGCAGGAAATAGATCTATAAAGGACATAGATTGGCTCACCCAGTCAACCAAATATCCTTTATCCTTGCAGTATGGAAGCCGTCCACTGATAATCTCCAGTAAAATCACCCCGAAAGCATATGTGTTGCCTTGGATATCTGCATGTTTATCCTCCGCAGAATCCCCATGACCAGGAAAAGAACCTTTACTATTGAAGTGGCTCGGAGCCTTCTCATGTTTCGAAAACATCATTTTCCAGCACTCGAAATCAACCAGCTGCAAAGAGACACAGAACAGGAAAAATTATTGTTTCGCCAAGTTGGTGAGTATTTACACATAGGATAACTAAAAATTATTAAATGTAAGACAAGCAAAAACATGCAGAAGACGATATCATGTTTTTTCTGAGGAGCAGAAAGGAACGTAGTCTTTAGGGGTTGAATCAATTAATACGCATGTACCAGCTTATGTGCAGAATATACCTTTGGCGTAAAATCTTCTGTAACGTACACAGAATTCGAATTCAGCTCAGATATAGCAAATGGGGGCTGCAACTCGGTATGCAAGTATCTTAGACCCTGGGCGATCCCAATGGCTATTTTCATCCGCCTGAGCCAAGATAACTGGGCTCCTTCTCCATCTAAAGAAAAACGTCCATAATAAAATCAATTAGACATGAAACGGGAATTGCTTAGGCTGCAGGTAACTACCAAAACAATAGAGCAAACGGCTTACAATGTAGATGTTCAAATAAGGTCCCATTTGATGCGTACTCAAAGACTAGCATCCTTGAGAATGGATCACTCTCTCTACAGTAGCCTAGAAACTTTGCTATGTTCTCATGATTCAATCTTGCCACATCAATAACCTGAAAAATCATACGTTTAATTTCCAAGAAAGGAAGTGGTTGTATCCCATAATGTTCATAACTTACCTTGTTTTGGTAAAAGAGTTCATGGTGGCTAGTCCAATGACCTTCAAAGGCGCATAATGATATGACAGAAACTTCAGGCCCATCCTTCATGGTTCCTTTGTAGACTACTGTCTCAGGAGACGAGCCAATAATGTTGCTAAAATCCTCACAAGCTACTTCAAGCTCCTGGCGACTTAGTTTTGGTAAACTTTTCAGCATATCAGAATCTGGAGAGAACATGGATACATCAACCAAATACATATTAACTTATTCATTGACTGTTCTTTTGGGCAATGAACTTAATACTAACCAATCAACACTGTTATCTCATCGCTCCAACTCTTCGATCGATTCCATGAGGATATTCTTATAGAAGGCTTCAGCTTGCAGCTTCTGGAAGCAGTAACAATACCAGTAATCACAAAGACAACCAGAAGAATGCCAGTTGCAATTTCTAAAACAAGAAGCCAAGTTGGTTGCTGCATTCTTTCATGCTTATGTACAGGATGTTTGGATCCATTTATGCCACCTCGCTGGCCAGTAGAACCACCTACACCAAAAGAGTATATTCATGTTCAGTGGGAGTTCAAAAGTGATCTTGGGAGACTACAAAGTGTTAATTATAAAGTATACAGCTGCAATCCACATTCGCTGCTTGAATTTCAATTTGATAGGTCATGCTGCACTTCCTCAGGCAGCAAAAAGTAAAAGACTGGCGTAAGTGCATGGAAAAAAAAATGATACCTAGCATGACAAAGTGATAGAAAACTCTAAAAGAAAACATCTAAAGGTACAGCATGGATAGTGTCAACAGATGTTTAGTATTTCAGTGATTAAATCATTCCACTCAGGTACAACATACAAAAGTAGCTGAAATGTATCAATTTATAGTGATTCGTCTGGGTCGTAGAAAACAAAAAAACATACTTATACAAATTTGCAAAGCTCGCTGTTGGGTAGAGTACTCATCCTGGAAGCAGTTCCCTTGGAAACTTGACCTGCAGAAAGGCCTTGTAAATGGACAAACTTAATGATATACAGAAATAGTAGCAAGTATATCACGTAATAGTACCTTGGTAGATATTTCAAGCAGGGTGGAATTTTTCCAACAAGAAAGTTGTAAGAGAAATCACCAACATATAATCGGTGAGAAGGGCATAGTCCATTGTAAGCTGTGGATCTGATGGAGCAAACAAATACTAATTCAGATAAAGTAACACAATATCAGGACATTGCTCATTTGCTCTGAAGTTAATATCTTTTGTTTGTTTTCCCATGAATCATGAATATTTTGATGATGCAAATTAAAATTCAATTTGGCTATACATGTATGCATTCCATGAATATAGAGTATAATAACAGCACTGTAACTAGCTGCATTTGTTATTCTGGCAATTCTCTAAAATGTAATATAGATATCTCTGTTACAGTGTGGAGCACCACGCACAGGGGGAATTAGGAGAAGTCACCAACCCGATATTTGAAGTAGGAGAAAAACTGCCAGTATTGCTTCCCGGAATTGATCCCTTCAATCTATTCCTGTCCAACCTCAGCTCGACGAGGTTCTGTAGTTTTCCCAGCTCCGATGGTATTTTCCCAGTCAACCCATTTGAATGGAAATTTCTACATGAGATGAATGAAGCAGCAGCCTTTAGTTCTGATATCAAAGATGAAGCCAAACTAGAAAGTAACAAATGCAAAAACAAGACAGATATGCCTTACATTACGCTCACGCTGCTCAACTCGCCTAACTCAGATGGGACAGGGCCAGTGAGCCGATTAACACTCAAATCCAGAACTCTCAAGTTCCTCAGCGAGCCAATTTGTCTCGGAATTGTACCAAAGAACAGGTTTTGATCCAAATAACTGTTTGGAAAATGGGACAACTTTAAAAACCGTATAGCTAACTTCATAAAAACTAGTTGAAACGACATAAAAAAGGAACATACAGCTCTTGCAAGAAATTAAGACGTCCAAGTTCAGGTGCAATGAATCCCTTGAGAGATGAGTTTGATAGCTTCCTGAAAGATGCAAAGTCCACATCACTAAGTCATTGACAGCAAATCCATTAGAAAAAGATTTTGACCTGATAAGCAAGTACAAAATGTTGTTGGGCTGTGCCCGTGAAGTGTGAACCAAACCTACTGAATACCGAGTAACATCTAACCGGCAAATCGCACTGCATCTTTTGAGCTGTTTGCACATGCACTGACGGGCCAGTGGCAGTGGTTAAGTACCAAGCAAGACTTCACTTGAACACCTAATCCTACTGATTCGAAGCTTAAGCAAATAAAGCTCCTTTTCCCCTGTCGAGTTAAGTACCCAGCAAAAAATAGCAGGTTGTTGGTACTGGCCAGCTGCTAACTGGGTGCCGAGCACGAAGCAAGAGACCATGAGTGAGATCTAGGAGAGCGGCGGAGTTCCTTACAGTGAGATGACGGAGCCCTGCGGCGCGGAGCAGATCACGCCGTGCCAGTCGCAGGCGTTGCCGTCCGCATCAGTCCAGTCTGATAGCACGGAGTGAGGATCCTCGATGATTGCGCGTTTGAATGCCATGAGCGCCGACACTGGCACAATGAAATCCACGCGTCAGAGAGAAAAGATTGAGAATTTCGCAGGAGCATAAGGAGACCAGAATGGGGAAAATTAAAATCCTAATCTGCTTAGCAGTTAGAAGCGAGCTCGCAGATCACAAAATGTATGTGCGAAATGAAAAAGTATTTTTCGACTTTGCAAATTGAAGCTGGTGCAGTGAACTGGAATCAATTGTCGCAGGCGGTAATGCGGTTGCATTTGGCAAGGACGGATTTCTGAAGTGAACAGATCAGGACGCAAAAACTAAAGGGCCGTTTGAAATCAGGAGGGAGAAGAGAAAAGGAAAGAAACTGAAACGTATCTTCCAGAAATGGAGGCAACGGGGAGCAAATTGAGTCTGCAAGAATTCGAACAGAAACCGCACGAATTCCCCGTGGAAAATGAAGAACGGAAAAAAGAGAAGGAAACAGCACTCACCGTCGCCGCTCATGGCGGAGGCGGCGGAGCATTGCAGGAACACGACCCCGCAATGCAAGGCGAGGAGGACCTGCAGGAGGCTCGGCGGTGCCGCCGCCGCAGCCCAGCGCCCGCTCATGTCGAAGCCTAAGCAACGGCACTAAGCTAGTGGTGCCAGATCGCTAACCCCCAGCTTGATCACGACGAGTGAAGAGTCCAGGAGAGCGGCCGCGAACGGGTTCACGGAGCCATGGGTGGCGCGCCGCTGCTGGGCACCGCCGCTGCCGCTCGGCACGGGCACATGTGGATGAAGGGCAGAAATGGGAGTGGGGGAGTGGAGTTGGTTGGGGAGTGGGAGCAGTTGGAGTAAAGAGAGGAGGAGGAAGCCGAGGCGAGGCGAGCAAGGGAAGCAGCAGACGCCCGCCGGGGCCAGGGGCAGCGGCAGGGGAGGAAGAGAGCGAGAGGGAAGCCGGCAGAGGATGCAGAGAGAGAATGTCGTGTGAGGAGGATCTAGCGCGAGGAAGGACGAGGAATTAAATGGCGGCTCGGTGACAGAGAGGATCGGCGGAGGAGGAAGGTGGCGGACTAGTTAGTGCGCGCACTACTAGTCTAAAAATGTTTTGTAATGTAATATTGGCAGCGGCGAGGCGAGCATAATCAGGGATTATGTTATGTAACAATGGGGGCATCAGCATCTCTCTCTCTCTTTTCTTAAGACTGCTCAGGCTAATCACAATGAGGTTTTATGGCGAGTTTCATAGCATTAATTCTCATAACATATCAGTATTTTTGATGATGTGGTACTGATTTAATGAGGGAAGAGAAGGAACCAGTTTCATCCCAATGATACTCTGCTAACTCGTTTCCAAGACGCTGTAAATGGCGTGAAACGATCACTGTGACCGCTATTGTTTTATGGGGGATCCTATACACCACTAAATCAACTAGCATTTAATTACACTGGTTAGCTTTGGAAACAATAAAATAAAACTCTCCATTGAGGCATAGTGTTTCATTTATTCCCCAGGCTGATATAGCATTCTTGGAAATAGGGATATGAAACCCCCACCGTGATTAGCCTAATGGGGTGGAAGTATTAGCACTAATTTAATCGGGCTCCCTGCTGCTATTGGGGACTCCTGTCTCGAGATCTTTTCCCTTTTAAAATTTTGTTCCTCTCTGGTTTGATTCGTCGGAAATGTGTGGTTTTGACTGCTGGTACGTCTTGGTGACCTCTCTTCTCTTGTTCCTTTTCTTGCACCACCTGTGGTCCTCCAATTTCTGAATCTTCTTCTTGCCTCGACATGGACTGGACCATGAAAATGTACGCTAGCCATTGTTCGAGAGAAAAAAAAAGATGTACGCTAGCCACACACACAAAGAAAAGTTTTTTTTTTGAGGATTTGATGAAGGAATCATTAGCTGACAACTGAGAGTAGTTTTCAGATGTGTTTTATTTGGTAACAGCGATGGTGTTGGGCACGTACATGGCTGTGTCAATCGTCGACAGGAATGCGAATGGGATGGTATGGTAGCAGTGAGCACCAGTGAAGACTGTCCAGGACAGCATGGCAGTTTCAGTAATTAGTTTGTCTCGACCCTTGTCTTGTTGCACTTGGACACTCACTGTCACTGGGAGGGGATTACTCCCTCCCTCCCTCCCTCTCATCGTAATTCGTAATTTGTATTGCAGCTAATGAATATTGTAGTTCAGAGAACTCAATAGTTCAAATCCTGGGAAGATGGCAGCTCAGTTCAGTTCAGCTTTAGCCCTCTCGTGATTTCGTGAACAAGAATCTTTTCCTATTCCTGTTTCTGTTTGGGGCTAGGCTATAGTCAGGATTTGACTTTGCCAAAGTCCCTGCGGCTGATTGCTTACGGTTGCATCTCACCAAGCTGTATCCCTCCCTGCAGCGGTTACGTTGCTCCAAAGACCGGCCACAGCTTCGTTTCCTGCTGGATTTACATATCCGTGTGACCGAGTTGCAGGTATCCAGAGAAAGATGAGTCGACAGTGCCTTTTCAGCTACTGTATCGTTCATGTGCTGTTCAAGGTTCAGTTTCAACCGCTTGGCTTTCGGATTTTCTTCCTCTCCCATGGCCATGGGTGAACTAGTTATATGAAACAGTACTGTAGTGTTCCTCAAAGGTCCTCTTCAACAATTCGCATCTTCGTTTTTTTTTAAAAAAAGAAAAACAATTCGCATCTCGGTCGCACAGCTACCTAGCTTGTCACCGGAAGAAAAAGAACGAACAATTTGATTTTGATGGCAGGTAACTCGGGGGACTGACGGACAACCGGGCGGAAACATCGTACCCCGGAGGTCAGGACACGCGACAGCGAGGAGAGAATGGGAATGAAGAAGAAGAAAAACGAAGCAGAGGATCGGCGCTAGATTCCAGCTGCGGCAGGGCGAAAAGGCAGGCGGACGCCGCGATCCGATCCCAGTCTCCCAGAGAGAGCGCGACGGGACAGACTCACTCAACTGACTGACCGCCCGTACAAGCAAGGGAAAAGATGGCTGGCTGCCTGCAACCAACGACGGCGTCCCATCAGCAATCATGCATGGCTGAGTGAGCAATCGGCGATCGAGATCAGCCATGGCAGATTGAGTTTGGCAGGTAGTAGCAGTGTAGAACAGTGACCATCAGGCCATGGCGGCACCTTAACGAAGGAACCTAACCTTGTTGTTGCTGCCGTTGCGGCCAGGCCACCGGCGCCATCGCCAACGCACCACCATACCAACCGGCAACCGCTGGCCCGGATCGGATCGACTACCCACCGCAAGGGAGAGGGAAGGAAGGAAGGAACACCAAGCGAAGCGAGCATTCAAGGCCGATCCGCTAGAAAGACTCTCGTCTTACTATGCTACAGTTTTTCCTTCCCTTGTACAGTATGCATTTAGCTGCCACTGTCAGGACAGTACACTGTCTCTTTCACTCGGATCGTCTAGTACATACACTACACTACTCCATAGGATAATTTCTTTTTCTTTCTTTAATTCCCCTTGAAGAAATACCCGCCAAATTAGCCCGCCAGATCTGCTCCAAGCCTCCAACCAGTCTTGCCACCACTGTGGGCTGTGGCTATGGATGAAGAGCAGATATTTGTCTGAATTTCTCTGTGCGTCTCAAGATGTATGGGGAAGAGTAATAATGACATAAAGAATGCAACACCCTGCGTGCAGTCCGTATCATCATCCCTCGGGTGGATATATGCAGGAAGGAATGACCTCGGATCCCACTACCTGCTCGTACATGTCGTATACAAGCAAATCCGGGTCCTGGACGTTTGAGTAATTTGGAAGCGACCGGCCTTGAAGTGGGCAGACAAACGCAAGCTCTCCCAGTCCCAGATGGCTGTCTCCTTTCTGACACCACAATAGCTTTTGTTTTTGCTCATGTGCTTGCTTGAAGCCATATATAAAAATACAGGCAACATTTTATTTTCTTCAGATGGTGGGTACTGGTGGCATATGTAAATGCAGGCAAGGCAGCTCATGCTGTCATGGATGCATATAGCACTATCATTGCAGTGAGCACCAAGTGTTTGTTGTGCCTCTGCCTAGCTAGCTACCACCTTGTTGAACCCAGAATTCAAGCAAGCGGGAGGAGAAGGAGGAGGAGGAGGAGGAGGAGAAGAAGAAGGCCCTCTGCTTTTGGCAAAAAGGATGCAGCAGCAGTAAACTATTGCAAGAGGAGAGGAGGATCGGGCTTTGTCTTTGATCTCTGACTGAGACGGCAACATTTTCTGGCTGCTGGGGCCCTTGTCTGTGGAGTAGGAATAGCCAGCCGAATAGGACGGCACACCACCTAAAGATCTCATGGCTGTGTCTCCGGCTCCTATGATGGCGCGAGGCATGCGGTAGTCGCAGTACTGTAAGGCCCCAGGGAACATGACCAACCGTGTCTTTATTTTGTATACTCATCCAATCACAAATGTTAGCTGTTAATATACTAGTTCTGTAAGGTACGACTTTGTCCACCAATTCAGAAAAAATATATTAATTCAAATGGAAAAGTCATAAATTATGATATTATTTTTTCATAATGAATTTAGTAGCTAACATCAACTTTACATTGCCAAACTATATGTATTTTTAGTTATTGACGGTCAAAATATAAATAAAACTTAACTTAGAACAAACGTTAACTATTGGAATCTACTAAATCTTAGTCATCACCAAAGATCGGTTGTAGATTTGATTCTCCTATTAAGAAATCGTTTCTCTAAGGGGAAAAAATAAAAGTAACAATTAAGGAACCATTTTGAGACTTGATTTTCTCTTAAGAAAACAAAGCATCAAGTGTAGTGTAAGTACTAAAGTATGTTTTCCCTACAAAAGGGAGCACTCACACTGTTGCTTGTGTACAACTGTTGATGCATGTATTCAAAGCAGGCATGTGGTCGAGCCCTTTGGTCCAGCTCTGTTTGGTCCAACCTCATCGCTCGCAATCATCTTCCTTTCGGTCTCTGATGTTGGCCTCTTTTAATACCTACCTGCACCCGCTCATCTCATCCATGGATACATGGATCGGAGCTAGTTAGCATCAGCAAATTAGCCTTGGGACCTGGCCTAGATCCTGCAGCAATTGCAAAAATGGTCCCGTACGTGCTGTGAACAACCAACCAGCCATCCGTCACCCACCTCACCTCTCTCTCTTCTCTCCAGCCGATCACCTCTCCTCTTTTTCCACACTAGCTCACAAATCTGAGCTCAGTGGTGTCGATCACCAGATTGTAAAAAATTCAGAGGCTGGGATGCAGTCATCATGCATGCTTTTTCGCGAACGATGCAGTCATGCATGCTGACTGGTCGTTCATGCTGATCGATGAGGCTGGATCAGTCTATATGCATGTTGCAAGTATATGATTAGACTGCACTGACCACAGCACCGTGGTTTTGTTAATTGAGGAGCAAGTGTACTTAGCAATGATCGTCTGTGGAGGAAACAGATGCTGGTGGCCTGATGAGCTTTCAAGCGTCGTTGCTTTTGGAAAGCAGTCCGCGCTGCTGGTAGTTTAGTTTATAATGGAGAAAAGGAAGGGCCATGAGGTGGTAGACAAACAAAGAAAAAGGAGGAAAAAGAAGCTGGATGCTTCGTCATATATTTGTACTGCTAGCTAACTGCGAGCTATTGTTCCATGTTTTAAGTATAGCAGGAAATCTTACATAGATTCTGCACCTCTTAAAAGTCGAAAACGACTTATAAATCGGAAACCGTCATCTGAAATCAAGGCAAGCCGCTTGTTTTTTTGTTAATCTCTTTCAGTACATTCACTGTTTTTTTTTCTTTCTTTTGGGTGACACATGTAAGAGTAGACAGTTCACCGCTGAATGGAAACCAGACTGACACACAACTAACAACCAACCATGTATCTTTCTTTCTCCAGTTTGTTAGCTTATTCCCCCCCATGGTATCTTACTAGAGGCCAGTAGTAGTGTGAAGCCTAAGCAAGCATACTTGCATGACATGCATGTTTCAAGGAATCCCCTCGTTAAGCAAGCGGAGGATATTTCTTTCAGTTTCAGGAACTGCGTGCATTGCTAGACCAAACTCTGCACTTCAACGCACAGCCCACCACCACCATACCTTGCATGCATTGTGGCACCGCCACTTCCAATTGCTCCCTTCACGTACAAGTGAAGGATTTCAACTCAAAGAATACCATACCACGCATAGTTAAGTTTCTCCCTCTCTTGCAACTGAAAGGAAGGCTGCTGCAGAGTCCAAGTCCTAGTTGAGAAAGTAAACAAGTGTAGACCAATTCAGTAGCTGGAATTCATGCTAATTCATTCCAGTGGTGAGAGCCTGGACTTGAAGTCTCGAAGTCAGAGTAGTCCTTGGTGTGCACTCGCTCGCTCATTTGGGCTACAGCTGGAGCTGGGAGAAAGACTGGGCGTTGAGAGGACGTCTTCATAGGCATGGTGGATCGGAGTAAAAAGGACAGGAGTTTGGTACGCTATACTCCATCTCGAGGGAGTGGGGAATGCTGCTTAGACCATACTCCTAGACAGATGTAAATTAAATAAAGTGCCCTAACTCCTACATCTGCTGCACATCTTCCTTGGGTCCTTCTTACTCTCACAGTTTGTCGTCCAGAACAGTCAGTGCTGAACGGTGAAGAATGAGAGTGCTCATTCAGTGGATGCAGATCAATTCGCCTGTGAGCTCTGAATCTAAGGATTAAGAAATAGTAGCTGCTAGTTGACAGGAGCAGTCAAAAAGCCAGAAACAAGAAGAGACGATCCCAGCCTCTGCTTTTGATGCATGGCTTCCCCGAATGGAAGAACTAACGATTCTGGGAGCAGGACCGGCAGGTGACGCCGCCACGCGTTTTCTCTTGACCCCCGGGTGCCGTGCCGTGAAGCATGGGAGGATGTGTTGTGTTGTGACCACCGTTGCTTTTGCCCTTTGGAGAAATTAAAGACAGAGAGTAAAGGGAGGCCTCAGGTCGCCATGGACTGTTCGTTGCATAGATGCTCCAGGTCAGGGCAGACTTGGGACTTGGGAGCAGCGAAATGAGGCCTGAGCCTTAGCCTAAATCTGATCTGACACTGCGACTCCGTGGAAATTTGGTTCAGAAGAATAAACACGCTACAATCACACCACAGGTACACATGAGAGGAAGCAGTAGCGAGGAGGAAGAAGAACAGTTTCCTGACAGAGAGATGCTTCTTTGACTACGGTGTGTTGCTGCATCTTCTGTACGACTACGGTGTGTTGCTGCAGCTTCTGTACTCTGGAAGCATGTTTCCCACTGAGCTTCTCTCTGTCAGGAAACTGTTCTTCTTCCTCCTCCCCACCTCACCATTGCTGAGTCGCTGAGGCCCATGGACCATAGGTGGCGGCCCAACATAGGTGATTCCCACTGAGCTGCAAGCCTGCAACGGCCAACGTTGTTGCACCTTATTCACAATCTTGGACAAGTTCTAGCTAGTTGATCCGTGAAATAAGTCACATCATCGTCAATCCTAGGGGTTTTTTTTTTACCATCGTCCTGGATGATGTTAATTAGGGAGATATAGCACAACTATATATAAATGCTTAGATTTTAAACTTGTACTCACTAGTCCCTCTGTAAAAATTGATGAACAGAGCTTCTTTTTTTCTCCCTCGCAAAAAAAAGTACAATACATTATTATGGATCAGCAGGCAGCATCCACAGCGGTCTCCCTGACTCTGGAGCCTCCTCGATGTTTTCAACCTTCATGGTTCCCTCTTTTATGTTGTAGATCATGAGGCCTTTGTCCCATGGGTACGCCACGTAGACACAGTCCTCCTCAAATCCGCACTCGTCAGCCCGGCGCGAGGCGGCAAAATTCGCAGGTGATATGAGGAAAGCGTGGCCCTCGAGGTCCTACACCCGGCGCCATTCTTGCCTGGTGAAGTCCATCCTGTAGACACCGATCTCGTAGACCACGTTGGAGAAGCTCCCCTCGAAGAGCAGGTTCACCATGTGCAGCTGCCCCCTGGACTCGACCATGAGCACCAGGGCGGAGTGCGCGACGCCGTAGCCCCCGGTGACCACCTCGCGCATGGCCACGGAGCTGAATGCCGGCGTCGGGCGGAACTCGATCACGCCCAGCTCCTCGAAGTCCGTGCAGAAGTAGAAGTAGTTGCCACGGCACGACGAGCTTCTCGTGCAGGGTCTCGTCGGGGTAAAGGATCTGCGAGCCGATGTCGTACTCGTGCCTCGCCCACTCCTGGCCGCCAGCGTCATCTGCTCCTCCTCCTGCGACGCGGCAGTACCACAGGACAGGGCCCATCATCTCGAGCAGCAGCACGACGCAGCCGCCGCCGGAGACGACGGTTGGCTCGTCGGAGAGAAGGCAAGTGCAGTCGGCGGGCACATCCTCGTGCAGAGGCGGCAGCTGGATCTTGTCGCCGTTGCTGGGGTTCCAGAGGAAGGTGGTGGCCGGGGTTTGGGGGCGAACCAAGAACCAGCCGTGCGGGTCGCCCAGGTGGTGTTGCCCGCCAGCTCGTCCATGTTGGAGAGCACGGACTTCCTCTCCGAGAGGTTGAACAGGATCGGCGGGTCGGAGTACTTGCCGCTGTTGAAGGCGAGGCACGGCAGACGAACGCGGCTTGGCGGCGGCATGTTTGTTTCTTAGCTGTTGCTACTCTATAGCGACCGATCGGATTATAGGTTGAGGTGAAGAAGAATTACTTGCGATGGCTTCTGCTTCTCGTAAAAAAGAAGACAGGCGGCCTCCTGAACCGTGGCCTTCCCGTGCAAAACGTGATCTAATCCCAGCGAGCTCCACCGGTTGACCTCTGAAACTGGGATGATCGTCACCTTAAAACTGCAAACGAGTCGAGAGACGCAGGCTTGGCACGCCAGCAGCTGAAGAATGGGGCCTTTCTTAGAAGCTCAAGCGTGTGTACTCATGAGCCTCATCCTGCAACAGAACCCAACACGCTTTTCACAATCAAATATGGGATCCTTGGACTAGTTCACCCGCAAAACAAAAGGATGTTAAAAGGGTAACCATTTAACACGATCCGACTGTACATACAGGTTCCCTGCGTTTTTTATGACATGGCAAATGTATGCACTCCAATGGGGATGGAATATTACCTTCATGGAACGATAAGACAGCTCCCCAGAATTGAATTTTGTTACCCATGTATGTTCAAGTGACATGAAAGCTTCCACCAATCTTCTCCTGTCATCAGTAGCCAATACACAGATCATCGCAACAGTTTACTCAAGAGTTGCTTGCAACAAAGGAAGACACCACTCTTGCAGAGCAATGACTCAGTGGAGGGCAAGCATGCTGCCTTTGAAGATGTTCCTTGTTTCCTTCCGGTTGTTCCCAGGACAATTTCATGCAACTGCAAGCCGGATTTATTCCAACAAATTGAGTACCTACCAAGAGATAAGAGCCAGTTAAAATATTTTTAGCAAAACAATGATGCATGTAGTAAAGACTCAAAAGGGAAAAAGTCCAGCTCACAAGGCAACAAACCCTATACTACCTGCAAGTCAAAGGTGGTACATCTCCAGTAATCTGTTGAAACTCTTTAGGTGGAACAGGTGCCTCAAAAAACATTGGCTGCAGATAGATAGGATCCATTGTCATGGAGAAATTACTGGAAAACTAAGAAACGAAGGAACACCAACCTTGCTTAATCTGAAAGAAGCAGGCAATCTGCTGGATAGAGAGGACAAGCGAGCATCAAGAACTTTCTCAAATATTATTTTCGATAGAGAACCCTTCAGGAGCACCATCAGGTAATTATCCAATGGTAAAGGTGGTCAAATACAAGGGTTCCAGTATGTGTGAGAGCAATGCACCTGTAGAAGAATGCAAGGGAAAATAGGATTTATCACAGCTGACCCCGTGAGAGAAGAATACACTTAATAAACCATAAAGGGGTATATCTAACTGAAGTAGTAATGAGATGCCATAAAAATCATCATCCTAAAGAAAGTAAGAAATATGCCCATTTCTATGTGAACATAGCAACTTTGACACTCCAGACAAGGGACAACTTTTCTTCACATGATGAATGGCATCAATATGTTAAAAATTTCTAATCTTATCAATAGACATAATACCGATCCAGGGATGGTCTTGGGCAGCAAACCTTGAATTCCAACAACACTCCAGCGAGTGATTTTGTCAAAGCAGCTCATGGACAATGTTGTATCACCACAGCCAGGCTTCCTTTGAACAAAGCCGATGTCTGATATAAAAAAAACAGTAGATTTATTAGAAACATGTAATAAATTAATAACAGGAAACATGGTTTTGTAACATTGCCACAATACAATGAATTAGATACCAGTTGGCAGGACCATCATAAACAAAGCTCAACAGCTACCGATCTTCTGGACCACATCAAACATCTGTGGCATCTATAATGTGATCCCTCATTATGCATTTAAACAACAATGTAAGCCCACCAGCTCCAGTCTAGCTGCACAGTCGCACTGTGGTCACCAACTTCGAGTAGCTAGGAGTTACAAACTTCTATGACACTATTTTTTTCCTGATACAGGCAGCGGACGCGATTCATGAAATGCTCATAACTAAGACCCATCTGAGTAGTAACACTGAAGAATTCTCAAACAAATTGTTTTTAGCTAACATTTGTACAAGAGCATGCACCAAGCCATATCAGATCTAACAGGCTACTGTACATGAAAATTGCCACCTCAAAGCTTGAGATTTACAATGACATAGAACACAAATATTTAGCTAGAACCATACCACTGCACCCATTAACACCACCATCCAGCTGTTCCCTCGGCAATACTGATTCTGATGGTGGTACTGGCATGAACCCACCTGCACCAATTCACCAAATCAAGAAACCATATCAGCTCTGACTATGCTCTGTAACTAAACATGGCTACACGCCTACATCAGATGAGACTAAAGGATCTGTTAGATTTTGAATAAATGCTGCTCAGAAAAACCACATAGCAGCAGCTAATGTGACAGTTCTCAATGAAAGATGCGAATTATTGATCAACTAGTTCGAACAATGCAAATTTTACTATTACTAACTGTCTAGCTTAGCATTCCACAAAGCATGCTTTAAAGCAACCAGTCGGAATTCAAACAAATAAGATTGACACATACATGGGAGCTGGGTGATGTAAAGATGAAGGCAGTGCTCATCCCTCAGCTTCCATCTCCCACCATCCCCGGAAGCAACCAGCCACTTCGGCGAGGTCCCGCGGCCGATCTTCGAGTAAAGGAAGCGGAGCAGCGCGCGGCGAGCGATGACCTCGGCGTGCGCGTCGTGGACGAGGTCCCAGCGGCCGCTGAGTCGCGAGGCGCCGAGGCACTTGGTGCCGGTTCCCATGGATAGGACGGTGGGGCTCTGCGGCTCCTGCGGGGTGGAAAGGAGGAAGGCGGCGAGGACCGTGGACTCGCGCCCCTGGGACTTGCCTTTCTTGGGCAGGGAGCGATAGTGCCGGAGTGCCGACGAGGACGCGGCCTCCGCCCAGAGGGAGGGGGCGACGGTGCCCTCACGTGGCGCCGCCGGGGAGGAGGAGGGCAGCATCGACGGCGTCGGCGCCCGGCGGATCGTCCAGAGAGGGGAGCTTATTTGTAAAATTTCCAGGCAGAGAGGACTTTTAGAAACATTTCCAGGTAAAATTTTACATAAAACCCCCTTATTTGGATCGTGATTACTGGTCGCACTCCGGATCAGGGGTCTTTATGTAAAAGTATATCCGAATTTTTACATAAAACCCCCTGGTTAGGATCGCGATTACATTTTAGGGGGTTTAATGATAAATATCAGAGCGCCATTAGATTTGGTTTTGGGGTGGGGTCTGGCCGCTGGCAGGGCGGCCGATGAGGTCGCGTTACCACCGGCGAGCGCCGCCAACACGGTCGTCATGCATCCGGGCAACTACTTGTCAAGCGCAGGTATGCAGCCATTCAGCTGCGTCCGCCGCCGCCGGTAGTGTTGGCGCCAAGCGTGTCGCTGCCTCCGCCGTCGCGCCATCCCCGGCCGAGCCACTGCCGTCAACCCTTGGCCGGTGCCACCGTGGCTACCCTTCTCTGCTCCACTTTGATGGGGTGCCCCCATGGTGCCGATACCCATTGCTTGCAAGTGAGTAGTGAGCCTCACTGGAGATAGGCAATTAAGCAGGGCTCCGATGAACTCCGCCGGGTAGAATCAACCCGCACTACAGGAAAACAGCCAACTAACGACGGCTAAAACAATCTTTCGACGGCCGCGTCGGAAGATCTTTAACTTCTGACGGCCTAGCACAAGCCGTCGGAAGTTATTTATCTTCCGACGGCTGCAGAAAGAGCCGTCGGAAGTTACTTAACTTCCGACGGCTGCAGACAGAGCCGTCGAAAGTTAAGTAACTTCCGATGGTCTAGGGTGGGCCGTCGGAAGTTAAGGGCCGCCGTTACCCCCGACGGGCTTGTGTTTTGTCAACGCCGTTTTCTTTTCCCCTTCATCTCCCGCCCGCTGCGCCGCCGCCCCCCAGCTCGGCCCGCCCGCCGCGCCGCCGCCCCCCAGCTCGGCCCGCCCGCCGCGCCGCCCGGCCCCGCCGCTGCACGGCGCCCCGCCGCTGCCCGGCCGCGCGCCGCCCGGATCCGCCGCTGCCCAGCGCCCCGCCGCCCGGCCGCGCCGCGTCTGCCCCCGTCCACGCCGCCGCCTCCGGCCCCGGGCCGCGCCGCCGCCCGGCCCCGCCGCCGCACCGCCGCCCCCCGGCCGCGCTGCCGCCTCCATGGGAGCCACGATGGACCTGCTGGAGTTGTATGGATATTATGAATTATGATTTCTTTTCTTCTGTGTTTATTTTCATGATAGAAAGATAAATATACTCTCTTTATTTGCAAATATAATACATAGTTTTTACTTTGTGCAGTTTGCAAACTAATCTTTGACCATCAGTTGGCCGCGCCGCCCCTGCCCCCGGCCGCGCCGCCTGTGACAGTTCATGTACTTGAAAGTTAAGCACATAATTTGTTAGTGTGAAGTATGTGTTTGTTAGTGTAAAGCTTGTATATGTTTGTGTGAAGCTTTTGAAAATTTAATGGTGCAAGTAAAAAGGGTATTTTTGTAATTATAGAAAAACCTAGGGTTGTTTTTGCAAAATGTAATTGGATAGGAGGTAACTCCAAAATAAGTGAAGGGTAGTTTTGCAAATATTTTTTTCTTATTTTATGTCTTGTAAAAGTATATCTTTATCCAAAAGTTGCATTAGAAATGCATGTGTTGAATTGTATAAAAATTTTGGGTAAAGTGGTAAAAATAAGGGTGTTTATGTAATTTTATAAAAGTATAAGTCCTTTTGTGCAAGTATTTGATTTATAAAAGTAACTTTCAAAATTACTCAGGACTAAAATGTAAAAGGTGCGGGTCATTATGACATGTCTATCCAATCATTATGACGAGTCTATCCCGTCATCATGACATGTCATAAATGCTTGCATTTAGGTACTGAATATTGTAAAATTTCACTCTTTAGGACAAAAGTAATTCAAATCCAATTTTTGTTCAAAATTTCCCGTGTAAAGGTATAATTTTTGAGTTTTTGAACTTGAGTTCTAAAGCAATGTTGTAGAGTTTGAAAAACTCTCCAACTTTCGTTTTGGGCATTTCTTCATTAAGGTTTTAGATTGATGTGAAATTTATGCTTTACAGAAAGACCCCTGCAATTTTTTGAAATTACGCATAAGTCCTTGGGGAAATCCATTCCTCCTTCTCCTCTGTTCTTCTTTATCTGTTGTGCCCTTTTTCTTTCTCCACAGGCGGCAGCTCTATCCAAATGCTCTTTCCCTTCCTCTCCTCAGCACAGGCTCCTCTCCTCAGCATAGGCGGCGGGCGCTCGGGGCTGGGCGAGCCCGAGGCGGGGCGCGTAGCTGCGGCTCAGGCAGGCGGATCCAGGCGCAGCGTGGCGTGCGCGAGCGGCTGGCGTAGGGCTGGCGGCACGCGGGCGCAGGAGGGCGAGCGGCAGCGCCAGGCGTTCAGGCGGCGCAGCGCTGGAGTGGGTAGCGCCAAGCGGGCGACGGATGGGCTGGCGCGGGGGAGCGGCTCGGCTCTGGCGCTCGGGACCGGCAGGCGCAGGAGTGTGGGCGCAGAGGCTGGCTTGGACGCGCGGACGGCTCGGTGTGGAGCAGAGCGGCGGCCACAGCAGGCAAGCGGCGGCTGGGTGAGCGGCGCTGCGCGGGCGAGCAGCTCGGGCGGCGCGTGAGCAGGCAGCGGCAAGCGGAGCGGGGCTGGGGCGTTGGGCCAGTGCAGGCGTGCGTTTGCGGCTCGGAGCGAGCGCGCGCGACGCGGGACAGGCGTGTGCGGGCACTGGCGCCGGGTGAGCGCGGGAGCTGGGCAGAAACAGGCGTTGGAGCAAGCACGGCGCAGATACAGGCGGCGTAGGCGTGTGAGCGCAGGAGCAGGACCCGAGCGGAGGCGAACGGCCCGGAGCGAGCAGTGGCGCGCAGGGCGGATTCAGATGTGTGAGCAGCAGCACGGTGCGGGCCAAGGACGCGCGCGGTTCGTGCGTGCGCGGATGGAGGTGAGGCGTGGCGGCTCGGGACCGACTCGCACGGAGGGCAACGAGGTCGCGCACGGCAGTAACTTGATGAGGACGGCCGCGCAGGGACCTGCGACGCGGCAAGGCCGAGGCGAGCGCGAGTCCGGCAGTAGGAAGGGCTGTGCAGGGCGATAACGTGCAGGGCAACGGCGTGCAAGACGACAGCGTGTAGCGCATAGCGGTGTCTCCGCTGGACGCGCTCAGGCCGCGACCGAATTGGTGTACAGGAAGGTCGCACGCAGTGTGGAAGGTGCTACAGCGCGACGATTTGGGGTGGACCCGCCCAGGGGGCTGTAGAGTCGCGTGTGGAGAACGTCGGAGGCCGTTGAGGAGAAGGCAACGGATGAAGTCAGGCGGCACTGCGGACTGCTCATGGAGGGTTTGGAGGTAGCCGGGTGCGAGCAAACCCCGATCCTCGCGGAGGCGGAGAAGCGCTTATGGCACGGTAAGTCGGAAAGAGAAGCTGCGGAGCGAAGGCGGCGGTCGGGTGTGACGAGCTTGGAGGAGCCTCGGTGCAGCCAGGCACGGCGAGCTTTCTTCACCCATGCAGAGGCGCGTGCGTATGCAAGGCAACCGACCATGCGCATGCAGGCTGGGGGCCGTTGATGCGGGAGCAGAGCAGAAATGGCGCACCGGAAATGCAACCAAGCGCGGCGATCCTGCAAGAGGCTACGCGGGTGTGCTGGCCATGCTTCAGCAGCACACGTGCGTGAGCAGAGAAGGCTTAGCCGTGATCAGGAAAACCCTGAGATTTGCAAGGAGTCGGCATAGCGAACCAATCCGACCCTATCGGCTTCTTCCTTGAATCTACGACATCCAACAGCTCTTACCCTTCACCGATCGTCTGAGCAAGACCACAACACCTCGAAGAAACTCCTGAACCCCATCGAGTCTCTTCGATCCCTGAATACCAGAACATCATCACCGCGACAACACCGGCTATCGTCACCATGGATCACCGTGAGGAATATCTCTTCGGTTATTCTTCACCCACTGCAATTCCCGACAAACTTCTTCGTCATCCACGGAACCTCATCACCGTCGAGCTCATCTTATCGCCGATTCTGTTCATCGCGGGAATTTACTTTCCGCCCATTCTACTCTGCAACCAAGACTACCCCAAGGTTTGCCCTGATTCACTGAATCTTCTTAATGCCGGCGACTCCTTTGCCGGAATATCGTCGTTATCTTTCCGTTCTCTATTTTCCCCGACCAGGGACTTAATTGCTTCATTTTAGAAAATTCTAGGGTGTTTTCTGTAAGATTTCCAGAACTTTCTTTATTTCAAATCAATGAACTTCTACAATTTTATAGATTTTCGTAAGGAGTTCATAAAAATACAAAATCAGTTTTGTTGGAAACCCTAGGTCAAAATCTACAAGTTGTATGTTATGATCATGAGATAAAAGTCTTTGATGTGTGGTCTAAGTCAAATGTTAGGGAATGAATGTTTTATTGTGCCTTATATTGTATGCTTGTGTTATAGCTGAAAAATAAGCCATAGAATATATGTCTTAAATAGAGATGTGTGATGTTTAGTTAATCCTTTCATATGAGTGCTCTTATCCCTGCCATCAAGACTTTAACCTTGTCTTGATTGCTGTTTTCTTAAGATCCTTTTTGTAAAAGGATCCCTGTTAGTTTGTGTGTATCTGCTGCTCAGCTAATACATCTCGGCAGCTATGCTTCAGTGGCGGCTATTAGCTCAGCCGCTAAGCATCCGTTTCCTTTGAGTCTATGATGTTTCTGTGTAACAACTGTCAACCGATGCATTTCTTTTGATATGTTTCTACCATCGGTTGGTTAGCTGATACTGTTGTTATCTTTCTAATATCGGCTACCGCCGATACCACTCTTTTGTTCTGTCCTACATCGGCTGCACATAGTCGATGTATCGGAAATGCACACACAATCTTAGGACTCTTGCTATCCGCCGATCCAAGCCGATTCTAGTTGTTGTCCATATCGGTTATGGCCGATCAATCCTTAGTTTTTCCATCCTTATCCACACACTTCTATCAGTCGATTTATCGACTGAGAGATCGGCTATATATCTATCGGTCACACACCCTTAACCACACTCCAATCGGCTGTACGTCACTCAATAGTTGTGCTGACGTAATCGAGTCCATACAACCACACCTAGTTACCTAGAATAACACTTAAGCACATCTCAGTTAAGACAACTGCTTTAGGAATCATCCTTCTGCCAAAGTAATCGATGCTTTCATCAATCAATTAGGAACTTGGTGCACCTATCAATCGGCTACACAGACCATAGTACACAACCCTAGATCAATAAGCTAACACAATAGACACGCCTCTGTTAGGCACGACCTAAGCACATCAATCAGCTAAACCCCCGTTGTTTCCAATCGGCTCTGTTGTAACCCTCAACAATTAGCTGATTTTAATTAGTTATTCCCCTATAGCTCTGTCTAGATTTAGTTCAGATCTTTTTGGTTGTGATGTGAATAGTGTGTTAAATGAGTGTTGAATTGCAACTTCATTGTAAAGTAAGATAGCTTCATATGCACACTTTGAATGTAATGTTGCATTGCATGTAGATACGACTACTTCCGCAACGGTACCTATGAGGTCTCCCAGGAATCTGCAAAGGATGTTTCTGAAGACCAAGTGAACGTCACTAAGGATTTATCGAAAGCCCCGAACCAAAGTTCGGAAGATCTTAACTTTACTGACTTCAGCCCCACCAATAAAGGCAAGCCCCGGTGCACATCCCAATATTTCAAGTTATTACAATTTTATTATTATATTATATATCTTGCATTACGTCTAGGAGTTGAGATGAAACCCTAATTGCATAAGATCTTAGGAAACCAATGTATTGTACCCGAGTCCATACCGTTTAGATGCTCTGCTAAATAGGACCGATAAAAGTCGGGTGATTTCCTGTCACTCGCGCGATATAGGAGTTGCTTGTTTACAATTCTGCAACGACTATACGGATGATGGACAGGGTCATGTGTTGTATCATGACCTGAAGATTACCCTGTCTATGTTGCTAAAAGTTTTAAGGTCGAAATGTGTGGTAGTGGTGGGTAAGCGTTTGAAAGTACTAGCCACATGCCGCGAAATATGGTAAGCGGTAAGCCTAGTAGCCAATCGGCCCGAGGAGTGGACATAACTCCCACCACTCGTCTTGCTTCTTCTGGTTACTTAAGTTCGACGTGTGGCAATACGGGTTGCAAAGGCAACCAGGAGTACGGGTTTTGTAGTCGCGCTACAGACGTACGTCCTGCACTTTGGAAGTGCGTATGGTCCTGCAGTCGCTTGTGGTGGCTCTGATCCACGAGTCAGAATGAAAGGCAAACGGTTGCTTCGGAACAACCCTTTGGTGTTCCAAGCGTGTGAGTTAGGTTTACCTTGCAAGGTTGAATTTCGATTCAGGAATCGTCCGCCTCTCACGATGAATAGACTGCTTATCCCTTTTACCACATAGAGTAAAAAGTGTAATTGTTGATGAAATAATCTGGATGGATGATAATATCTATCTTGCTTGTTTAGTATAGGTGCTTACCCAGAATGGCTAATCAAGATAGAATCTGACAGCTAAAACTTGAAAGTAAGTTATACTCTTAGTTGCTTTTCAGCTGAAAATAAACCCAGAACCTTTACAATGCCTTCATGAGTCTAGTTACGGGCTAAAGTATACCCAATCCCGGGTAAGCCTTGCTGAGTATTAGTATACTCAGCCTTGCTAGTTATATGTTTTGCAGGTAATATCTTGAAGACCCTAATCTTCCCTTGCCTTGGCCCTGTGCTCTTCCAGAAGGTTGGTCCGTGGAATGGGATCCGTTCCCGACCAACATTGGTGATACCGAGTGATGTCGTGCCCGGGCTTAGCATGACATCTGTCTTGACGACGTGCTGTAATCATCGCGTATGTTTTTCCGCTGCTAAAAACCATAACTCTAACAGTTTGTAATATTTTCTCTAAATTTGAAACTTCGTACTGCTTTTGGAAACTTTTGTAATGTAATTCCCTGTGATGTAAAATATGATGGTAACTGTATCTCTGGACTCACCTTCGTGTGAGATAACCTTATTTGATGCTGTGTATCGGTGGTTTATCAGGACGTTACCCGACAGGCCAAGGGATTATACCGTTTGAAGCACGTTGGAGCCCTCAGAAATGGACTCACGTACTTGAGCCGGTAAAATTCAGGTTGGTTCTGCCACACCGCCCCCGCCCCCGGGCCGCGCCGCCCCTACCCCCGGCCGCGCCACCCGGCACCCCCGCCGCCCGGCCGCGCCGCCCGGCCCCCTGCCGGCCGGCCGCTCCGCCCGGCCCGCCGCCGCCCGACCCCCCGCCGCCCAGGTTAGTGCAGCACCGTCGGAAGTTAAATAAAATATTATATTTGATATGCATATTATAGTGATTAAGCACTAATCGCTTAAGTTTAGTAACTAAAGCTTTATAATTATGATATATCTAATTTAAAACTAATCGCTCAAGATAACTATATTCTAACTTTGCAATTATTTAACTTAAAGTATGGGTGAGGATCGACGATGGATGTACGAAGGTTGGCCTAATTTGTCAGATAAATGGATAGCTAATACGGAGGAATTTGTTAAGTGTGCTTTTGCTATGTCAAAGAATGGAAATGATGTGAGATGCCCATGTAGCCGTTGTCGTATTTGCCATTGTCAGACTAGGAAAGTTTTGTCCTCACATCTGATAAAGTATGGTTTCATGCCTAACTATGAGGTGTGGGTGTATCACGGTGAAGCTTTACCTCCTCAGAATGCACTAGAAGTCCCAGTACTATTAGAAGTGGCGACATCACCACAAGTTCTAAGTAATGATAATGGAGAGTATGATAGAATGGATGAGATGCTTCGTGATTTAGGGGAAGATATGGAGCTCCCATCCGAGACTGAGGATCCACCTACGTCGGAGGCTAAAAATTTTTTCGAGCTCCTTAAAGCTTCAGAAGAGCCGTTGCACGAGCACACAAAAGTGACTGTCCTTGCTTTCGTGACTCGACTCATGGCTATTAAGTACAAATTAACATTATTTCACAATTGTTACAATATGATCTTGAATTTGATTGGTGATATACTTCCGGCAAATCACAAGATGCCTAAAGATGTCTACCAGTCAAGGAAATTGTTTTCTGGGCTTGGTATGGACTACAAAAAGATTGATGTTTGTCCAAATAACTGTATGCTTTTTTTGTAAAAATGATATAGATTTGAAGAAGTGTCGAAAGTGTCAAGAATCGAGGTTCGTGGAGGTTGTAAATGAAGATGGTGAGAAGGTGACTACAGAGATAGCACAAAAGCAACTTCGCTACATGCCTCTTATGCATCGGTTGAAGCGGTTATTTTTATCAAAGAATATTGCTAAGCACATGAGATGGCACAAAAAGAGGGTGCGTGCAAACCCAGAGTTGATGGTGCACCCGTATGATACTGATGCATGGAAAGCTTTAGATGATTTTGATCCAAATTTTGCTAGTGATGCGAGAAATGTTCGGCTTGGTTTGGCGACAGATGGTTTCTCACCTTTCAATATGACTGCATCATCATATTCTTATTGGCCGGTATTTGCTATTCCGTACAACCTTCCACCACATCTTTGCATGAAATATGATTATATGTTCTTGTGTCTTGTAATTCCTGGTCTGGAACATCCTGGAACACAACTTCATGTGATGATGCAACCTTTAATCGATGATCTAGACAAGTTGTGGCAAGGTGTTGAGGCATATGACTGTTACAAGAAACAAAGATTTACCCTTCGAGCTGCATTTCTATGGTCGATCCATGATTTCATGGCATATGGTATATTTGCTAGCTGGAGCTGTCATGGGCTTTTAACTTGGCCGATCTGTGGTAAAGATACAGATTGTTTCCGCCTTGAGTTCGGTGGTAAGATATGTTACTTTGATTGCCACAGACGCTTTTTGCCAGAGAATCATCCATTCAGTTTTCAGAGGAACGCTTTCAGGAAGGATACTATTGTCACGAAGGGGCCACCGAAACGTATGAGTGGAACAGAGATTCTAGCTATGTTGAAAGATTTAAAGATGAATACAGATGGAAATGGATATGTTGGTTTTGGAACTGAGCACAACTTGACTCATATATGTGGATTATGGGACCTTCCTTATGTCAAAGCGCTGATTCTAATGCACAATATCGATTTGATGCACCAGGAACGTAATGTTGGTGAAAGCATTATAAGGTACGTGCATGGAATTCACTGATAGAACGAAAGACAATGTAAAGGCCAGAAAGGACTTGGCACAGATTTGTAATCGACCGTCCCTAGAGTTGACTGAAAGTGGTGGTAAGCCATGGGCTGCTTTTTGTCTAAAATCCAAACAGAAAAAAGAGGTAATGAAGTGGTTGAAGAATTTGAAGTTCCCGATGGTTATACGGCAGGTTTTAGGAGGGCTGTGAATTTGAAGACAGGAAAAATAAATGGGTTGAAGAGTCATGATTACCATATAATTATGGAGAGACTTTTTCCTGTTATGTTTCGCGGATTTCTACATGATGA
Organism: Panicum hallii; assembly: GCF_002211085.1. NCBI lineage: Eukaryota > Viridiplantae > Streptophyta > Magnoliopsida > Poales > Poaceae > Panicum > Panicum hallii. The sequence continues at coordinate 47,452,111 of NC_038048.1, read as the reverse complement.
TGTGTGGAAAGTGTTGGCTGAGTTAAGCTACTTCTATCGGCAACTTTGTGCTAAAGAAATCAAGAAAGAGATGATGGAGAAGTTGCAGAAAGAGATACCAATACTTTTATGCAAGTTGGAAAAAGTTTTTCCTCCAGGATTTTTCAATCCAATGCAACATCTACTTGTCCACCTTCCATATGAAGCTAAGATAGCTGGTCCGGTCCAGTATAGGTGGATGTATCATATTGAAAGAGCGTTAAAAAAGCTTAGTGCAATGGTGGGCAATAAAGGAAGAGTTGAAGGATGCATTGCGGAAGAATTTAAGTACAAAGAGATATCATCCTTCACAAGTGTATACTTTGCAGAGGAACACAATGTGAATGCACCTAAGTTACGTTACCATGTAGATCAAGAAGTTCGATGCAGTGATCTTTCAATTTTTGAGTGCAAGGGAAAGACCGTTGGAGCCTCTACAAGATGTGACCCTGATCGTGAGCAAAATTTGTCTGCTTTGCTCTACATGTATGCTAATATTGATGAGATGGCTCCATATTTGAAGTAAGATTAATTTTTTACTTAATTTATGTTGTTAGTTATCGTGGCCGATATCTCATCCGTTTACTTGACAAACAGGGAATTTGAATTGCAAACTTGGTCATCTAGGCCTAAATTTTCTTCTAAGCAATATGAAAACATGCTTCGATATGGTAGAGATGCGAAGCCAAATTTTCTTAATAGGTTCTGGGATTATGTAAGGATTTATAATTTTCTGTGATATTTTCTTACTATGTTTCAAATATCTAATTGAGTCATATAATTGACACTGCGATAGAATGCCCCACATACACAAGGATTTATGTCAGATGTCGCTTGGTATAGTAACTGTTAGAAGCTAGGTATGATATCATTGGGTTTCGGTTTCGTTCGACAAAATTTGAATCTACTCATCCTTTAGTAGCCACAACAAATACTGGAGTTGTTTGTACGACAAAGGATGATTGAGAAAGGAGGATTAATTATTATGGAATTGTTAAGGACATACTTGTTTACGACTTCACGGGACCGAACAATCTTCAAGTAGTGTTCTTCCAATGTGATTGGTTTGATCCCTATCACGGCACTCGAGAAAATTAATTCGGTATGGTAGAAGTACGACATGAGAACAGAACACGTGCGTGCAAAGAATTTGTGCTCGCTCACCAAGTCGATCAGGTGTATTATATGTCGTACCCATGCAGGGATCTGAAAGACTGGTGGGTAGTGTACAAGGTCAATCCTCGTGAACGGATACACATCGCTGACGATCAGGTGTATTATCAAAGAAATTTGCAAGAAGGGTTTGAAGAAATTTATCAAGAAGATGAACTCCCGAGCTCTTTCAACATAGATACAGAGTTGTTGTCAGGGCATCTTAAGAAGCAGATAGACGTAATGCGGCACTGCCATGAACTTGGCAAGCGCCGGACGACCCATTATGGCATGATAAGAAGATTCGAAGTTAGCTACTTCGAATTTGATGAACTCGGTACGATAGTTCTCCCGCGTGCCGAAGGTGACTGGGAGGACCACCGTACCCAGCGGATGTGTCGCGTTACCTGGGACGATGCCGTAAAAAGGAGACATGCTGGGAACCAGCATGTCCTTGAAATCCAGACCCATTTTCTTCAAAGTGCTGATGAAGATGAGATTGAGCCCACTCCCGCCATCGATGAGGACCTTGGTGAGCTTGACCTCCGCCACCACAGGATCCAGGACCAGGGGAAACTTACCGGGCTCCGAAAAGCTCATCCACTGGTCATCACGGGAAAACGAGATGGGGACCTCCGACCAACGGAGCGGTCGTGGTACCGCCGGCTCAATGGACAAAATCTCCCGGAGAAGCAGCTTCTGATCCCGTCTGGAACCAAAATCCTCGTCTCCCCCGAAGATGACGTTGACAACATTTGACGCGTCTTGAAACTTCGGGTTGCGCCCGTGATCCTCTTGATCATCATCCTCGGGTTCTTTGTCAGCAGGCTTCTTGTTCTTCTTTCCGCCACCGGAGTTGCTAAACGTCCTCCGAAGGTGATAGCAGTCGATGGCGGCGTGGCTGGCGCCCGGATGCCATGGACACTTCTTCTGCAGGAGCTTCTCGAACTCCTCCTGCGTCGTCGAATTCTTGCCCCGCGAAGGACAATCGATAGCCGCGATGACATCATCTGGCTTTCGTTTCTGGGGTGGACCCGAAAAGTCACGCTTGCCTTTGTCGTTGCGGTTGTCGTTTGGGCGCCGCAGATTGCTGTCTTGATGCCGCGGGAACTGCTCCCGCATCTTCTCCTCCTGCTCGGACCAATCGTGCATCATATCACGAAGGCCCGCAACAGTTTTCGGCCTGTTCCGCCCGAAATCCCTGTATATGCCCGGGTCGGTGATGCCGTTGTAGAAGCAATCGATGATGTCATCCTCCGAGATGTTCGCGAAGGTAGCGCGGACGTCGAAGAAGCGACGCGTGTAGGACCGTAGAAGCTCGTTACGTTCTTGTTTGCACTGGGCAAGATCGTGTCGAGTACCTGCACGGGCAATCGCTCCCTGGAAATTGTCGATGAAGACCTTCTTAAGTCGTTCCCAGGAGTCGATGGAGTTGCTGCCGAGGTGAAAGCATCTAGGCCCCTAATTCGAGTTTTGGTAATTAATGACAACGGTTTGTGGATTAACAATTCCTTTTTGAGAAAATGAGTATAGGTTGATCCACGGATGAATGAGGGTTATTTGTGAACGTGTGGATTTTTGGAGACGATGAGCAAAGCTTGGGCTCAAGGCAAAGGTATAAAATAGGGTCTTTTGAATTTTACCGGTCACAAGGTGTTTAGTGGATGAAAAGTGACCGGATTTGTTGGATAGATAGCCGTACTATCAAGAGGGGTCATGTACTCGTGCTTGACGGGTCTCTAGTGCCATTTTGCTCAAAATATCTAAGTGCATGCATGAGGGCTAACTACGCTGTGTCGGGTTTTTGAAAAAGAACAAGTTTGAGAGCTGACTGCTCAAGCGCGGACGGTCCGCCCCTTGGGTGCGGACGGTCCGCTACCGTTACCAAAGGTTCAGTGGGAATCTCTTGTGGCTGGCGGACGGTCCGGCACTCTTGGGCGGACGGTCCGCCACTTTAACTCACTTCGTTCCAGAAAGGGTGTTCTCTGGTCTGACTAGTGGTCTGGTCTGCGGACGGTCCACCGCAGGGGCGCGGACGGTCCGCTGGCCTTCTGATAAATTGATCCAGAAACTTTGCTGTCTCTGCTTGTTCTTCTAGGATGAATTGCGGACGGTCCGCTCCTTGGGGGCGGACGGTCTGCTGGCTAATTTCAGATTTGTTCCAGAGACTATCATGTCTCTGGAGTTGTGGAACTCTTAACTGCGGACGGTCCGCCGATTGTGCGGGGATGGTCCGCCAGGGCTGTAACGGCTAGTTCTGACACGCATTTAATGCTCTCTGAGTCTCTGGTTTATAACGGCGGACGGTCCGGTTTTTGAAACCGGACGGTCCGCGATCTCGCAGAAAAGACTGTAACGGCTAGTTTTTGATGGGATGTCTATATATACCCAATGCCCGGCCTTTGGGTCTCTTACTTGGCCATTTGGACTACATTCTTGACCATCTAGAGCTAAGACATCCCTCTCTCTCACACACTTGCTAAGGATTTGCATTTTTAAGAGTGAGAGTGCTTCCTAGTGCATTGCATCAAGTGTTTGAGCTTTGTGGCACTAAGGAATCTTCAAGCAAGAATCATTGGCTTATTACTCTTGGGAGTTGCCGCTCCCTAGACGGCTTGGAGAAGGTGATTTCGTGGAGCTTCTTGAAGGAGATTGTTGAGAAGCCCCGATTTCGGTTGTGAGAGGTTTTGTGCTCACCTTGCCGGAGTGGTGAAGAGCAACTCTAGTGAAATCGAGGTGTGGAGCGGTTCCTTGTTTCTAGCCGGCTCAAGATCAAGAGGTTCTTGATAGAGGAGCGGTTGATTCTTGGAATCCACCTTAACGTGGATTAGGGGTGACCGGCAAGTCATCGACACCACGGGATAAATTTGTGTGTCAAGCTTGGTTATCTCTCTTGCTCACTTTAATCGTTGTTTTATTTTGAGCAATTTACTTTACTAGAGCTTGAATTGTATCTTGTCACCCTAGGTTGCAAACCTCTCTAGAGATAGTAGTAGCATGACATAGGACTCTCTTTTGTTACTAATTAAATTTCTCTAGTGTTGTGAGTTTTAGTTTTAAACAGTCTATTCACCCCCGCTAGTCGGTGTTCTTGATCCTACAAGTGGTACCAGAGCTAAGTACTCCATTAATTGCGGATTTAACCATTTTGGAGTAGAACAATGACTAGTGATAATGGAATTCATGTTGGGAAGCCACCGTTCTTTGATGGGAACAATTATGATTATTGGAAGACTAGGATGTCGGCTCATATCAAAGCCATGAGTAGAAAGCTATGGAGAGTGGTAAATGATGGATATGTCATTTTGGACTCAAAAAATTTGACACCCCTAGAATAGGAAAATGAGATACTAAATGATCAAGGGGTCAATGTGCTCTTTAGTGCCCTTGGTGTGACCGAATTTAATAGAGTCAAGAGTCTCACAAATGCACATGACATATGGGAAAAGCTCATGGAAATTCATGAGGGCACATCAAGTGTGAAGGAGGCCAGGTTATATTTGCTTAAGGGCAATTTTAGTGAATTTACCATGAAGAAGGATGAGAGTATAGCCGAGATGTTCAACCGGCTAAATGACATTGTGAATGACCTCAAGGGACTTGGATTTGAGGTACCGGATGCGGATTTCAACCACAAATTTCTTAGATGTCTTCCGGAAAGATATGACACAATTGTGACCTTGCTTGTAAGGTCAAATGTGAAGACCGCAACTCCCACACAAATATTGGGAGAAGTTCTCACCCATGACATGTTCAAGAAATCTCAAGATGAAGCTCATGGGGGAGAAATTGATATGAAAAAGAAAAGTGTGGCATTCAAAGCTCAAGATAGCAAAAAGGAAGAAGAAAGTGAGTGCCAAGAAGAAGAATCGGATGAAGAGATGGCTCTCTTTGTCAAGAGATTCAATAGAATGATGAACAAGAAGAACTTTGGCAAGAAAGGTCAATCATCAAGAAAAAATCCTTTTATGGACAAGACTTGCTTCCAATGCAGTGAAATGGGTCATATTAGTGTCAATTGTCCAAACAAGAAAGATGACAAGAACAAGAAGGATAAGAAAAATGATGAAAAGAAGAAGAAGAAGTTCATCAAGAAGAAGAAGAATGGTCAAGCTTATTTTGTTGAGTGGGATTCCGATGCAAGCTCCAATGATGATGATGATGATCATGATGACAAGCCATCCAAGAGAGTTGCCGGGATCGCCATCAAGGAGGCTCCATCACTCTTCTCCACACCACATTATCTTATGGCAAAGGGTGGTGCAAAGGTGAACTACAAGTCCGGAGGAAGGCATTGGGTGCTTGATAGTGGATGCACTCAACACATGACCGGAGATCTAATGATGTTTTCCTCTCTAGATGAGAATGTGGATGACTATAGTGATATTATCTTTGGTGACAATAGCCGAGGCAAAGTCAAAGGAGTTGGTACAATTTTAATCTCAAGTGATCATTCTCTTTCAAAAGTATTGTTGGTTGATTCTCTCAAGTTTAATCTCTTAGCGGTCACCCAACTTTGTGATTTTGGATATAAGTGTAGTTTCACTAAAGATGATGTTGCAGTGACTAGCTTGGATGGAAAAAATCACATTTTTACGGGATTTAGATATGAGGATGTATATCTTGTGGATTTTGCTACTAAAGAGGCAAACTTGTTTACATGTTTGTTCACTCAATTATCTTTGGGTTGGTCATGGCATAGAAGGTTTGGTCATGTTGGCATGAAACAACTCAACCGTCTCATTAAGCATGATTTAGTAGTTGGCTTAAAGAATGTGAAGTTTGAGAAAGATAAGTTATGTAGTGCATGTCAAGCCGGAAAGCAAGTTGCAAATGCTCATCCTACTAAGAGTGTCATGTCAACCGAGAGACCATTGGAATTATTGCATATTGATTTATTTGGTCCTACAACATATAAAAGTATTGGTGGAAATTGCTATTGTCTTGTGGTAGTGGATGATTACTCAAGGTATACTTGAGTTTTCTTTCTTCATGACAAAGCCGATACTTATGACATATTCAAGAAATTCTTGACAAGGGCCGAAAATGAATTTGAACTCAAGGTGAAGAAAGTGAGAAGTGACAATGGAAGTGAATTTAAAAACACAAGAGTTGAAGAATGGTGTGATGAGAAAGGAATCAAACATGAATTTTCAACCAAGTACACTCCGGAACAAAATGGTCTTGTTGAGCGGAAAAATAGAATCTTGATTGATATGGCAAGATCAATGCTCTCCGAGTACAATGTTTTCGATAGCTTTTGGGCCGAAGCAATCAACATGGCTTGCCATGCGTCTAATAGATTGTATTGCCATAGATATCATAACAAGACCCTATATGAGTTGCACGTTGGAAGGAAACCAAATATATCATATTTTAGAGTGTTTGGTTACAAATGCTATATTCTCAAGAAGGGAACTAGGTTATCAAAGTTTCAAAGCAAATGTGATGAGGGTTTTCTTCTCGGGTATTCATCTTGTAGCAAGGCTTATCAGGTCTACAACAAAACACATGGTATTGTTGAAGAAGCATATGATGTTGAATTTGATGAAACAAATGGGTCTCATAATGAACAAGAAAATCTTGATGATGTGAGAAGTGATGGTTTAAGGAATGCAATGAAAAATATGTCAATTGGTGATGTTAGATCAAGAGAAGAAGATGAAGGTGATGATGGTCATTCTATCTCTATTAGAGTTAATCCTTCAACCTCTATCTCAAATGATCAAGCACAACAAATAGTGCAAGATTCAAGTAATGATGATTCTCAAGTACAAGATCCAGTTGGTTCATCAAGTGCACCTTCTCCATCAACTCAAGAACCCATCGCTCCTCAAAGAACTCATCATATTCTTGCAAAGGATCACCCCGTGGATCAAATTATGGGTGATATTAGTAAGGATGTCCAAATTCGATCTCGCATTGCTTCATTTTGTGAACATTATTCTTTTGTATCTTTTCTTGAACCTAACCGTGTAGATGATGCATTGAGAGATCCAGATTGGTTGAATGCTATGCATGAAGAATTGAATAATTTCACCCGGAATCAAGTTTGGGATCTAGTTGAGAGGCCTAGAAATTGTAATGTCATTGGCACTAAATGGGTTTTTCGAAACAAGCAAAATTAAGATGGAATGGTTGTGAGAAATAAGGCAAGATTGGTGGCTCAAGGCTTCACTCAAGTTGAAGGTTTGGATTTGGATGAAACTTTTGCCCCCGTTGCTAGACTAGAAGCTATTAGAATCTTATTAGCTTATGCGTGCTCTCACAACATAAAACTTTTTCAAATGGATGTGAAAAGTACTTTCTTAAATGGCAAGATTAGTGAACTTATTTTCGTTGAGCAACCTCCCGGTTTTGAAGATCCCAAGAAGTCAAATCATGTATACAAGCTCTCTAAAGCTCTTTATGGTTTGAAGCAAGCTCCACGAGCTTGGTATGAAAGATTGAGGGACTTTCTTATTTCCAAGGGATTCAAAATTGGTAAGGTTGACACTACCTTGTTCACTAAAACTATTGGTAAGGATTTGTTTGTTTGTCAAATTTATGTTGATGATATTATCTTTGGTTCAACTAACCCAAGTTTTTGTGAGGAATTTGGTGAAATGATGTCTAGGGAATTTGAGATGTCCATGATCGGTGAATTGAGTTTCTTTCTTGGACTTCAAATCAAGCAACTCAAGGAAGGCACCTTTGTGTGTCAATCAAAATATGTGAAGGATATCTTGAAGAAATTTGGTATGGAAGATGTAAAACCAATCAAGACTCCTATAGCCACAAATGGGCATCTCGACCTAGATGAGGGAGGTAATCCGGTTGATCAAAAGCTTTACCGTTCTATGATTGGTAGTTTGCTTTATTTGACCGCATCTAGGCCCGATATCATGTTTAGTGTTTGCATGTGTGCACGATTTCAAGCCGCACCTAGAGAATGTCATTTGACCGCCGTCAAAAGGATTTTGAGATACTTGAAATATACTCCTAATATTGGTTTATGGTATCCCAAGGGTGCTCATTTTGATTTGGTTGGATTCTCGGATTCGGACTATGCGGGGTGCAAGGTTGATAGGAAGAGCACTTCTGGTGGTTGTCAATTTCTTGGTAGGTCTCTTGTTTCTTGGTCTTCAAAGAAACAAAATTCCGTGGCTCTTTCAACTGCCGAAGCGGAATATATTTCGGCCGAAAGTTGTTGTGCACAATTGTTATGGATGAAGCAAACTCTTCTTGACTATGGTGTGAAATTTGATGAAATTTTCTTGTTGTCTGATAATGAAAGTGCTGTAAAGATTGCTACTAATCCGGTTCAACATTCAAGAACCAAGCATATTGATATCCGCCATCATTTTCTTAGAGATCATGTGAACAAGGGTGATATCAAGATTGATGGTATTGACACGGATGATCAATTAGCCGATATATTTACTAAGCCCTTGGATGAATCTCAGTTTTGCAAGTTGAGAAATGAGTTAAACATCATTGACTTCTCAAATGTGGCTTGAAAACTAGCACATGTGGCATATGGTTCTTTCATGTTTTTCTTTGTTTCATTTTTCTGAATTTTTGAGGGATTTTTGAGCCGTTTATGACTTTTCATGATTTCACTCGATTTATTTTTGAATTCTTATTATAACTTGCTCATATGAGGGTTTGGAGGGTTTTCATGCAAGATTTGAGATTTTTAGATTTTTATATGAGCAATGATCCCATATTGAAGTTGGAATTGTGAAAATTGGCAAAATTCTGAACAGATTGACATTTGGTACAGCGGACGGTTCGCGGGTAAGAGGCGGACGGTCCGCAGTTCATGAGACTTGTTCACCAGAGGCATTGCAAAGTTATTTTGGGCCGCAGAGTTACGAATCGGACGGTCCGCGGGTAAGAGGCGGACGGTCCGCTGTTCATTAGGATTGATCACCAGAGACTCTGCAGAATTGATGTCAGCAGTAAAATTTCAAAGCGGACGGTCCGCCTGGATGTCACGGACGGTCCGCCACTCGACAGAAAGATGGGGCCGACCAGACTTGGCTTATATTAGGCTGTCTCTTTCTCTCCTCCCACCAAACCGAGCCTTTCTCTCCAAAAGCACTCTCTCTTTCTCTCTCAAGCACGTGGGGAAGACTTCAAGGTCAAGGCTTTTTGGCGTGATTCGCGGACAGTCCGAGCACATCCCCGGACTCTTATCGAGATTCTTCATCATGTCCTCTCAGTATTTCGATGAATCCCTAACTCTTGTTTTTGGATTTCTTCATTGGAAAGAGTTAGGGTTAGTTGCTCCGATCTACTTTTCAGCCATGGATTCTTGTAAATTCTTGGGGCATCTTGTTCCTAGTGATGAGGAGATGGTGTAGTTTTAATTTGGTTGGTGGATTTGAATCTAAACTCAAATTGTGGATGGATCAAATGTTGGGGCGACTGTTGTGTTCCTGCGCTGAACAGATGAGTCGCGGACGGTCCGTGTTCAGTAGGCGGACGGTCCGCGTCAGCAAGCGGACGGTCTGCGGGTGTCTTGCGGACGGTCCGCTAGTGTCAAATTTTTTCAGCAAGATTCTGAATTGACTCATATGATTATGGATTGGATCTCTTACTTTTGTAACTGTTCCTATGGTCAATTCTTGATCTCAGACCACCTCGGAAAATTCTCATAGCATTCACATCAAAAATCAAGAAAGCTGGGACATCAAAGAGGCAAAGAGACGGTGATAATTCTGATGACTCGGACTATGATCCTATCCTAGTGAGATGGCTGTAGCATTCTCTGTGGGTGGTGTTGGTGATGAATCTTCAGAGGAAGAATTTGAGGATTTTGAAGATGATGTTACTGTTCTGATGGGGCTAGATCTTTCTAGCCGTCAATGGACTGCTGAGAGCTATGCCAACGCTAGAGCAGTGAATCAGTTCGACATGCCTTGTGACACCAACATTCTCTTCTTCAAAACCAAAGTACAACAAGATGCTTACTTCGGTCATCTAGTTAAGAAGACTGTGTTCAAATATCAAACCATTGACCTAGGCTATATGAGATCACATCCTGTCATGACTGATCTCGTGGATAGATTCGGGGAAATGGGGTTAGCAAATTTTCTGCAACATAGATGTGATTGGAATGAAACAGTCATACGCCAGTTCTATGCCACCCTAGAGATTGATATGGTAGAGGCCACATTTAAATGGTCAACTGGGAAGAGAACATATTTTGCTACATTTGCTCAGTTTGCTGCAGCTAACCAGTTGGACTATGATTTCATTATTAGTGAGCAAAGCATGAATGTTGTCTTAGAAAACCCTTTGGATGAGAATGACTACCCTATGTACTATGAGCCTGCACATCTTGGTATTGCTAGAAGCTTTGGGGGAACTCAAGGTCTGAGGCATCATCCAGCTGTGATCAATAAAATTGCAAGAGTTACATTCATGCCTAAGAGTGGAAACAAGGACAAAGTTAGAGGGCTCTATTGGAATGTGATATCTCATGTCATGAATGGGAATAGAGTTGATGTCATTGCTCTTATTATGATGCCATTAATATTTTAATTTGTGTTGAACTCTATTGGATGGACTTATGCTTTATATCTTGCGTGGATTTGGATTGTCATTTGTGATGAACTATGTTGATTTGTGCTACTTCTATTTACTTATGTTCGTCTTGTGGTTGTGAGGCTATGGTAATCAAGCTAAAATTCATGTCATATATATCGTGTATCTTGTATGCCTCGATTTCCACTTGTAGTGAAAACTCCGTCAAAATATTCATATATAGATATGTGTGCTCTTGGTATTCATTCAAATTTATATGCACATATCAAGGGGGAGTTCACTCTACTCATCGAACTTGGTGAATTTATTCATACAATATTCTGGAATTTTCAAGAAAAATGAGTAAGTTCTTCCAAAGTTCAATTTCAAGCTCACCTTATGCCTAGTGTATGAAGTTGACTTGAACACTTTTATCACTCCAAAACTTAGTATTGTCATCAATTACCAAAAAGGGGGAGATTGAAAGCATCTAGGCCCCTAATTCGAGTTTTGGTAATTAATGACAACGGTTTGTGGATTAACAATTCCTTTTTGAGAAAATGAGTATAGGTTGATCCACGGATGAATGAGGGTTATTTGTGAACGTGTGGATTTTTGGAGACGACGAGCAAAGCTTGGGCTCAAGGCAAAGGTATAAAATAGGGTCTTTTGAATTTTACCGGTCACAAGGTGTTTAGTGGATGAAAAGTGACCGGATTTGTTGGATAGATAGTCGTACTATCAAGAGGGGTCATGTACTCGTGCTTGACGGGTCTCTAGTGCCATTTTGCTCAAAATATCTAAGTGCATGCATGAGGGCTAACTACGCTGTGTCGGGTTTTTGAAAAAGAACAAGTTTGAGAGCTGACTGCTCAAGCGCGGACGGTCCGCCCCTTGGGTGCGGACGGTCCGCTACCGTTATCGAAGGTTCAGTGGGACTTTAACTCACTTCATTCCAGAAAGGGTGTTCTCTGGTCTGACTAGTGGTCTGGTCTGCGGACGGTCCGCCGCAGGGGCGTGGACGGTCCACTGGCCTTCTGATAAATTGATCCAGAAACTTTGCTGTCATTGCTGAGATGGTGTCGAGGGCGGCCGCCAGCCGTTCGGCTGTGAGCCTGACTTCGACTCTCACCCACTGCTCCTCTCTGATGGTGGACGCCGGGTTGTGTTGATCCAGCTGGATCCAAGCCCTCTGCGCGTAGAGAAGTGCTTGACGCACCTCCGGTCATGACTGCGCTCGAGAATGGCCGTCACCCTGGCGATGTTGGCCACCGGAGTCCTGAAACCCTGTTCGCTTACGACGGCGAACTCAGGGTCAAGCTCGCGATGCATGGATCGCCTACGCTCGTTGGCCCTCCTCCGCCGGATTGCGCGGGCCCTGTTCCTGGCCCTCCGCGCCTCACGATCGGCGTCGTTCTCGTCACCGGCGTTGGCCGTGATCTCATCTTCGGAGATCGCTTCAAAGTTGATGATAGGAAGGTCCCTATCGCCCTCGCCTTCTTCGGCCATCAGCACCTGGCGGGAGGAAAGCTCATGAGAACTTTCGTCGACTAGTTCAGTCGACCCCTCCGCCACGGTGGCCAATGGCCTGCCCTCTTGAAAAGGCAAGGGCTCAAGGTGGGCCACAAGTCGACCCTCTGCTTCGAGTAGATCGGAGAGCCTCATGCCCCTCCAATGCACAATGCGGCCCTTTGGCAGAGAGGCAATCACCAGGTCACCGGGACCAGAACAACCCGAAGCCCCCCGACACGCGGTGGCTTCAGGCTTTCCATCCTGGAGAAACAAGTCCATGTCCTTCTCTAGCACAGAGAGGGACCTAGAGACGCCGGCCTCCTGAAGATTAGTAGCCGGTTTGCATGAGCCGAGCTGAGATCGGTTATGCAAATCCCTAGATTGGAACAAGTCCAAACCAGGGAAAGTTGTCGCAACGCCAGAAGAAGTCGAGCCTGGAGCAGACTCGATCTCGATCTGTGCTGCGGAGGTATGGAGCGACAAGTTGTCGAGTTCGTCGACGAACTTGTCGAGGTCGCTGCGAGGATCCGTAGCGACGGTTTTTGGCCTCATGTCGACGAGGAATTGCCGAAAGCTGCCCGCACCATCTGCGATGCAAACCCACGAGCCAAAAATGAATGTCCTGCCCTGAGAGGGAACTGACCTGATGAAATTGAAAGATGCCATCGAGCTCGCCGGTGGATCTTCGACGCACTCCCCTACCTAGCGCGCTAGCTGTCGGTGTTTAACCGGCTGCCCACCGAGGGATATACCCAAGGTGGTAAGTTTTGGGTGAGGAGATGCCGAGATCAAGAACTCGAAGGTGCAAGGAACACAAGATTTAGACAGGTTCGGGCCGCACAGAGCGTAACACCCTACGTCCTGTACGATGGTTTGTATTCCCTTTGGTGTAGAATGACCTAATGATCTTCTGTTTTGAGAGGGGTCCTTGACCTCCCTTATATATCCGAGAGGCCAGAGTTACAAAGATACTAACCAACCTCCGCTGAGGGATCATACCAGAACATATCTCGGGTAGATCCCCTCCGTGTTGGTTAGCTCTATCTCCTATTTAAACGGGATAAACAAGAGATGAACAAAATGAATAAGAGATAAGACGGACTTAATCTCTTAGACCTCTTTAAACTACGTTATGTGCCCAGCCCGGTGGCCCCGGGTCTGACAGTGGGAGATCAAAATGATGTAGTAGTTCCTCCAAAAAGAAAATAGCGAGCCAACAGAATATACAACAGAATAGCGAGCCAACATTCTTACTGACAAATTTGATCTTTTAGCAAATAGCGAGCCAACAGAATATACAAGTGCCACCACTAGTACCTCCACCTTTTGCACAGGCCGGTTGGCCATCAACTTCACCTCAGGTATGATAGTTAAGGATTCAAATGTTAGTTCATAGTCATTGCAAAATATGATCACTCTAAATAAATAAATGTTATCCAATTAGTTATCTTTCAAACTAATCTTGTCCATTTATCTTTTATAGCCTTTTCACACCCCACCACCTAACTTAGCGGCACCGGGAGAATCACACGTTGATCCAACATCGAATTGGGCGGATCAATTCATTGGAAGTGCCGGATCAATTCAACCAGGTGATGGAGGTGGCCAAACTTAAGTGAAATATTATTGTTGTATGAATTTGTTCGATATGATACTTGTATGAAGTTTGTGAACTTTGATTATGAACCTGTGAAGTTTATGTACGTGGATATATGAATTGTGTATTTGCGTGCAATTTCTGATTGTGAATTATAATTGTGGATAAAATTTGATTATATATAATGTTTGTGGTTGGTTTTGGGGTTTCAAGCTGTGCTGTTGGTCTGGGGAAGCTTAACTTCCGACGGTTTTTGGGCAGCCGTCGGAAGTTTGCTGGGCTTAACTTCCGACGGCCACCTAAACCGTCGGAAGTTAAGAGACGGCCGTCAGTCACCGTTTAATAGCTAACTTCCGACGGTTTTAACGGGCCGTCGAAAGTTAATAAACTTCCGACGATTTTGTTGTAAAGCCGTCGGAAGTTGCAAATTTTCGACGATCTAGACCCGACGTGCAAACTTCCGACGGTTTAGCGGTAACTTCCGACGGAGCCGTCGGAAGTTACCAGTTTTCCTATAGTGCCGGGAAGGGCATCTTCTTCCTGATCCATCTTTGCCTGACCTCAGGCTCCCATCAAATCAATCCGTATGTGTTCTTGTTCCTGGTTTAGCCCCTTTTGTCAGTGAACTGAAGAAAGCAATTTGACGTTGCACATTTGCAATTGCAATAGTAGAGAACTGACGATCTGAACAGTTTTCAGTCACTAGTTACAAAACGTAACACCTGCATTGCACCGAGCCGTGACGAGTGAAAAAAAACAATCTAACTAGACAGAAAAGATGAATCGTTTATGTTACTCCAACAGGTCTGAACATATTTAGCCAGTTCGTCATGCCCCTTTTGCATCGTGAATAGCGTTGAAATATTGACGAGATTATTATCCCAGTGGCACCCTCTACTTGATCTTTGACGAAGCAGCTCGTGAACCCTGGCCGTTTCTATGCTTCCTGCGAGCTCTCGCCATCGCAATCTGGGTGACAAGTGCTGTGATGCCAGCAAGAGGGCAGCAGCGCGCAAGGATGCAAGCAACATCGTCCAAATCTGACCGCGCACAGTACAGGCGAAAGCTACGTCCAAATCAATTCGATCTCTACTCCCCCTGCGTACTCTATCTCTTCCTTTGTTTATCTGCGTCTCTCTACTGCCGGTCCTTGTCGAAGCAGCCGGCCGCCTCCATTGCCGGCCTTGGGCAGCGACGCGCCATGCCACGCGCTCCACCTCACCCTCATGGCCTCACCTCACTCATTGCAGGGTCAAACGCCACATGCGTATATAACATCCATCCCTTCTCGTCTTCTCTTCACCCCGGCGAATAATAATATAGCCTGTGATCTATCCATCGATCGATCGTTGCACCGGCGGCGGCGGCGAGCGCCATCACCACCAGCATGAGGCAGGCGAGGCCGTACTCAGGGATCTTCTGCGGCGGGGTGTCTGCGCGGACGGGGCCGCACGCGCTCCCGCTGGCGCGCATCAAGAAGATCATGAAGCGCTCGGCGGGGGAGACAGCGGACGGCGGCGCCAGGATGATCTCCGGCGAGGCGCCCGTGGTGTTCTCCAAGGCGTGCGAGCTCTTCATCGCCGAGCTCACGCGCCGCGCCTGGGCGGCCACGCTGGAGGGCAAGCGCCGCACCGTGCACAAGGAGGACGTCGCCACGGCCGTGCAGAACACCGACCTGTTCGACTTCCTCGTCGACGTCGTCATGGCGGACGCCGGTGGCGGCGGGCATGCGGCGGCCGGCCAGTACGACGAAGACGACGGCGCGCTGGAGTAACTAAGCTGCGAGTGAATTTGCAGCCTGCTCCTTGTGGTCACGAGAACCACCGTACCTAAGCTACCGTGCTACTTCGACGGTGGAATTGAACTAATGAATTCACCCGAGTAAAGGGCATGCTACTTCGTCAGTGTACCTTAATTTTCTGGTTCCTCTTTTCAGCTAGCTACCTACTCCGTATGCAACAAGGGCAATGATACAGTAACTTGTAACTTTTTTTTTCATGCAATCCTGTTAACCTGTTACAACTGAATGAATGAAATTGGCATTGCTAGAGCCACGTACGTGTACCTCATTTCTTCATTTCTTGGCAGTATGGGGTATGGCAATCTGTCACTTTCTTTTCTGAGGTCGGATCCATTGTTGTTGGTGGCGCTGATGTCACGATGCGCACGCGTTGAGGTCATCTTGTTGAGTAGAGTCTGAACTTCTGAATTGTGCAAGACTGCAAGAAGCGCAGCTGCAAACTGAAATCCATACACTTGAATTCAGACTGTTGCGAGCCCGCATGAAAGGAGCACGCCAGTACGACACCGTCTGAAAATTGTTCAGAAACTGACATGGCGTTTGCAGGCGCCGAAGTGGTTCAAGGCACGTGCAGCCACCAGCGCGAATCTAGAGGTGCACCGCACATGGATAGGATCGCCCGCTGAAATCACAGACGCCGATGAGTCAGTGACTCCGGCGACCGCACCCTCACAACCGATTGTCCACCCTGGTCTTCTCCGCCGCCGGCAGCCGGCGCAGCCTGCTTATATGAGGCCCATGAGCCTCCAGCTCCCACACCGCGTTCCGATCCTCCTCAAGGACTGCGCCAGCAAGCGGCAGCTCGACCAGATCCATGGCTTGCTCCTCACCTCCTGCCTCCACCGCCTCCCGGGCATGCGGGCCCTCCTCGTCCGCCGCGCCACCGAGCTCGGCGACACGGCGCACGCGGACCTGCTCTTCTCCTCGTTCCGGGGGACCGATCCACCTGACGCGGTCGCGCTCTACAACGCCATGATCCGGGGCTGCGCCTACCACGGCCCCCACGGCCGCGCCCTCGATCTGTTCGCCGAAATGACGCGCCGTGGGGAGGGCCTCGCCCCCGACAGCTTCACCTACCCGTACGTCGTGGACGCGTGCGCGAGGCTGAAGGTGTGGCGGAGCGCCGAGGCGGTGCACTGCCGGGTGCTCAAGGAGGGGCTGGACGCCGTGCCGGCCGTCGGCAGCTCGCTGCTCGCGTTCTACGTCGCCCGTGGCTCGCTGGGCGACGCGAGGAGGGTGTTCGACGGCTTCGCTATCAAGACCGTTGGCCTGTCAAACAGGATGGTGTCGGAGTACGCCAAGGCTCGAGATATCAAGTCGGCGTGGGAGTTGTTTGATGCCATGGCGGAGAGGGATGTCGTGTCGTGGAACGCGATGCTCACCGCATACGTCAAGGCGGCGGACGTCGTGGCAGCAACGGAGCTGTTTGCGAGAATGCCAGTGAAGAACATCATATCATGGACGACGATGATCAGGGTGCTATCCGATGCAGGCGATTTCGTGGGCATGAGGAGTCTGTTCAACCGGATGCCTGAAAGGAACCTGGTGTCCTGGAACTGCATCCTCTCGAGTTACACCAAGCATGGAAGGTTCCGGCAGGCGCTCCAGATGTTTCCTCGGATGCTGCTTGAAGGTCTCATCCCTGACAGCTTCACTGTTGTCTCGGTTCTCTCCGCTTGCGAGAACTTGAGGAAACTGAGGCTGGGCAGATGGATCCATGCCAACCTGGTGACTCCGGCGCTCCAGGTCCACGCTGAGGTTGGGACGGCCTTAATCGAAATGTACGCGATGTGCGGTGACATAGCCCGTGCACTGGTTGTCTTCTTCAAGATGGACAGGAAGGATGTCTTCTCCTGGAACGTTATGATCAGAGCCCTCGCCGTGCACAGACAAGCTGACGATGCCTTCAAGCTGTTTGATCTCATGAGGAAACTAGGTTTCCGGCCCAACCATTTCACCTTCATGGGCGTCCTGCTGGCATGCAGGTATGGCTCTCTCGTTGACGAAGGCCGCAGGTTGTTTGGCATGATGCAGAAGGACTATGGCATTCCACCGTCATTGCAGCACTATGGGTGCTTGATCGATCTGCTCTGTTGCAACGGCCATGTCGACGAAGCAGTGGCCGTGCTCCAGGGCATGCCTTGTCGACCTGATTCTGAAGTCTGGAGGGCACTGCTTGGCGGGTGTAGGATTGAAGCTGGCCTCGGATCAGCCGAGGAAGCGACAATGGGTGTAGTTCAGTCAAGCGGTCATGAGATGTGTGTGGCATCGACATGAATACAGCTGTTATATATGATAGCATTGATTTTGCTGTCGAATAAGCTGATTCTTTTGGTTTTCTTCTGCCAGACTTTGATTCTTTAGCTGAAATCTGAAACTATACAAAGTTTACAGAGTTCCATGTGGTTCATTCCTGAACCTGCAGTGGCAAATTGGGCTACTGTTTGTACTGGGAAACAAGAGTAGCAGATTACACTATGTAAATTAGTGTCGATGGCTTGTGAATTGTGTGAGCACCAAAGTTTCGTTTTAACATGCTACTCCTGTTACTACCAGCATCCCTGCTTTGAGATGTTCGTCCGTTGTTGCGGAGCAGTGTAGTTTACCGCAAGTTCAGGACTCCTTTTGGATTTTTCAAACGAATCAGGCAGATGAATTGCCGATTATACTAGCAAGAAGATGAAATCTAAACTGCACGGTACAACTAATTGGAAAAAATAGAAAGAAGATAGAGACTACCTTTTGCGGATCTCAAAAAAAAAGTCACACAAATATCTAATCGAATTGGCAAGTATCTGGACTTGAAATCGCATCTTTGATGTATTTGATTAACTTTCATAATCGAGCATCGCGAAACGCTTTGTTGGACTACTAGGAGACACTGGCAGTCGAGCATGTAAAGAGCTTCGAGATAGATCGGACGGCTTACACCAACAAGTTTCGTTGTCCCGCACCATCGGGTCGTCCATCCATATTAAAACACACTGAACCGACCGAACCCAAACACGACTCGCCTGTCCAGTTGTGATCGAGACCGGGACCCTTCGCAGCGCCTCCCCCCAAACCCGAGTCGATTCGACCAAAGCCCACCACCAGCCTCTGCCCGCCGCCACCCCGCCGCCTCCGGCGACCGCCGGAGCCTCCACAACAAGAGGAGATCTCGTTGGAGCGGAGGAGCAGGAAGAGGGGGAGAAGATGGTGAGCTCTTCGTCGCCGGTGGTGAACGTGTACCCGCTCGCCAACTACACGTTCGGCACCAAGGAGCCCAAGATGGAGAAGGACACCTCCGTCGCCGACCGCCTTGCCCGCATGAAGGTCAAGTAAGTGTTTGTCTCCGTCACGCCCGTCTTCGGTTCGGCCCCTGGCTCCGCCGCCCTGACCCAAACCCTAGATTTCCTATTCTCGTCGGGAACCCTAAACCCTAGCGCCCAGATCACGGAACTCTTTAAGTTTTCTAGTTAGCGAAGGGAGGTGCTTGAACTGGAGAGTACTAGGCAACTTGTTGAGCCCACTGCTTGCACCGACATTGCTGCACCTTACCAGGCAATTTCTGGAAATGACTTCGATAGGCGTATGATTTTTGCTGGGTGTTCTAGCCTAATGTACATTATGCATCATGGTTCCTCGAAGGGAGAAAAAATGGGTCATGACTATTTTATGGAAATATTGTGTTCAGGGTGGATTCTGTTGATTGTTATTTTCGTGGTCAAGTTTCAGTTGAGTGGATTTGTTGGGAGGTGGGTAGCAGGATGTTGGACTGCAGTTTCAGTAACAGCTGAATAAGAGAAGTTAGAATGCTTTAATTTGTAAGTTAGGACATTTCCCATACTGCTTTAGGTTGTTTCACTTGCCTACTCTCGAGTTGGCAATATTGGATGGGTATTTTGATGGTCTGCAGTGGGGAAGAAAGAGAAACCATGCTGGCAAAAATTGCTAAAACCTGGTAAATAGTTCCGGGCTTTCAGGTTTTTAGGTGGTGCTGGTTGAATCATTCTATTACCATGAGCCGCCACTATCTGCTCGAGCACACCACAAATATTTATACCATACAATTGTGTTTGTCGAGACAATGGTGAGTAGAATGCCAACCACGATGGAAATGAATAATATCTCATTCAGTTCATTGTAAATATATCCTATTTCAATTCAAAGTTACATTTCTTTCAATAGACGTCAATACTTGTTTGTCTTAACAGCAGCGATTATGTCGTCTATATTTTATTTGTCTTTGTAAGAACCTTCCAAAAGTCAGGCTACCTTGCTAGTTATGCTCTTGTAAACTGGTTCCATCCAATGCACTATAAGCTAATCAGTACTCGCTTCTGTGAATGACAGCTACATGAAAGAAGGAATGCGCACAAGTGTTGAAGCAATCCTATTGGTATGTATCTCTTTTCTTTTTACGAATATTTCCTTGATAAGACATCTTTTTGTGCTTGAATGTCAAATTGTTGGTAAACTTCTAGTAACTTTTGATAATTAGCCTATGACCTTCGTAGCTTGAAAAACAAACTAAATCTTCACTTGGCACTTGCCTATACAGGTGCAAGAGCACAACCACCCCCACATACTGCTCCTGCAAATTGGAAATACATTTTGCAAACTTCCTGGTGGACGGTTGAAGCCTGGAGAAAATGGTGAGTATTTGTGCCCAGCTTCTATAGTATCCATTCTAATGTTAGTTTTATGTAGTTATGTATTTCTTTGCTGACATTTGTGAATGGAATATGCAGAAATTGAGGGTCTCAAAAGAAAGCTGTGCAGCAAACTTGCAGTGAACTCGCCTTCCTTTCCACCTAACTGGCAGGTATATTAGCTGTTATCAATTAGTCACGGCATACTTCAAATAGTGAGAAATTAGTTGTATCTGACTGTTCTCTGGTTTCTGTTACGTTGAGTAGTAATTATCTGCATATGGTAACCTTGAATGCTCCTGAACATGTGCATCCCAACATTCATATAGGCTGATTTAGTGTTAATCTAGAGAAGGAGAAAAATGAACTGTAGGTCCAAGCTTTCTGCCTCCCTCAACTCGCTATTTATCATGCTTGCTGTTGCTTTTTTGTTATTTAAGGCATATAATAACAAATCTGTATTTTAAACGTAGCCAAGTTGAAGCAGTGGCATGGTTGATTATTTGCACATTAATACTGTCACAGGTTTGAAGATGTGACATACGAACTGGCATATACTCTCCTTGCTTATTGTGCAACTATCTTTCCCCGTGTACTTCTTCACAGAAATATTCATGTAGATGTATGTTAGATGTGTTTTGGTTGATGGTGAACTTTCATCATAAGATGGAAATCAAGTATTCAGCATGTACTTTGGTGTATATATGCTCTAATACTTAGTATCTGCCAAAAGCAAAATTTGGGGTACTGTTCTTTTTTCTACATGTGGTTAAGAATATTGGAGCCTTCAAAAAGTAGAGCTAGTGCAGCATAATTCTCCTCCCATTGTTATAAAAGGTATAACATGCTTGCTACTTCCAGGTTGGGGAGTGTGTTGCTGTGTGGTGGAGGCCGAACTTTGAGACTGTGATGTATCCTTACTGCCCTCCGCATATCACCAAGCCCAAGGTACATTCTTGCTTTAAGAGCATTTTTTTTGACCTTGTATTGTTAGGATCATCATGGAAACGGATGATTTGTTGAACAGGAGTGCAAGAAGCTCTTCATCGTTCACCTTTCTGAAAGAGAGTATTTCGCTGTTCCAAGGAATTTGAAGCTGCTGGCTGTTCCACTGTTTGAACTCTACGACAATGTTCAGGTGATGTAGTAGAATTCAGTCCCATTGTTGCGATGGCCCTACACGAAAAAGTTTGGTAACCTTCACTTACCCATTTGAGTGTAATGCGGAATATGTCAAGGTGGAGTATTACCTATGTTGTTCTGGTTAACCTTGTTCCTTTTGTATCTCTTTGCTTTATTTCTTACTTCTTTCATCTACATTGCTCTGTGATGCCAGCAGCAGAAGTTTACTTGCTTATCTATAAGAAAACATGTTGATATAGTAGGATAATAGTTGAACCTTCAGTTCTTCATATTCTTATTCAGATTCTAGTGAGCCTTATCTATCATCGATTTAGTACATGGTTTCCCTAATTTTGTTTAGCCTTGTCACCACCTGCACTGTTAATTTTGTTATTGCGTTGTGCTTTCTAGAACTTGTTACAAATTTATGTATCTGAACCTTGCTTGTATACATTGATGCAGCGATATGGGCCTGTCATCTCCACTATCCCGCAGCAGCTTTCTAGGTTCCAGTTCAACATGGTTAGCTCTTAGGGCAACAAGACTGGAAGATTAGTTTGGCGGAGGCTGCTCTTTTGTCAGACTTATGTTGAGATGGATCTTTGACGTGCTGAGCCAGCTGATCGACGTACCATGACTGATTTTATTTCACCATGCTGGATTTTTATCTAGACTACAACAATGTAGACATGCATTTCTGACTGTATTTTGGTGGCTTATTCTGTTATCACAGCTCCAGCTGGTGCGTGATGTATGTTAGATTATTGCTGCTTGTTCTGTCGCGCTAATTGTTTATGTAGATGTACGTCTGTATGCTTGTTCCGCCGCTCCGGGTTTTGTTGTAACTTCACTAGCTCTTGAGGCTGCTATGTTTTTTTTTTTTGTTTTAGAGCTTGTAATGTTTATCCGCACGGAGCAACCCCTGTAAGCTGTAAACAGGCACATTGGCACATCTTATCTTAGGATAGAGGATAGGGTACACATGATTGGATATTTGAAAACATCTCGTTCCATCGTATCATGATTCACTAATCCTTGTGTAATGATGAATGCAAATATTTTATTGCTGGATACGAACTGCCCAGGGAGCAATCCCATACGCTACGCGGACATTGGAAGGGTTGTGGGCTTGTGGCCAGATGCTCTGAAAACTCTGGGCATTCGGCCATCTCACAATGATGCTCAATTCCCTTTCTCACCGCAGCGTGTTACTTCACTTGTTAGTTGTTACCATCTCAGTGGCACCACATCCAATAAAAGATGGCACAACTAATCAACAGTCCTCCTAGCATCGGCGCACGAACTTGCGTTGCTCATAGATTTCTTGTCGCTGGCATCGATTGCTGCCATGTGAGAAGTGATGCGTAAGAGCCTCTTTGGCAGAGTTTCAAAACCACATGAAGCCCTACGGAGGTGGAGGCAGCCAGCTCCACGGAAGAAGTTCCTGAAAATGTGCTCTCTGGAGCCCAACGACGGAGGGGAAGCCAAAAAAATTGGCTCTCCTGTCGTCTTTGCCCCCGGGCTCGTCTCCTTGCGAGGGCGGATGGGGCCCGGCTGCGGGAGCACCACCAGAGCGGAGGCAGCCAACGGCGCAGAGGCAGGACACGAGAGGGAGGCCGGGGCGGAGCGCGTGGCCGGCCGTCGGGGCAGCCGGTGGCTGGAGCGCGAGGGAGTTGGCGACGTGTGCAGCGAGGGAGAAGGGGATAAGGAGGAGAGAGAACGTGAAGAGAAAATTAGAAGGAAAAAAGAAAAAATAAAGGCAATTTGGACATTTTATCTTTTAGGCAATACGAAGAAGCTGTCTTGCTAAATATTTTTTAAAATCACTAAAAAGCTGTTTCAAAAGAGGAGCCGGAGCTTGTGGTGTTTTTCCAAGGATCCAAAACAGGACCTACTGGATAAAGTTCCTTTTTGAAAAAACATGGTTCTTGCCTCCTGGAGGCCCTTTGGACGGCCACTGTCACTGAACATCCATCAGCTTTTGGACTGTCAGGGAGCTACGAATTCTCGCAATCCAATGGCTAGAACAGCGCCTCGATCGGTTCCTGAATCCGACGTCGTGACCGACAACCTTGTCCGTGTCCCACCCAGCTGCAAGCCAGAGAGACGCGGCGGCGTCACATGCAACATCCGGCTCCAGTCCGCGGCACCTGAACCCCTCAAAAACCCTCGCGTCGCTCGCTGCCGCCCGTGCGCACGCCCCTCATTTCCCGCGCTCACTAGCAGCAAGATCGCCATCGCCGGCTCGCCGCCGCGCCATGGGCAAGCCGAAGCAGCAAGTCCTCTCCCGCTTCTTCTCCCCCAAGCCCGCGCCCTCCTCCGCCGCCCCCGACCCGCCGCCGCCGCCCAACCCCAAACCCTCCGCCGCGCATCCGCCCGTCTCCACCGTCGCCTCCTTCTCCCCAGCCAAGCGCGCGCGGGCCCTCTCCCTCTCCCCCAAATCCCTCGCCGCCAAACGGCCCAATCCCACCCCTCCCTCCCGTGATGCCGTCCGCCGCAGGCTCCTCGAGCCGCTCCACCCGGCGCCGCCGCCGCGCCCCCTGAACCCTACCGGCGGCAAGGGCTACACGCCGCTGGAGCAGCAGGTCGTCGACCTCAAGGCCCGCCACCCCGACGTCCTCCTCATGGTCGAGGTCGGCTACCGCTTCCGCTTCTTCGGCGAGGACGCCGCCGTTGCCGCCGCGGTGCTCGGCATCGTCGCCCACCCCGACCGCAGCTTTCTCACCGCCAGCGTCCCCACCTTCCGCCTCGGCTTCCACGTCCGCCGCCTCGTCGCCGCGGGCCACAAGGTCGGGGTCGTGCGCCAGACCGAGACCGCCGCCATCAAGGCCGCCGCCGCGGCGCAGAAGGGCGGGGGCGCGGCGGGCGCGCCGTTCGCGCGCGGGCTGTCCGCTGTGTACACGCGCGCCACGATCGAGGCCGCGGCAGGCGAGCTGGAGGGTGGTGGCGCCGCGCCCGAGGAGGGGAGCAGGTACCTCGTCTGCGTCGTGGATAAGGAGGTGGAGGCGACGGGGAGGGAGGGGTTCGATGTGAAGGTTGGGGTTGTGGCGATCGAGGTGTCCACCGGCGAGGTCGTGCACGGGGAGTTCATGGACACCACCTCCAGGAGTGGGCTCGAAGCTGTGCTGCTTGGATTGGCGCCCGTCGAGGTCATCCTTGGGACGCCACTCACGTTCGCCACAGAAAAGGTAGGTAACTGTCAAAGAATTCTCAGTCCATTGATTTCAGTCATTATGTGCTGATGTTCAAGTTGTAAGTTTTTGAGATGTTTTTTTCCCTTTTCACATGATAGCTTATCTTTACCATGTGTAATATATAACACTAACTAATTGATCATAGATTCTGTATGTTCTTTCCTCTCAATGCTTCGCTTATTTTTCATGGTTAGTGTGGTTTATTAATGGAAGCTTGTAGTTATTTAGGCAACTAAGATATGTCAATCTCTGATTGTTTGCTGAATGGTTGTGTCGTCATACCGTATAGTTTTGGAATGTTGCATGTGTCCCTGAGACACCACCTGCTCAATTTGACATTATTTGCATGTGTCCCTGAGACACCACATGCTCAATTTGACACTATGGTTGTTACCAAAACGGTCAGAGCACAGGCAATTCACTGTTACCATGTATAATAGAACACTAACTAATTGGTCATAGATTCTGTATGTTCTCCCACTTAGTGCTTCACTTATTTTCATGATTAATGTGGTTTTGTTAATGGAAGCCTGTAGTTGGTTAGGCAACTAATCAGAGTTTTAGGCTTTTAGCTATAATATTTGTCGATATGTTAATCTGATTGCTAGCTAAATAGTTGTGTTGTCATGCTGTATGGATTCTTAATTTAGAAACATTGCACGTGTCCCTGAGACACTACAGGTTCAATTTGACATTACGGTTGCTTGCGAAATGGCAAGAACCACAAACAATTCACTGTTAGTGTATTTTGGTAGTATTCATAGCACACTTTTCTGTTCGCGCCATTGCGAATAATCGTTTTTCTCTGTTCTGAATTGATGCCAAGTTCATATCCACTATAAATTGTCATTGTTTTTTCTTGATGCCAGATTTGCTCAAGTAAATTATTCTCCTGTTGGTGGTTTTTTCAATATGCTACTCGATCTACTTCGTTTGAAGTTCTTGCCAATTTGAGTAAACATTGGTCATCCAGATTTGTCTTGTTCAATATCCTCTGCCTCTATTTGTTGTGTAGGTGATGATGGCATATGCGGGACCGACCTCTAATGTGCGGGTTGAGCGTGCATCATGTGTTTGTTTTGGCGAGGGTGGTGCTTTGGCTGAACTGATGTTTTTGTTTGAGAAGTCTGTTGACAATGCTTCTAGGGTTGAAGATGACAGACAACCGATGGAAACAAATGATGATGACAACAATCTTCGTGGGATTGAGGTACAGTTATCCTTTTAATTCTATTTTGAGTGGTGTTTTGGTGTATTCATTAATATCCTGTCACCTCATCATGTGCTTCAATCAGCAATTTTTCACAATGTAGTTTATGGTGTTTATAATAATTACCATTGATTCAAATTAGGGTCTCATGGCTATGACAGAGCTAGTCGTTCAAGCATTAGCATTATCAGTTCGGTATCTCAAGGTTTTTGGCATGGAAAGGATAATATGCTTTGGTTCTTCGTTCCGGCCATTTTCTGCAGATACTGAAATGTCCTTATCAGCAAATACTCTTCAACAACTTGAGGTAGAATCTTTTGCGATACCTTCTGAGTAAAAGTTTCTGTTTGGATATTTATTATTATTATTTTTACTTTCTCAAGTCTGTGTTTGCCTTCTAGCTTTGTGGATACTTTAGTTGAGAATAAATTCTTTCTCACATACAGTCAACAGGTAGAGTTGGTCTTTTATGAACAGCTGCTTCTCTTCTGTTCAATTGATGAAGTAAAACCTAATGTGCTTTCAGGTATTGAAGAACAACTCAGATGGCACAATAGAAGGGTCTCTGTTCCAAACTATGAACAATACCTGCACAGCTTTTGGGTCTAGATTGTTTAGAAACTGGGTAAGGTTGTCTTTTGCCTCAACATGAAACAGATGCTTGCGTGATGTATCATTTCACTCAAATCAAATATATTGCATCACATTTCAAAATATAAAGTGTGGCAACACCTAAAATCTTTGATTATTTCAACTGTTCTTTTGTAGTTCTTTGATCATGTGACGTTCTTGCAGTTGACACACCCTTTAAGCGATCGACATCCAATCTGTGCTCGTCATGATGCGGTATCTGAGATTTCTGAGTCAATGGGATCACGGCACTCAATTAACAATCTACAGGACAGAGGGGATGGGTCTTGCACAGCTTTGGCGCGTAGCGATTTGAGTACTATCCTTTCATCTGTTTTAGAAATGCTGGGAAAATCACTTGACATTCAAAGAGGAATAACAAGGATTTTTCATTGCAAAGCCACAGCTAAAGAGGTATGTGCTCTTCTTTTTTGTTCTGGTTGGTTGCAAACCAAATATTTTTGTTTTCATCATTTTGTGTATCCTTCCTTGCTAAATAACATTCTGGTAACTTGGTAATTTCACCATTAGTTGACTTACCTATGCCTGTGGTTTGCATTTCAGTTTGTTGGTGTTATCCAGTCTATCCTCACAGCTGGAAAGCAGCTGCAGAAGCTTTTCCTTGAGGATATTGACACTGTCTCCTCTCATCATAAACCTGTGCACTCCTCTTTGCTGAGAAGGCTAATAAGTACAGCTTCATCATCCACCGTACTAAATAATGCAGTGAAACTTCTGTCTTGTCTTAACCAAGATGCGGCTGATCAAGGAGATATGCTAAACCTATTCATTGCATCTGTAGATCACTTCCCAGAGGCAAATCCCTCCCTTCTAGTGAATTGAACTTGTTTTTGTTGTTTATCTGTTCTTTTTCTTTGACACCGTTCCTTATCATTTCTGATGCTTGATACTTGCATATCTTTTTATAGGTTGCAGAAGGTCATGTAAATGTAGAAATGGCCCAACATAAACTGGACTTATTGATTGTTGAGTACCGGAAGCAACTTGGTATGCGCAACTTGGAGTTTAAAACTGTAGCTGGATCGACCAATTTGATCGAAGTTAAGTGGCTTGAGTTCAGCTACCCTCAAATATTGCTAATTGCATTATCAAGTAGCAACAAAAAAGGTTGTCTTCTTCATTAGATTATTAATACTATCTGTTGTATGCCTGCAGCTACCAGTGGATAGAAGGGTGCCCTCAAATTGGATAAAAATAAATAGCACAAAAAAGACCATCAGATACCACACCCCTGAAATATTGAAGAACCTGGACAACCTTTTGCTGGCTAAGGAGGAACTAGCAGTTATCTGCAGGTCTTCGTGGCATAAATTCCTCACAGATTTCAGCAAGTATTATGCGCAGTTTCAAGCAGTTGTTGAGTCTCTTGCAGCTCTCGACTGCCTATATTCACTCGCTGTTCTTGCAAAGCAGAATGTAATGATTAATGATTATTCATCTCTCCTTATGTATGACACTGTTCTCTTGAGAAATCGTTCACCAACCTTTGTTCCATGTTGCAGAATTATGTGCGACCTATTTTTGTCCATGAGAGTGCATCAAGTCAGATTCACATAAAAAATGGACGCCATCCGGTTAGTTCTAGTAGTTGTAACTCAATTTCCATAGCATTGGCAATATTAGTAACAAGATCACGCAATTTGATCAGCAAAGCACAAACAGTATAATGTACTTTTCCATGCAAATTTTCTGGTGGATTCTGGTATCGTTGAAGTATATTTCTTTCATTTTTAGTTATGTAGTAGTATTTCACTGCCAAGTTTCTTTTCCTGCATCTCAAAGTTAAGAAGAAAACAAACAGAAAACCTTGAAATTTGAGTCTACTGGGGTTCAGTTCTTGTTTAGTAGCGTGAAAACTGCATGTGTGTTTAAAAGGTTGTATTGTACCGTATAGTTCACTATATAAGACAAGATATTCATATACTGTTTGTTGGATTATTCAGAGTCGGATTATTAAAGCCCTGTAAAGATCACAATCAGACAGGTCTTTAGAACTGATTATAGCTTTGGCTATAGCCTTAATTACCCAGATGAGCTCCGTGGTAATAGCACTTGAATAGAAGTAAATGGCCTTGTAAATGCCTGAATGATCGTCTTGCCATGTGCTATTTAAGCATGGCAAAGGCTCCAATACAATTCATTTTGGAATTATTCTCTTTCCTTCACTGTATAGCCTTGATGCTATTGCTACAACTACTGACAAATTGCACACTTTTATGTCAATTGTTAAATTGCCCCCCTCTCTACACATCTCACTTACAATGTGCTTTACTATGAACATTTAAAAGACGAGTTACGATGATACTTTTACCTGGTTAGGAGACTGTGTTAAAAATATCCGGTAGGTCTTGTACTAGGGTGCATACATGGGTTGCCCCTTCCTGTCCACTGTATTGCTTGGCTTAGGCCATATATCACTGCTCAAAAGGTGGGTGACAATTAAAAAAACCTTTTATGGCTTTTTAGAAACTTACTTCCAGATCTTTAAATCCAACTGTTTCTACCTTTCAAGATCTGTCAAGCTTCCAATCTTTTCTTTGCCACTCTAGGTGGGACATGGTCTCTTTTTTCCTTTTCCGGTCTGGTGCCGTTGTAGGTTTATGGTCAACGAGGTGACAGTTTTGCTGCTGGGATTTAGGTTCTGGAATCTTTGCTTGGAGACAACTTTGTTCCAAATGACACAGAGCTTCACGCAGATGGTGAGTACTGCCAGATCGTTACAGGACCAAACATGGGAGGAAAGAGTTGCTATATTCGCCAAGTCGCACTAATTACCATGATGGCCCAGGTAAAATTTTATCACATCCTTTAATGGAGCACATTGTGAGTGTATAACATGATTAGTATTTAAGGTTTGACATTGTCAAGGGTTGAAAAAGCATTGATGAATACAGGGGCGGACCCAGAATTGGTCTGGGACCTGGGCTGAACCATGTTTGCTATGTTGTGCTCACATGGGAACGAGAGCCTGAGTGAATGAGCCACTCAGCTGCAGACATTAGCCTTGGTATGAGTTGCATGTAGGCCTTTTTGCAAACTGGGATAGTGCTGGCCTTGTGGGCCATTTTGTCTTGGGATGAGAGAAGTCCGGGCCCTAGATCCACCCCCAGATGAATAGATCTTTTCTTTTATTTTTTTATTCCAGTAGGCCTTCCACTACAATTCTCGTAAAAGGAGTCATTTCTTTTAGGAGCAGCTGTATCAAACACTCAAACTCATCTTGATCCTGAGATGATTCCTGAAAAACATTGCCATGGTTTCTGTAGGTTGGTTCCTTTGTACCAGCTTCATCAGCTATGTTACATGTTGTTGATGGAATTTATACCCGGATGGGTGCGTCTGACAGTATTCAACAAGGAACAAGTACCTTCCATGAAGAGATGAATGAAGCTTCCAACATATTGCATAACTGCTCATCTCGATCTCTAGTGATCATCGATGAGCTTGGTCGTGGCACAAGCACACATGACGGCGTTGCTATTGCTTATGCTACTTTACACTATCTTATCAAAGAGAAAAAATGTATTACCATTTTTGTCACTCACTATCCAAGGATTCTCGACATTCAGAGAGAATTTGAAGGTTGTGTTGGGGCATACCATGTTTCATATCTGGTAACAAAAAAGCTTCTGGAAATTACTGATAAACCATTGGAGACTAGTCCAGTGTCAAAGGATCTTGGAGAAATTACTTTCCTGTACAAGCTTGTTGCTGGAGCTTCAGATAGAAGCTTTGGTCTTAATGTTGCCCTGCTTGCCCAGGTTAGTTATGCTTATATTCAATGTTTCATGTGCTGCTGTTCATCTAGGTATGGACTAATCTTTAATTGTCATGGTGTCATGGGCTAACGGAGATGGTTTGGACATGTACAACGGAGGCCTCCCGAGGCGCCGGTGCGTAGTGGAGTTTTAAAGCGGGGCGATAATGTAAAGAGAGGTAGAGGTAGACCTAGACTAACTTGGGACGAGACGGTTAAGAGAGACCTTAAGGAGTGGAATATCGCTAAGGAATTAGCTATGGATAGGAGCGCTTGGAGATTAGCAATTAATGTACCTGAACCGTGACCTTTGTTACTTTTTGTTTAACCCCTAACTCTTCCTTTGGCTTGTGCACTTTTTGTGTTTCTTATTCTTGTTTTCTGTGGGTTTCATCTCTAGCCTACCCCAACTTGCTTGGGACAAAAGGCTAAGTTGTTGTTGTTGTTGTTGTTGTTGTTGGTGTCATGGGCTAACTAACACTGGTGGGTCAAATGGTCTTCTAAATTATTAGTTCTTTATTTGTCTTCTTCAGTAACTTTTTCATGCATGTGTTTTGATTATTATAGCGATTGCTGCTTTCTGATTATAGATATGGTTCAGTTTTGTTGTCACTGCCTCATTGCAGTTGCGTGCGTTGTAGCGAATGTCTCCTGTGTTCATTGTTCCAGTAGCAGGGATGAAACCTCTAACTTCTGCAATAGCATGTACCGGCTAATCTTTTGAAGTGGGTCCTTTTCACGTACTGTTTTGCAAGAGTAGCTGTTTAAGTTACACACAAATAATGATCCCTCCCCTCCCTCCTCCCTAAATGTCAATTCCTTGGTTGCTGAGGTCGATCCTCCTTTCAGCTTCCATCTAGGTGTATTAAGAGGGCATCGGTCATGGCAGCCAAACTACAGGAAGAGTTAAGCATGCGTGAGGAGAACAAACTTTGGAGGACAACGGATGCAGCAACGGTGGATGGACCATCAGAAAGTTCCACAATAGTTGGTTTGCTTTGTGCACAGCCTTACCAAGGATTAGCAGAAGCATGTCGCAGGGTACTGCTGAACATGACTTTGGCTCAAAGCTATAATGATGTAACAAACACACTACCTTCTTTGAAGAATGCACGGGAATTTGCAAAGAAGACGATAGAAGGCTTCCTCATGTGAAGCAGTGGCTCATTTGAGAATTTGAGTTATTCTTCCTAAATGTGAAGGGAACTTATCAGGTAATCGTCTCCCCCACTCTGTTCACTTGGTTTAGATCTAGATAGCATCCAGTATAGCTCATAGTTCCTAAACTTGCACACTTGTGACACGTAGCTCCCTTAAGTGACATTGTACTTTCTCGGCTTCATAAAACCTGCAACCTTCTCCATATTGCTGTTTAACTGAACTTGCCAACATGGGACAGTCAACTAGGTAGCACCAAATGGTGTGGCACACCATCATGATTTATGGTTCCCACCTTTTCTTCCCCTCTCTTTCTTTGCATTTCCACTTTATTTGTTGGCATGTGAGACGATTTGATGCCACCATGGTTTGACTGGACTGCCCCCAACAAGTCACAGTATTTTACATGGAAAAAAGAGCAGCCGTGCAGACTGCTGTAAGTTTAGAGCGCTTGGAAAAGTTGAAATGCATAGGTTTTAGGGGGTTATGGCCATATTGGAGGACACATGACACAACTGAGCAATACAAATGGAATTCTGGATTTCTTTGCAGGGACATACTCTGTGGAGCAATATCATGTTGACAGCTGTAGAATACAGCACTTGATGTACATTTTGCACAGCATTTTCTCTGGAGCTAACTATATGAGGATGCAGGTAGCGTGTACCTTCCTACTTAGGATCCATAACGCCGAAGAAGCATTTTGCTGGAGCGGTTTTTGGAACTGCTGCTCTGTCAGGTTAGCGTGCTAACCATTTTGGCCACGAGACTTAATGGCAGCGGTACATTGTTAGAGGGCTCTGATCTTTGCTGGTGGCTTAAGAGATGGTAGACGAAGAACTTCGAGTTTAGACCAGCCATAATATTAACCTTTGCGATACTGTATGATATTGTAAGTATGCAGCCGTATATTCCGTCTCTGTATCTGGAACACCTTTTGGTGATGTAAAGTGCAGAAAAGATATGCATTTCTTTACCTGTCTTGTATTCTCTACCCGTTTTGGTGGTTGATAGTCTCGCTGCTAGTATTCTGTACAATATATGCCTGGGAGGTTTTCTTATCTGGTCTGAGATTTGAAACGGTAACGGCTGCCCGAGAGGCATTTTGTGGTGTTGGGCCGTTGGCCTGCAGTTGAATGGAAGGAGGAGAGGGGCATCGTGTGTCGAATCGAATCCAGATGGGCGTCCGGTCCGGCCGCTGAATCCGTAGTACCTTACCTTTTTTTTTAAAAAAAAAACCTAGTACCACTCGTGCAGAAAAGAGAAATCCACCTATCAGAAAGAAAAGAAAAGAAAAGAAAAGAAAAGAGAAATCCATGTTGCAAGCAGCAAGCAGAGCACGTCTCATGCATCATCAGATCAGCTCGTAATGAAACTTCATTTTTCTTTGCGGTTGAAAGCCAAGAGATTCAGGTTTTGGTTTGGTTTGGCTGTGGCGCTTTGCTTTGCCTCGTCTCCTCCGCCGCCGAAACAAGAGGAGGGAATGGACACGCAAAACAAAACCGGCCCTTGTCCTTCACACCTCCCCAAGGGCAGCAACGAGCAGCGCGAGTGAGGTCGCCTCGCCCCGCGCCTCCCCTTGCTGGGCAGTCCAGTCCTGCAGAGAGGAGAATGGAATGAGGCTGAGGGCGCTCTCGCCTTCCTCCTCCGCGCCTCTCCCGTGACAAACCTCCTCGCCTTTCTCCGGTCGCCTCCCTCCCTCCCACCCAATCCGCATCCACTCCGTGAGCACTTCTCTGTCTCTCTTTCCTGGTTTTTGGTTTTTTCTCCCCACCATTTTCTGGGGAGGTTTGATATACGTTTCCGATTGTCCCCGTGCTCCCACAGAGGGGGGATATGGATTTGTCCACGTTCGCCTCCGGCGTCGGACCCAGCCGCGCGGCTCCGCGGCCGGGCCTGCAGATCGGCGCCGCCGGGAATGCCTTCCGGAACTGCTCCCTGCGCCGAGCGCGGCATCGCAGCGGCGGCGGCGGTGGGGGAAACGGAAACCTCATGGTCGCCTCCGCCCTCCGTGGCGGCGGCGGCGGCCTCTTCTACTTGGCTCCCATGCACGGGAGCCCCCTCGTTTTCCGCATCAGAGGGCGGCCGGCGCCGCCGCGGTGCCAGGGCAACGACTCGTTGGCCTACGTGGACGGCCCCTTGGAAGGCACCAAGGGCTCCGGCGAGGTTAACGACGACGAGGCCACCAGCTCAGTGTCCGACGACGACGAGAAGGGCGGCCCCAGCAGCGGGAGGGAAGTCGACGTGGATGGTCTGAGGGAGATGCTGCAGAGGTTGAGGAAGGAGCTGGAGGTGGCCAGGCTCAACAGCACCATGTTTGAGGAGAAGGCGCAGCGGATATCTGAGTCGGCCATTGCCCTCAAGGACCGGGCTGACAGCGCTCAGCGGGATGTGTCTGCGGCTGTCGCGACGGTGCAGGAGATCATCAGCAAGGAGGCGGACGCCAAGGAGGCCGTCCAGAAGTCTACCATGGCGCTGTCCATGGCTGAGGCCAGGTTGCAGCTGGCAGCGGAAGAGCTGGAGGTGAAGAGGGGGTCTGTCGGGCCAATGGAAGTTAGTTTCGAAGGTGTGGAGGAGGAATCCCTTGCGTCTGCACAGGAGGAAATTAAGGATTGCCGAGTGGTTATGTGGAAGTGCGAGGAGGAGTTGAGACACATCCAGGAGAAGAAAATGGAGTTGCAGAAGGAAGTTGATAGACTGACAGAGCTCGCCGAGAAGGCTCTGTTGGACGCGTCCAAGGCCGAAGAAGATGTTGCCAATATAATGGTGTTGGCTGAACAGGCAGTGGCTCTTGAGATGGAAGCCGCGCAGCGTGCCAACGATGCGGAACTGGCACTGCACAAGGCTGAGAAAGCCATCTCCTCGGTTGATACCGTGGTGGAGCTACCATCACCTGCTGAAGAGCAGAAAAGCGCTGAAGAAGATAGTGTTTCTGAAGGGTACGAGTATAGCAGCGATGGTATGGATGATGTTTCTGTAAGGGATGAGGTGTCAAACATTGAGCGTCTAATGGTTGGTGACTTAGCTGTTGAGGGCATTGAGCAGCTTGAACCATCCCGTGAGATATCTGATGAAGCAAGCAGTGATAAGATGCTTGTTGAGCCTCAGAAAGAAGCTGAGCCTGATGTAGATAAGTCAAAACAAGGGAAGAAGCAGGAAACGGAACGAAAGGAGTACACCAAGGAACCATTGAGTGCTCCAAAAGCATTGCTGAAGAGATCATCCCGCTTCTTCTCGGCATCTTTCTTCTCGTCCAAAGTTGATGGAGAATTTACACCAACATCTGTCTTTCGGGGGTTTATGACATCAGTGCAAAAACAGGCACCAAAGCTTGTTGTTGGGATCTTGCTTCTTGGCGCAGGGTGAGTCGCATGACAACTGTTGTGTGTTTTCTAGGTTTTGCACTTTTTCAGTAAGGATTTAATTTCACATAACTCCACCTGTTTACCTTATTTGCTATTATTCTGTTATCCGTACAGTCACCTCTGTTTTCCACTGAAATTTAGGAAACTAACTGGCAGCATCATTTTTATGCATGTTGATTAGTCACTACCTTTCTTAAAGGGTTTTTGTTTTATGTGTCCTGTAGGGCATTCGTCTTAAATAGAGCTGAGAAGAGTCAACTATTTCAGCAGCAAGGCATTACCACAAGCATTGGTGAAGTAACTTCCACAACAAAGCCCATTGTTCGTGAGATACGGCAAATCCCACAAAGAGTAAAGAAGCTAATAGAGCTCTTACCTCATCAAGAGGTACGGTTTCTTTTTCATCTGAACCTGCACATGGACTGATTTCATTTTGTGTGTGGGTATGAAATTCAACAGTTATAATGAAGCTTAGCTTGTGTGTAAATTCCTTACGCTCTTCATTTCCCTATTCAGGTAAATGAGGAAGAAGCTTCACTTTTTGACGTTCTGTATTTGCTTCTGGCCAGTGTTATTTTTGTACCGCTATTTCAGAAAATTCCTGGAGGTGAGATACATATGCTAATACATTTTGTGCACAGGATGATTCTATAGCATTTGTAACTTTCTCTAATCTTTTGGTCACTCAGAAAGTTTACAATTGATTAGCCAAGTTCAACTATGATTTCCCAATTCTGAGAACCGAGAAGCCTTTGTCATTAAAATCCTAGGTTTTCATGAAAGTTCTGTAACCTCCTGCAGAAATAATTTTTACCTTGATATCTTAGGCAGTCCTGTTCTTGGGTATCTTGCTGCTGGTGTCCTCATTGGTCCATATGGGCTCTCCATCATTCGTAATGTGCATGGGACAAAGGCCATTGCTGAATTTGGAGTTGTATTCTTGCTATTTAACATTGGACTTGAGGTACACAACTAAGTGCCTCTGGATGCTGTTTCTTCTTTCAGCATATACTGGCTTAATATCCTCTATCTGCAGCTTTCTGTGGAAAGGCTAAGCTCAATGAAGAAGTATGTCTTCGGCTTGGGCTCTGCTCAGGTTCTATTCATTCTATGCAACCATCAAACAATTATTCTTTCTCAGTTACTCCCTGATAAATTGGAATAATCGGCAGGTGCTGGCTACTACTGCAGCTGTTGGTGTGATAGCTCATCGTTTTGCCGCACTACCAGGACCAGCAGCAATAGTTATTGGGAGTGGCTTAGCTTTGTCATCAACAGCTGTTGTCTTGCAAGTACTTCCTTTAGCACTCATCTTATTTATCAAATTTTGGTTGCTTTGTCACTGATCAGAAGTCTTTTTGTTAGCAAATTTCTCTTTATCCATCACAATTACATCGTAAACTAAATGAAGGTACTCGTTTTGTTTTTGGATACTGAATGAAGTTACACGTTGAAAGCATTTGTTCACATATGAGCAGAGACATATGCCCGTCTAATATTCTCAGCTAATTTGAGTTGCCATTACGATTTCAACAGCTAGGAAATTTTGTTTTCTTGCCATGCTTAGTTCAGGCCTAAACTAGGTTTCGTTCAGGCAAGTTAAACGTGAGTAATGTGAAATGCAAACTTCTACCTCTGGTCAAAAAACATTTTGGACAAGGTAAGGTCTCCAATCTGTAGCTTTGACCACTATTTTCTATTTTAATGCAATCAAGTTGATATATTACTGAAGTGCTTTCCAAAACGTGGTTTTTATGTTTCCAATCCAAATGTTTTAGAATATATTGATTTTCAAAATTTCAAATGTTTGACAGGAACCATGTATGATTTGTCATGTTCTCATGACTGGGGAAGTATATGTTTATTTATAGGTTTTAGGTTTTGTAACAGTCGTTTGTTGCTTGCCTTTTAAGCAGCCAGTGTTCTTCTTTCCTAGGTACTGCAAGAGCGTGGCGAGAGCACATCACGTCATGGACGTGCTACATTTTCTGTGTTATTGTTCCAGGTATAACTTCACCATGCTCAGATACGTGCCCTGCTCTTTGAATAATGCGTCTTAGTTTCAGCTTTCCATTTGTTCATTTTCTTGCTGATGTACTTCTGCACATCACTTTTTTTTCAGAGTTTTAGATCATACCTCACAGTTGCTATCTATGCGCATATTTTGCTGTTTTAATATGTGATGCATACGTGCAAGTATCAACTTGCACGGCATACTCATTCTGAAGCATAGAGCCATAGACGGCCATCAATATTTTAGTAATGTTAATCTAGCCTGCCTTTTAATATATGTCTCTTGTGTTGTTCCCAGGATTTGGCTGTGGTGGTCTTGTTGATATTAATACCTCTGATATCACCTAATTCTTCGAAAGGAGGGGTAATCATTTGATCTTGTGCTCTTATTCTTATCTGCGCTATAGGACCTTTTGCTTATTGATACAAATAGTTGATGTTCTTGGTAGCCCAATGAGATCATGAGTTAAGTACTGTAGCATTAGAAACTAGTCTGCAATGATAGTATGATTTTTAGTGCCAAGGAGTGCTTCAAAACTCGTGTTCAAACAAAGGTTCTATATTTAATTCTCGGAGCTATTTGAGACGACTATACTACGATTGTAGCAATAGACATCTCTAAGTTTCAGATGGCATGGGTGAAATGCAAATTTGTTGCTTGAGTAACTTATGTGCTTTGCACACGTTATCTATGCAAGAGCAAATTTGTTCAGTAATGCTAGGATATCTAAATTTGGAAATAACATCCAACTTTAGGATGACATGTGGGGCCTGGGGACATGTGTGAGTGACACAATGGGTACCTTTCCCAATTTGCACATATCTGTTTGAACTGTTTGACCCTTGAGGCCTTGGTTCAATTTCTGATTTTTTTTATAGGTTGGTTTCCAAGCAATAGCAGAAGCCATGGGGATGGCTGCAGTGAAAGCAGTAGCTGCTATAACTGCCATAATTGCTGGAGGTCGTCTGGTGAGTTGACTGTTCATTTGCATTATTTTGCCATAACTCCTTTCTAGGACTATGCATATGCTAAATCTAGACTCTGAGCTCAGCTGGACATGGGCTTGCTTCCTCGCATGCATGCATTTTTTAGTCTTATCCTTGCAGCTGCATTTCTCTGAATTTGTTTGCACCTATTTGACGTGCAATTTCCTTTTTTGTTGAACAGTTACTTCGGCCTATTTACAAACAAATTGCTGAAAATCGGAATGCTGAAATATTTTCGGCGAATACACTCCTTGTTATTTTTGGCACAAGTCTTCTTACAGCCCGGGTGTGTAGTTTATCTGTTTATATTCTAACCCCAGCATCGCTTAAACTACTTTTCATTTTATGGTACTACTCTCCACAGGCTGGGCTATCGATGGCACTTGGAGCTTTTTTGGCTGGTCTATTACTAGCAGAAACGGAGTTCTCCTTGCAGGTTGAGTCAGATATAGCTCCATACCGTGGGCTTTTGTTAGGACTTTTCTTTATGACGGTGAGTCTGTGAACATAATTGCATCAAGACTTCTTTTCTAACACTGATACATAATTGCAAGTGCTTCTAACCTTATAGCATCATCCAGTGATGCAAATATGAAATACAACTCTGCGGCCACTGAGTTATGTTGCCACAGACTTGTTAGTTTGTTAGTCATGGTGGCATCGTTATGTTTACAAGAACCACATGAATCCCTTGTCAGTACAAAACTCGATAGCCAGTACAAAACTCGCCATTTTTAATGGAAATGGTACCACTTTCACGAGTTTCTCAGACCATGACTACCTTTCCTTATTTGAATAATCACGCTAGTGATCATTTTATACTATCAGCCTGTAAATGATATCACTGTTGCATCTTGCATTACAGTCTAGACAAGAATGTGCATTTTGTACCGTTCCTATATGTTACCCGAAAAAAGTAGCATAGTATCTTCTTTCATCAACTTGTCAAATAAATACATTTTTGTTTATTTATATGATCATATGTTGGGTAGAATCAAACATACGCTAGTAATTAGTGCTATAGCACTTATTTATCTGTCCATTTTGCTAGTCCAACATCAAGGTATTTTTTTTACTTCCTTTAGGATTATTAGAATTCCTTGCTTAATCCTAACACTAGGATTTGATTTCCAGGTTGGAATGTCTATTGACCCAAAGCTGCTTCTGTCAAACTTCCCAGCAATCTCTGTGATATTAGGTCTCTTGATATTTGGAAAGACATTGTTGGTTACATTTGTTGGTAGACTGTTTGGGGTTTCTACTATAGCTGCCATTCGGGTTGGCCTCATGCTTGCACCTGGTGGTGAGTTTGCTTTTGTTGCCTTTGGAGAGGCTGTCAACCAGGTAATACGTGCCATCTTTTTGTGAACAGACCTGGTGTTTTGTGTTTTTCCTTAGGTTCTCTTTCTATGTCATATGTTTCTAGTACTCTAGACCTACTCCTCATGCACATCATAGTTGATTGCAGGAACATCTATAGTTTCTGTATGCCACAAATCATGATTGCTGTGCTATGGATAGATGTTTTAGAGCAGTGGGAAAACTATTGAACACTGTTTTGCAGGGTCTTCTATCCCCTCAATTATCATCATTGCTATTTTTGGTTGTTGGCATTTCGATGGCTCTGACACCATGGTTAGCTGCTGGAGGGCAGTTTCTGGCATCAAAATTTGAGCAACATGATGTGAGGAGTTTATTGCCAGTGGAAAGTGAGGTATTAGTTTAATCCCACATTTGCTTCAGTTATATTTCTGTAATTTTGGCCACAGGAAAAAGCACTGCCAGTCTGCCATACTCTCACCCCGTCTATTTGTTATAAACCTGCCTTGCAGAATACAAGTTTCCATCAAATACCTACTTGTGTAGCCACGTGCATTCCCTGTGTGAAATGTAGCTAGACTCATTTTCCATTTTATATTTGTGCCATATTAAGCAGCCCTGACAAGTAAGGAATCAAGCAGCAACTCAGTAGCCTTGTTACTATGTTTTTTTTTGTGTGTGTGTGTTTGTTTCAGTATTCTGGACGAAAGTATTTTCTCATGGTCAGCTCTAAAATTATTTCTGGCTGATCAAGCATTGCAATATCCAGTGGAAGATTCTAATTAGAGACTGGCTAAAACTTTAAAACTAGGCAACTTTATCTTCCTTCACATCAGTTGCCAAGGGCAATTGATAATCACAGTGGAGAATTCTGCTTTGCTTTAGCAACCATAATCCACCTGAGAACTGGCAGTAAATTGATGAGTTACATAGTTTCTTGTTTGTACAAGAATAATATGGATATTGCGTATAGGTGCAGAAACAATGCTGAACTTTGACTAGAACATTTTGGTAGTCATAACTCTGGCTAAGGCATTTGTCTTCCTACCCCAGAAACAACCAAAGAGACGAGAGAAACAAAAAGGCCTAAAAGCCAAATCAGGTCAGGTATTGTCATATATCTCCCAGTACAATGGAACTCGGTACCAGCCAATGTTTTCAGATGGTAAAATCATGTCTAGTCGTAAGGGTACTGATAAGAAAATTAGTCGCAGTTAGTCATTGATCAGTCCGATTAGTCGAGCCCAGTCGGTCCTAGTCATAGTCTAGTTGTCCTGTATATTCCAGGACCGATATACTAAATAACATATTGTTTAAAGCAAAGATCAAGATAATATTGATGGTCAGATGGTCACTATCTTAGTAATTTGTGAGTTCTGATTTGTGAAATAGACTAAAAGAGCACTAGACTAGATATAAAACAATAGCAAGATAGAGAAGATACACTGACCTTTAGGGGAACTTCAAAATCCAAAAGATCAAAACCATGAATGGCCCAAAAGTTACCCAGAGCTTGCTAGAAGCTAGTCGTCCCCATGCTAATCGGACGACTAATCATGGTTAGTCAACGATTAGTCGGACGACTAGACTTCTAGTCGAGATAGTCGCCTCGTGGGCATGATCGGTACTGGCAGACCGATAAGCGCGATTAATCGTGACTAATCGCGATTAGTCGGACGACTTAAAAACATTGGTACCAGCTAGTGTTAGCCATTGTAGATGACAATTACCAAGGGGTTTATGGCTTTATGCTAATTGCCAGGCACAAAAACACATGGTAAATTGGTAATGTGATAGTGTTGCTTCTTGTTACTATAGTCTCCCAAGTTTGCAGTCAATAGTATGCGAGCTCTAAAATATCCTTTAACATGTCACTTTTTATCTAATGTTGCTATCTTCTGTTTTTCTGTGCATGTAGACTGATGATTTGCAAGATCATATTATTATATTAGGTTTTGGACGTGTTGGGCAGGTTGTATTGCAATCCTCACACACTACTAACTTTTTCCATGTTTGATGGATCCTAATAAAGGTTTTTTTCTTTTTCCTTATACTAGATCATTGCCCAACTCCTGTCAGAGCGATTAATTCCTTTCGTTGCACTTGATGTTAGAAGGTATGGTGCTTTTTGCAACAACCTGAACTTTAAAGAAAGTATGGATAGTGATTCAGAACCTCTGTTGAATGAATGATTTCTCGAACACTATTCAATGAATGTTTAACCATGAAGAAGTATGACTACATGAACCTACGCAGATTTGAGTTCATAAGTTTGTAGAGTTTACCTCTATGATGTTCATTGATACCATGTTTGGACTAATGTGGGACTGCAAATGAAATGTAGTAAATCCACTAATAAATAAAACAAAAGTTCAGGCTGATGTTTTCAGGAAATCAGGAAATGCTGGCAATACCAGCAATCTGGTAGTTGCTCAATTTATACACCTTAGCGGCCAAGTTGAACAAAGACACTTTGGGTGTATACTTGACCTTTGCAACCAGTGGCTGCATGTTGAGAATAACTTTCCTGATGCATGTATTCTTTTTCAGCGACCGGGTAGCAGTTGGGCGTGCGCTTGACCTTCCAGTATATTTTGGGGATGCTGGAAGCAGAGAGGTAGGATGAGTTTGATTACATTTTAATATTCATATAGCTTGTTAAAAAGTACTATTCTGAATTGAATTTTAACAGGTACTGCACAAAGTTGGAGCTGAGAGAGCTTGCGCTGCTGCAATTACTTTGGATACTCCTGGTGCAAATTATAGAGCTGTCTGGGCATTGAACAAATATTTCCCAAATGTGAAGACATTTGTTCGAGCACATGATGTTGATCATGGTGTTAATTTGGAGAAAGCAGGTGCAACAGCGGTAAGTGGATGTTACAGAGCATTCTTGGCCATAATGGGCTACTGGTGCAACTTGTATTGGCCATGTATACTCACAATTTTTATTTGCAACGAGGGAGTTCTATTATTTTTATCATAACAAACTGCAAACCAATCTGCCATGTGAAATGATTTGCGGCAAGTAGATTTAATTAATTATTCAGATCTATATGATAAAGATCCGGAGCTTGTGTTTCCAAATCCTGTTATTAGTTTCTACATTCAGTGATTGGTAAGACATATTTTTGTGGGTCATCATGTTTTACTTCTTTGGTCACTGATAGATTAAAATTTGAACACTAAAAGTTGGTAAATGCTCATTTGCAACTCTTCTTGTGCTTCTTAAATAATACCACCATTGCATGGGACCAAGCATGTTTGTGTACTGTGTAACTTGTACAATGTCATTGTTATTATGCACTACTGGTAGTTTTTCTTATCAGATATTTTATTTCACATGTGGTACTTTTAACATATCTGCTGATGCATCTGTGTGAAAAATTTGAAGGTTGTCCCTGAGACCTTGGAACCGAGTCTTCAGTTGGCTGCAGCTGTTCTTGCACAAGTGAGCTCTTACATATTTGATTAGCATTCCTATAAAAAAACATATTTGATTATCATCCATTGTGCGTATTATTGATGTATGTACTTTAATGCATATGCTTTATTTCAGGCTAAACTTCCAATGTCAGAGATTCAGGAAACCATCAACGAGTTCAGGAATCGTCATCTGTCAGAACTTACAGAGGTGTGTAATTCTGTCATCATTCAGTGGCCTGCTAAAGCTTTTTACGAACCAAAAAGATAAAGAATATTCTAGCAAGTGAAATATGGCAAACTGAATTTCCCAATGGTTGTAAATCCAGGATTGCTTGTGTAGATAGGTGTTGAATTAAGCTTGTAATGGAAGTCATGTGGTAGTAACTAGTGACATTATTACATGATTAAACACCGTTGGTATTACTAGCCATTTGCTGTCTGGAAGAGTGATGGTATGAATTTGACATGATTCTTCTGACTTTTAGGTCATGAAGTCAAAACCCAGAAAATGGAATCAGTAATCTATCATATACCAAATCATTCAAATGGAGGAATTTCTTCAAATTTGTTTCTTATAATTCATGTAGTGTAATAGCATCCACATTTTTAGATATAGTAAATTTTAGATGACTTTCTTTAATGTTCTTGAGTTGAATGGTTTTCTGATGTCCATGTTGGAATATCACAGCATG
This sequence comes from Panicum hallii, assembly GCF_002211085.1. Taxonomy (NCBI): domain Eukaryota; kingdom Viridiplantae; phylum Streptophyta; class Magnoliopsida; order Poales; family Poaceae; genus Panicum; species Panicum hallii. The sequence continues at coordinate 47,408,989 of NC_038048.1, read as the reverse complement.
TGTTAAGAATAGCTTGTGTCAGGTTCATATAATTTATACTGTATTCGTACAATTTATATTGGCTAATATTATATTTTTTTTCTATTTGATGTTATTGTCTCCTTCCCTTTACAGCTGTGTGCTACGTCAGGAAGTTCTCTAGGCTATGGATTTTCAAGAGTCATGCCAATGTCCAAATCGAAGTCCTACACCTCCGATGACGAGAGTGAAACTGTTGATGGTGCACTAGCAATTTGAACTAGTTATATAAAACGGGATCCTTGATAATACCAGATTGATTGTGCTGCACATTAGATAATCAATCGGCAAATCTTGTTGCATATAGAAAGTGAAATAATTCATGCAGCAGCTGTCACAAAAGTTAGCATGCAATTTTGTATGATAGAATGTGTGAAAACATTCAGTGCAAAGCATATTGTGGTTGGAAACGTGAAAACCCACTAACTTTGTTGCAACTTGCAAAAGCTGGGATGCAAACCCGTTTTGTAAAAATTCATACAAAAAGTGGCAACGTTCGTGTGCATGTGCTTTAGAATGAAATTTGTCATTTTTGTATGTATTTTTGAAATTGACTTTGTATCCTGTTGACATAAAAATTGAGCGGTGAACCTTTGCGGTTGACAACACACGAAAGGTCCGGGAGATTTGCCTTATTCCAGTGCAAATCCAGTATTTTGACTCGTGAGATGTGCGTGGGCGTGCCGGTCAATTTGATGACAAGGGAAATGTAAAATACATGAGCCAATAGGAGGCTGCGAAGCCTTTGTGCTCATAGGCATTCTTTGAATAAACATTGCGTGGAAATAGATATTGAATGTAATTATGTAGTGTAAATGATTAAAGCAATTGTGGCACATGCTACCGGCTATTTTTAATAAACACCGCATGCAAATAGATATCAAATGTAATTATGTAGTGTAAATGATTAAAGCAATTGTAGCACGTGCTATTGGCTATAACAGCCGGCACGCTAATAAAGCGTGATAAATAAATAATCAGTCATGAGGCCAATTCCAGCATCCTGATGAGCTTGAGCGGCTCATCGGCTATCCAAACTAGATCCACACAATTGATGATAATAAAACATAAAAACTATTAGCTAGAATAGGAAGCCGATAGGGAACGGAGCGCCGTTGAGCTCCTGCTCCACTATGACTATGCTATAAGCCGATGAAGCTTAAAACTAACGTTACCACCGGTATTTCTAGATGAAACTACAATGATGCGCAACAAGAGGTTAATCTAAACTTCACAAGCCGATGAATCTATTCACAATAGAACGTGATCCCAACATTAGCCGAGATTATGATGCAACAGGCCATTAAATAATCTATCATCTGTTTCAACAGGATGAAAGCTAATTGAAGCAAACTAAATAGCGAGATGATATATTAAAGGAATATCAGCCGATGCAAGCTCAAGGTTAAGATAACTGTAATTCTACCACATCTAGCAAGAGATCAAGTTGATGCAGTCTTACAAGATATGGTCAAATCGATAAATAGGTAGACTAGATGAAATCACACCGATGCGCCCGTGATTAAAGCCTAGAGCACCTGATAGACGAAGACGATGGCAAACTGGAGGTCAAAGCGATGCAGCCCTATTCACCGAAGAAGACGCCGAGTAGCTACATTACTCCTACTCCTAGAGTTTGGAGTTGAGCAAAGAAGAAAATAGAGTTGATGTATTGATCGAGAGATAAAAATTTCAATGACTGTTACCCCTTTATATTTAGCTTTGAACCTCACGCAGACTCAAACTTGCCTAAACCTACTATGACTTGACTACCTTAATTAATGCCTAAACAAAAGGAAATATTAAGATACACGGACTCTAAATTCCCTTATGTAGAGCCCTCATCAAAGAAGCTTCTTTGTTCGACCTGTCCGTGAAGAAACCATTCTGCTTGCGTGATTAATTTGGACTTGTCTTCTCACGCAGCAACTTACTCTTATTTCATTTCAATTACTTTAACATGCGCGTGCTGGCCTTGCCCTTCCTTTATTTGTCTTGTTTCTATTATTAACAATAAAATAATCCAGCTAGGGTGCTAACTGTATCTTATTAATGAAACTCTTCACGTGTGACCTGACGTACGTGCATGCTGCAAGTCTTCTTTACTTTAATTGCCCTGCCTGCGAGCTTTCTTTTCTCTTACTTATCCCATCCATTGAACCTAAGCTAATATTTAAATAATTCTCCTGAACTTCGGCATAAGCATTAACTCCTAACATCCTTTGGACAAGTTAAACTTGTGAATCATCCGCATGCATGCCCGCTCATCGCATGTGATCCCTGCAGATGCACGCTAGTAGCCGATGATCTCCATACTTCATATTACATACAAAATCTGATGTCAACATATCCAAACCTTTGCGACAAAGTACATGTGGATGTGCATCGTTTAATGATATTTGTATACTTGTATGTTTCTTATGAGGCTTTTGCGTTTCCACCAAACCAAATATTTTCTTGTCTGTATTAAAGAAAAAAATATTTTCTTGTCGAATGCTTTCTTTCTCTTATATTTCTATATGTATTGTTTCTAGCTCTATTAGCTCATATCTTGATGGGGAAACATTCAAGTTGCTTACATATAGCTTTTAATAAAAGGTGTTCTTATATGGCAGCAGTAAATATGTTTTTTACAAGCTTTCACAAATTTAAACTACGGAAGCTTAGGTGTCATCACTATATTTCGAATTTCAATGAAACTAAGTTGCACGGCTGCGTCTCTTATACTTGCACGCATGCACTACATTTCTTCCGCACGAGATTTTGTATACGATATACGATGCCGGATGTCTGAATGATATGCGCGTGTTGGGGTTGGGTTGCGGGCTGGCCGGATTCAGCTAGCTAGCGTGCCCGTCTTGCCGTCGGCGTGCCGCAGTGTTACTTTGTTGACGCCTTGAAGGCCAGACCGGACTCCAACCAGAATTATGATTGTACTAGGTAATAGTCCGTTCGTTGCTACGGGCAAATAAAATTTGAATAAAACACCAACTACTTTAAGAGAATCATGTAAAACTATTTGAACTGCCTCAACATTTGTGCACAGAACAACTTGCGGTTTTTTCAGGAAAAATCTCAATTTCATCCTATAATATAACTTGATACATAGAAAGCTCATTTACTGGTGAACCAAATCAGGAATATCTAAAAATTTACTGATGGATCAACAACAAGTTTATATATCAAAAGGCACACACAATGATCGTACTGAAGGAATCAATCTTCCTTCGCTGGTATGCCATGTATCAATCAACTGCAGCTTGCGTATCCCTGCCTTCAATTAGCAGAAAATGTCAAATCATCCAGTAATATATCCAATAAAACTGCCATGCATGTTTTGAACTAAGAAACAATCTAGTCATGTATGATACTGAAAAGAAGGAAAATCCTCTGTTTTTCAATCTTAGATTTCTTTACACTTCATAATTATTCTTTTTTTGCTGAAAGGAGAAATACCCCAACTGCTGAGAAAAAAAATGGAATTTGGTTTCACCTACTGCAACATTAACTACAACTAATGAGAAGGATTTACAATTTTCAAGGTTTCTCACATGGCTGCATCTATTAATAATTTATTTATTATCTTACAATGTAACTGGATGATAAAATGATTTCTTATCTACTAAAGCTTTAGACACTATACCTCGTAAGCAGGGCAATTGGGTTGCATCAGTCTATAAGATGAAGTGGTTAGTGTTCATCAATTGTCAACTTCTTATACCATAGCTTTGAAGAAGAAAAAAGAGAAGTAACATTTCTAAGCTTTTTCATATATGGAAAACAGGTTACCAATACTTGCCTTCGTCAATTTCCAATTAGCATAGGAATAGGAGTAAAATCAGGCATGAAAAGCAGTCAGTTGAGTTTATTCTAGGATTAGCTATAGTCTACCATGCATGTTCACTATTGCCATGTGAATCTGATGTAGTGCTTGAAAAGATTAGCAACAGGAGAATGCAGAAGTCACATGAAAGATCAGTCTATTAATTGATCTACAGTTCTACAATTATAGTATGCTATTTCTGTCAAAATTGTTAGCGAGTAATGCGTACAAGATTATGAAACTACATATCACTCAAGATTATGAATGGTCAATAATGTGTGCAAGCCGACAAATGTCTGTCAAAATTGCTACAGCATTGCACTATCTGAACACCATTATGCTATGTAAATGAAGGTAAAGCATTGAATTGTAACACTGAACAATTTGGAATTATGGATCCAGTAAAGCGAGCCAAAAAAACCATACATTGTCATTCAATAATATGGCATAAAACACACCTCACAACCATAGCCAATTAAATCTGGAATAAAAAGCAAGGATAACTGTACCGGTTGAAGTACTCTGCAACTCAATAACATAAATAATAAATTCCAGAATTATAATAAACCAACCTATGATTGAACCCATATTTGTTGTGACCAACAAGTGCTGCTACATCATACTTCTCCCAGTAAACATATGAAACAACAGAATGCAGGTCATCAGCCTCCTTCCTGTACATACCATACTGGAATTTACCATCGCTCTCTCTGAAAAGCATATAATCAAAGGCATCATATAAAATAAGGTGATGGACTGCTATCATTCAAAACTAAATAAAGATTCTGCAATATAATGTAGTAGACAATATGAATTCAAACAATTGGATGCAATAAAGAATATAATAATTATTTTTACTAATGTACTATGTTTATTTCTCTGAGAAATAAAGATTCTGCAATATAATGTAGTAGACAATATGACTTCAAACAAATTGATGCAGTAAAGAATGTTGAGATAGAAATTAATAATTGTTTTTACTAATTTACTATGTTTATTTCTCTAGAAAATCATGCACGTCTAAGAGAAATGTAATCACAAACTCAAGCCGTACTGTGGTAATACATACAATTAGGAAGCTTAGCTAATTTAGTTCAACATTTCCACTTCAAGGCTTCCTTAGAAAAAAATAAAAGCAATTGCTGAAATGAAGGGTTCATTATTGACTTGACCATTTCCATTGAAACCAAAGCGAAACACACTAATCCCACGCTTTGTTATTGCAGCCGCAAGATCAACAATGATTCCATTGTTCTGAAAACAAGCACTAAATTTCATAATTCTCAGCTTGCGTTAAAAAAGATAAACATGTTAATCAATTTAGCTAGCTATGTTCAAAATTTGTTCAGAAGACAAACAACATATTCGTGTACCTTGGAAGCCCAAGCCATGGCAGAGCACTACAATCTTGTTTGACCCCATGTGGTGCAGCAGCCCCATGAGATTCTCCCCATACTCTCTGTTCTGGAGCAGCTGTTCAGAGACGAAACCACATGGGTTAAACAACCCGGGGGCAGGGCGAAATATTTCTGGCAATAACAAATTCAGAGCAAGCGATGGTAATATAAGATCAGGGAAGAGAGGTGCTCACATGGATTGGGCGCATCTTCGGATGAGCTGGGCGCCTCTACCATGGATAGCCGCCGGGGGGACCCTCGGTTGGGATCGAATCGGACGCGGCAGATGTTCCTGACGTCGTCGGCAGCAGCAAAGTGAAGGAGAGGCAGGGATGAAAAGATCTCTGGGCTGGTGAGTGGAGTGAGTGGCCCAGGACTCCTCCCGCGGATCCGATTCGATGGCAGCAGTGTGATGTGGGTCGAGTAGGAAAGGGATTTCTCATGCTAAATGGGCATGAACTCCTCCCGCAGGGGAGCCGTCGAGTGTGTGGAGGCAGGGCCGAGGAGGTCGATGGATCCACGAGTGCGTCGGGGATGCGCTGGGTAGCAGGCGGGATGTGAAGAGGCAGATCCCAGAGGCTTCTGCGCTCGCGAGAGAGGGGAGAGAGGCGCGAGGGGTCGGCGAAGGACGTGGCCCGGGCGATGAGCCGGCGGGGGAGGAGCTGAACTGCTCGTGATCGGGGGGAGATACGTGAGCTGAACTGACGGCCCCCTCCTCCCTTCTTCCTGCGCGCCGCTTGTCACCCCTCTCCTCCCTCCTCACGTGCCCACGCCTGCCGATCCCTCAGCTCCTCCCTGCGCGCCGCCACCCGTCTGCTCCCCGCCTCCCTGCGCGCCGCCGCCCGTCCGCTCCCCGCCTCCCTACTTGCCGCCGTCCGTCCGCCCCCCTTTTCCTCCTCCCCGTGCGCCGCCGCTCGTCGCCCCTCTCCTTACTGTGCGCCGCCGCCCGCCAGTCCCTCCTCGGCAACTCCCTCTGTCGACCAAGCGCCACCGCCCGTCCGTCCGCCTCCCCCCCTCCCTATCGGCCCAGCGCCTGGGGCACCCAGTGCGCCGCACCGGACCGGCGACCCCTGGATCCGCCGCCGGGTTGCGGGCACATGGGTGGCGGCGCAGCAGCCGGAGACGCCCCGGGCAGAGGAGACGAAGGGAGCGGCAGCGGTCGGTGGCAAGGAGCCCAAGATCCCGGCACGGAGGTGGCGAGATCTCCTCCGGCTGCGGAAGCAGCAGGCGTCGTCGGGGTCCGGCTCAACAGCGGCGAGTGCATCGTCGGAGCCGAGGCCGCTGCGCCGCCTCCTCCACCGCGGGCCAAAGCCGCCGGAGCCAGAGACGTCGCTGAGCCTGCCGCTCCTCCGCGAGGCCGGCCCCGTTGCGGTGGGGCGGCGCGTCGGCGAGCGGGCGGGCGGCGTGATGCCTGGTCGGTTGGGGGAGTGAGAGGCGGGGTCGGGTGGGAGGGGGTGGATGGGGGCTCGCCCGCCCGTCGTTCTGCCGGCAGAGCTATAGGGTGCGACGTGGACACTACGTGCTTTTTAAGTAGTAGAGATTCGCTTCCTTTGATTTCCGACGCAATACGTACGAGTTGTCGTAACGTACGTGCTTCTCTGTTTATTTATATTATTATTATGTCAGAGCTCAACCTCAAAAGGACTTCCAGATCAATCCAACACAGCGTGGATATATAAATACATATTAATTTATCTAACTTGTTGTTGCTGTTCACGCGCTAGCTAGCTGTTGGTACCGAGGGTTGTCATATACCATGATTCAGTAATTCGGCATCTTGATTCAGTAATTTCTGGTCAGTTCGAGAGTGGTTATATATATATATATAAATATTTTATAATTTGGTTCAGTAATTTCTGGTCAGTTCGAGAGTGGTCATATATACATAAATATTTTACTGAACGTGATTCAGTTATTCGGCAATTTGGTTCAGTAATTTCTAGTCAATTCGATCAGTAATTTGACCACTAGGTGTAGAATAAACGCTACACCTTAGGTGTAGCAGTTTATTCCACGTCAATAGCTAAGCTGAGTAGAATTACTAAACAATTTTTCAGCAGTTCAGTAACCGGCGAGCTATTACTGATCATTGTTCAGTAATTTGGTAAATTTAGTCAAATAATTTTTTTAGTAATAAAAGATGGGTGTTGAATAACATTCTACGCCTTAGGTTCACGCGCGTGTGGCTACGGAGAGCAACACGTACAACCGATGTCATCAAGTTCGTCGAACTGCATTGACCCCATATCTATCAGCGATTCGATCGAGCTGCAGATCGATTATTTTGATTTTAGCCGGCCGGCCGGTCAGGAACATGTATAGTACGTAGTTCATGGATGCACATATACATACATCCCAGCCTAGCTAATTGTAAAAGGCCAGCAAACTTAAGGAGAACAAAGCCTATATATGTAGGGAGATCTATATATCTCACCCATCAACCAAATTCTTTTTCCTAAGTGAATATATGGGGAGATTAAAGTTTAGATACGAATTTACAAAACTCTTCCTTCTCACTGGAATGCGATTATTCCTGTTTCCTCGTCTCTTCGCTTTCTTTCTCTCTACACCGAAGGCATAATATTTGTTTTGTTTCTAGTGGCTGTATTTTTCTTAACTTTGCATTTTCTCAACCCAAAAAATTTGCAGCTCTCAAGTGCAAACTTATACAGGAAAATATGTATTTGAAATTCTCGACGAGATTGTACATGCATCTATCTAGTGTATTTTCATATGTGTTAATCCTGTTACTTTAACCACGGTTTCTACATTATGTAGAAAATTGCTATCATGTGTTCCAACCATGCATTTTTGGTCTGTCAATCTTGTTATGCGTGAATAATCTTTTCAGTATAACCCTTTTGTTTCAAATTTCTTTATGATCGTGTATGGCAGGAAAAGGCTCGTGAAAGTTGAGAGGAAGAAATGTAGGCTGGGTATGGGCATCATGCTAAAAACCACGTCGCTGGAGCGCGAAGTGTCATTATTAGTGCAAATGAGAATAATGTAAGAATATGTTCACAGGTTAAAAGGCACCATGGGGATGTCCAAATAGGAAGCTTACGAGGAGAAGAGGAAGAGTATAAACAAGACGATAAGGTTTCTTAGAGGCTCAAGTTTGGGCTCTTCTACTTGGCACCACACACGACGAGAATGACCATTATAGTAATTAGTCATCTAAACCACATGCCGCTCAAGGAATCACTGAGAAGATCGCGACTAGATCTCGAGAAGAGAAGGTGCATTCTTGAGAAATACACGGCTTGTCAGCAGCCTCATGTTCAGCTTCTCTTTCACCCATAACTAATAAACTCGTGATGTACACAATTTCTCGTTGTTTTTAGGTTGCATGATTATATTCTGTTAGAAAATATTTATTATTTAAGCTTCCCTTTCACCCATGATTGCCCATGGCTTGCACTACTGTTCATCTTTGTAAAGTTGCATCCTCAAGGAGGAATGCGACTACTTCATCTACCAGGTCGACAGCGCGTCCCGACCCCAACCCCTGGTCTCCGTCTGTGACGACGATGAGCAATTGAGCATTCTTTTTCTTTTTTTCTTTTTTTGACATGAGCATCAGATGCTTCAGTAGTTGTTTCTTCTCATCTCAATTCTTATTCTGCACCTTGAAGGATTTCCTCGGTGATGGATGTAAACCATTGATTTTTTTCCCTTGATTTTTTCCACCGAGGGCATGAAAGATCATAAGAGTTCTTGTGCTCTCGATATTTCTTCAGCCACCGTGCAAGGAAAAGGAAGAGCTTTGCTCTTCTCGAACTCTCAACCAAATTGAAGATAGATGGATGCTTGCCTTCCTATCCAACGCCATCAAAACTTTTTGACCAATCTTGTTCAGTCCGTTGGCTGAGGTTGCTTCGTCCAATTGGCAATGCATGCTTTGCGACATGTGGTTCTCAAGCTCCATGAACAATGTCTCAATTGTCTGCCTCGATAGACTCACCCCAATCGCGTCACGTACAATCTCCAGCCTAACGAGAAGGCCATCAACAGCAGCAGCGTGTAGCTGGATATATACGACTACAAGTTATAAGCTACACAACTAACAGAATTACATTCTCGTGTGATGCGAAGTAATCTTTCCTTGAATCTGCCAATCAAAGAACATCTTGTTGTAGTACCAATTCAGTTATATTCTAACACTATCCTTACACAAGTAGGCATATTTCGGTTGGAATATAATGGATTTGATGAATTCTAAATCTACCTGGAAAGGTATCTCTGGTTTCTTGCCACCACAATGGATGTGGTTCCTTCCACTTACAGCAATTAATTTAGGAACTTCATACCGCAGTGTAATCCATGCTTATTTCCCCCGTCAGAAAAAGGCTCTTCTTGGTTTCAGTTCCAACATCCTCTTTTGTCCAGGAAGTTTGTGCCATGCCATCCCCATTGACTTGACCACCGTAAGTTCATCTTCTTCTTCTTCAGATGTGTGGTCTTGAGTTGCCTGGGGAAGAAAAGCAACGACTCGTAACGGAGTCGGGTACAAATCCATTGCCTCCAAGCAACTCCCTTGATAGCTACAGCTATTACATCCTCTCCTGCCTATAAATATCCATCGGGTTCCTGCTGTACCCTCACTGCACTCAGCTACTTTACTTGTTGATCACCACTCAGTTGAGTTGAGACAGAGAGAGCAGAGCGGCAGCAATGGGCAGCAGGGACTTGTGCTGCCTGACGACCCTGGTCCTCCTCCTGGGGCTGGCGTCCGGCCAGGTCCTGTTCCAGGTAACCCTCGCATTCCGCCATGGCTGATGCTGAATGATCATTCATGAGATCATCTCGTAGCGAATAGAACCGTTCAGATTTCTCGTTGGTTTGCACTCCCTGAAAGAATTGAGCTGGTGCAGGGGTTCAACTGGGAGTCGTGGAAGCAGAGCGGCGGGTGGTACAACCTCCTGATGGGGAAGGTCGACGACATCGCTGCCGCCGGCGTCACGCACGTCTGGCTCCCGCCGCCGTCGCACTCCGTCTCCACCCAAGGTCCGTCTGAACGGGTCCTTCATCTTCTTCTTCTTCTTCCCCAATTCTTGTCTGAACATGTCTAGGAGTGAGGGAAGGGGCAGTCAGATAGCTACAGCAAAACGGAGCATCCTCAAAGTCCACGTGGAGTGGACAACACGCAGCTACTCTGATTGCGAACCTTGCCCATTCTGCCTTAGTGCCTTCAGCTGGTCTAATTGATTTCTCGAGTCTAGTATGACCATTGACCAATGGTAAAAAAAAAATGAAATACAACATACATGTAATTGTTGTGTGCAGGTTACATGCCTGGTCGGCTTTACGACCTGGACGCGTCCAAGTACGGGACGGCGGCGGAGCTCAAGTCCCTGATCGCCGCGTTCCACGGCAAGGGCGTGCAGGCGGTGGCGGACATCGTCATCAACCACCGGTGCGCCGACTACAAGGATTCCCGCGGCATCTACTGCATCTACGAGGGCGGGACGTCCGACAGCCGCCTCGACTGGGGGCCCCACATGATCTGCCGCGACGACACCCAGTACTCGGACGGCACGGGCAACCTCGACACCGGCGCCGACTTCGCCGCGGCGCCGGACATCGACCACCTCAACGACCGCGTCCAGCGCGAGCTCACCGAGTGGCTGCTCTGGCTCAAGTCCGACATCGGCTTCGACGCCTGGCGCCTCGACTTCGCTAGGGGCTACTCGGCCGAGGTCGCTAAGGTATACGTAGACGGCACGGCCCCGAGCTTTGCCGTCGCCGAGATATGGAACAACATGGTGCCCGGCGACGACGGGCAGCCTGCCTACGACCAGGACCCGCACCGGCAGACCCTGGTGGACTGGGTGAACAAGGTGGGCGGAGCGGCGTCACCGGCCACGGTGTTCGACTTCACCACCAAGGGGATCCTGAACGCCGCCGTGGAGGGCGAGCTGTGGCGGCTCATCGACGCGCAGGGTAAGGCGCCCGGCGTCATCGGGTGGTGGCCGGCCAAGGCCGTCACGTTCGTCGACAACCACGACACCGGCTCGACGCAGGCCATGTGGCCGTTCCCCTCCGACAAGGTCATGCAGGGCTACGCCTACATCCTCACGCACCCCGGCAATCCGTGCATCGTGAGTATTCCCGTCTAGTATTAACTTGCCATGTTGGATGTGGACATGGACGGATCCCTCCTCAATGCTCCATTGCTCTTGCTTGACTACTACAGTTCTACGACCATTTCTTCGACTGGGGTTTCAAGGACGAGATCGCAACGCTGGTGGCGGTGCGGAAGCGCAACGGTATCACGCCGACGAGCGAGCTGACGATCCTCGAGCACGACGGTGATGCCTACGTGGCGGAGATTGACGGCAAGGTGATCGTGAAGATCGGGTCTAGGTTCGACGTCGGGCACCTCATCCCGGCAGGGTTCGAGGTAGCTGCCCACGGCAACGACTACGCCGTCTGGGAGAAAGGCGCCGGCGAAGAATCGAACCGAGCATAATAGCTCTCAAGTGCTCCTAATATGATTTGTTTCTCTGCTACGCGCAGGGACATATACGATTGGGACACCACCCGTATACGGGACCCGTGAACTATGCGAATTGTACACGCAATGATAAAATAAAGTGATTTCTCGCCTCCTCTGTATTCGGGGGAGAGGTTAAGAGACAACTAAGCCATTCGCATAAAAGCCAGACCACAATCTAAGGTTGTTTGGATCACAAGCTGTCACAAAATGTTCAAATAATTCATAATGAATGCCAAAAACAAGTGCTTTTGCAGCTGTTTCACAGGAAAGACGATACCAGGCCCGTTGTCAATATTCAGATGATTCTGCATCAATCTTGATCCTAGTGGCAAAGTGGTTGACAATACCAGATGCGCCTTCTGATGCTCTAAGCATCGAAATCTACAACAAAAAAACATATAAAGATTTGTCGCATGCAACCATGGAACAAATAGTCAAATAGTAATGACAAGCATCAAGTACCTTTGGATTATTCATATTGCTTCCGAAATAACCAACACCAAATGATGGGGACGAGTAGGCAGCAACCAGCTCAGCGGCTTCCAGTTCAGACAAATCCCCTCGCTACTAAAAGATACATAGTTCAACCCACAGTGGAGGGGCTACTTATCCAAGATCAAAGTAGATGGGATTGCAAAGAACCGACCTTTTGAACATCAGCCTGAACTAGCAACAACCCAGCGCCTGTATCATGAGACATCTTACTGCTGCTTTGAACCACAGAACGGAGAACTTTAGTACAAGCAGAAGCAGGACCAGATTGTGACCTGACAATATACAATTATAGATGGTCAGACTTACAATTACTGAAGGAGATATTTGCCAAAAAAAATAGTGTACTAGTTGTTTAGCCCTACTGACATACTGAACAGATGTGAAAAGAAAAAAAAAAGAACACTTGAAGAAATGAGAATACAATGATGATGAGATGCAACATTCACGGGCAGCAAATCCTCTAATCAAATGTTCTCCAGCTCCAGTGGCACAACAGGCAACTATGAATGGTGTACCGAAGGGTCCTTTGGAAGAAGCCCAGCACCCAGAGCCATACATAGCTGCCAGCCCAACCCGGCCATCTACCTGTCAAGACATCAGTGTGCTTTTCTTAGTTCCTGCGAGCCAATGAGAGTTATATGCTACTGGCAGAGTAACATGAAGTTCAATGAGAAATTGCATTCACTTATCCAGAACAATACAAAATAAATTAAAAATGAAAAGTACTACCAAGGAACAACCAATTCAAGTGATATATTGGAAGTAAACTTTGAGCGAGTAACTGATGAAATTGATAACCAACCAACCTTCAGGGCAATACCACCACTAGATGCGCCTGATGCTACAATTCCATAGCTATCTACACAAATAACACCAACTGTATCCATTACACAGTCTTGATTGTCTTCCATGAGTGACTGTGTGAACATCTTCTTTACATCAGCAATATTCTCAGATTCAGTGCCTACAATGAAATGGACACAGGTCAGGTGGAGCATAAAGGCGGAAAATATAGTCCAAAACCACTATCGTCTATCAATACAATTGCACAAGACACGTGCAAGAATGTAACATTAGTGCCACATTCCTGAGACTCTCAGTAGCATAACTAGAAAATTGAGTGTTGAAATAAACATATTCAAAAGGGATAAGTCCAAATGGAAGTAGAGCAGAATATATTAGGGATAATTAACAGATGTCCAATAGAACTCAGACCAACGACTGCATTTGCCCATATGCTCCTTCAGCTACACAATAAAAGAAGGTTTGTTGTGATGGTATCTGTTGGCTATTGTGACAATTATATATGCAGTATAAAATCTTTTATTAGACCTTGTGGATAGCAGTAAAACTGTGTTGCATGGCTGGTTCACAACAAACCAGTCAAATTTATATTTCAGGTGGAACTTATCGAATATTGCTGGAGGCAAAAATGTAATTATGAGAAAATGAATAAAATAAAATGCCTATTAGAATAGCATTTGGTACTAATAAAATAGAAGTACAGTGTAGGGACAAGTTTTCAAACTACCCAATATCATTACGCTAAGGTAACAAAGTGAAGCATTCAAGTCCAGTTAAGTTCCAGAAGATATTTGAACAGATTAATAAAAGTCCAAAATGCAACTCGAATAAGATCAGTAGCAAGTAAACATGGAGGTAACCTGGTGCTTCCAACTGTACTGAATCATGTTCTGAACCAGAACCAGTGTTAAGCTCTAATAATTTCTTGGAATTAACAAGCAATGATGTGTATTTTACCCACTGCGCTTTTGCATTCTCAGTCACCAACCACTGTGTGAAAACAATAAATGTTCCAGTCAATCAGGAATGAGTGATTGGATTAGACAACACAAAACAAGAAGAGACTCACACTATTAGCCTCCGATGTACATTCAAGTAGGTCCATTCCTTTAGATTTTGCCCATTTATATGCTCCTTCACCAACCAAAAACCTAAAACAAGGTATAATTCAGGATTCAGAAATAGAGCTAATATGTGTGAAAAGTTAGGAGCAAACAAATAAAAATCAACATAAATGAGTGCTGAATAAATCAGCACACGTAGAATATGGAGAAAGAGGGGCAGTGGTGCATCAGCCACTGATTAGCTTACAGCATGAGATGAAATTTTAAGGGAACTTTGTATGTAATTGCTTCAATGCATAAAAGCAATAGCTTCAATTACAAGATGAGATGCAGGTGAACAAAATAGCTTCAATTACTCTAAAGGACATGACAGTATACAATTATTTGAGTGTCACAAGTGAACAAAATAGATGGGAAAGAACTTCTAGAAAATACAACATCTTAAAGCAGGCAAAAATGGAACCATGGTTTTCATGATTACATGGGGGGTATCCGACCAAGCAATGAAGATCCTGCAATCTGTTCCTTTGCCAAGTGCAAAGCGACCTGGATTGGATTCTTTACACCTGATCTACAGGAAATGGAAATTATGGTCAGAGCTGAGGTCAAAGTTCACAGGACAAACATGTTAGCATTTAGCACTAACTTTAATTCCATGCCTATTTATCAGCTTCAATGTTCCAAATTATTACAAGTACCTCGAATAGCTCCAACAGCTCCAAAAGAACCAGTACTTCCATCCATGATGCTTGCATCACATTCCACATGACCACTCTCAGTCAAATTTGAACCCCGACCAGCATTTGTGATGGGATCGTCCTAATCGTCAGGTAAGAATAATCAGATTCAGACACCTTTGCTTAGAATAAACAAGCGAACAGAATATGCCAGTAAGCCTCTAATGTAGCTACTAAACTACAACATGCAGAGATAAGCAAAAACATTTGGAAATTGGTAACAAATCACATAATTGTTCATTCATTTTCATAATATAATCTTACTCCAAAATGTTAACAAGATCAATTACATATAGGAAACACAAAAGTATAGCCAGTAAATATCATAGATGTAACAATACGGACCTCCAAAACGTGAATGGCAGCTGCAACTGCATCAAGGCTTGTGCCACTGCCCTGAAAGTGTAAGCATCATTAGGAATCCAGTACTGAACATCCACTAGGACGGATCTGAAGATTGCATTCCCACATGATCATAATATGAATGTCGCATCGTAAATCATACTGTGCACAATGCCCAGATGCAAACGACAATTGTCCAGCATAACGTGAAGCTACAGTAATCAAACGAGTCACCTACAAATCCCAATATTCATAGAGCTGAGAACTGGCAAGCCCCGGTTGGCTCAGTTCATAATGCACCAGGTCTCCCTAAACGAAATTGGTCGGTGTGTTCCAATTAAATTAACCCTACGTATTCGACACCCCCAGTCAGCGGGTAAAATCCAGGCGCCACGCCATACCAAACCATGGCAATAAGCAACGAGAGGGAGAGAGTGGGCCGTTAAAGGGTTAGAGCTCAACGATAGAACCTCGCGAAGGACGGCCGCGGCGGCGAGGCAGGCGCGCTTCATGGCCCGGCGGTACGCCTTCTCGTTCGCCGGCGCGTGGAAGCCGGCGCCCACGTGCAGCGCCACGAAGAATCTGCGGCTGGGGATAGTCGACGCGCTCGGGTTTTCCTCCCCGACGCCGACGGCCATCTCACTCGCGCCGCCGCCGCCGGTGGCCATCACGACGAGCACGAGGAGTTATCAGTTGGGACCCTTGTGGAGGTAAGATTTTACACTTTTCATGTTTCAGAGGGAAAGAAAAGTGTTCTTTCATATTGGCCCTTTATGAAAGTCTTATTAGTAATCAGGGGCCTTTGTCTTAAAGTAGAAAGGATATCTCCGTATCTCCGCTTGTACAGAAGATGAGCTTTCCTTGTTGGTGTACTGACTCGGATTTTCTCCTTTCCTTTTGTTTTTGAAAGAGACTCGGATTTTCCTCTCTCGGGTTCTCTGGACACTGCAGCCAACTGCTACAGTAAGGCAGCCAATCTATTCAATTGCCTACTGCTCCTATTTCTTACCGAGGTTTGCAATACATAAAGTGTATGGAAAGCTAACCTCGTCTTCTGCAACTCGAAAACTCACAATGATTTAGTATTATGAATCATTTGTAATTTTAAAAAGATTAAGATTTTTTTTATGAATATGTAGTGTGTGTAGCATGAGAAGCCTAGGACACGAGCTATCTATTTAGAGTACTTATATAAGCTCATAATAATTAACGCTTGAAAAGTGAGACGATGGAGGTGCTCATTTATGTGAAGTAAAATTCATTGGTGATTTTGACTGTTCATTAGTTTTTAAAAAAATAGTTGTCATCTATCATACTACAATATATCAATCTACCTTACGCTGCGCGTATATTGAAGATATCGTTGGCTTACCACGATGTCTTGCGGCATATAGAAGAGCATGATGATATTGGTTCAAAGGCAGGATTATAGATTCATCGTATACGGACTTTTAGAGTGTATACCAATCAAATTAGAGAACAATAAGGCTATGGTAACAAAAAAATGATGTAATCATTTCCTAACACGTGTGAGCAGATGGGCACCTGTGACTTTGCACCGAATGGGTAAATATAGCATTACTCAAACTTTGTAACAAAATGTATTACACACACATCCACTATGACAACTAAAAGCGATTATAGAGGTGACCTGCTGTGCTCACTTTTTGTAGACAACATCTACGAGAAATACGGCTATACCTCGCTGGGTTAAACTGATTGGTGTGGTGCATCCCGTTACACACTTCCATCACGCTCCTGCTCTGGCCTCTGGGCTCTGGCTGCACCCCGCCGTATTTCCCGGGAAGAAAAGATTGATGCGCAGTTTTGCGATTCAGCCCCTGGTACAAGGGCGTCTTCGCTTCTCCACTTTCCCTGCCTGCTTGCTTAGTGCGGAGCCCAAGGGCCTGCACGCAATTCCCGTCCCGGTGAACTAGTGCGTCCCCTGCCCGTTCTCCTTCTCTCCTCTCCTCTCCCCTCCCCTCCATTGCAGAGAAAACCCCAACTCCACCACCCAACCAACCACCCACCGTTTCCACCACCTCCGCCTTCTTCGGATGCTTTTGCTGCTCGGCGCGTGCGTCCACTCTTGTTAGCCCTTCGCAGCTGCTGCTACTCAGCCGCGCTGCAGAGAACTTGGGTTTCCAACCAAACAAAACTGCCTTCTCGGTTGCATCGCTCGCGCCGTCGCTTCCGCAAGTTCGCATTTCCGATCGGAGGTATATTTCCCCGCGCTACCTCGTCCCCAAAGCCCACCATTGCTCTTGCCTCCGTTGCTTGCTTTCTCATTGGGGAGGAATCGGGTGGTTGATCCTCCCTGCGTTGCTTTCGTTGGCGCGTTTCATGGCATGGGGTTTTCCGTCTCACCGTCGTACCTACATGCCTCTGATTTTTTTTGGTTATTATCTTTGGTAGGGTTTTGGATTAGCATCATGTTTTAAACAAAGAAGAAGGAAAGAAAAAGAAAATTCAAGGCAGGAGCACCGCACACTCAGAACTACTAGGGGAGGGGAAGGAAAATGGCTGTAGTTAGCATTCGTGTTGGATAAAGAGCAGGCATATGCCATGGATTAATTATATATAAAAAACTTAGTTGGATTGAACTGTAGATTTGATACTAGTGACTCTGGAGCAACTAGAGGAGTGGGATTAACTACTTTTATACCCTAGTAGTTTGATTATTTGCTCAAAGATTTAACGGTTCTGCAGATGGCGTTAAACTATTGTGCTGATAGAGTGATAGCGCATTTTGCAGTATCAACCTAGCCAATTATGTACCTGGTAACAAGGCAAACTGTGCAAAAACATGAGGAGCTGGTTGCTATCTCTTTCTGTCCCAATACTTGAAGTTTACATGATCAATCAGTTATGCAGATCGTGTTTAGTTTGTCAGGAACACACCATGCAACTGATAATCCAAGATGTGCAGAAGTTGATCGCAAAGCTTTCATTTGAAATTCAATGTTTTTCTTTTAATAAGATGCTGCATGTTTAGTTGTTCACTATTTGCTTTACACTTGTTTTTTTTTTGTGCTTCAGTGGTATACATTTCCTCCATTTTTTTTCAGCTAGCTAATCTTCTCCTTTATCAACCAATTGTCAGCACAAGAATGGGGAAAAGTGGCTTGATTGGTCGGCTGCAGGAGAGTGATAGCATGAGTGCTGCTGCTGGTCATGAGGAAGGCAGTGAGGAAGAAGAACCATATGAATATGAATTCTACGGTGATGATGATGATGAGCCACAGGATGTGGAGCACTGTGATGGCACAGCTCTGCCTGAAGATGAGGAACCTTTCAAACTAGAGCTTTGCAGCGATGAAGGCAGCGGCAAGTGTGGCTCATCTCATCCAGAGCCTTGCATCAATCTGGTGCTTGATGGCAACAATATTGGCAGGAAGCAGCTGTATGAGTCTAAGCCATGTCATGGTCTGATGGCTGACGAGGATGAATTCGTTGAGAAGAAGTCCAACTATTTGCATCCTTTGAAACAGGGACAAAGTAAGAAAGAGCTGAAACAAGTGCTAAGGCACAGCAACTCTGTGCAGAAGGAGGTATCAGTGGCCAAAGAAAAGGAAACAATGCCGTTCAAAAAACGGTTATCTGTCAAGTTTGCTGCTGATGTATCTTGTTATACATACAGTACTGAAAGTTTTGCTGCTGCTACCATAGAGAAAAGGAAAGCTCAATCTGATGACCAGGACAAGCACCTGTGTAAGAGACAAGAACACTCATTTTCTTCACCCCATGATGGGGGAAAGCTGAAAGAAGGGGGTGGCACTAATTTGTTTGTGGGTAACCTACCACCTTCCGTGGCTTCTCACAAGCTCATCGAACTATTTCTACCATTTGGAAGAATTGTTAGATCTAGAGTTGCGGATGATTGCTTCACTGGTGTGAGCAAGGGATATGGCTTTGTGGAGTATTCTGATCCTTGTTATGCTGCTGAAGCTATTAAACGCATGAATGGACGCATGATCGAGGGAAAGATGCTAGAGGTCAGAGTGGCTGATGCTTCATCATCAGGATCCAATCCATCTGTTCATGCTGTATCAGAGACTGCTCATCAACCCACAAAAGAAACAGACACAAGTAAACTGTATGTCCGCAACCTTCCCTTGCTCATGAATAAGGACAAATTGCTCGAACTTTTTGTACCTTATGGGCAAGTCACTAGTGCAAAGGTAGCCATGGATTACACGACAGGATTAAGTAAAGGATATGGCTTTGTGAAGTTCTCTGATGCCCACGATGCAGCACTAGCCGTTATGCAGTTGAACGGACGTCTGGTTGAGGGGAAGAAGATAGAGGTTCTAGTATCTGTTATGCCTCTTAGACCATCAAGCTCACCTGTGGAATCACATGCTGAAAATAGGACCCTCAGAGAGATTGACATGTCTAATCTATATGTCTATAACCTCCCCTCGTCCATGAGCACTGCCAAGTTGGTGGAGCTTTTCCTGCCATTTGGTAAGATCACCCATGCGCGGGTGGTGGAACAAACCAATAATTCAAGTAAAGGATACGGATTTGTCAAATTTTCTGATTCTCATTGTGCTGCCGAGGCAGTCGCATTGATGAATGGAGCACTGATTGAAGGGGAAACGATCTTGGTCAGAGTTGCTGGTCTTTCTCCATCGGAGTCCAGCTCAGTTTCACAGCATCCACCACACTCGGTAACAAATGTCTCTCCAGAAATCAAAAAGTGTAGACTTTACGTCACCAACCTTCCGCAGTCCATTACTGCTGATAAGCTTGTTAGACTTTTCATACCCTTTGGTCAGATTGACAGAGTGGTGATGAAGGTGGAGTATAGTCTTGTGCTATATGCAGATACAAACTCAGCAACCAAGGCTGTCCAACTCATGGATGGATATATGATTGAAGGAAAGAGGCTAGTAGTCAAGGGATCAGAGCCTTGTCCAGTCAATGCAGTAGACTCTGGTTGTTCGCAGTCAGGTAGCAAGCTCGTAAAAGAAATAGACATGGCCAATCTGTATGTTGGCAGGGTTCCATCAGCTGTGGCCTGTGATCAGCTAGTTCAGCTTTTTTGCCCATACGGAGAAATTGTTCAAGCTAAGAAGTTTGATATACCTGGGTATGGCATGATTAGGTATGCTGATGCTTCTGCTGCTGCTGCCGCAATCCAACATTTGGATGGTTACCAGATTGGAGGAAGCACCCTAGCTGTGAGAGTAGCAGGGCTTCCTGCAGAATCTGATGCAGCCACAAATGCGCACAAAGAAATTGACATGACTAACCTATACGTGTGCCACCTCCCACCATATGTCACTACTGAGCATTTGATTGAACTTTTCCTGCCATGTGGCCAAATCACTCGAGCAAAAGTAGTTGTGGATAAGTTCACTGGTGTCAGCAAGGGATTTGGATTTGTCAAATTTGCCGATGCTTACTCTGCTGCTGTTGCGATTACTCACATGAATGGTTACCCATTGGAGGGGTATGTGTTGTCAGTTAGAATAGCAGGTGTTCAGCTGGGTGATATGGTCAGCGACATGGCACATTTCTACTCCTACTTCACTTCCCCTGATCTGTCGAGGATGGCTGTTGGGATCCCAGCATCACACTGGCCATACTATTATGGTGAATCCGCATACACCCCATACTATTATGGTGAATCCTCATACAACACGCCGACCGTGTACCAGGGACAAGGTACTGAATCTGGAACTGCTGCTGATCAAACATCTCAGCTAGAAGGCCCGCCTGGATCTGAACCGGTTGGTTCATCTTCTGTGTCACACACTGTTGTTTCTGATCGTTCTCAGTTGGAAGGTTGGATTTGTCCACCTGGCATTGAGCCCCATGCTGTCGTGACGAAAGATGCCTCTGTGTGGACAGGTCCACCTGGCTTTGAGCCTCCTGCTATAGCCAAGAAAGATGCAACTGTGTGGACTGGTCCACCTGGCTTTGAGCCTCATGCTGTTCACAAGAAAGATGCCCCTGTGATGAATCCTTCTCAAGCTTGCTCAAAGGTTCTTTTGGCACATTCAGATGGGAGCAAGAAAGAAAGTTCGGTTGTCTAACTTAACAATCATCTGCATCAGGCTACCTGTAGTTTGATATAAATTAGCAGGTTGCTCTTCGTATAAATGTGTTTTGGGGAAGATTAGACTTCAATAGACTACAGTTCTCCCTCATGGAAGAAGCTGTATCCTAACCTTAGTAGCTTAGTTAAGTACTTAGATTATGGCCGTTGGAAAACAATGTTAGTGGAGGTTGTGATTTTAACAGAGAATGGCTTCTTCGCATGGTTGCCTATGGTGCCAAGTGATGACCTATCGAGTTTAGAATTTAGATGCTTGACTGAAGTTAAATGTTATCTCGATGTGCTGTTACTGGTATGCAATGGATGTGCCATGTGCGTTGCTTGTTGGTGTATTGGAGATACTTATTTGTTCAGTTAAGCATCCTTGGGTTTTCTGGGAAATTCAGTACAACATTTCTCCAATGTGTTCAAGAGATGAGTGCATGCGTGTGCTTCTTAAATGTTGTTGGGTTCACCTAATCTATATGTTCTCGTGATGGGTATCCTTTTTTAAAAAAATATATATTAGTTCATGATAATTTCGTAGTGATTTTCCTTCCCAGCAAACAGCATATTTTAACGGTTCTTTCAGCAGGGAGTGCTGCTTCAGTTCCGTGACTGTCGCCCAGCTCTACTTAGCTGTCAAAAGCTCCCGTCCGCTTCACACGATTACAAAGGATCTATGCGAAGTATCATAGTTCAGTCGAATACTGCAAACCGATTTTGTTTTGAGACGGTAAAAAAAAAAATTCAGTATGCTTCCATACAAACAACTGGCTGATAGGTTCCATCCAAAGCATTTTAAGCAGCTGAAAGGCTCTTCCGGCGGTTGCTTTCAGATGCCTTGCGCTAAGATTTTGTGATTGTAGCAGATAATAGCCAACAAAGGCAATGCATAATTATCGTCTTACATCCTCCATAGTGTCAGGATGCACTCAAGCCCAGGGTACAGTAAAATAGGTAATTCTCATTTATTTTCATGAAGTGTACACATGCAGTCTGAAAATCTGTGAATGAAGCAGTACAATCGGTTTGGACTTGGAAGCAAAAAAAAAAATGGTGGCATGTGATGTGGCCATCAAGAAAAATGCAAAAAGATGCTTTCAATGAAAGATCTGCTAGGCCATTATCTTATACTTGGGTACATGATAAATTTGGAGTGAATGAATGTGTTGTAAATAAGCTGGAGATCACTTTGACATGAACAAAGATCTGCACTGCTGTGCCGTGTCATCAGGGCTGGTAACTGCAAATGAAAATGATATTGAATCAGCATATGAACAACAGCAAAGGTGGGTAAATATCAATTGTGATGCAGCTACTATGATGATCAAAAAGTTATCGTTTCTGACAGTAAAATTAAGCTCTGGAGCCAAAATTTCATGCAACATATTAACAATGGAAAAGTCCCCAATAAGTTTGATCAGATCACTGATTCACTGTTATCAACTGGTATTAATAAAAGTTGACCGGCAACTACTCATTTTGTGCTAGTTGCATCTTCGTATACTTCATTGTTACGCTGATACCTATCCTCTTGGGTACTGACATGTGATTTTCCACTGATGTTCTCGTTTCCAATCTCTTTTTATTTACTAAGAAGTAAAAAGATCTCCATTTCTGTTAGGTGACATTGCAAATTCATAAGCATGGGAATATTAGCCTCTGTCATACAACCAGCATACCTGTATGGCCAACTGTTCTTTCAGATTCAAATATCTCATAATCATTGCCACCCTATTCAATGGAAGAGAAGAATTTGTCAAAGAAATTATCCAACACAGACCATGTTACAATTAAGCTGGTGGTCACTAGCCAGAAAATGAAACAATAACATAAAAATATATACCAGTGGCTTGGAAAAGAAAACATATATCGAAATGCACTATTTTGGGGTCCTAACAAGAAGCTACACATCCACACAAACAAATTAAATACTTTTATATGATAAGATACTAATAAGGCCGACATATCACCTTGTAGGTCTTATCCCCAAAGAAATGAATTTCTTGAAATTCCTCTAGATATCTCAAGCAGTATGTTTTGTCCCAACCTTGGGGAAATACCTGTAATTTTAGTGCATCAGTAGTAATTATCACTATTCCAATTATTTTTGAAAAAGAAATATGTACACAATTCTAGGAGACTCACATCAAAACTAATCTGCCCTCCAATAGAAAATGTCAAGTTCAAGTGAGCAAACTTTTCACGAAGCACGGATACCATTTTAGGTCGAATGTTATGCACCTGCAGGAAATCCGTTGTTTCCATTCATGTATCTTTGATAACTTTCCACCTCCGACTAATAAAGGTTACTGATTTCTAGTAAAGGATTCATACCTTATCATACTTCTCAAATTCATCACGTTCTTCTTGACTACAGTTTCTCCCTATCGGAGAAACATTAATCATTCCACTTCGGAACTCTATGAAGGTACCCCTGAGCAAACATTCAGTAAGTGGTCAGTAATGATCACTGAGCTAGTGCAGAACAGAGTTATTTAATAGGGTTCTTCACCAACCTTTTAATTGGGATATCCAAGTCAGCAATGTAATGAAGGGTGAAGTTAATGAATTCCTGAGAAACATATGCAAAACTTTAGCAAGCCTGATATTGGATCAATGGAATCAGTGAAAGAAAGTGAATACACCACATAGGCTCACCTTCAGCTTGTCTTCTCCGAGAAATGATTTCAAACTCTGCAGAAAGAAAAAGTTCGGTATCAGCATATACAAGAACCTAGAGAAGTCAGATATTCTACTAAGTAGCAGGCCCAGTCAGTAACTTGATTTTGCTTTCTTTACTAACATTTCCTTGCAACAAAATTTGTTGATCTCAGATTCAGCCCGTCACTGGATACAAGACAGTATGCTCGCGGTGCCCAAAGACTTACTTGAGTTCCAATTAGCTCTCCGTTCTTGTGTGCAACGAGGCCATTTTCGGAGAAGACGTAATCGTAGTCCGTAATAACTGCAAAAAGGGGAAAAACCAGACAAATTCAACATCACCTTGCAAGGTTTAGCAACAATGTGCAATTTCTGGTCAACAACAGATCGTGGCCAAAGTTGAGTGTGCACATTCCAGACCAGTTCTGCCGAGCTGCTCTGTAATCTTCACCAGATCGGATCCGCCCACCACGCCCACAGTGACATGCTGCTCCCAAAATGAAACGACACTGTAATTCTCCTTCATACCAGAACAGCATCAAGGAGTAGGAGGATGTGCGATCTCAATTCTCACCTGGCGCAGCTGCTTCATGAACTCTAGCATCTCAGGCGTCACCACCTGTCCCAGAGAAGCACGAGATTATTTCACAAAAACGGCGCGGGGCAGGCAACGATTTAACACCCCAACAAAAAAGCAAAACAGATCCAGGAAGGGGAACTCGCGGCTACCTTGCGCGGCAACGTGAGGGTGCCGTCAACGTCGAAGAGCGCGAGGACGCCCGCATTCCTCGCCGCCGCAGCCATCGCCAACCGCCCGCTCCTCCGGCTACTGCCTCCGCTACGACTACGAGCAGCAGAGGACGAAGCAGCGTGGTAATAACAACGGCGCCCGAACCCCGGGTAGGAGATGGCGTTGGT
The DNA here is from genome assembly GCF_002211085.1 of Panicum hallii. Lineage (NCBI taxonomy): Eukaryota > Viridiplantae > Streptophyta > Magnoliopsida > Poales > Poaceae > Panicum > Panicum hallii. The sequence goes on along the minus strand of NC_038048.1, from coordinate 47,384,179 downwards.
TCGAATGGTCAGGTTGGCGGCGCGGATCTAGATGCGCATGCGCCCCGCCCCGCTTAGCGTGTGGATGTGGACTGTGGAGTCGTCGCGGGCAAGGCGTCGGCGTCGGCGTCGGGATCTGCGTGGGGAGGACGGGGAGCGGAGGGGCTGACCGCAGGTCGTCACTCTCCTCGAGCCGGATGGATCATGGATGGAGAGGCGGCGGTCGTGCCGACGACTGCGCGCCACGTCAGATGAGACCGCTGTGACTGTGTGCCAGGAAGTGGGGCCCTGCCACTGCCAGGATGCCGAGAAAGCGTCTTCGATGCGTAGAAGCGTATTTTGAGGATGCGCCATGCTTAGTCGTCTGACGCCACCACCCCAATCACGTTCGTAATATATATATATATAGGCAGACATTAATGACTACTATTTATATATTTATAATAGGAAAAAAAATAGCTGGCAAACTGAAACTGATGTATGGAGTAGTCGTCTTTCCAGCTTTTTTCTAGAAGGTCTCGATAGCCTACGAGTGCAAATGGATCATCCTCATATACACCTCCAACATTTTTAGTTTAAATATTTAAACTCTTTAAGAAGTACAAATATTTAAAATAAATGTACACCCCTACTTTTTACCAATCACATGCCTGCGACGTGTGTGGGAGAAAAGCAGCAAACGTAATAACCAGTCGCAGGGATTTTGCAGATACTTTCGTGGACGGTGAAAGCGGATCGGGAATGTGGGTGGGGGCCGGTAAGCGAGAAATTCACGGTGAAAAATGTGGAGGGAAAATGACACAAGCATAATATTGTTTTTTTCCTTCTCAAAAACTTCCACCCTCTCTTAACCTGCTAATGGGTTCAACGTGGGGGGGTATAAGTAAATATATTAAGATAAGAAATATTTTAGAAAAAATCGTTCTATATAATATAGAGATAGATAGATATAAATATGATAGTGATTAATAACTATTATTTATTATTTATAATAGGAACAAAAAGGTAATTAGGAAACTGAAGGGTTGTTTGGATGCCTGCCTAAGACGCCACGCCACATATTTTCCGCCACAGTTATGGCGGCCGATCCAAACAGCCTCTCGAACTGCTGCTTGGAGCTAACGTCTCGCCAGCCTTTTTTTTTAAAGGGTTCTCGCTCTCGCCAGCCTTTTAAACAAACAACCATCCCTCGAAAAAAAAACATCTAGCAGTTTCCATTTCGCACCCTGTTTCTCTCCTCTCTCTGCTCGTGTTCCGCGTTGAGAGAGGCCGGCTGGCATCGACGGACATGAGCCGCCCATCGTCGCCGATCCTGATCTCCGACGACGAGAAGGAGCCGGCCGCGGCGCCGGTTGCCGCTGTCCAGGGTGCAAAGGACGAGCAGGCCCCGGTGGCGGTGGCGGAGGGGTCCAACGACGGCGACGGGATCGAGACGCCGAGCTGGCTCCCCGACGGATTCGAGATAGAGGGGTACTACGAGCGCGACGGCACCTTCAAGGCGACGGTACGTCCTAGTCCGTTCCTTACTCGCCGATCTTGGTCTTGTAGCTAGTCGTGTGCTCCCGCCGCGCCCATGTGTCGTCGTCTTGCGCGCGTTCATGGCAGCCTGCCGCGCGGCCAGCCTGCGTGTCCACCCCCCCCCCCCCCCCCCCCCGCGTGCTCGTCGCCCGCCGCCAGCATGCTGCTTGCATACCTCCAAATGGCCTGGCTTACTGGTTGCGCGCGTTAGGGTTTACGATTCCACCTGCTGCAAGCGACCAGATGATCGATCTCTGGCCTGGGCCGGCCGGCCGTGAGCTAACTTCCTTGTTCGTTCGCGTGCATATGATGATCTGCAGGCCTACATCTGCCCGGTGAGCGGCCTCAAGTTCGCCATGATGAGGGAGGTGCTGGACTACTGCTGCTCCGACGGGATGGAGCGTGCCATCGCCGGAAAAGAGACGCTCCAGGACAAGACCACCCTGCAGGTGAGTGAGCCGCACGCTGTAGATGTGTTCTTTTGCTGAGATTTTTGTACATGGGATTCAGACGTGGATGGTCTGCGAATCTCACCGTTGCGAAATGCATGTTGTGCAGGGGAAGTACGCGTGGCTCAGGCAAAAGCACGGGTGGGTGCTCGAGATCAGGGCCGGGGGTGAGAACTTCAGCAAAATGTTCAAGGTAAAAAGGAAAAAAAAGATTCTGCAATTACTTTTTTTCACAATACTGTAAAGGTTAGCTGATATGTGTGGTTGGTGCTGCATGCTATTAGTTGAATATCACAGTAGTAAACATAGAAAAAAAAATCGTATCAAAAAATACGTACTTTAGGACCAAAATGAAAAAAAAAAAAAAAAAAAAAAAAAAAAAAAAAAAAAAAAAAAAAAAAAAAAAAAAAAAAAAAAAAAAAAAAAGGAAAAAGAAAAAGCCGGGTAGGGTGACTTCTCAGTACCGGTTGTGTTTACTACTCTTACCACCTGGTATTATAAGCCCCTTTTTCTAGTAGTGTAATTATTATATTCGTAGCTAAGCATCTATTTTTTTATATTCCTAGCTAAGCATGGTGTTTTACGGCAGTTATTCAAGTTACAGCAGGGGTATGATTGTGTGTTTTTTGTGTGTGTGTGTGGGGGGGGGGGGAATCTCCAGATTAGAGATCTAAAACGATTTGCCTTAGCTGTTGCATCCCAAAATATGGAAGCTACTGCTACCTAACTAAGAGGTGAAGAGATGTGTCTACTGACTACTGTTTGCGTGTGCGTGTTTGTGTGTGTTGGTGTGGTGGGGGGGGGGGGGCGTAAATGGTTTTATTTTTTGCTTATTAGCATTATTATTATGTTCCTAGCTAATGGTATATGATTTTACTGTAGTTATTAAAGTTACACTAGGGGCATGATTGTGGGTGGGCAAGAGTTACGACAGGGATGTTTTTGTTTATAATAGCGTAAAGATTAGTTGCGGTTGCATGGACTGGAGTTTAAATCCGTGAAAGAGCAATGGATTTTTATATATATCATATTATTTGTAATCTTCAACATATCATTTTTCTTTTGCAGTTTTATACTCACCTGTCTACTGGGGTGCAGCTTGCATCGAAAAATGAAGTACTACGCTACATAGATGAGGCCGAACTCCCTGAATATGTCAATGGAGATTGTGACACAAGCAGCGAAGATAATGTAAGGATCAGCATGCTCAACCTAGTCTATTAAATGCTTCAACACTATCAAGAACTAACATTCATCGTTACATGCATGCATGTAGATCATTGCGCAACTTGAGTTCAGCATCAATTCCCTTCCACCCGGATGGGTCAAGGAAACTACATTCAGGAAATGCAGCGATGGCATCAGAAAAGATACGGTAAATTTCGAAAGATGGAGCATATATAGAGCCTATTCATTGAAAAATATTAAGTTGGTTCTATTTCTCTTATCGCATCATTTGATTTTGTAGTTTTATACGGATCCGATTACTAAAAAAGTATTCCGCTCGTTGAAGTCTGCGGAACAATACTTCACATCCGGAGAACCTGTGGGCGCTCATGTACCAATCATGAGTGTCACTGATATGTACTATTTTGACAGGTGCACAGATATGGTAATTCTCCTCGTATACTATATTTGCAATTAAATTCTTGCATTACATATTTTTTAGGTCTTTGTTATTTTATGAGTCCTGAAATTCTACTTATGTGTTGACGTGCATAGTAACAATCTTATTACCCACCACAGCTTCCTTGCTTAGCAAGTAGATTGAAAATGGAAGGAACAGGAGACCAAAAATGCGAGGGAGAGGGCCAGACTTCACGTCGTAAGTATTTGCATCTATTTGCTAAATGCCTATATGGAACTTTAAATAGGTTTGAAAATTAGTTTGGAATTTTGTATACAAAGCATCACCTAAGCCATGGTGCATCTCTAAATATGGCAGCGGATCGGGTTCGGGGCGGATATCCGCGGGTTTCGGTTTCGGTTCCTGGTTTTCACCTACGGATATGCGGGTTCGGATACTCGAAATACTGCAGGTTTAGGGTGGATTCTTAAATTCACCCATAGAGCTCCACTAAGTCCTGAAACATTCAGCCCACTAGAAGCCCACCTAGCAACCCTAAGTATATAAGCCTAAAATCCTTATCCTTCAACCCTCATTCTCTTGTTCTTTTGATGCTTTTACTTCTACTTTCATGGTCTATAGTTTTGTAACTTGGATGAATAATATATCTATATTTATTTGCAAGCTACTTCCTTGCTTTTGCTAATTTTTATGTTCTCATATACTCTTATGTTGTCTTTGCTGGTTTGTAAAAAAAATCGGGTTTCAAATTATCCGTCGGGTTTTGAAGATTTGCGGGTTTTGGTTTTGGGTTTGGATTTTCACCTGAATCGGTGTTCAGGGCGGATTCGGGTTTTAAGTTCGGATTTTGATTTTGGGTGCCCAGACACTCCACCCGATCCGAACCTGCCCTGTTGCCATCCTTACGCATCTCCAATTGCCTTTCCATAAGTAGGAGTAGGGGCGGATATTAAATGCAAGAGAGGGGGATGAGTGCCTCAAACACCCGTAAAGGCCAACGGCTAGACTGGTAGAGATCTCCCCTCCCCCAATACATGCGCACCCCCCCACCCCACCCCATACACACAATTATATTTTTTGCACTCACCTCTAAGTGGAAGGGTGCCAATATAATGGAATTGGGTGCCTTACTTGTGTACAAGAATCCACCTCAAAAATAGTACATATATACGAGGCAAACTGTATGGTGGTAGACCTTGTGATGAGCAAAATACTTTTCCGAATAAGACCAAGGTAGGCCATTCCACCTCACATCCAACCATGACTAAGGAGGATCATTCCAAAATATTCAATCTTGAGATGGCCACATCCCTACAACTAGGGTGACGAGTGGCCCACTCCGACAGCCTCGAGATGGCCATCATCCGACCATGAGCAGGAAAGCCCACTCCCAAGCACCCTCAAAATGGCCCACCCTACCATTCAAGGCCCCTGTGAGCAAAACCAAACGGCACCTTCCCATAGCATGCAGGTTGGCCAACACCTAATGGAGGGCACAGCTGGTCTATGGTAGATGCCTACGTTTGTCATGTACATTAATGGAGCGATGGGACACATACTCGTATTTTCCACTGGTACATTGTAGGAGCCAATGTGTAGGCCTTCCCAAGGACCCTCAGGATGGACCACATCCAACCATGACTAAGGAGGATCATTCCAAAATATTCAATCTTGAGATGGCACACATCCGACTACAACTAGGGTGACGAGTGGCCCACTCCCGAGCAGCCTCGAGATGGCCATCATCCGACCATGAGCAGGAAAGCCCACTCCCAAGCACCCTCAAAATGGCCCACCCTACCATTCAAGGCCCCTGTGAGCAAAACCAAACGGCACCTTTCCCCATAGCATGCAGGTTGGCCCAACACCTAATGGGAGGGCACAGCTGGTCTATGGTAGATGCCTACGTTCCTGTCATGTACATTAAATGCGAGCGATGGGACACAGTACTCGTCACATGGTACTCCACGTCGTTACCTTCCCCTGTCAGGCTAGCAAGCATAGAGGCCTCGGCCCGTTCAAGACAGTCTCAAGGCATGCAACAATGTCGTGTCACATCATAGGGTGCAGCCTAGACCAATTGTCAGGGGAGGGGTAGGTGGAGTAGTACATCAGGAGTATTAAAGAATTGTATTTAAAGTAGGCCTAGATCTCTCTCCAAGATATATAGGATATATCAAGGGAAGCTCTGGGTTGGCCGAGCAGGATGATCTCTTTTTCTATACATACCACTAAAGTGGGACCAGGGTTTTTATCCCACAAGAAGGCCTAAACCTAGATTAAAAAAAACTCTTTGCCCGAAGTTACATCTAGTGATTCCAACTCTTCAATCCCCTCTGCTAAACCCTAGACACCCTCGTACCCAAATCTACCAATGGAAAACACTGATTGAAGGGCATGAAGCTAGAAAGGGTTTAGAATCATCCTCTCCTAAGTTATATTTGGTTTAGATTACCGGTTATTTTTAACATCCAATGAGGTTAGGCTCATGCAACTATGATTAGTGTGACGAGGTATGGGATCTTGTTTTTTATCTTACCGCCTTATGTTTGGCTAGCAACAAGGCTTGGTTTACAGCTTTACGCACTAGTGACTGATGAGTGATGAGGCACTGGTCTAACCCCTCGTCCCAATATCTTGTGTTTGGTCAGTTGCCTCATGCACCAACAGCTAGCAACTATATGTTTTTCAACCACTCATTTTATAGCCTTCATAACATTTCCCCTTTAACCAAACATCCCGACCTCCATCGCTTTGACATGTTTTACTATATTGTCATTGGAATTGCCATGTAATGGTAACGTTTGCTATTGTAATTGTCGTTGGTGAGGTGCCATGTTATGCCTCTTGCCACATTCTTGCTAAGTGAATGACCTATGGGGTTTGACACTGTCTAGATGGTGAAGAGGATGAGAAAGGAATGATATATGGTGATGTCAACAAGGAACATGATGAAGACGAGTGGCATGGTGATGATGAGAAGGATGAGGTACACTATGGTGATGGCAAGGAGGAGGAAGACAATGAAGATGCACTCAATGGTGATGATGCGGAGGAAGAGGATGAACAAGAGGCGCTCCATGGTGATAACAATAAGAACAATGAAGAGCGGGGGACTGATCGCTACCGTTCAATTACAGAACTCTATAAAATAACAACACAAGTTACAGGATGCAGCTTGACAAGTACTGAAAAATAACGAGAGTAGAGCTGGGGAAGAGAGGATAAGGGCTTGATTTAAGATACACATAATTCTCTCGTGGCAACTCGAGAATTAATGTGGAAATTTTCTCTTATTTTTGTATTTCTCTCAAGTTAAAAGTCGATCAAGTATCAACCCATATTTCTGTGATTGCCTTTTTATCCTTTTTTTATCATGAAAATGTGTATTTTCTATCTTCAATTTTTCCCGAGTATCTTATTGATTGCCATATCAACTATGAAAAATAGGTGGCACATCTTTTCAATCAAACTAAAACAACCTTCGAATGATAAAGATTACAAGTACAAGAAGTGCTATCAAGTAACCGAGGAGGCACTCTAAAAATATACGTGTCATCGTCAAAGATGGGTGTCAGATGCACGTTTCAATTAAAATGGAAATAAGCTTCAAACCAAGACACATGCAAATAATTTAACCAATAGCACTGCTATCACCCAAACATTCGTGGGAAATTTTCCACCTGATGCTCTAACAATCACAAAATGGAAAACACCATGTACATTAAAAGTCAATGTTCGCAAGGTCAAATAAGGTGCACAAAAATAACTTATTGTATGTATCTAATTCCAAGTATATCTAAGCATTTTAGGCCCGACCAATACAATTTAATTGAAACTAGGCCAAGCTTGGTTTGAGCCTAGACCGACTACTTAATTGAATTATTTTTATTAAAAAGAGTGGGAAGCCCGAAATGAATTTAGGCCGGCCAAATCCAGGTTCAAAAATTCAGCCCGAAGTTGCCCAGGAATAGACCGCTCATGATTTTCAAGGCCCAAAATTAACTGAGCTTTTTTCGGCCCTGTCTGATCCCAGCCCGACCTCTATTTTTAAGGAAGAAAATTCCCAACATAACATTACATCTTGCTACACACAATATTTTTTAATTTCTTGTAGGCATTCATAATGGGGTTCATCTCCATGACCAATCTCGGCAGAAAATGGCACAAAAATATTTTTGATCCTTCAAAATTGAGTTTTCTAATCCTAAACATAATGCATGCCACCCAATCAACTGCAATATTGAAAAAAAATGCTATTGCTACATCCACAATACATTATTACGATATTCAACAACTCTATATCCATGTATACGATGCAACAATTTACATGGTTGCAACAGGACAAATTCACAATCGCAAAATTAAAATAAAGCCACCGTTACATTCAATAATTTTTGTTACAACATTACGATAAAAATATACCACATTGAACAATAATGGTTGCAACATCTTCCAAACTTATATGAAAAAGGATGGAAAAAAATCCTCAACAAGAGAAGAGGGATGTGAATCAAACAAAAAGTACAATAGGCAACATCATGAATTGGTTGTTGGAACATCTGATTATCTTGTATGTAACACATTTGGACTCGAGATCATCGCAGCTCAAACTGACCTTATTTTCCAAATCAACCTATCTGTCAATGAGCTCGAAATAGTAATCAACAAGATGCCAAAAATTGACATCCTCCCACCGTATTGAGCTATTACTTGATGGAGTGTGCTGTGAGTGAGAGGAACGGTAAGAGCGAGAGATAGAGAGTTGTTGAAGTATAAGTTAACTGCCTACCATTCTCCATTGGCTTAAATTTCTTAATAAACCTAGCTAGCTATATCGGTTACTAACTCCCATATATAGTACCAAATCACCTGGCTATAAGCTCACTTATATCATACTAGGTCCGTGCCCGTGGTGTAACAGTCGATATCACCTTAATACAATGTACATATATTCATATAGATACTATAGTATCAAATACTTTGGAGTGTTTGAGACAATATCATGGTTTCTAAAAATAACATGGTATCAAATATCTTGGATTGTTTGTGTACCACAAACTATTAATGAAGTTTCTTAAACAGTAGTTTCTCAATACCATGGTATTTTCAGAGTTTTTGAACATTCACGGTTACCCTCTTTTTCTTTTTCTAAAACTGAGAATTCCATAGCTGCTCAAAGTACACCTCACACTTTGTGATAGTTTATCAAATATAAATTAGTGATATAAAAATTAACAATTACCAATTTCCCCTCGCAATATGCAAGCTAGCGATGGAATGCCAAGCACCATTTGTTTTGTTTTATGGAAATTAAGTGATCGTTTTAGTACCTCAAAGCTTTGGAGAAAAAAATAGTGGCATTCTAACGATGGTTTCACAAAGAGAAGAAATGCAAACACTGCACTCCTCAAACATAATTTCAAATATCATGACAACCTGAATATATTGCCTAAGCCATGTTCACAAAATCATCAATTCATGAATTTTTACAAGGAGTCAGGCAAATTGTGGTAGGCGAGTTTACACCTACTTCACCTCAACCTTGGACCTGCAAGGCTACAATCGACCCATTTCTTCGGTGAACAATTCTTCATACACGATAGCATTCAACATTTTCCTTTCTTAAATAGTGTCTGTAAATTGCTCTGCAAGAAGTGTACGAAAATACAAAATAAGTGTGCAAACATCAGGACAAACAAAGCGTGTGTATTTTATTTCTTAATTTTTTTCCATAAACATGAATACTTTTTTACAACAAGTATTTTAGATAGCAGCACTCAGTGTATTGCTCAGCATTTTAGTTTCTAGCTTTCTATACGGAATGTAACAATAGCATTAAATGCTTTATTACAAAACTGTTTTCATCAGATGCTGCCAAACTAACGTCACACAAGAAAGCTTTTTACTTATGTATAAAAAATAAATGTACCATGAGATTAAATCCACAGAGATGGTCTAGCGTATGAAACTATTAACACGGAAAGCAAGCTCAGTCAAATTATTTTGGGAATTCTTTTGCCTTACCCATGTAAAGGAGCTGGTGGTTGTCATGTTCTCATGACTGTACTTCAAAAAACTTTCTGAACGCTTATTTGGAAGTTATATTCATGGTCCAGGACACCAAGTCTGCAAGAAACTCAAAGGATAAGAAATCACTATAGTTTAATTCAGATTATACATATTAGGTCTAGCAGAGGTAAAATGCAAATTAAGCACATTGGGCTTACATGTATGGAAGCAACCACACATGGTTATCTGAGATTAACCTCTGCAGGTCCGAAACATGAAATCTTCATTACCAAAGAAGAAATAAAAGGTTCCATATTTCTAATTCTCCAAGGTATAAACACTTACATGCTATCTAGGGAAAAAAGGTCTTGTTGCAAACCTTTCTAGTTCTCCGGGTTATTGAGGTTGGAAGCCACTGCAATCCAAAATACAGTCATTTTTCGAAAAATGTGATGCAAACTTAAATGGAAGCCAGGAAGCCCCTCCGCGTCCAGCCAGGTTTGGAGGAAGAAGGATACAGTTACTAAAATCTTGAATCAACAAGTGCAAACTCAGCAGCGTGTATTTTTTGTAAGGTCACAGCAGCTTGAATCAACAAGCTAAGGACAACCTTGTAAGGTCATGGCAGACCAGCACACCAACACCATAGAGAAAGATTCCTGAGAATGAGAGAACCGAATTCTTGGAACAAAATTTGGTGTCCCAATAACAATACAGCAAAAAGGAAGGAGGAAATCGTAGCCTGTCAAAATAATTGATAGTAGAAGGTAACAACTAAATTTCAAAATAATCGTATAGCACATTAATGTTAAAGTAACAATAGATAACACACAAAGAATATTTGAATGAAGTGGCAGGCCATAATGTCAAGCTTTTTCATAAAAAAAATTATTATTGGCCTGGCCATAAGCATATAACACAAAATTTCACGTTCTTCTACATAAAAGAAGTGTTAGTAACTTGCATGTCTTGTTGCCCAGTAGTGTTGCTACATAATCAGAATAACACCAGATGATAAACATATCGACAAAATGGATTCGCATGAAACAAAACCTCCCCATAAAAACTTAACATTTAACAGCTTGTAATTTCTGTCTTTTAGTCTTTTTTATTTTTGATGATCTAGTAAGTGTGCACACCTCAGAATCGCAAGCTGACCATGGGACATTCCAGTGTTGCCCCCATAGAATAAATCACTTCTAGAACTTTTTATGAACCTGAATTCAGCAAAATCCTAATTGGCACTACTGTCCATGGGTGCATCAACAGTTCAAGAAAACACAAATGTTTATCAGCTATCTGACCTGCTTGTAGTCAAATTCAGCAGCATGGTTCTCCTTCAGCAGAATCCTGGCTGAGAGCACAGGTGCAAAGGGGATAATCAACTGGCCAAGAGCACCCTTTGAACAACATGATCAAGACATATGATTGTATAACAACTATCAGAAGCATGAGAAACAAACAAAGGGATATACACCTGGACCACGTTAATCTTTTCTATCTCTCGAGAGCTTATCTCACTAACACCTGGAGCAGCGTATACAGCAAATCAGAATAGTAGAGATGGCACCTGAAAGAATGTAGATCATACTTTGCCCAAAATTCACTGTACTTATATCAATCTGCTACTTTGTTTTCTTCCCATAATAACAATGCACCAAGAACTTACGTCTTCCCTCTGTTGATCACCGTCACCAGCACACCGAAATGATAAAAATGGTCACCAGCTCTACCAAAACATCATACCTGCATTGCAATTTGCAAGTGCTATAAGCTACTTATAACTGAACCATGAATATCCAAAAGCACAATGCAGCTGGATCGACCAATGGAAGGAGCATAGCAAGACTCTGAAAAATGTTTGAGCCTGTACTGATTAGGGAAGATCCCTGATGCCACAGACGGTGATGAACTCCGGGTCTTCAATCACGGGAATCATCGACGGCGGCTTCCTCTGCAGCACATCCTTGTGCTCCGGCTCGGCCCTCGGGTAGAACCACAGGATGTTGTTCTGCACCACGCAGGGGTACGACGCCACGCAGGCCTTGCTGTTCTTGTGCACCTGCCGCAAGAATCACGAGAAGGTTTTTTATTTCACTTTGCGGCGGCCAATGATGATGGCAATGGAGAGGAAAAGTGGTGATCGGCGGAGTGCGGCGTACCAGTGGGCCGAGGGCGGGAGCCTGGGAGATGAACTTGCAGGCGCCGGCGCCGTTGATGCACCAGCCGTGTACACGCCCTGGAGCCGGCCCTTGGCGTCGATGCGGCCCTCGGAGAGCGGCGCGAGGCTGTGCGGGCAGGCGTCGTCGAAGACACGCCACTCGCCGGCACCGCGGTCGTACCAGGCGACGACGCTGAGGCCAAGCACCGTCTTGCCGTGCGGCGCGCCGGTGTCGAGGTTGCACACCGGGCGAAAGGGTACCACTGGTCCAGCCAGTCGAACCGCTCCTGCCCGGACGGCGACGGCGTGTCCTCGGTCCGTGCGTCTCGGCCGCCACGGCGGACACCGACAGCCGGGCGCCGCGACTGCGCGATCCGGGGCGTCGCCGCTTAAACTCCTGGATCTCTTGTGGCGCGATGGACGCGGCGAGGGGAGCGACGGGCGCGTGGCACGCGCGAGCGGGAGGAGGGAGACCGCGGCTCGCGACGGAGGAGGGGGCTGCCGAGCGCGGGCCCGCGGCCGCCCCGGCGGCGCGGCGGCGGAGTAAGGGGGCGCCGAGCGCGCGGTGCTGGAGCCGGAGAGGAGGGGGAGGGCGGCGGACGAGAGGAGGGGAAGGGCGGCGCGCGTCGAGGCTGCGAGGGGAGGGTGTCGGGGCGGCTCGCGAATCGCGATGGAACCGTCGCGTGGGAACGTGGTGGGAGGAGGATCGGGAAGGAGGGGGTGCGACGCCCAGATCGCACGGCGCGCGCTGATTTTTTTTGCGAGACGACGGTTTTCGGATGGCTCGCACGAACGAAAAGTTTTTCGCCACTTAAGTTTTTTTTAGTTGTAGAGATTTATGCTTATGTGTCTGAAAATTAGTACTGCACGCAACTCCATAACTCATGGACCCGTGATAATTGTAGAGGGCCTCCTTTGGAGTAATGCACCAGAAATGATTTACGTGAAAAATTATTATACTAGACGGTGGACTTGCAGTTAAGTTCTGTATTATCTCATATCTATATTATCTACAGTACATCAAGAAAGTAAAAAGAAAAACTCTTCTGCCTATTATGTCTTTAATTTGCATAGGTCGGTCCATATGTAATACTACCTCCATTTTAAAATATAATAATTTTTTGATTTGATCAAAGTTAAACATTTTCATCTCTAACTAATAATATCTCTAAAAATAATTACTTTTAAATAGAAAAAATTATACATTATCATAATTCGTTTCATTATAAATAAACCAATATTATTTTTATGTTTTCCATCTTTATAGATTTTTTACCATCTACTATCAAAGTTTAAAAGGTTCGGTTTGCAAAAAAAAATTAAAAATAGCTATATTCTGAAACAGAGGTAGTACAAATGTAACATACTATCACTGAGTGTAATCAAGTAGTAACTAAGGCTAGCTCAGTTGGTTGAGAACGTAAATGTACACCTACACCATCCAAGTTGAAGTCCTCGCCGAGACAAATTCGGGTGCCTATTTCTTCCAAATCCTAGTCGAGTTGAATTTGAATGCCCATTTATTCTTAACTAGTGAAGATGTACGTGCCACAGGCTGTGGCACATATTTAAAGAATAATTATTTTAAAATAATGGGATTGCATCAAAACTATTAAAAATTTAATTTATTTATTATTATATCATAGCAACCCAATCTAATCTAATTCAAACTAATCGAATTCCTTATTCCTTGGATTACAAAACCGGTTAGACATCAGCATGATTATATGTAATTAGTGGATGAATTCTTATATTTCTTATAGATTAGTAAAGGAATTAGTGAATCAAATCAAATGTGGAAATAACTGATGAAATACATGGGATATTTATTGGATGCATTCACTCAAAATGCATATATATTATTAGGGTACTATGTGCCCAAAAAAGAGTAGCAAGGAAGGGATGAAACATTCCTTACACCAACAGGCGTAGGATTGAAAAGATTATAAAAAAGATAACCTTTGAGGGGTAAGGGCCCACTGAGCTCGACCCGCAGCAAACCCACAGACTAGCTCAGCGCAGGAGCTCGACGGGCTCGAACCCACACCATCATCATCAAGCGTGGCAAAGGTATCACAAATGGTGTCTAAGTGTGCAAATTTCGGAATTTCAAAAAAGCATTGGAAAACCGCGCTTAAAAACTGGTCTCGCTCCCATGTGCTAAAAAGAGAATAAGTGCTAAAACCAATTTTCTGCATTTTTCTATTTAAGGAGGAAACTAAACATTACATAACATGTCCTGTTTAAGGGCAAAGTGTACACCAATTTTGCTAATCCACAAATTCCTGCATTTTTAGGGGGAAAATCAAGAACCTATGATTTCAATCCCAATAACCTATTAAGAAAAATTAGGCAATTCTTGTGATTTTTTGAGGAACCAGTCAAGAACTGAGAGAAGAAAAAAATGAAACAATCCACAAAATGCTTGGCCTAGTGGGAGTCAGACATGTAGATGCTCGAGGGGGAAGGTCATGCTCCGCTTATATTTTATTAGAGGAAGAATCAAATCCACAAATTTCTGCAGTATAGGGGACAAAAGGATCAAGAACAATTTTCTCTGATGAACCACCAAGAAGGGGGTCCGATGGAAGAGGGTGATGAACCACCAAGAAGGGGGTCCGATGGAAGAGGGTCATGCTCTGCTGGATCTTTTTGCCGGCACAGGTCCACATTCTTATGCTGGTGGATCAGCTCCCGCCAGAGGAGTCGTGCTATCTACTCACGGTTGCAATACAAATCAGAAGCTGTAAGCTGGATGAATGGACGCTGGTGCCGACTACCATGCAATGTGCGATGTTAGGAGGGGCGGGGAGAACGTGGAACGCCGGCGACGACCAGGGGAATGCGGATGATGTGGGACGCCGGTGACCTAAGATATGATCTCAACGCCCTGATGATCCTGTCTAACCAACAATATAAAAATATTATTCGCAACAAATATTGCAACGTGGGTAGCAGGCAGACCTTGACGTTGGATGCGACGTCCTGTTGCTCTTGTGGCAGCAGATGTTTGACGCAGCTTTAGCCCCCTTCTGATCGGTGGAGAGGTCCTATCTTGGAAGAAGAAATCAGATGGTGGCACCGATGGGGTGACTGATTAACTCTAGAGGTGTATGGCTTTATAGGTGTGGTGATGGAAGGCAGAGAGACATCGTGCTTTTAGAAAGGCTTTCTGCGGCAATCAGAGCACCTGCAATTAGCTCCATAGGGATATCTTAATTTAGTATGGAAAGAATTTATATTGCTTAATTTATACCCCTCCATTTATACTACTTTATTCCCTATTTGTTCCTATAAGTGATTCATAACTAAGGAAAGAAATATTTATAAATCGAGTTTTTTTGCATAAGGGAAGAAATATGCGGGATCAATTTTCTCCCTTAATTGTGCGTGTCTTGATGTTGCAATTAGCCTCTTATTGATTGATAGGGATATCTTAATTTATTTAGTATGGAAAGAATTTATACTTGCTCCTCCATTTATACTACTCTATTTTCTATTTATGCATAAGGAAAAAAATATGCGGGGATCTATTTTCTCCCTTAATTGTGCGCGTGAGGGTGCTCTATGCGGTGGGTACAACAGGTGGGTACATAGAAGGCTCTGGTATATAAAGTATTAGGATTTTGGTAGAAATATTTTAGAAACATCGGATCTCCACACCTCTTGTCAAACCTCCCACGCTAGCAAGTGGGACTTCCGTGAGGGGTACAGTAGACCTAATCTTAGTGAGAAATAGTTTTAATTGTTTCAACTTTACAGTATAGATTAAATCCCTCCTGTTTTCATTCTAGGTTGGTCAAGTTTATATTTTAGTGCAAGGCAGCCAGATTTTCAAACAATGTGGAACTCAAGTCTAAGATTTTGTAGTCGGCTTTAGTAATAGGAATAATGTTTTGCGCTCGAATCTTGCTAAGTTTTTTTATATTTTCATGTCAATCAAAAGGTAAGAAGGCTAAACCTGGGAAGGCAAGAGGCAAAGCAACAACATGGACCCAGGCTCCAGCAAGACACCAAAACCAAGCGGGAGGCCTTAAGGAAAACAGATCATCATCAGCTTGATCTTCAGTACTTCATCCGTGTGCTTGCCAAAAGCTGATCAGTCCGAGGAGGAGCGCTGAAGTATCTTGTGGGCATATTGCTTGTCCTGTATTTTCCCAAAGTCTTTAGGTTTTCTGATTGCAATTTTCAGACTCGTAGCGTTTGGTTTTTGTTGTCCTCATCTTACAAAGATGTTAGCTTGGTGGCAGTTGAACATTTAGGCGACACCATGCTACTGAACTGATAATACTGTAATTATTTTGCTGTTTGAAAATTTAGTATTGTACATCCTTTCAGGGTTAAAACTTTTTTTTTTCGGAAGATGATAATTCTGCAGGCGACGCCCCGTGAGGTGCCCAAACCAACAATTCTGAATAGTTGTCACAATGCTGGAAGTTACATGCAAATATTCAGTTCATGACAAAGCAAAATAGTGTTGCATAACAGTAGTAATTCTTCAGTAAATTATGCTCTTGCTCAGTGCACACATCGGGCATATCAATTCCAGCTGCTGTAAGTACCCTCCTCGTTGTCGGGGCGGCGAGTTTCCTGGAGAAGAATGCTCGTCAGATTAGCATTGGATTGTGATATAATACAGGCTGATAACATGGCCTGACTGTTGCAGCCGCAAGGGTATTGCAAGGAACATACCACTGCTGGAGTGAAGGTGAGTGCAAGCTTGATCTCTCCGCAGTATTTCTCCTCCTTGACGATTGGGTGAACTGTCGGGGGAAGGCTGCCTTCCTGAAACACAGCCTCCAGGGGGATGCTGAAAGTTCAGAAGTACAGGTAAACAAAGGCTAGTCAGGCTTCAGGCGACAATCAACACCTGAAAGTTCAGAGGTGTGGTCTCTGAACTGCACTTTTGGCAGAAAGAACATAGATTCCGAAAACTGTATCGCAATTCTGTACAATAGTAAACTCTAAACTGCATAGTATGGATATCTTGGATCCTTACCTTGCTTCACCAACGAAATCATCGTTGGTGACGTCGCTGTCCATGATCTTGAGACTAAGCTGCGGGGTATCGTCAGAGACAGTGAAGATGAAGGTTTCGTTCCATTCAGGGTCACTTCCTGCTCCTGAATGAGCGAGAGTAAGATTGACAATCAGATTGGCATCGAGGTCTCTTCCGTATCACTGCATATACATCAAGTGATGCCCTCTAGCAGTAGCAGATACACAATGGAGAGACGGGTATTCTTGTGAATGATAAAGGGCAAGTACCATTTGCAACGCTGCTTTTCTGCTCCTGGGTGCGGCATGTAAGGATCACGTAGGGGTCTATGTTATCTGGTGAGCATTTGCACAGAAGAAGGGCACAAAAAGGATATACGGTTTAGTAGCATACGACATTAGCATCAGAAGACGAGGCGCAAAACTATGGGACAGATCCGCATGCTTTTGATGATCCAAGCAGGTCGGTCAGTACATGAAAACTCTGAAATTGTTGCGGTGTGCTCATGGGCATGGGAATGAACAGACCAATGTGGTAACAATGACTGAATGTAAAACATAATAGATGTTGACCGCAGAGGTAGAGAGGTCAACTAACATGCTGCAAGTAGCATCCAGATGCACCCTTGATCACGGAACACCGCGATTAATCATGGCACCTGCTACTGTGTGGCTCGCAGATCTACCTTAACCGATGAAGAAACATGATGCAGCAGCAATGAAGAAGATACCACACGCGTACGACTCACGCAGCGACAAGCAACCAAGAGGGAAAGAAAGTTTCGCGATCTGGAGAAGAAGAAAATGAAAGAGAGAGAGAGAGAGAGAGAGAGAGAGAGAGAGAGAGGTCAGAGGTTTACTGAGGAAATCGGTGTCCTCAAGGCCCTTGGCGGAGACAAGAAGAACCTCCAGCTTCCCGTGCACCATGTTTGTTGGCTCCTCTCTTCCTCGATCACAGAGATGCAGAGAGATTCAGAGGCTGGATGGAACTGAAGGACGATGACGCTTTCCCCTTGGCAACACAGCAAGCGTGATACAAAGGAAGTCATGGCACATGTAAAGAAAGTCTTTCAGGGCCCTGTTGTCCACGGCCGGCCGGTCCCAGCTTGGCAGCTTTTAATCAATCATGCCATGTCTGCATTGCACATCTGATCTACCAGCCCTGGTAGGTAATTATTGAAAACTAGGATGGCAAGGAAAGAAGGATTATTGGTTGCAACTTGCACGTCCATCTAGTTGTACAATTGACCAATCTATGACGACCTTCTTCTCTTGTTCTCTGCTGTAGAGATAGAAAATAAACACTCAGCAGCTTGCCCTCAGCTAGGTTTGAGCTGGATGGGCACATGACAACATGCCTGGATGCTCGCACCTAATTGCCATGCAAGTTCCTTGGGATCGCGGGAATAACGCAAGGTTGATTAGTTGCATGTTCTTTTTAATGATGTTTAGCTGTTTTTATTTCAATACGAATTATTATTTAGAATAATTGGCATCTTTTTTTTGTCTTATTTTATTTGACAGAGAGGAGGAACTTCAGGAATTTCCTCTTTGGGACTTCGTCGCGTTATCGATTGCATGCATCAGGCACGGCACAGGTTGTGGGCTTCACCAACCACTGGAGCGGGCCAGGCCCATACTGCAAAAGTATCCGATGGGCCAAATACGATTCTTCTGTTGCCTTCTCCTCTTGGTGGTGCATTGTACACGCAGGAGGAGTTTTTTTTTTTGCGATTAGGAGGAGGAGATGACTGCGTGGCCTTTTCATTTCCACCTCTCGCTTTTGCTTGTGCGTGGAAGCCACGGCTCGAAGCGGCTAGCGACCCAACGGCCCATTTGAATTTGAATTCTACTAGAGTAGTTCATCTAAAAATCATTTGAAAAATACATCAACGATAGGGATTTTGAACTCAAGATTCCTCTGCTACGATTTCCACGTTTCTATAAGCCACGGTCGCTGTCGAGGTGCCCGTGCAAATTCCGGCACATCCAGACCACCACCAGCACCAGTGCACCACCAAACCGGCACGTTGTTGGACTTCGATGAGGCCATGACACGTGGGCCCGCACAAGGGCCCATAGTCCCCCGTGCCATACGCCAAGCCCACCAGGGAGAGGAGAGGGGAGCCCAGCTCGGTCCGCCCGTACGTCTCCATCCCTCTCTCTCTCTCTCTCTCTCTCTCTCTCTCTTCCTCCTCTTCCCCTTCGCCTCCGCCTCCGCCACGCCACCTCCCCCTCCCTCCTTTCCCATCTCCCTCGCCGCCTCCGCCGTGCGGCCGATCCCTCGCCGCTTGCGCTCCCCGCGCCGTCAGACGCCGCGACTTCCTCTCCCCGTCTCCCGGTTCGCCGGCGGGTAAGCCAACCCCTCTCTCACTCCCTTTCTTCCCATGGGCCTGTGCTTGTCGTCTACAGTCTTCTCCTCTAGTAGAATTGCCCACCTCAACTCCGTGCTGTACAATTGCACAGTCCTTGTAGAATCTGGATTGCTTCGATTCCGTTCTGTCTGCTAATCTAGTCGAGCACGTCGCTTACCACTGGGTTGCTTGTAATCTGCGTTGCCTTGCCCCAATTGTTAAGTTACGCATCTGCTAACGTATAGATCAATTGTGTCTTGTGTTGCCAGTTTGCCATGTCCCCAGCTTCTCAGCATATTTCGTGTTGCTGTTAGCTTGCTGCTCTTTGTAGTTTATTTTTCAAAACAAAACATTAGCTCTGTACAAATTCAGTGTGAACTCTGAAGACTACAATTTTCAGAGCTGATTCTTGCTTTAGTAGGTTACTGTGGGTGCCCTACGCACACATGCGGCCGTAGGTGATGACGAGCTTGCCTGAGAGGGGAGAAGCACCGCCATCCAATTCTTTGTGCGAGGAAGACACTGCAGCTGCAGTTGCCTCTTCTTCTTCTAGCTCTGAGCACAAGGAAGATAGCAGCTCCAAGCAGTCAAAGGCCTCCATCCTATCTGGCGTCTTCACTCCCCCATTTACCATCTTTGAGGGCCAGCAGGACTCATTGCCGGCGTGCGAGAAGAAGTCACCAAAGCCCTCCTCAGGATCCTATGCTTGGTCGAGGATTTTGAGGAGATTCGTGGGCAGCGGCTCGATGTGGCGTCTTCTGGGATGCACCAAGGTTCTGACCTCCAGTGATGTGTGGTTCCTTGGCAAATGCTACAAGGTGTCACCTGAGGAGTCATCCAGCAACTCGGATTCCGAAAGTGGGCATGCTGCATTTTTAGAAGATTTCTCTTCCAGGATATGGATCACATACCGAAAAGGTTGGGCTTTGCAGGACTTCATTTGTGGCGAAAGCTTATTTCATGTACGCAGGTGGCTAGATATTGACATGTTTCTTATCTCAGGCTTTGACGCAATATCTGATTCCAAGCTAACTAGTGATGTGAACTGGGGCTGCATGGTTAGAAGCAGTCAGATGCTGGTTGCTCAGGTAAACTTTATTTCTTTGAAAATGCCCTTTTATTGACCAGGATGACCACTGCAGTTGTAAGTTGTATTGGCCTTTGGGCAAAATTTTGCAGGCGCTGATTTTTCACCATCTTGGAAGGTCTTGGAGAAAGCCCCCAGAGAAGGTGAGAGAGATATACTTGACTATTCTGAATTTCTGATCTGTTAGAGGTTTACCAATTCAAAGAAAAACGAAAAAATGCTGCTCAGTTATAGTAGGTGATGGAGCTCTTTTAATTCTTAATGTAGGGTTGCTTATAATGACCAAATGTTCATATGCAGCCATACAACCCACAATATATAGGGGTCTTACACCTATTTGGCGATTCTGAAGCTTGTGCTTTCTCTATTCACAATTTACTTCAAGCTGGAAAGAGTTATGGTCTGGCTGCTGGATCATGGGTGGGGCCATATGCTATGTGCCGGGCATGGCAGACCCTTATCCGCACAAATAGAGAGCAGGCTGATGCTGTTGGTGGGAAGGAAAATTTCCCTATGGCTCTTTATGTGGTTTCGGGTGATGAAGATGGTGAAAGAGGTGGAGCTCCAGTTGTGTGCATTGATGTTGCTGCTCAGCTTTGCTCTGATTTCAACAAAGGACAATCAACATGGTCACCTATACTTTTGTTAGTTCCTCTGGTTCTTGGCCTTGACAAAATTAATCCAAGGTAATCAGCACGCTACTAATTTCCATGCTTTTGGTGCTGCATATGGATCCATGCTAGGTTATCTGAATTTATGAGTCATCCTATGTTAAGCTTACCTGTACTCACTTAACTTCTGTGCTACAAAACCTAAGGACAACGAAGTGGGCTGGGACCTACTTTCGTAAATATGTCAAATATTGTGATATCATAATCCAACATGCTGGGTTGTTGTATAGATGATTATTCTAAAGAGACGAACCAATCTTAAATCCATCCAGCCATCAATTAGACTTGGTGATGAATAAAGATGCCCTTGAAAAATAGTTGATGTTTCTGTTGATGGATTGATATGTAATCTACTACTGTTCTAACTTTTTCCTGGCATTGAACTTTCTATCAGGTACATCCCATTACTAAAGGAGACATTTACGTTTCCTCAAAGCTTGGGCATTTTAGGTGGAAGACCAGGAACATCAACTTACATTGCTGGGGTACAGGATGAGAGGGCGCTCTACCTAGATCCCCATGAAGTTCAGATGGTAAAACTGCATCCCTATTATATTTATTTAGCATGCAGAAGCATCTGTAGTTTTTTACTTCAGTGAGTAAGTAATATACTCCAAATCAAGATGAAACACGAGCACAATATGACCTTTCTTGTATGTGGATGCGATTAGATATTTATCTAAAAATCACAGAGATAATTGGCGCCTTTCAAGATTCAACTGAGTTTCATGCTTGCACTGAAAGACAATAGTGACATTTCTATTATGCCCATTCATACTTCATAGGACAGCATCATTTGGTTATTTCTATTGGCATGAAGTGCACTGTAGGTCCCTGAATTTGTAAGTTTGTGCATTTGGGTCCCTGAACTTGACAACTGCATGTTCAGGTGACATGGCATTTTAGCACACTGTAAATTTTTATTTAACTCCGCAATTATCATTAAAGAACAAAGTACTGGGCCTCTGAGTTGGTATAGAAGTATCGCATGCTAACACAGTATGATCTATAATGCATGTGAATCAGTGAATGGCATTAGTTGATATCTAAAAATCACTAGTAATCTAGTATAATTGGCACCTTTCAGGTTTCAACTGTGTTCCATCCCATTCAAAGACAATAGTGGCTTGTCTACTATGCAGCCATTCATATTTCATAGACCATTAGAATCTGGTCATTTCTATGGGAGACAAGTGTGTTGTGAGTCCTAAATTTGTGAGGTTTTGCCAATTGGAGGGATCCCTGAGCTTGAGAACTGCACATTCAGGTCAAAACATTCACAAGTAAATAGCAATGACATGTATATGATATAGGAGAATTTTCGTATGCAAATTTACCATTAGTCCTTCTTAGTAGGAGCCAGAGCTACACCTATGAGTTATTTGTGTCCCTTATGATCCCGAAGCAACCAGTTCCATATTAGATAGCTGTGCTTGTGTATATCTACTATTACACTCCTATTTCTGCATGGCCATGCTAGCTTGGAGCCATTTTTCATCACTGCTCCAAAAAAAAAAACATACATAATGGACGAATGCATTGACCACGAAGCATGCTTTTTTGGCTATAGCAGTCATAGTAATAGTGGAATGCTCTCTACGTGTCAGGCAGTTAACATTGCACCGGATAATTTGGAGGCAGACACTTCCTCGTACCACTGCAGGTACGTGCACTTTGTCAATGAAGTCTGATGAATGGAACTGCATACTCTTCCTCGATTCCTCCTTTGTATGCTCAAGTGACGCCTAATTCATGTGTCTGCACTTTGTGCAGTGTTGTCCGAGATTTGGCTCTAGACCAAATAGATCCATCCCTGGCTATTGGTTTTTACTGCCGTGACAAAGGTGAGCTTTTGTTCCTCAGACGCTTGTTAGGCCATATTTGAGTTTCTCTAATCTGATTACATCTTTATGTAGATGACTTTGATGACTTCTGTTCTCGGGCCTCTGAGTTGGTAGAGAAGGCCAATGGAGCGCCACTCTTTACTGTTGTGCAGTCAATCGAGCCATCGAAACAGATGTATAAACAGGATGGTGGGCTGGGTTGTTCTGGCAGTAGCATGGCCAATGACGATGACCTTGATGACTCCGGCGAAGCAGGAGAAGAGGAGTGGCAGATCCTCTAAATGGGAGGAAAACCGATGACATGTTGAGTGAAAAACCTTACACCAAACACGTTGTCGGAATATCCTTGTTTGTGTGTGAATACAGGAGATTATTTGTGATCTCAGGGTGTCGTGGGACGCCAGTGTCCCATAGGAAATGTTCAAAACGTGGCGGATGCAAAACCCCTTTGTACCGTACATACACTGGGTTTATCATAACTAAATGTGTTTACTCCATATTCTAGTACCATTTCACCTTCACTTGAACTGGTTTCTAGAGCTGCACCAGCCAAACTGTGTGTGGTGTTGGCATGCTACATTGGCAATGCCAGCTGCTGCCATTCAAACAGGACGACTGAACTGGCAGCTGGAGAGTTACATATGCAAATAATGTGTGTGTTGTGCGGATACTATACATTTGCAGGAAATTCTTTTTGGTACTGAAGAATGCCAACAGTGCGTGAAGCTTTAAGGGTCACCAGTATGTCCCAGAAGTCACTGCGAAGAAAGGCACAAAGCTGGCAAGCGAGAACGTAAAAGGGTCAAGAAAAGAACCAAGTTCATGGCATGGTCGAGCACGAGGCTGTGACCCAGAGCCAAAGAAAGGCATCCATGTCAGAGAAGCTGCAAGAAAACAGTCATCTTGCTCCGGCATCACGCAATGGCCTTGATATGGTGGCCGTGGCGTCCTTCCTCTGCCGAAGCCCAATTCCCTCCCTCTTTAAAAATTGCAAGCTGCAAGCCATTCTCTTGCCATCTCAAAAGTGAAGAAGTATCACTCTACTGGTGCTAGTAGCTAACTCAAAGCAGCTAGCCACGATGACGCTGCCCACCGTCGTCTTGGTCCAGATCCTCCTCCCAATTCTGCTCTTGCTTTCTGCCGTCAGAGGTAAATCACCCTCTTGCTTGTCGAGCTCCGTGCGTGAACCCGCACGGCACGGGCTCGTATTGACATTGTTCTTCCGCGCAGGCGCGGACGCCGGCGGCATCGGCGTCAACTACGGCACGCGGGGGACGACCCTGCCGCCGCCAGCCGACGTGGCGCGGTTCCTAGCCCGCGACACCCTCGTCGACCGCGTCAGGCTCTTCGACGCCGACCCCGCCGTGCTGCAGGCCTTCGCCGGCACCGGCCTCGCCGTGGACGTGACGGTGCCCAACGGCGTGGTCCCGCGCCTCGTGAGCCTCGCCTTCGCGCGGCGGTGGGTGGGCGAGAACGTGGCGCCCTACGCGCGCGCCACCAACATCTCGCGTCTCCTCGTCGGCAACGAGGTGACCACCGAGGCCAACCGGACGCTGCTGCTGGCCCTCGTGCCGGCCATGCAGAACCTGCACACCGCGCTGGTGGCCGTGTCCCTGCACGGCCGGATCAAGGTCTCCACCACGCACTCGCTCGGGGTCCTGACGACGACGGAGCAGCCGTCGGCCGGCCGGTTCCGCGACGGCTACGACACGGCCATCGTGAAGCCGCTCCTCCGGTTCCTCCGCGCGACGGGCGCGCCCTTCATGGTGAACGCGTACCCGTTCTACGGGCTCACCAACGACACGCTGGACTTCGCGCTGTTCCGGGTGAACGCCGGCGTCATGGACGAGGGCTCCGGCGTCGTGTACAGCAACATGCTCGACGCGCAGCTGGACGCCGTGCACTCGGCGATCAGGCGGCTGGGCTTCGGCGACGTGGACATCGCCGTGTCCGAGACCGGGTGGCCGTCGGCCGGGGAGGACTGGGAGGTCGGCGTGGGCGCGGAGCTCGCCCGGGACTACAACAAGAAGGCCATCCGGCACCTCGGGTCCGGCGTCGGCACCCCGCTCATGCCCAACCGCACCTTCGAGGTCTCCATCTTCTCCCTCTTCGACGAGAACCTCAAGCCCGGGCCGGTGTCCGAGAGGAACTTCGGCCTGTTCCGCGGCGACATGACGCCGGTTTACGACGCCGGCATCTTTACTGATCCGGAGGTATCATTAATTATATTATGACTAGCACGGTGCCCGCTCATCGTTCATTGTTCATCGTCGGCATTATCAAACACGCAGACCGTTGTGCCGGTGAGCACGAAACTGACACCGGCGGCAGGCCAGGGAGCGGCGGCGGCGGCTGGTCGGCGGCAATGGTGCGTGCCAAAGCCGGCGGCGGACGAGATGATGCTGCAGGAGAACATCGACTTCGCGTGCGGGCAAGAGGGCGTCGACTGCGCCGCGATCCGGCCGGGCGGCGTCTGCTACGAGCCGGACACATTGCAGGGCCACGCGGCGTACGCTATGAACCTCTATTTCCAGTCCAATGGCCAGCACGCGTTCGACTGCGACTTTGGCCAGACCGGCGTTCTTACTACTGCTGACCCCAGTAAGATTATTTTCATCCTCGTTTACGTAAACGACACGTGCGAAATTATGTCTTTAGCAAGTTACATCTTTCATGGCAGGTTTTGGAGGATGCAAATTCACGTGAAGAGGACCCGTCACATAAGAAGATTTCTTCTGTTTTTGTGTTCGATGTGTCAAGTAATGTGCTGTCCTTGTTAGTGTGCACACAAAAGTGTAGTACAAAGTGGTCACGTTGCAA
Source organism: Panicum hallii (assembly GCF_002211085.1). NCBI lineage: Eukaryota > Viridiplantae > Streptophyta > Magnoliopsida > Poales > Poaceae > Panicum > Panicum hallii. Next base: position 47,358,698 of record NC_038048.1, on the reverse strand, counting down.
CTTGTAACTCGATGAGGAGGAGGCCCATTTTGCTGCATGCATGGAGAGGAGTTCTAGAAGTTAGTCCATTGGGCAAGGGGTGTTTGTTGTTCCTAATGTCATAGGATAAAACTAGCTATATTTGTTGTCATATTCTTTTTTGTTTTTATAAAACATAGTACGGATACAGAGAGGGTGGTGTATGCTTCTATGTGCATCTCTGAGAGAAAGACTATGGTTGTATTAAGATCAAAAGTGTAGTGGACGTGCAAATATCAATGTATCATGCATGATAAAATTCGAGCGAATGGCTGTAAATGATTAAAAGCCCTTTCCTTTGTGTATTTCTTTTGAGATTTTTGGGCACGTGTTGCGTATGAATCCGATCCACCACGTTACGCGCCATTTAACGCTTTGGACCTTGCTGGTTTCTTCTTTTAACTTCCTCGTCCTGCTTCCTTCCCCTCGGGCCCCACCCACCCCGTCCGCCGTTTCGGAGTTTCCCACCAGTCTCCCCACACCTCCAAGTCATCGCGCCGCATCTAGGTCACCACCTCGCCGGCGCCGACCATGGCCGGGGACTGGCAGGAGCTGGGCCAGGCGGCCGCCATCGGCCTCCTCTTCGCCTTCCTCGTCGCCAAGCTCATCTCCACCGTCATCGCCTTCAAGGAGGACAACCTCCGCATCACGCGCTCCCCTCCGGCCTCCCCCACCGCCGCCGCCTCCCGCTCCCCGGCGCGCCCGGACACCCCGGCCCCCGCCGCGCCCCCGAAGCCCTCCCACGGAGGCGACGTCTCCAGCGACGGCGGCAGCGACAGCGACTGGGAGGGCGTCGAGAGCACCGAGCTCGACGAGGAGTTTAGCGCCGCCTCCGCCTTCGTCGCGGCCTCCGCCGCGTCAGGCACCAGCGTCCCCGAGGAGGCGCAGCTGCGGCTCTACGGGCTATACAAGATCGCCACCGAGGGGCCCTGCACCGCGCCGCAGCCGTCCGCGCTCAAGCTCAAGGCCCGTGCCAAGTGGTAGATTCCAATCCCATCCCCTGTCTCCCCTTGCTGAATTCCGCTTCCGATTTCTTGTATTTTTTCTCTCTGTTCACCCGTTCAGCTTTGGATTTAGTTGAGGATTCTTTGGCATGCCGGATAGGAAGCAAACGCAATATGATACTTCTATCTCTGCATAATTCATTAGCCGTAATTGTTATGGATCAAGCTTATTTATGTGCTTATTAGTTATTTATTATTCGTGCTAATGTTGCCTGAGCATAAAATTTACTTCGATTGAGTACCCTTGCTCTGTTGTGACTTGTGTCCAGAGCATGTCCTGATGATCATCATGCTGCATAGTTCTGCAGTGCTCAAATTTATCAGTATGAAGATGTCCCTTTATGCATGGTGTTTCCAATCATTAGCAAGTACTTGAACTCAAATATTAGCATCGTACCACTGTGGTTATTGATTTTGAATAGTCAGTTCAGTTTAACATGTATCCATTTGTGATCTCAATATGCCAGGAATGCTTGGAATAAGCTGGGTGCTATGCCTACAGAAGAAGCTATGCAGGAGTACATCACAATTGTTGATGAGCTATTCCCTAACTGGGCTGCTGGTTCGAGCATGGTAAATTCTATATGTCCTTATCAAGCACACTCTTGCTGCAATCTGTACGGTAATCCTCATGACAGTGTTGTCTTATTTGTGACATGATTTTAGAAAAGGAAAGACGAAGATAGCATGGCTTCTGCATCAGGTTCGAAGGGACCCATGGGACCTGTGTTTAGCAGTTTGATGTATGAGGAAGACGAAGGAAACGAAGCGTAAGTGTTATTTACCTCATGTATGTCTTCTACAGCAGTTTATTGTTAATTCTACCTTTGTGGATGTGACAAGTCCTATGAAGTAAGATGACATGCTCCTTATTTTGTACTACTTGTATATGCAGAGAACTTGGTGACATCCATGTTTCAGCGAGGGAAGGAGCAACTGATGACATACTAAAGCATCTGTCTACTGGTGTTGATGTTAATGTGAGAGGTTTGTGCCTGTAAACTATGAACAATCTGATGCTTATGTTCTCTTTATGACCATAGCTCATGCAAACATCGTTTCTTATATGATTTTTTTTATTTTAGATACTGAAGGTAGAACTCCATTGCACTGGGCTGTTGACCGTGGCCATCTAAGTGCTGTTGAAATTCTTGCAAAAGCAAATGCAGATCTGAATGCTAAGGTATATTGGAATTATTTATATACCTTTTGCATTCTTTAGTTCATGGCTGATTGATTTGATGAGTAAGGATACAGAGGTGGACCTAGAGATTGGCAAAGGCCAGGGCAGACATGGCTAAAACAGTCCTAATCCTGTCATAATCTCGTTCCCACCTTCAGTTTTTAGTATCTGCTCACTGATTTGTGGGTCTAGGAGCTGTGCTGCAGCCCTGGGAGCCCAGGGTCTGGCTTCGCCACTGGTCTTATAGCTGAATGAAGTGTGATCAGTTTATTTACTTCTAAATTACAGTAAATCGAAAATATGTTGGCTATGTTCACTCTAATCCTTGATTGCTGTCAGTAGTTCAGCTTGTCGTGCATCGTAAAGCTGCAAAGTTGAGGCGCACCCTCTTTTGAGTCATTTTGGCGTATGCGCCTAATGAACTGAACTTAACTGTTTCTGCTTTGTTCAGGATAATGAAGGACAAACGGCACTTCACTACGCTGTTGTTTGTGAAAGAGAAGACATTGCAGAGTTGCTCGTCAAGCATCATGCTGATCTTCAGATCAAGGATGAGGATGGGAACACAGCACGTGACTTATGCCCTTCAAGCTGGTCTTTTATGAATCAGGCAAACTGACATGAACTGGATATGTTGACGTCTTCTGCGAAGAAACACGCTGCTCTACATTAGCTGTAACGTAAGCTCCTAGAACACTTGGTTGCGTGTTTTTTTTTTATGTGGGGGCATCTGGTGTATCTTCTATCCTGTATAAAGCTTGGGAAAATCAGACGAGTTGTGGACATCTAGTCTACCTGGTGTCCTCTATGAAGCTTGGGAGATCAGATGAGTTGTTTTATCGACCTCATCAATTCGGTTGTTAAAACTAAAGTTAATGCAGTATTAAGTACTGGATGATACTTGTATTGCTTTACACAGAAGAATTGTACTAGTGGATTTATGCTGAACACCAATGGTGTGTTGGTGAAAGAAATTCCAATCGTACATGGTTCATCGCTCATCAGGTGTTTTGGGGGCTTAGTGCATGAGTTGTATGTTTACTTTTGTATTGACCCTTCATTATGTATTTGTGTGGGAGGCGCTGCACAAATGAGACAATGTACTGCACTGAACATGACAGAGCACAAATCTGGCATTGTATGATTCTGAACGTCAGTCAGACTAAGTGCATTTAAAGCAAGAAGAAACACGAATTAAACAATTTATGACTCGTCTGAACAATAACACAATATGTAGTCCAAAAGTCTAAAGTGGTACTAAGCTAAGAACACAAATCAAATCCTAAAGCTCGTCATGCTCGTTCGCCTCTGTTCCATCTTCGCCACCGGATCTCTGGTAAGCGCCGGAGAAGACTGGGTTGCAGACATCCTCCAACTCCTTGAGCTTCTCCACCGTAGTCTTCCTTCTCAGCGTCCGGATTGCCGTCGAGCCACTCATTCACCTCCCTCACCGCCTCTTGTACCCTCTCCTTGTCGTCGGCGCCCATCTTGTCGCCCAGCTCGCCGTCGACGGTGCTCTTGACGCTGTAAATGTACGTCTCGAGCTGGTTCCGGGCGTCGACCCTCTCCTTCACCTTCTTGTCATCCTCGGCGAACTCCTCCGCCTCCCGGACCATTCGGTCGATCTCATCCTGGCTAAGCCGGCTGTCGTCGCTGGTGATCGTGATCTTCTCCGACTTGCCGGTGCTCTTGTCCGCCGCCTGCACGTGGAGGATGCCATTGACATCCACCTCGAAGGTGACCTCGATCTCAGGCTTGCCCCTGGTCCATTATGGCATTGTTCGCGTCAGATTACATGTCTCATTGAAGCATGCAAGATAGACATTCATGAACAGATGAAGGTTGGTTATGTAAGACATCAGACCTTGGTGCTGGTGCGATTCCGGTGAGATCAAACTTGCCAAGAAGCTTATTGTCCTTGGTCATGCTCCTCCCACCCTGAAAGACCTTGATACTTACCGTCGTCTGCTTGTCCTGGTACGTGGTGAACACCTGCGTCTTCTTGGTCGGCACCACCGTGTTCCTGGGGATCAGGCTCGTCATCACTCCGCCGGCGGTCTCGATGCCCAGTGTCAGCGGCGTAAAGTCGAGAACCACCGTATCTGCATTGCCAATTTTTATTTTTATTTTCCATGAACAACGTCAGGACCAGCAGGGCAGGTGAAACAATGGATGGCAAGAGGTATTTACCTTCTGTATTGGGGTCAGTCTCTCCGGACAGTATGCTTCCTTGAACGGCGGCGCCATAGGCGACCGCCTCGTCGGGGTTGACCCCGCTGCTGGGCTCCTTGCCGTCGAAGTAGTCCTTGAGCAGCTGCCTCACCTTGGGGATCCTGGTGCTGCCGCCGACGAGGACGATCTCGTCGATGTCGCTCTTGGCAAGGCCGGCGTCCGCCATGGCCTTCTTGACGGGCGCCATCGTCTTGCGGAAGAGGTCGCTGTTGAGCTCCTCGAACCTGGCCCTGGTCAGCGGCTCCGACAAGTCGACGCCGTCGACGAGCGACTCGATCTGGACGCGGACCTGGTGCTGGCTGCTGAGCGCCCTCTTGGCGCGCTCGCACTCGCGGCGCAGCTTCCCGAGCGCGCGGCTGTTGCCGGCGACGTCCTTGCCGTGCTTTCGCCTGACGAGCCCGATGAAGTGCTCCATGACGCGCTGGTCGAAGTCCTTGCCGCCGAGGTGGGTGTCGCCGCTGGTGGCGCGCATCGCGAAGACGCCGTTGTCGCTGGTGAGGACGCTGACGTCGAAGGTGCCGCCGCCGAGGTCGAACACGAGGACGTTCCGCTCGCGGCCGCCCTTCTTGTCGAGGCCGTAGGCGATGGCGGCGGCGGTGGGCTCGCTGAGGATGCGGCGCACGTTGAGGCCCGCGATGGTGCCGGCGTCCTTGGTGGCGTGGCGCTGCGCGTCGTTGAAGTAGGCCGGGATGGTTATGACGGCGTCCTGGACCGTGCCGCTGAGGTAAACCTCGGCGGTTTCCTTCATCTTGGCGAGCACCATGGCGCTGATCTCCTCGGGGCTGAACACCCGCACGTCGCCCTGCTTCACCGCCACCTCCACGTGCGGCTTGCCGTTCTTGCTCACGACCTTGTACGGCAGGAGCTTCATGTCCTTCGGCACCTCGGCATCGTCGTACTGCCTTCCGATGAGGCGCTTGGCGTCGTAGACGGTGCGCTTGGGGTTGGCGGCGGCCTGGTTCTTGGCGGCCTCGCCGATGAGGCGCTCGGCGTCGGTGAAGGCCACCCACGACGGCGTGATGCGGTTCCCCTGGTCGTTGGCGATGATCTCCACGCGGCCGTTCCTGTACACGCCCACGCACGAGTAGGTGGTGCCGAGGTCGATGCCGATCACCGTTGCAGAATTGGGGCAACGTTGCAGCTCCATCGCCCGTCGGCCCTCTCTTTTTTTTTTCTTTGAGAGGTTTTGTTTCTTTCTTTGGATGTGGCCTGCCTAAAACGTAGGCTGCAGCAAGTGCAAAGCTAGGCCCGGCGGCGCTTTATGTTGTGTGGCTAATGCATGGGCTGTTGGGCTCCTAAGACAAGCAGCCTAGAATTGACCAGTTGTAATAGAGAAGGTAATTACTCTTCTGTGTTTTGATCGAGAACACCAAAAGGATTATCATATCGTGTGTGCTGCTAGATTACAAACTGCGTAGCCTGCTTCCCGTCCGGTCCCAGATGCACGAGACGTGGCCTGCCTAGTCTCAAATCCAAACAAGTCTTGCGGAAAGCTAGGGTGGTGGGTGGGTGCCTTTTTCTGTCGGCTCGGCCCAAACCTTTGCGTCCCGCGTACCCCCGCCCACACTGCTCGTAACGTGCGCAGCGCAGCAACGCATGATTCCAGCAGCGGAGTGTGGAGTATTTCCTTCCTTGTGTCCAGTCCAGTCCAGTCCAATCTCCCATGCCAACTTGATGAAGCTGCTCGCCGACGGCGAGGGTCGGTTCGCCTCGCCGGCGAGGTGGGCCCCGGGTTATCCATCAAAACATATACAGTGTATGCATCCCGTTGACCCTGACCGTGGTGAATGCGTGGGTTACCTCAGTAGAGTACTTGTTTGAACGTGCTCCATCGGTCCATCCATCCACTGGGTTGGTTGGTTGTCTGGGTGCTGAGCACGTGATGCTGTGCATCCATCGGTCCATAGTATTGGTAGTTCGGTCCAACGTGGCTAGTTTGGTTACTATAGTCTTTATTATAAATCTATTATTAAAAATATATTATATAGGATGTTTCATACTAATTAAAAATATTAAATATAAATTAATGACAAAATAAATTCTGTAACCTCTAAGCTTTTTTTAGAGATGAATCCATTAAATCTAATTAATATATAATTAGCTCATGTGATGCTACGGTAAATATGCAAATTATAAATTAAGTAGTTTTAATAGATTCGTCTCGCGAATAAACTCTAGACTTATGCAGTTTATTTTATAATTAATTTATATTTAATCTTTATATTTAATATCAAAATATCCGAGGTGATATAATTTATTATAAACATCTAGAATCAAAAGAGAGAGATAGAGACAGCACCAGCAGACCAAAAAGTGACCACCCCCCTCTCTCGCCTTTTTCACAAGGGGCAAGCAGGAAAGAGCCAAAACCCCTCTCTCTCTCTCTCTCTCTCTCCACACCACCACCCATCAGCATCACTCCACTCTCCTGCAGAGGCGGCAGCTGCTGCTCACTGCCTCCGCTCTCCACACTCCCAGTCCCCACCGGACCACCACCCACAGATCGCTCCCTCCCCCATCGCTCACGCCAAAGCCACCGCGCCGAATCCAAATCCAATCGAGCAACCGAGGAACCAGCAGCGAGCAAGAGAGGAGAGCGACAAGGGGAGGCGGCGGAATGGGAGGGCCCCTCGGCGCGATCATCGGCCGCTACCCGTCGGCGGCCGCCGGCGGGGACGACGAGCTGGGAGGCGGCGGCGCCCCCGGCGCCGGCATTATACGCCACAACCGCAGGTGCCGCGACATCGCCTTCCTCGTCATCTTCGCCGCCTTCTGGGTCGCCATGATTGTCAACTCCAGCTTCGGATTCAACCAGGGCAACCCGCTCAGGTCAGATTCGCCTCCTCCTCCCTCTTCCTCCCTCTCAGGATCTCTGCTCGCTCTTCTACCTTCTTCATTCCGCCTTCCTTTGCTGGGTTCGGGCGCCCGATGCGGTGAGATGCCTGGTTTTTTCAAGTGCGACAGGACCAATTTCGGTGGGATTAAACGAAAATTTCGGTCTCGACAAGAAAATATTTTTAGCGAAAATGACTGCAAGGAAAAAAAACTTGTTTTTTGTTACTCCAAGGGAGCACAACAAGCGAGCTTCTGTTAATGGCTGCTCATGATTTTTTTTGTTAATTTTTTTTCGGAAAGAGGTTGGGTTGCTCATGATTTTACCAAACGGATCTTGCTTGCTAATGGAATACATATGTCAATGCGTAGCAAATCTTGTCTTGCTTCAGTATTCCAACTGGTTAGGTAAAGAATGACGCATCTTTAGCTTTGAAGAGTAAAAAAAGTGAGCATGTATGTAGTGCAAACAAAAGAGCTTTCTGGTGGTCCTCGGAATTGCATTCCCTACCCAAACCCTAGCAGAACAGCTTGTAAAGGATTGTGCTCTTATAGGCTAAAAGTAGATGAAAGCTAATGGTCCTCACAAATACTACACTTTTCAGGGGAAAACAAATCACTTGTGTTGATTTATAGAGTATACGTGCATCCTTTAGATTGCTACCGTTGGACTACCGCTATCGTATTTTGATGAACAGCTACATTTTAGGGGCAGATGCAGATACTATTTTGTACTGGTTGTCTTTATCCATGGAACCGATTCTTGCTGATATCTGTTTGGTTGCTGGAGCTCCCACTACATTAGCTAAGACTTGGTCATATTTAGCTGAAAGCAGTTCCATGCCCTATCAAATAGAGTTTGGTTGACCGCCCTAACAAGGATTGATGAATATTATTATGTTCTGCATCTGCATCAGTTGACCAAAGATGACATCTTGTGCTTCAATCATGCAGGCTGACTTATGAGCTGGACTACAAAGGGAACATTTGTGGTGACAAGCATGGTGACCCAAATTTGCACGAGCTGGATGTTAGATATTGGATGAATCCGAACCAGGTCTACCAAAGTGGACTCAAGAACAGCAAGGTTAACCTGGCCGATGCCAAAGCAATCTGCCTGATGGAGTGCCCAAATCCAGCAGTAGATGGATTGAACTTTATTTGTGATTATCCAGAAGGGGACATTCGTCTCTCTGTTGATGATTGGATCAATAGGGACTACGACTATTTTGAGTCTCTCACACCAGACATGAGAAATAGCTCACTTCAGCTCCAAGGTCCATGCTACCCGATCATATTTCCAACTGTAAATGGTAATATTTATTCTGCTGTCATTTTGTGATGCCTTTTGAACATAAGGACTAATCAGTGTGGCTTGGCTTATCATTCAATAAACTCATATTTTGAGATAATAAGTAATTCAAATTCATCTTATCCTTCAGTCTATTGGAGCTGCCAATTTATTGCACGGGCATCCAATGTCTCTTTGAAGCACTGGCAGCAGATGGGTGGTGTCAGCATTGATGAAAATATTCTCATTGATAAAACAGTCCACAAGGCTATTGATTCAAGGTCTGCTGTACTAAAGGTTTGTAGACTTCCTGGCATCATTTTGTTGCCCGCCTAGTCTATTTTATCTTCACAAAAAATTCCTGAATCGTAATGGCATTAAGTGGGAAGGCTTTATCCTGAATTTTCTTTAAACTATGCACATAATGTTCTTCCTTGAAAAAAGATTATTACGATACTGAGTCACCGATGATCATTGCAAAAAGTAATTGGTACTTGGGACCCTCTTTAGGCTGGACCTGCTAAAGAAATTCCTGTTGCAACCTAATGTATCGAGCATGTTACTGTCTTTAATTGTTTTATCTTCTGACTGCAGAGATACATTGCAGACATTGGGAAATCGTGGCCTGTATTTATCGTTTGTGGTGGAATCCTCCCTGTTTTCTTGTCAGTGATCTGGTTGTTTATGATTCGTTATTTCGTTGCTGCCATGACATGGATAACAGTAGTCCTCTTCAATGCCCTTGTTATATCTGTAACAATGTTTTGTTACATTAAAGGTACTATTCACTATTCCAGTTTCTAGTTAGTAGTACCTATGCTCAAAGAAAGCTCCATATTTCACATTGCACATGTCTGATTTATGGATCACTACTTCTAACTGGCTGCACGCACATTCAGCTGGCTGGATAGGCAATGACCCTTTAACTGTTGTCATTGGTGAAAGCGATCCATATGTTCACATAAGTGGGCGGGTAAGTAAATCCATTTGGCATTTGAATCAATATATTCCAAGTTATATATGCTTCTTCTAGAAATCTGATAGTCCCATTCTTACCAGGAAATAAGCCACCTTCATACGGTTACAGTTTTCATGACAGCAGTGATGATCATTGCTTTCCTGTCCTCAATAGCTATTGTCCGCCGAATACTGATAGCAACACCTGTGTTAAAGGTAAGTCAATAGCTGTGAATGCCACCTCTTTTGTGAATGTGGTACTAGCTAATAGCTCTTAAACACTAACTATGATACATGGTTTCAGGTTGCTGCAAAGGTCATTGGTGAAGTTCAGGCACTCATAGTATTTCCGCTTGTGCCATTCTTCATCCTTGCTATATTTTATATGTTCTGGTTTGCCGCGACACTCCACCTCTTCAGCTCTGGGCAAATTGTCAGAAATGATTGCAATATTGATTGTTGTTCATACGATCTGAAGTTGGGCAAAGTAAATTGTGACAACTGTTGTGGTTATAGCATCCATTACACCCCTCATATTAGCATTGCCATTCTATTCCACTTATTTGGCTGCTACTGGGCGACTCAATTCTTTCTCGCATGCTCTTCAACTGTGATCGCGGGATCAGTTGCTTCTTACTACTGGGCACGTGGTGAAATATCAGTAAGCATTTTAAGTCCATAATTTAGCTGAATTGGCTCACATAAAAACTTCTCTGCATTTAGGGTTTTCTTTTCTCCGTCTTAGTTGATGTATTCTCCCTTATTGACCATTCAAGCGACTTCAATGCAGCATGATATACCATTTCTCACTGTAGTCTCTTCGCTGAAGCGGCTGATGCGCTACAGCCTTGGATCTGTTGCTCTGGGTTCACTTGTTGTATCAGTTGTCGAGTGGGTGCGTTTTATACTAGAATGCCTTCGGCGCAAGTTGAAGTTTGTTGGTTCTGCTCGGGAAAGCTGCTTTGGGAAAGCGGCATCTTCCTCTTCTGAATGCTGCCTCGGCTGCATAGACTGGACCCTCAAGTCAGTAAATCGAAATGCCTATATAATGGTGAGTATGAAGCTTTCTTGTGGATCACAATAAGCCCCCCCTCCTGAATTCAGCTATCAACTTATCATTTTGCTCACTTTGTGGGACTGGTTCCAACTGGGACTGGTTCAGTTCAGTCCCTTGACAGACTAATAGCTCTTAATGCAAATTGCCCATAGATGTACTTGATTCTTGTTTCAATGCAGTTTTTCAAACCCATTATGCCAATGGTGAATCATCTATAAGTTTTGACTTTACTGCAACCTGCAGGGTTTTATATTTTCCTATGCTTGTATTGTATGTGAAAGCATATGCTATACATGTTGAATTATTCTTGTATTAGACTGAAAAAGCTTGTGCATTTCATTTTGTGCTGCAGATTGCCATTACTGGGAAGGGTTTCCACAAAGCTTCTGTTCTTGCAACTGGATTGATAATGAAGAATATACTGCGTATTGGAAAAGTCAATGTCATTGGAGATGTGATCCTCTTCCTAGGAAAACTGTGCGTGAGCCTATTCTGTGCGCTTTTTGCCTTTCTGATGTTGGACACTCACAAGTACAAATCTGCACATAACAAGATATCATCTCCACTGATCCCTGTACTGGTGAGAATTTCAACCTTATTTGGTTCATTCAAGTTCTTGCTTCTTGGACTGTCAGATTTCATTTCCATTGCTAAAATCTGAAGCTAACTGCATTCTGATAATACAATGATACTGCAGGTAACATGGGCCCTCGGTTATGTAGCTGCCAAGCTCTTCTTTGCAGTGGTTGAGATGTCGATCGACACCATAATCCTCTCCTTCTGCCAGGATGCTGAAGAGCACCAAGGGAACGCGCAGTACGCGCCACCTCTTCTGATGGAAACTCTGGACGAACAGAGTGATCTGCAAAGACTAACTCAAGGACCATGATTTCCTCTAGAGTTTTGTCCTCGGTACTTGACCTGAAAAATGGAAACTCGGTAGCAGCCTAATGATTTGTTTTTCAGTTCTCTTGGCTTGTGGGGAGAGGTTCACCGTTTTGCACTCTGCTTTCTTCTACAAGCCTGAGCCTGGCAGGTTGTTGTGGCCTAATTGGCAACTGTAGGAACCTTATCTAATATATGTACCATTGCTGATACAGTGTTAGCTGTTAGTGAAGAAGGTTTGAAATCTGTGATAAGTATGTGAGTTCATCTATGTGTCCTCTCTGTTGCATCATGTTCAGACAGTTTTCCAAGCCAATCGAGCAGTAAAGCAGTGTCCGGGGTAATGCTGTAGGATCAACCTTTTCTCAAATTGATGAAAATACTCATGAAACTGTATTAACTGTATTGATGAAAATGCGCAACAATCACCAGAAAATAATGAAATGGAGATTGGGATCAAGAAGGTAGCCTGTTGATTTATGGTCAGGCAGAGCGTTGATTTGGGTGGTTCGCGATCGGTGGCAGGAAACTAGGCACACGGCGGCATGCCAAGGATCCAGCGGAACCCCGGGAGATTTCTCAGTCATTTGTTCAGAGTTTTCAGACAATGTTCAGTTCCATTCAGATGTGTATATCATCATCAGAATCCTACCTCAAAGTCTAGCTCTACACTAGCAGCCCAATTTCTTCATCTGTACGTGCGATCTAGCAACCCCACAACCACCGTCCTAGAGCACCAGTACTGTCGTCTGCGTGTGTATCGATCACGTGGACTCGTCATGGCTCATGCGCGTCGGCGCGCCCGTGCCCGTCCTCAAGCAGGCGAACCCGGGCATGGACGCCGACCTCGTCACGTTGCCCCCGCGGTGCGACGGCGACGACGGCGCCGAGGCCGAGGACGACTGCCGGAGGAGCACCGGGTGCCCGCTGCCGCCGCCGTGGGTCGAGCTGCTGCCCGGCATGGCCGCGGCGTGGAAGCACGGCGTGCCGGGACTGGGGCCGCGCCCGCTGCCGTGCTGCGGCTGCAGCTCGATCTTCAGGAACGGCGGCCCCCTGGCGGCTCTCGGGGTCTCCTCGAACGGCCCGTGGTGGTCGTCCAAGTCGTCCTCGTCCTCGTCGGTGAGGGAGCACACGGTGCTCGTCTCCGTGCGGACCGTCGAGTCGTCCCAGGTGCTGCGCCGACGACGCCGCTTCTTCCTCGTGGCCTTTCCCCACCCGTGGATGGTTTCTCTGATCCTCCGCGGGATCAAGGCCGCCTTGTATTTGGACCCCATCTGTGTTGTCGTACAAGCATTGTCGTTAGTAAGTGCTTTCTTCTTTGCTGAAAATGGCATCTGTACTTTAACAAGATCCTGTTGAATGGTTGATTCTTGCTGATTCGCAAACTCATCAACATGTGTCCATCAGGAAAGTCATATAGTCTGAGGCTTAATTTTGGCATATAAATGTGTTACCTGAGTCACCAGCGCATAAACAGGCAATGTACTGTAACTGCATAAGAACTGTCCCGCGAACCTGAAATTTTATATAGTCATGGTTTATCTGGCTTATACATATATGAAGAGAAATAATGAAATACATTAACCAAATTGATGGTTCATATGACTAGATACTAAGTGGTGTTCTGAAATGCATACCCCAGTATAAGGCGGCAATATACCAAAAGGTGGTTTTTGATGAAGCATGAATCATAACCAAATTGCCACTGCAGCAAAGCCAACAGATATGTTATTACAATTCTTCAAATGAACAGACGTCTTTACCATGTTCACATAATTCATTTATAAACATAAGCTAGACAGAAATGATACCCAGAACCAGAAGAAAGAAGCCAACTCAAAAGCATTCTGCACAATTATCAAATTGAAGCATGAGTAAGCTTATCCTCATCTCTTAACTGTTTCCAAATTCTAGTGGTATATATATGTACCTGAAAGAGAACGAAATGTATTAACCAAAGGAGAAACTCTGGTTTCTTGAACCAGAAGAGATCATCCCTTGGCTGTATCCTTGGCCCGTAGGTAGTCATCTTGGCACCCTCTGCTGTCAGAGTTGCAATGACATGCTGCAGCTTTGCACCGACTAGTAGAACAAGCTGCACAACATTCACATTACAGTTCAGGCCAAAAATGTTAAAGAGGAAATACCTAGGTTGTAGGATGTTCCAGAAGCAGGCTACAACTTACAGTTACAGGAAGAATTGCTATCCAAAAGTACAGGTTGGATCCTAAAATAAAATCACCATATATGATTCTGAACAGTGAGGAAGCAAGAATATCTCAATGAAAGGAAAGTGGTTTAAAGTTTACCATCAACATTGAATAGCATAAAAGCAACAACGAAACCCCACAGTACTCCACTGCATAAAAGGAGTAGGTTAGCTGATAATATTTCTCCAGTGAGAAAAAATAAAACATAGTAAAGATCCATACGCAGCCAAGCTCGCTGACACTAATCAGGGCTTACTATTACACCAACCTCACTCCGACAATCCTCTCAAATTCCTCTTCCATTGAGCGTACCATGTAAGTGTGGAAGTCATACGTTGGTGAAAGTTTGTGGGTCTGCAATATCAGTGAGTCAAAAACTCAAAAAAGACTACAAGGTTGTACATAGCATATCAATAGACCTATAGTGTGTCTTGGTTATAAATAGAAATAGTCAATAAACCGATATAAAGGGTATCGGGTAAGGCCCAGCTCCATTTATGTGAATAAACATACTGAAGGCAATCAAATAAGAATTCTACTCAGGATGGAAGAGCAAACAAATGGCATATTTACCATTATGAAACCCTTGCGGAGGATAAGGTAGTCTGCTCGAACAACAGACTGGCCAAATTGTGCGATAAAGCAAACCTGCACGGTAACATAATAAAATATGTAAGTGTGGTTGCAACAGTGAAATGGTAATAGTAATATTTGGGGCCTGTGCATGGAAAGAGAACTTTATGCCTCAAATGAGCTATAAAAACTATTGGCCTCAACTTACAAGCCACATGACCACACTATTTTGGCTCCACGAGCGGAATGAATAGGATTTGGTGAGTGCTGGTTGCCTTCTAGTTGCTGACTCATATGCGATCTCTGTCAGATGCAAATAAGAAGAGGAATAGTCAGATGCAGTTTGGCTACAATATAGTCAGTTCACCAATGACAAAGGAAAATTCCCCAACTTCAAAGGTAAGTGAAGAGAAACTTTGTTGAATCAGAGGCCTCCTATTAGGGTTGTAAAAGCACTTCTTACGAAAGCAGGATTGAAATTATTGCAGAACTATTTTTTGGGAAAAAATATAAAATACCTGCAATATTCATTAAGATGAACTGCTAAAGCAACAATAATGATTTAAGAGTATGCTTTGCCTCTGTTTCAGATCATTAAATCAGATGAATTTCCGACCTGAATCCTATAATTTCTTTAAGGATAAAAAAAGGGTACACTTACGAGAAAATGATTCGTGATTATCCCTGAATGCTTCATCCTCCCATTTTCTCCACTTGTGGATCTACCAGCATGCAAAGATTAGGATCAGGACGATATTAATGCCAATTATAATATGTGTGAGAACCAACAAAATGCATGAATAAGTGTTCTGCCTTTCCATATGTATATATTATCAGATGTCTGTCTAGCATATTCAAAATGCTAAGTGTTTCATCATGGGTCCTGCAACTTGTAATCAATAGAGTGACACACTGTTTGGTAGGCAAACACACAAGCTTCATCATTGTCAATTCTCCAAGTAAGTATGTACAGTAGAGTGTATTTCGATAGAAAGGATTAGTTTGTGCTTAATATAGAAGTGTAATAGGGTAAGCACCTTGAGTATTGCTAGTAACATTGTCAAACAACTATATGTCACATGAGTTACAGCCATCACAAATATAAACCGGTGCAGCTGCTCCAGACCTTCATGTGAAACAAATGATTCGTGTCCCTGCACATCAAATGATCTTTCTAAAAAAAAAGAAGCAAAAGTAATGTAAATTCTAGTACAATAATCGGATATGCTCAAATTCTTCGAGGCACTTTGGAAATTAAAACAATTACACACCTCAGGGCAGCCTTGATGGTTATGGTAACGAACTTTTAGATTTCTCCTAAGTGAATGGTGCAGAATGACCTCAATTAGACGCTTGCGTGCGTGAGCAACGGCGTGCTCTGCATCTATAGATTCCTTGACCTCTTCTTTGGTGCAGGGAGAGAATCTGCTGTTGTAATACTTGGAATCGATGCAGATTCCTGAGATAATTCTTGATGTAGCAGCCAGAAGCAGAGATATGAAACCAAGCAACATCATTTCTACAGCAAAAGGTAGCATAATGTTAGTTCACGCTTTGTAACAACCCCAATAAAATAAGCTAGTAGAAAAATACAACAAAGAATGCGTGGCTACCTTCTTTCATCTTCTCCATTGCTTTGTAAAGTGGATTCCGGTGGGTTTTCTTCAACCACTGAAAAAGTACGAGATTATCTTGAGTTAGTTGGGGGAAAAACTGATGATACTGATAATGCCACGCCTAATGAAGTAAATGAGAAAGGAACATCGATTAAGTTTTCAGCAGAGCACTCCGCTGTTTAGCTGAACTGCTGATGGAAAAAGAATTTTGTTTTGGAAAGAATAGCTACCAACAGAAGTTCCCACCCATGTTTTGCTCAAAAACTCTTGGGAAGAAAAAGGGCAATTGCTCCAAATAGGAGTACCTGATCACATCTTACGAAAATGTAACTCTTGAATCGAAAACTGACTATTTTACCAAGTTCAAGAAGTGCAAATAAACGACAGAGCATGGACAAGACAAAAGTACTAAGCATAATAAGCAGGTGTCACGAGGAGCAAAGACTGCATCTTTCTGTCTGTGTAGGAATTAGCACTTACATTGCTGAGTCGGTGGATGGAGCGCTCGACTATGAGCGAGCCCGCGACGAGGAGAGTGAGCACGGTGGCGACCGACCACGTCGGCGTGAGCGCCAGCGACCGCATCTCCCCCTCGCCGGTGACCGCGGCGGCGGCCGCCCCCTCGCCGCCCGCCATCTTCTCTCCAGCAGGCGCAGAACCAGCGCCTCCCAAAGAAGCCGGGCGCTCGCTCTTCTTCTCCCTGAGCGCCTCCTCCTGCTCCTCAGGAACAACCGCCCCTCCGCATCACATTGCAACCAGTGGTGCCATGGGAGGGTGGAGGCGGCGTAGGCCAAGCTCAGCTGAAGGACCAAGAAGCTGTGGAAATGCGGAGGAGTTTCTTGGCCTCGTGGAAAACAGCTCCATCACATCGTCATTGACACTGGCCAGGGGGATCTTGGAGCAGCAGTGGTAGTACAAACGTTCGTATCTCCTTCCTTGCGTTGGATGATTCTCGTATGATGACGGCCCTTGCTATAATTAGTGCCTGGCTTTTGGAGCTTGCGGGCAGAGGACGATGCGGTGCAGGCAAAACCTCGTCGCGGACTCTCCTGAATCCTTGATTATTACAACAAAATCTCCAACCACGTACTCACACTCGCTAAGCTACTGGGAAGCAATGGCATGTAGAAGTGAGGCAGTTTCAGAAGAGATCGCGATAAATGGAAAAGGGAGGAGCAAGAAGGAAGTTGGGGACGGGGCAGGAAGGAAGAGCAAAAATGGAAGCTTCGTTTTGGGAGCTTGCGGCCTCCGAGATCAAGGCAAGCAGCTAGGAAAAGGACGTAGGAGTACTGGTAATCTGTTGCACCTGCATTACAGTGGGGGAAGCGGGGAGGTTGCAGAGTGGAAGAATGAAGATCACCGGAGATTAGGACAAATTGGCAGCCAAAAAGGGGATCTCGGAACAACAAACCACTAGGCAGAATTGGGATTTATATTTGATTGATTTCGCCCCCCATGACTTTGCTGCAGCCGCTGGTGGCGCTTAAACAAATGGCGCGGCCACGCAGCAAGAAGATTCGAGGGTGGCTCCCCCCGCCCTGACTGCTCTGCAAGTACAGCGATCTGACACGGGCACGAGGAGGTGGGCCCGGCCGCATCCGCTGCACATGAGCTAGCTGACAGGTGGGTCCGAGAGGGGTGGGCCCTCGCGGTCCGCGTCGCCCCATCGCTGCATGTGTACGTGGAATGCGTCAAGTGGAGCGTCCGGTGTGGCAGTTGGGGTGGCGGATGCGCCCCCGCCTTAATTAGGGCGATCCCTTTTCCTCCCGTCCCTCCCCCACCAGTCGACTCGGAGGCCTTGATGTTGCTGTGGTTGGAGTATGGATCCCCCCTCGCATTAATCAGCCTCAGCTCACTCTCTAATTCTGTTTATTTCAGCTTATAATTGATTTTGAAAATTTTATTATGAGAAAATTTGAAAGTCGGATGACATCTAGAATCTAGAATCGAGAATCTATAAGATTTTGAAGACTTAATTTTGGAAAATCTAAAAAACATATGACTCCCAGAATTCAGAATCGAGAATCTATAATCGGCTGTATTCCCGGTTCTCAATTCTGAAGGTCATCTAACTTTTAAATTTTCAAAATCAAACCTTCAAAATCCGCTATAATCTACAAACGAAACATCTGTCACTCACTCACTCTTGCCTTGAGTTCATGAACTGCGTCCTGCCCGTCCCCCACCACAAATCACCTCGTTGTTCGTGTGATCCTGCAATTTGGCCGGGATTTGATGCGGTCCACAACTCTGGCATGCATCACCCCCATTTCAGTTGGTGGGCAATATATGAGACCTAGACCCTGTTTGGCACAGCTTATGGGGTGCTTCTAAACAATTTTAAGTCCCGGGCTGGCCAAATGGTCTGCTTCTGACCTAGCTTCCCCCAGCAGCGCTTGCAGACGGCCCGAGAAAACGCGCTTCCTCCAGCAGCCGGAGCGGACCAGCTTATCCTCCCGACCTCCCGTCTCTTCCCCAATCCAATCCTCCCGACCTCCCGTGCTCATGACCCCCTGCACCGGCCCGCGCCACCCCCGCGACGCCCCCGCGCGCCGGCCTCCCCGCGCCGCCCCCTCCCCCCGCGCCGCGCCCCCGTGCTGGGCCCCCCGCGCCGGCCTCCGCCCATCGCGCCGGCCTCCGCCCCCGGCGCCCTGCTTCGCCCCCCGCGCCGCCCCCGGCCCCCCGCGCCCTCCGCCCGCGCCCTGCCTTCGCCCCCATGCCGGCCTCCGCCCCCGCGCCCTGCCTCCGCCCCGGCGCCGGCCCCCGCCCCCCGCGCCCTCCGCCCGCGCCGGCCTCCACCCCCCGCGCCCTCCGCCCGCGCCCTGCCTCCGCCCCCCGCGCCGGGCCCCGCCCCCTGCCCAGCTATGATTAATTGTATGATATATTAATTGTTAATAATTTATGAACAGGTTTCAGCTGTGCCAAACAGGGTCCGTGACCAGCTGCTTCTTTAACAAGCTGCTTCTCTGGCCAGCTAGCCACCAGCTGGCTTCTGTACAAGTTTCAGCTGTGCCAAACAGCGCCCTAGTACTGAGGCAATAGTTGATTTGGGATCAGAACTTTCAAATCTGTTCTTTCTTCATCACTTATCTTATCTCTTGCGTATTTTATTAGAATGGTATTTCATCTCTTGTATATTGTTCTGGAATGAAGTGACAAACGGGGGCATGTCATGGAAGATGCCACAACAGGCCTCACCACATAAAATCCGGCGCCCCAGTTCCAAAAGGTGCCACATGTGCGTGCACCTTGTTTCCGTTCAGGATTTCGCTTGATCACAGTTTCCAGTGCCATTCATCCGATCCCAATCCACCCAGCAATCAGCTAGCAGAATCATTATGAAGAGCTCACCGAACACAGAAAGATCTGTACTGCTTATTTCAACAATCATAATATAACAGTAGAAATGGCCTGCCTATGTTATATTCGTCAGAGCCAGTAGTAATATGCGTCAATTCTCCTTTGAAGTGACCTAGTACATGGGTACTAGAAAATTGTACAAGCAATGAACTTGTGATCACTACAGCCAGGCACACTTGAATGCAACAATAGTATCACTGCAGGCGTCACGGTAAAATTCTTTTCCTGGGCCATGTTTTGTCCTGGCAGTCTGGCACGGTGGCACGTACTTGTTCACGAATCAGACCAGGCCATGGCTTCAGAGTTTCAAGGAAACCCTGTCATACAGGCTGTATACATTATAGCCCTCCAAGCTGCTGCTGCATAGATTGATCTTTTCCAGCGAGTGCTGTACACTAGTTGTGAACTGCGATGTCTGTTTACTGAATGTAGGCCACAGTGCAGCCGTAGTTGAGAGGACTCTCGTCTTCGAACTTGGCCACTCGAGGGTGGTTCCGGAGAACATCAATGGCACAGTCCTTCACGGCTCCGGTGCCCATGCCATGGACCACGAAGAGAACCTGGCAAGGCCTGCACGAGTCGATGGCCATCTGGAGCTCGTAGGACGCCTCGCTCACCCGCTTCCCGCGCAGATCCACCGTATTCTTGGACGTCTGCACAACGGGGCCGAAAGAGACGCTGCCATCTTGGCTCTGGTTCGTCTCCGCTGCTGCAGATCGCTGCTTCGGCGTTCGGCCCTGCCACAAACCAAAAACTGTCAGAACACGGTTGAAGCAAGCAAGCCACGACGATCAACGATTGCCCACCATATGCCAATCTTCATTGGTCCCAACGTGCCTAATATCTAGGTCTTCATGCATGCACCAGCATTGGATGGCATGGACCAATCTAAGGTCCAGCCTGTTCTTCCATACTGCTGGTGTGCTGCATCCACCCAAACTAAAGCGGAGACCATCAATGCCAGGAATTGACAAGCCGGAATCAATGCATCCTGCAGTGCTCAAGCTAACTTGGTTTCCCTGACTTGCTATTGCAATATGCCACGCGTTAGACGATGAGAATACCGACAAAATCGATTAAATTGGTTGCTGGATATGCCACATATGGAGCTACAGCGCAACTATAGCTAGCTTAGGTCAGAACCTTGGGGGCTTTTTTTTTCAGTCACTGCAAAATTGAAACAGGTTTTATCTATAATTAATGCCATGGCTTAGTTAAGAAATCTCTAACATTCTGAAGATATTTTGTTCTTCTTGTAGTCTTACGCAGTGCTTTCAAAAAACTACCGAAACTAGAATTGATGTGAATAGATAGCATGCTGTGATGCTGAGAAGATGCAGCATACCTTTGGTTTTACAGAAGAGGAAGTTGCTGTCTCATTTGTACCTTGTTGAACCAATTTCATCTTGCTTCTCTTGACTTGAACCTTTATCTTTCCATATTGAACGATGCAGCTCCCATCTTCTCCAAGAGTTTCAATAACAGTAGCCATAGTTCCTCCTCCCAATCCTTGGATATACACTTTGTCTCCAATTTGCGGAACAAACAAACTCTGGTTTTCATCATCGTTGAAAGTTATTTCATTTGGCTGATGAGCAGCAACCACTGAAGCAGTGGCAGCTTCTGCTTTCCTCATTAGTGAATTGTATTGTTCAAGTTTTGAATTCTTCAGTTGAACTTCAAAGTTCTTAATTATTGTGTCCATCTGAGACTTCACAACCTTTAGTTCTTGTTGAACATTTTGGGTCTCTCTTGTCCTCAAAGCAGCTACTCGACTTTCAAGATCATCAGCTTCCAAACGAATCTTCATTGTCAGAATAAATAAAGTAAGATTTCAAGTGAGGGAATGATGAGAATCTATGTACATCACTGCCATGGCAAATTTTTTTTAAAAAAAGCCAGAACAAATCATTAGAGTAAAGCTACCTCATTGTACAACCCTTCAACTTGTGAAAGAACAGATGCAGCTTCATTTGCCTGAGACTCCAAAAGGTTTCTTTCATCGAGGAGAGAATCATAAAGTAAACCTTGGCGTTCCTTTTGCTTATCAGGCAACAGCTTCTCAACCCACTCTTGTGCGCGATCAAGCACTTTTTGATCAAAACCGATTGATTTTGCAATACTAAGTGCATTGGAATTACCAGTAGTGCCCCATAAGATTCGATATGTTGGTTGCAGAGTTTCTAAACAAAATTCCATTGCAGCATTCTCAAATCTGCTATCAACTGACTGGAGACAACTTAGATCAGCATAATGAGTTGTCACAATGGCCAAGTTCACTTTACTTGCAAGAAACTTTAAAATGCTGGTTGAAAGAGCTACACCTTCTGATGGATCAGTGCCACTTCCAATCTCATCAATTAAAACTAGAGAATCTTTTGATACAACTTCTACAATCCTGCGCAGGCGTGATATGTGCCCACTGAATGTAGAGAGGCTGTGCTCCAGCGACTTCAACCCAAAAAATATTTTTTGTCAATAAGCTTATTGCCCCGGAAATTATTACAGAAAATCGCATCAAAGGACAGAGACTACCTGGTGATCACCAATATCTGCAAGAACCTGATCGAACCATGGAATCCTAGGCCTTCCTTTGGCTGGGAAGAAAATTCCAGCTTTTGACATAAGTGAGGACAGCCCCAAGGTCTTCATAGTGGCAGTTTTGCCTCCAGTGTTGGGTCCAGAGATCACAACTATCCTTGCATCCTTTTTCACCCACAAGTCCAATGGAACAGGCATTTCAGATGCTTCTATAGTTGAATCTTCTGCCATGAGAGAATGTTCAAGTAGCAAAGGATGCCGAATGCCCTCAATATAAACTGAATAGTCGCTGCTCTGATCCGACTGGCTGCTGCTATAACTGTCACTGAAGCTTGGTTTGACACCATTTGTCCATAGTGCATACGACCCTCTAGCAATGGCAAGGTCCAATTCCAAAATCCTGTCCATCAAATTTCTGATCTTCAGTTGGGAGTCTACGATACTTGAAGTTAGCAAGCCTAATATTACCAATTCCTCTGCTCTCTCATCACCTGAGAGTTTAACTTCCCTGTTGTTAAGCTCAACAGCATCCCTCGGCTCCATAAAGTACGTTGCACCAGAGCCGCTGGAACTTAGAACAATTCCACCAGGCACCAAATGCTTGTGTGAAGCTTTCACACCAACACACATCCTAGAACGGCGCTTAGTGACCACAGGACTATCAATCCCACCAGCTTGGAAAATCTTTGAAGCTGTATCTTTCAACAGAGATTCTAACATCTCAATGTTCCTCCTCCTTTCTCTGCGAATTGTTTCTAGATTCTTGCTGGCGCGATCCAGGACCAGAGAAAGAGTGGAATCAAGGCAAAATTCTATCCGTTGCACAAGTTCAGTCAAGAAGTCACAACCTTGCAGTACATCCAGAAGAGGAGAGTACCTGCTGGAAGATGAATCAACGCCTTTTTTCATTCAAGAAACATGAATCAAACAAATATCTAAGAACATCTGTAATCTGCAAACAGATGTGAATAGCAAAAAATCGTGATTTATCTGCACAAGCTACCATAAAACGGAAACAATATCCCCGCACAGGTCTCAGGCACCACAAGCAACTGTTAAAATCATCTGCCACTGATCAATGCCATTGCCATCAGTATGAACCTGAAGCAATTCCTCACCTCCCGTCTTGCGTTTCCTGGGCGAGGCTCTGCAATTGATCAAATACTCCGCGGGCGGCCCGGATGCTGCGCCCGACTACACAAATCTCTCGCACGGCGAGCAACCGCCCACCGGTAGCCGCGGCGACGACCGCGGACACGTCCTCCACGCCACCGAAGTCCAGTGGCGCCGACAAAAGCACCGCCGCGGCCGTCTGCTCGATCAGCCTCTCGCTCTCCTCCCGGCTCCGCCCGACGGCGACCCGACCTTCCACACAGGCGGCACGGCCGGCGGAGGTGGCGGCGAAGTCTGCCAGCCGCGCGCATACGCTGCCCCATTCCAGGGCGGACTCCGTCTCTAGACGTATCTGCCTCGCCTCCGGTGTTTCCAACGAGGGGGACGATAACAAGGTTTGGGAGGACGACGAGGAGGCGGCAGCGGCAACTACGAGGCGTTGCAGCGGAGGGAATGGCTTCAGTACGACGCGGCTGGGGAAGGAAACAGTAGAGGTGAGGGTGGTTGGGAGGAGAAGGGTAAGCTTGGCGGGGGCTGCCATGGCCGTGGAAGCGGGAGAGCTCCACGCTTGAAGCCGCGCGCAGACTAGCAGGCTTCGGCTTATCGCTTGGAGACAGTCCCGGACATTTTCCGTTTCCATTCCGCTTTAACGTAAAGATAGAATACGTTTTGTGCTACCATGAGCGAGTGCACGGTCCTTCCCAGTTCATTGGTCCTTCCCAGTTCATTTGCCAGCATAAATCTGGATGAAAATGGAAGAAATTTTCATCATATCAACAGAACATGTATATGGAGACAATAGATTTGGACAAGTTTTTTTTCCATATCAATAGACAAAAGCAAATTATAATACAGAAGGTCCAACAGACCAATTGGCAACTGGGGCAAACTTGAAGCCAATCCAGTTGCGGGTTCTACTACACTACAACAATGGCATAAATGGCTTCAATTATACACAGGGGTAACCTACAGATACACAGCGCATACAAGCATATACGCTATGGATCAGCAAGGGCAGTACTGGAGCAGCTCTGCATCCACCTTGCACACAGAAGAAAACACAAAGTTAGTACCAAAACACGTAAATCATTAGCCTATCAATTCTTATGCCAGATACATTCATATTCTCGTAGCATGTATGCAGTGATTAAGCTAATGATCCAAGATACCATACCTTTGAACCTGCGATCTTACTTAGCGAGGATTGTAGCACCACAGGCGGCCTTTGCGTGCTTGTCTTCTGCAAACACAAGATTTCCTCTCACAAAAGTAGACAGGACCTTACCAGAAAGTTCTTTCCCTAAATATGCAGAAATATTCTGCAAATTTTGTATGAATTTCCTGTCAATGGTCCAGTTTTGCAAGAATATATAACAATTGAAATATATAAGATCATTTGAGGCAGGGAGCAAACCCGGTGTTTATGGTACACAGAATGGCTGTCATCAAGTTCGAACTGTGCCTCAGGTTTCCATACTACAATGTCAGCATGGTATCCCGGCAGAATAGCTCCCTACACAAATCAGCACTACACTTGAGATCCTTTATTGTGATAAAATGTATAATCAACATTTCTTTGAGAATATGTGCTTCATGGTATCAATTGTCTAGAAAGGCAAAAGCAAAATAAAATTAAACTGAACTTTAGCTGCCTATATGAGATGGCACAGCATTTTCAGTACCTTGTTCTTTTGCCCTGCAAGCTTAGCTGGATTTTCACTCCACCATGCGGCTAGTTGATTCAAAGTAATGCCGTACTTTTTCCCATACGACCATGTCACAGGGAGAACAAACTGCAGATATTTATGCCAAATTGGTTACAGAGCGTGCACAATTAATTCATGGACATTAATTTTTCAGTATTAGTGTTCCACTTTGCTTGAAGTATGATTGAATTTGCAGAAAAGTTTGCATTGGCAGTTCTGAAGTCAATGGGCACTGAACTAATGTGAATTGACATGTACTAGTGTCCCAAAATACTGAAACTATGAGAAACTAACCTGCAATGATGATATACCTCCCCATGCCTTTAAAAAGTTGCCTTCTTCCATTAGTTTGAGATCAGGAGCTGATGGTGAGTGGTCTGAGCTTAACATGTCTATGTGTCCGTCCTAATATTAATTATGCGAAATTTAACTCGATCAGTTTGCTAGAAGCTGTCAAGAAGTCAGAACCAGTGTGAAGAAGTAGCATACGAGCAGAGCTTTCCAAAGATTTTCTCTGTTCATGCCATCACGTATAGGAGGGGCACATTTGAAGCGAGTATCCCCATCTGGAACTTCGTCAGCTGAAAATGCCAGGTAATGAGGACATGTTTCTACAGTCACGCTTGCACCAGTGCGTTTAGCATCCTACAAGCAGAGAGACTTACAGTATGAAATCACAACATGACAACACCATGAAAAGAAGTCATCAGTACAGTAATATGCATAGCTTTTTCAACAACAATAGTTTCGCATTTTAGAGGAGCAGAATCTGGCATTCATTTTGTTCACGTGCAGCTTATTTCTGAACTTAGTTGAAACCAGAAGTTCATATAAGTCATGGCAATGTTGTACAGTATTTTCTTTTTATATTTTATACCTTCATAAGTTCAAGGGAAGCTTTTGCATCTGACAGATGAACGATGTGAATATGAGCTCCTTCTGACCGACCCCCTGCCTCTGTGTCCTTCATCGCACGTTGCAAATCTCTGATAGCTGATTCCTCCCTAGGTTTAAGCGATCGCAAGATTTATAAAGTGAGTCATTTATGGTGAAGAACTAAAGATTATCCTTCAGACCTTCACAGTTCTAAACCCTACTGCTCAAGAACATAGTTGACACTTGACTCCAAAGAGACTAATTGTTTCACCCAAGATGCACAGACTAACATAATGATATAATTACCATGCTGGTGGTCTAGACTTCAGATACGTCGCATAGGATCGAGGATCTAGTTCACCATCGAGTCCATCATCATCCTCATCATCAGGTATACGTTCAGCATGGATAAGTAAAGGTCTCTGGTATTTTGCCAGTGTAACCAATCCTTCCTATAGTGTCATAACACAGAGAGAAGCGCATCAGAGATTCCATAGAAAAAAATTGGAAAATCTGTGAATCTAGAATAAGGAAAATAATAAGACATACCTCGATATGGGTTGAATTTGTCATGGGAAAGTCGTTGATGCCTGAGGGGCACATAAAAGACTAGAACCATAAAAAGTGAGAGCAGTCAGTTTGTGTATACATCTGCTGGCTAAAAAGAGGAAAAGAAGCAGGGACCTGCTACTTAAATTCTTAGCAAGAACCTCTAAACATTGGAATCTTTGCTGTCTGATTCTATCATTCTAACGTTACTACTGTGCTTGACGGCAAGAAAAGCTTCCTTGTGCAAAACAAGGAACATGGAACAGAAACTGAAAATGATGTCCAAAACCTAGCGACTACGAGTTCAGTACTAACTGCTAGATGAGAAACAAACCTTTAGTCCTAAAACTCCTGCATTTAGGAGGCTCTCCAAAGCACTTGGATTGAAGGCGTTCTCTGGCACAAGGCCACCCCAGAACCCTGTATGAGAGTAATATAGGAGTCAGATTTGAAGATATGCAAATCTTATGCAAGAGTTTATTTTGTTCCCTTCAGAGTACGTGTCACGAAAGAGTTTGAGATACAGCACTTTGGTGTGGAAAACATCTGAAAGAAAAGGAACCGTTCGTTTCAGCGTTTCAGTCAGCCAACTTACCTACATCAACAAATAGCTTATCCCGAGCTGCTTCGAGCTGAAGTAAGGCACGCGAAACCAGTGTTAATCACGGGAAAAAGGCAGGTAGCCACTATATGTGCATTATGTTTCTATGCAGTGATACTGCAACTTACAGAGAAACCTGACCTTCAGCTTGAGAGTTTCTTCAGAAACTGTTGATGGAAAGCTGTTGAGTGGCATGTCCACTAGCGTTGTTATCCCACCTGAAACAAAAGGATTTGCACGATTATGTATTGTGCTTTGCTGTTCACTGACAGAGACTCAGGCCATGCTCCATAAGCATACGGGCATGTCAAGTCTAAACACCAAGACCACGCAATAACTAGTAATTAATTAGTTTGCTGTATGACTGAAATGAATTTGCACCTGCAGCAGCAGCCCTTGTACCAGTGGAGAAGCCCTCCCACTCCTCGCGTCCAGGCTCATCGAGATGGGCATGCCTGACAGAATAATCAGGACCATCAGAGACTGAGGAAAAAGGAAACTGGGACAGTTATGCATCCGCAGATCAGAACAAGAGTCACTGTTTGCACCACCATTTTGGCCATGCCTAATCTCCTATCAGTATTCAGTGAGGCAGGCTAAGCAAGTACGAGATGCTAACACGTCGATGAGTCCGGGCATGATGACAGCGTCTCCGTAGTCGAGGAGCGGCCGCCGGAGCACGAAGTTGCGGTAGTCCCCGACGGCGATCGCGTTGATCAGGCCCCCTTTGACCTCCACTGCACGCACCATCAATCATCACAGAGGAACCATCAGCGTCAGAAATCTGTCTGGCAGACCCAACTTCTGTAGTAATCCGCTTCACATCGCCATTTCTCTCGGTTACAGTTTCACCGAGGTGAGAGTGCGGAGCGATGATGAGCGAGGTCAACGCGCGAGATGGCATGGAACGAACAGTCACCTGCGGCGGGTCCGACGCGGCCGAGCGTGACGACGCGTTCGCTGGCGATCCAGAAGTGGTCGTGCGGGAGGAGGCTGCACCCTTCGCCGCCCAAACTCTGCAACCAAGAGAGAGAGAGAGAAAGAACACCGCCTCAGTTTCCAGCACAGATTCGACAGCGCGGAGAGGAGAGAGAAGGAAGGAAGATACACCCATCGCTGTCGGGAATCCCGGGGACCTTGGAGAAGGGCGCGCGGTAGAGGAGCACGGCCGCGAGCGCCGCCGCCACCGCGAGCACCGGCACGAGCCGCCCCTTCGCCGACGCCGCCATGGCTCCGCCTCCTCGCCTCACGAGAGAGTGCCGTCCCTTTCTGCTGCGCCTCCGCGTCGTCGTGACTCGTGCGCCTCCCAACGGCTCTACTAGTGGTCCGGCGGCTCCTGCGCTGCTGAGGTGGATGCGGGGCCGCCAGTTGGAGGCGAGGATCCGTGGGCGCGGAGCACCGACTCACCGAGCCCGTGAGGAAGGAGATTCGTGTGGGGCCGGGTTGTCGGCGAGGCATTCCGTGGTGCGGTCGAGTGGACCGGGTGCGGGGGCACGATACCGTGGGCCAAGTTGGCTTCGTCACGTTATGGGCCGGGCGATCCGCGATCCAAGTGGCTTTGAACCTTTGGGAATCTCGTGCTTGGAAAATGGCGAGATTCTTTTTATTTATGGCCACCAATAAATATTCGAGAATCTTTGTTTACTCCGTGCGGGCGGGGGCAAGTGTGACGCGGATTTCGCTTTTGGAGGGTCACGCTTGGCTGCTCCGGCTCCCAAACGCCAGTGGATGGAGGAAGAAAATTACAGGCACGGCTCTCTTTTTCTTACGTGAGTGGGACAAATTGTTACACGGAGAATTTACCGCCAAACCAAAACGCTCCGTCAGTCAAAATTGTGACGTGGACGCGCGAGGAAGAATTGCGATTCCTTGCGGTCGCTTTCTCGGTGGATCACGTCTGCGGCACCACTTGTTTTGCCGCAGATTCAGACGAGACCCGAGGGAAGCTAAGATTCCACGCACACTTTACACACGACACCAACTTTGCCTACCCTTTCAGGTCAATAGAGTGTTTGTCACAAATGAGTAATTTATGATTATCTATGCTCACACCCAAGTGTACTGAAGAAGAAAGAGCTTTCGGAATAAACTTTTCTTTCGTGGCATAAACCAAAAGAGAGAGAGCTAATCTTCGCTTCAAAAATTGTAGAGGGGCTAATGTAAAGTTAGATAAGATACTATCAACAAACCTGGTTCTATGTGAAAGAATAATTGAACACATGTTATTTAGTGAAAGGTCATGTGACATGCGGTGCTGCAGTCAGGTAATACATGTAAAGTAGAAACTTTCATATGTCTGACCTTTTTCCGTTCTGAAATATAAAATATTAAAGGGTTCAAAAATTTTCTAAAAGAATTTCGCCAGTTTTTACATGTGATGTAATCAAACTAAGTACATTTTGGTTGCTATCTTTTCAAATAGCGAGACTAAGCATTCAAAAATGTTAGATTTTATTTCAAAAATCATCTCCAGCACTATTTTTCAATGTGTTTCCTTTTTAAAAAAAATCAGAAACACCATATGCTCTTGTATACACCATATTAGTTGAAATTGAAACACCATATCGGCACTATATTTTTTTATTTGAAAGGAGTATAAGAACCCAAAGAAGGGCAGCAATGATGCGTACATGCTGTCTCCAAAAATACTATGCCATCTCTTAGAATTAGAATTTGAAAAATAGAAAGACCATGCCTACCAAAAAGACCTACAAGACCGACTTGATTCCTGAGCAAAATTGCCATGAAGCAAGGGGTGTCGTACATATAAAACGGTTATCGAGGGACCTGTCGGAGAATTTCCTTAGCACCTCCTCCCCAATTTGCTCCGCACCGACCACGAACCGAACAGCGCGCCGCCGC